>NC_053450.1:45293536-45931779 GCF_015227805.2 Hirundo rustica
TCACTCCTTGTTAGAAAACCATTAGAGATTACTGAAGAAGAATTTACAGATTTATAGGGCCTTGGGATGAGAGAAATTCTTTAGGATTTTGTCCTAAGTAATGTTTCTCAAACTTGAGAAAACTGTGTATGCTTCTAATCAGAGGCTCTGGAGGTAAGGGGTGAAGAGACTTACCTGGCATTTTATTAAGAAGGACAAAGAACATTATACTTCTCCCTGCTACTTTGCATAAGACTTTAATTTAATGCTGTTAAGAGAAGCTACTGACAACATGCACACTGTGTTTCTTATAGATACACAGCAATAAGATCAGCAGGGAGTGAGGCTTTTTAACATATTGTTGTTCAAGACAGTGTGAGTGCAATGGAACTTAAGATAAAACCTTTACACAAGTAAATACACCATTGTATACAATTGCTCTTAAAAGCCACGGTTTATTTTGCATGAAGTGTACACTTTAAATTTCTCAAAATAGGAGACCTTCGTTACCAAACTTTGGGCTTTATCTGCCATGTTGTTGACTTGCAACCCCAAATATTTCAACAGATTTGTTACTTAGACTGAAATGTTTCTCTGTCTAAGATTAAAGGTTTGGCTTAGGGAAAAGCGCATTTCAACACCAAGAGGAAGAAGCTTAAGTTACTCGTATATTAGTGATTTTGTTTGGTTGGTTTTGGAGGCAGGGAGGTACGGTGGGATTTTGCTTGGTGTATTTTGTTGTTCTTGTGTGAATGGGCTTGGGTTTGTTTGGTTTCTTTTGTTGTTGTTGTGGTCAATTTGTTTTTGTTCTTAGAGTTTTTGTTTGTTTTTTTTTGTTTGTTGTTGTTGTTTGGTTGGGGGTTTTTTTGGTTGTTTTTTTTTTTGTTTGGTTTTTTTTGTTTGTTTGTTTGTTTTGTTTTTGTTTTGTTTGGGTTTTTTAGAGCTTAATTCTTGGTATTGTGGATTCCTGAACTACCAGTGATGGCAGACTTCAAAACATTTAGATATATAGTTATGTGTATTTGTATATAACCTTTTTAATCTCCTTGCTTTTATGCCCTGATTGTAGTAAAAAATTATTTCTAGAGAAATTCAGTTACTTATTTCTCATACCAGTCTGGCATTCTTACCATCTATAGTGGGTTCAGTGTCAGGAAGCTCAGATAAATACTGTCTTATTTGTTTTATCATCACAATTTACCACTTCTGGAACAGATCATCATGACTGGTAATCTCTTCTTTCAGAAATCTCAGCCCATACAACAATATCCAGGGAGAATCTCTGCCTCAAGAGTTGAATCTAATCAGAGACCAAGTCAGAGAACAAATTTTCCTGCTGCTCACACAGTTATTTCTAAATGCAAAAGTCTTTGTGACAAAACCAGCTACAAAACAGCAATAGTTTTTCAAAGTCTGATCACATGCTAAGAAAAATAACTTGGAGGAATATGTAGAAAATTCTCGTTATTGTACTGTAAGCACTGTATCTTGTGGAAGGATTATGTTCTGAAAGAGTCAAACTGTGAAAAAGCCAAGGAACCAAATGACAGAACATGCAGTATAAAGGCCATTACAATAGCAAAAATATTTTCTCTGTTTTCCAGGCTGTTGAAACTGTATTTACATTTCACAGATTTTTTGTGTCTGTTTTCTTGGTGTAACGGTTTCACATTCGCCAAATTCTGTTTGCCAAATTTAGTGTAGTGGTTTGAGTGTCTACCAGAACTCTGCTATGAGACATGATTAGAAGAAAAGCAAAGCAAAGCAGGCCCAAATTTAAAGAGTACAAAGATTTATTAACACACACTAAAAGAAGAAAATGAGAATCAAAATGAAACTTTCAAAACACTTTTCCTCTGCCCCCCACAAATGTTCACTTTCCCAGCGACAACATGCAGGGACAAAAACCTGTGATTTTCAGTCAGTGTCACCATTTAAAAATAATCTTTCATCAATTCTTTTAGAAGTCTCTTAGAACTCCCATGATAACATTGCCATAAGAAACAGTTCTCGGGCAGCTCCCATGTCACAAATCTGCAGCCCCCCGTAAACTCTGCAAACTGTGAATTCCCTCCCATTAGCAGTTTCCCAAACTGCTTATGCGTCATGGACTCATGCATACTGGGCTGTCATTTTAAAGATAAACAACTCTAAAGGCAAAGGATTCCTCATCTCAGGGAACAGAGATGTCTTCTCACTTCTTCACTGGTGCAGAGGGCTTCTTGTCTTATCTCTCTCTGTTCAAACATCTCATGGGATCACAGAATCACAGTTAGTTCAGTATTCACTCAGTCCATCACAGATACCTTTGCTCAAATCCACAAATCTAAATACTCATCTCCCCAAAATGCATTTTTTTTCCCCATGATTTAAAGGGATATTCTAATATATCACAATTCATTACCATGGCTTATCAGAGAAGTCCAGCCTAAAATGGTAACTACTCAAATCCTTTCCCTCAATTAGTCTTTCACTCCCTCTTCACTGACTTCCATCTCATGCTGTGTCTTCTCTACGTTTACTCTGTCTCTTTCCTCTCACTCAGAGACGGGTTAGGGCTTTAAGTTTCACCTGTTTAAGGGAAGAGATAATATCTCTCCCAGATCCCTCTCCCGCCGGCTGTGGCTCCCAGTGTCAAATTTCAAAGCCGCACTGGGGTGGGGGAGGGAGAGCTCACACCCAGCGATCAGAGGCTGGAGGCTGGGGCAGTAAGGAATCTGAGCAGCCAGGAGCGCAGATGGCTCCTGGCCACCCCCGGCCTCACGGGCTGGGCCTGGCCCGGCTGGGGATAGAAGCACAGGCCCCGGGCGGGGCCCACAGCGGAGCAGGGCCGGCCCAGCCCGAGCTCGGAGCTGCTGTCAGGGGCTCAGCAGCCATCTCCCTCGGCCTCGGCTTTACGTTTGCTAGACGTTAATCTGTAACCTCCCCTTCCCCTGCTGGCAGCTGCAGCCCCAGGGGCACGGCCAGGCCAAAGCTGGCTCCCCCAGCACGGGGCAATGGCGGGGAGCCTTGCCAGCCTGGGACGCTCCTACGGAGAGCCCTCAGGGGCCGGCTCTTACCTGCTCCTGTGGCTGGAAGGGAAAAAGGCAGTTTCTTGGGCTCCTCCAATATTTAACCCTGTGTGTTCACAGAGACATATCGCTATCTAATTGGTAAGTCAAGCTGACCACTTCAAAGCCGACCACTAATTGGTTTAGCTATAACTTCCTGAAAAATCACTTCCCCGATGTCAAACTACCAGACTTGGTCTATCATAGAATGTAGCAGCATTTTGCTCATGGTATGCTTGTTTCCAGGATTTCAAGCTTTGGTAACCTATGTCACTGTGACATCTTTGTTGCCTTTTAGTGCTGGTGGGAATCAGCAGCCACTGGACTACAAACCATACCCGTAATGAGCCTCCTTTTTTTCTCTACAATCACTCCATGTGAGTTTATGTCATCCTCTTTTTTTCTGCTGAAGATAAAGGGATTGCTCTAGAAATAGCATCTTCTGTTGAGTAAAGACCTGCTCCATTCACATTTAAAATTTTAAATCCAAATTAACCTCTAGTGTGTTGCTACCAGTGTCCAAGTTTACAGTTTCTTTTCATGGAAATTTCTGATACTCAAGGATATCCCAAATGTCTGTTCATTATATTTTAAAGAGCAAAAAATTATTAAGAAACCTCAGTTGCATAGATATACATATACTTACCCATCCCTATTTTATGTATACACATATATGTATGAGAGAGTAGGTGTGTGATTATGCTTATATATTATGTCAGTTTCTTAATATAAACTCTCATCTGTTTGCTCAACTTGTCATTGATAATGTAAAATTAATTTTAACCTTCTGGGCTATATAGATAATGATTCAACTTTTATATCAAAACCCTTGGAACAGAAGGTATTTCCAGACTTCTTAAAGGATTTTACCTTAGCCAAAATAATTCTATTAAAATTTATTTAACTAAAAACCCAGAATGTGAGCTATATATTTTAGAGACTTATTTAAAATTTAGATAACAATTCAAAGGAAAAGAGAAACCACCACCCATGAATTCTAAAATTATTTTTATTCAAGAGAGGATTTTTTTGTCCTGGAGGATAAATTCTAAAGGGTACTTTAAAAACCTATAAGAAAAGAGCATTAGGGCATTTCCCACATCCTGTAGCATTCTTAGAAATGAGAAAGGAAGAAAAACATCACAAGGGATTTCAAATACTCCAAAGAAAATTTTTGCTTTCTAATTTCTTTAATTTTTTAAATTTAATATGTTCTGATTGTTATTTTTAAAACTTTGCAGCAATCTCCAACTTAATGTATCTGAAGAATTAAAAGATTCTGAAGTGAACAAAAGCCAAAATACACAGATACAAATTTTATATTAAATTTTATTCATTTCCTCTGTATTCTATTAGCATATCAGGAGAGATAAGAAGAGAATTGACACCATTTATGAAATTAATTTTTTTATGTAAGACATAGTTTGCACAGTTATTAACCAAAGAGAAACATATGTTAACCAAATTTAAAAAAAAAAAAAGTCTTGATGAAGTATGCTATGTCAGAGCGCAATAATTATCCTGATGCAGTAAAAATACTGTTTACAAGAATGTGATCAGTAAATGTAGATTAATATTGGTAGAAGCAGTAATAGTAGCAGTACTGATAGCAGCACCAGCGGCAGGAGTAGGAGTAGTTTTAAATGATAATTTGATTAGTCAACAGTTATACCTTAAAAAAAAAAAAAAAAAACACAAAAAAAAAAAAAAACCCACAAAAAAAAACCCCCAAACCCCCCCAAAAAAAAAAAAAAAAACCCAAAACCCCCCCCAAAAAACCCCCTCTTGGTTTCCATGGGGCAAACAACTGCCTGTCAGCTCTTAGACACTGAAGGTATCAGTATACCAGCTCCACTCTAACTTTGCCCGTCTGCCAAGTTCTCCTCTCACTTCGCTGTGCTGCACTGAGATATTGCTTACTTGGTCACTCTGCTTGCCAGGCATCCTTTGACTGGGTCCAGCTGAAACCGAGGTCATTTAATGGAAGAGAAATGTGGGATTTCAGCTAGGGTTCTGATCCTTAATGGGAAGGTTTAGTCCAAACATCCTTGGAGAGAGTAAAGACAGCAGGATTCCAGGCCTACCATGTAATCTGCCCAAGTTTCACCACTTGTCACATGGTACAGTGCTGAGGTCTCAGAGGCTGAGAGAAAAGAAATTAGGATATCTTTATAGCAGGTGCTGCAGGTTATTTCTCTGAGAATATTGAATTGAGAAAGAAGTCAACATACTCGTGTAATTTTAGAGGAAGCTAGTTTAAATATTTTCATAAATCAACTTGCAGGTTACCAGTTTAAGAATTTCCAGTGCAACTTTTAAAATTGATAATACTTCTTATTTTGTGATCTTAATCCCACTTTTTTCTCTACAATGTTACAATGTGATTTTGTTTGCTTTTCTTTTTAAAGTGTGCCTGAGCCTCTGTAAAGTACATTATGGAATCCCAACGTGTTTTCAAAATGATCACAAGCTATAAAATTGTGCATTTGCAAACACTTTTGGAGGCAGGCCTTGAGTTCTAATCCAGTCTCATCAGTGAATATCTGTGAAATTTATTCATTGGTATTCACGTATATGAGGTAGTGTTATTCTTGTCAGTATTGTCTGTTTACTGCAGAAACTCTCTAGAAGAATGATTATATCTCTGATTCAAATCTCCTTGAGTCTAATAGATTCCATCTGGAGAACCTACATGCTTGTAAAACCTCTGGTACAATTGGGAGGACCCTTTGTGTGGTATTCTAATCTAGTCTTCTGAAATCTTTAAGTGTTTCCAAGACAGGTCTCTATTCCATTCACTTACAAATGAGTTATTCATTTTAGTGATATTACTTCAAGCCTTGCAGCATCGTTTGAATGACAAAAACTAAGCTAGAAATCCAGATAGGATCCACATCACAAAACAGCATAATGTTTGGTCTAATGATTAAGCTAAGAGCCAGGAGGAGCTGGTTATGCAAGCTCAGAAACAATGAGCTCTCACTATTCAGTATCTCACTTTTTCCGCTGATTTATAGCAATTCTGTGATTTTGTAGCCCTTGGGTTTGAGCACTGCCATTAAATTTCTCTTTAAAGTTGGACATCAGTTCCTTTGAGTTTATTGCAGATGAGGTTATTGTATTTGTAGAGCCTGAATAAAGTATTGACTTCATAACTTCGCTGTTCTCTTATACACTGTGTCGCTGTAATAGTGAGCTTCTTATCTTAGGACACCAAATAACTCTACAGGTACTTAACCCCCCCTTGATTCCTTGAGGGTTTGATTACTCTGTGCATCACAGAAATGACAAAAAGCGGGGAAATCATATAAAGACAGCATTGTAACAATATAAAGGTACTAAAAAGTAATTTTTTTTCTCTCTGAAGTAAACCCTGAGCACTTTCCTGGGATATATGAATAAATTAAATAAATGTCTGTAATATAAAACACCTGAAGACCCTTACTCAGATGTATTTTTTTAACTTCCATATTTGACAATTACTTTAAAGAGTTCTTTACTTAATTGTTGTAGTGGCCATCAAAAGGATTTTCTATTAAGTACTTCCCACCTGAATGTATTTTTCTTTGATAGGTAGAAGCTTGTATTCTGTCTATAGCTCAAATGGGTTCTTGAGATTTAGAAGTGTCAGAATTTGAATTAAATCATTCATTCCTGTTCTCTTCTCTCCAGCATTACAAATAATTATCCACTGTCAGTGTATGTGGATAAAAAGATCTTGTATGTAGTCGTGAATCCTGGCTGTGCTGGAAGAGTCTAGAGTCACAGACAAAATCATATCAGAACACCTAGTGTCTGCAAAGTACAGTCACTAGTGTCTGAAAAGTCGGTCACTATATACTTCTGGAATACTGATCTTCCAAGCCAGGAAACTTCTTGCAGCATACTGTGACTTTTTTCTGCAAAGAGAAGCTGGTGTGTGTGGGTGTGTGTGTGGGTGTGTGTGTGAATCAACACATACGGGCAACCAGGGCCACCACCACAAAACCACCACTGAAATGCAAAGTGTAGAATTATTGTTTTCATTACTTTGCTAACAATGAGTGGCAGAGACAAGTGGCAACACTGGCTCAGTTAGGATCAGCTCATCCCTGTGGACAGAGACACTTGGGCACATGTGCTCCAGCAGGCTTAGTCTGTCCTAGTGAAAAGCGGCACATGAAAACACAGGCTCCATTAGGATCATCCCTGTGGACAGGGGCATGTGGGGACACAGGCTCCATTAGGCTCAGTTCACCCTAGAACATAGCAGGGTAGGAGGAGTCACTGCCTGCTCCAGTACAAGAGGCTTCACGCACACAGCTTATCACAAGGCTGCGCTTTTACTGCCTCACTTTCTCCCAACAGGGGCTCAAGCATATCTGTGAGAATGTGGTATTTCTACACAGGAATTCTACTTCCCACAACAGGCAGAGGATGAACAACACCAGGTATAATAAATGGAATTTTCCTACACAAATACATTTAGCCGTCCCAGCTGCAAGGTCACATTGAGTGAAATTATTCCCCCCTCTTTGCCAGATTTTCCAGTAACCCTTTCCTTCCAACAGTGTGTGAGCAGAAGACCTGGCAAGCATGCTGATATTAAATAGATGTGGATCTGCATCTTGTCTAGAGTATATACCCAGATCATGTTCTCAGCCTCTTGGAGACTGACAAAGCCTAGTGATGAAATCATGGGTCCCTGAATACCTGTGTTGCTTGTTCATGACACGCTTAGATGGTCCCAAGCATCTACTAAGGATTGCTTCTGTCATTGCATCCCCCTTCAAGGGAAGGGGTTTGTCAGAACCCAAGTCTGAATGCAAGATTAGTAACACTGGAGATTAGAACCCAGTATAGTAGAAATTATCGTGAAATGCTCAATCCCTCTTTAGCTGTGTTCTCCCTGTAAGGCTTGCTCTTTAGAATATTATTAGATTTAAAAACCAATTTTATATAGCATTAAAACAATTTTTGAAACTATTGCTTTGATTTTTTGTCCTGACAGTGAGAACCATATTTCTAACCTATGAACAAGTCACCAAAAATGCTATCTGTAAATAATTTCCAAACTAATGAGTTTTTAAGGAATTGTCCTTGATAGAAGCCTTCTGTATGATTACAGGGATAAATGTGGTCATTACTCCACTAAGGAACAGTGCTAGTGCAACAGTGTAGGGAAAGTGTTCAAGTAACATTTATGCATACAGTTAGACATGCACATGAATACGCATATATAAATCCATATTCCTACCATGTACATATATATATGTATAATGTATATACACACACACACACACACACACACACACAATCTGGCTTTGCAGAAAACATCTGTTAGTGATTGTGGTTTGACTTGCTTCCATGAGGCATTAAGTTCCTTTATCATAACCATCTGTCATTTTTGCCGTGTTTACCGAATCAATTACAGAATTTTAAACAGCTCATTTAAAACAAACCGCAAACAAAATTACTATGTGGTGAGAGCAGTTTATGAATAATCTGTGTATTCTTACTGTGAGGACAGTAGCCACTATTAAGATTAAGTCATCCATCTAGTCTCTGAAGTCTCTGAAGTTTTAGGGAGATAATAATAAGTTCTGTAATGTAAAAAAAGCTCATGTTTTTATGAACAAGTCCCAGATCTTTCAGAATTACTGAGCTACACAAAAATCAGTGTAAAGGGAAAATAAATTTAATCCTTAAACTCCATTTCTTCATTCAACAGTGGGAGATCCTTTGAATTGCACTTTGAAGACAACTTTTAGCATAAGTAGGAGCAGTTCTCCAAGTCAATAGAAGTACAACATTTACATTTTCTGATTTAGAGCCCTGGATTTACTTTAAACCTCCTTTTTTCAGCACAGGTGTGGAAGGCTTGCTTTTAGAAATCTTTCCTGTCTTAATACTCTGTACATTTTAGGATGGATTTACATCTTTTTATTATCACTATCATTGCTATAATGCTGTGGGAGAGAGAGGATTACTGGCCCTTGTATCACGTTTTCTTGTTCCAGTTTCATGTGGGACAAACAGGGAGCAAATGTAAAAACTGTGACCTTCTCTTGTATGTATGGACATTCTTGACTGAGCTGTGTAATAAATAATAGAAATGGTCAAACTTTGTCATTAAAAAAGAAGTAATTATATTATGCATTAATTATTTCTGTGAGTGAACACAGTGGAAATATTTGGGTAAGTTCTTGCGAAGTGTCAGTGTTGAACAGTCTAACTCATTATACAAACTGCACTGTTTATTCCTTTGTTTTTATAATCTATACTAATTGTGGAGACATTAGTAAGATTAGATGTCCCCAGTTGTGCCAGTTATGCAACAGTACTTTCTTCTTCTTGATATGAGTATGGTTTCAGTTGAAGCATATGTCTAGTGGCTGTTACCCTTCCACATTTCAAGATATAACCTCTGACAGACTTTAAACGTGTGGTTGGGCTTCATGTTACGTCTTCATTTGCTCTCTCACAAAAGCTCTCCACCTTCCCACAAATTGCTAAACGATTACTTTGCTTACCATCCACAATGTGCATTGTAATCTCATCATTTTCAATCTGAATTCTTGCTGAAGATCCTGGGTTCCTTTGATCATTAAGATGAAAGTAAAGTTCTCAGTATTTTTTTATTGGCACCTTTCCAGCTTTCCTTTCTTGTTCTCTATAACCAAACAACTGCATGCTAACATTTTAAAATACAGAGCTGTCACTATTTTAAATACACAGTCCCATTTACTCTTAATTATTGCACATTTAAACTGAAAATTCTTCATTTCTAAAGATGATATAGGCTTGTATGTATTCTAATTAGGCAAACTAAATTCATTTTGACTACATAATGAAGTAAACCAAACAAAAAAGAAAGCTAAAGTGGGAAATAAGTGCACAGAAAAGCCTACTTTATGAGTACATTAGGAACTTTTAATTTAATAGTAGAAAGTTAAGAAATGTCATAATTGAAGTTATCTTTTCAACAAATGTTTCATCACAGTCTTTAATTGCATGTGTGAGCTACTAGAGAAAATGATTACTGGCTCAAAACAACCAAAGGGAGAGTGTCTGTGTGCGTGTGTGTGTGTGTATGTTTGAGGGGGCAAGACAAGTTTTGTAAAAGTGGGGTGGCATTCTGGTCCACAATCTGTCCCCTTTAGAGCCTCTACCGTATCTCTCAGTCACTGGCAAACAAGAAGCAATCCCCCACTGTCAACTTCTGGAGTCTCAATGTAGCCCCAAAGTGGCCAGATTATCAAAAGCCCCATCTGCAGGGAAGCAGTGGCCACAGGAGACCAGAGCATATAAAACTGTTGCACAAAGATGCACGTGGTTTGTTCCTATTTCCTTGGATTTTATGGCAGCTGAGACAATGCTGAATCCAGGGGCAGTACCAACATCTCTCTTTTTCTCTCTTTCTCTCCTTTTCTTCTCCTCATTTCCTCTTGAAATCTGAGAAATTTAAGGTTGGATGGGTTGAGTTTGCTAAGTCAAAGCTTTGTGAAATGCTTTATTTTTATTGAATATTTGCTTTACATTTTGCTAAGTTCCAGATCTTTTAAAGTTTGCCATTACAGCTTGGTTCTCTAACCACCTGAGAACTTTATTCAAGTTCTTCTTTGCACCAGCTGAAGTAAAAGAGATACCTTAAATCCTAATTTTTAAATAAACTCGTTGAATGGGGCTTTACAGCATGACGTTACAGGGGTTTTTTGCAGCTGTGGGGAAAAATGCCTTAAATATTTGACTCTGATTCATCTGTAAAAAAGGCCTCTTTATTCAGTGATACAATAGTATTTTGGGGGGAAAAAAACCCAAAAAACAACTGACAAAGTAAGTAAAGATTATATCATACAATTTACAACAAAAATAAAACCCTAATTTAAACATTTCTTTTTTTTTTTTTTTTTCCCCAGTGATTTCATAACCTTGAGAGCCGAAATTAACTTTTTTTTTTCTGGTGTGTGCTGTCTTTTTTGACTCACCTTTCAAGACGGATTTCAAATACTATCATATAAAATTTTGTATTGACTACAGGAATAGCATGAATTTGCAGAACTGAAAGTATATAAGGGAGTCTGTGTAGGACGTGATCAGTTCTAAACGGAGGTGCCAGAAATAAGAATTTAATTGGATTTTCTTGCATTTTTTTCTTGTTGTAGTTATATCAGCCAAGTTTTCTCATTGGCTTAGTGGGTCAAGGTTTGAAGGTTTACCTAGTGGTGTAACAAAAGTTACTGAGCTGCTCCTCCTGAACCTTCTGACTCTGCAGGCCCACACATTTCATGGGTACATTCAGGCTCAGACTGAGTTGTAGGAGTTTTCCTGGACAGTCCATATTTATTCCAAGAAGGAGGTTTGTGAGGTTTACAACAGTTCATATTTCAGCTTCTATTAGTACATGACCCTGGTTTATCTACAAACAGGCCACCTTTCAATGCCATTGAAAGCTCCCCCGTACAAAGTGTGTATGCCCAGAAGTTTCCATTTTCTATGCTGCCTCTGCTGTCACAACAATTAGAAGTTTCAGTTCTCCAAAACTCCCCTTTGAGACCCACTAAAGATGAAATACATACCCTCGGAAAAAGCCATAATATTTGCAATCCCTCTCCCAGTGGTTTGGCTTCTGAGCAGTGCTTTCATGTGGAGCCTATGATCTGACATCACACTTCAGCGCTTGTAATCACAAGTATTGAGAGATTCAGATTTGCCAGACAACTGTAGTCAAACACACTGTACTGGTTAGCCAGCGTCGTAGACAAATACTGTGGTTCATATGCCAGATACCACTGAGACCCGTGGCAGCCATCGTACAATCCATGTTGATACCTGTCCAAGCCCAGGCTCTCCCTGTTGGGAGATACTGAGCAGCCCATATGTGTTAAATTTTAATAAGAAAAAGCCCCCCATGCACAATGGGGATCTTCTGTCCTTCACCAGAAATACAAGTAGAAAAAGATCTGGTGAAAAGGAAGACGAAAACTCCTTCGAGATTGTACAGTCACTGCTGCCAAAGCCCCAGTGCTGGGCTAACAAAGCTGATGCCGACAAACCTGTGCTTACCATGCTGCTAATGCAAGGAGTTAGACAGCGTCCTGAGGTGGCTTCCAGGACAGCCTCATACCAGTAGGTCAGCAGACAGCTCATGAAATGAGGAGACAGCACAATGATTTGTGTGGCAGTACTGTAGCTGAGCACAATCTGTATGTGCTACAGCCAGAATGTGCATGGGAACATTGGGGCATTGCTGTTGCGACCATGTCACAAAGGACATTGCAGTGTCGGCAGGAGAGTGGATATGGGGAGCCCAGATTTTCATGCCTGTATCATCCTGCCATCCCCTTCTTCCTTCTAAAGCCTTGTCCTTCTCATCATGTAGTACTGACATAGTTGTAGCTGGGTGAACACTAAACACCATAAGATGCTCAAGCAGGTTCAAGAAGGCTGAAAATTCCACAAATTTTAGCACATAAAAGGCAACCAAAAATATGGACCAGACATTTTCTGAAATGCAAAACTCTTGCCTATTACAGATGAAAGTGACTCTACTTGAAGGAGGGGACTGTTGCCATACTATGTGAGCTTCTGTGAGATGTTCACAGCTCTGACTAAATTTTCCCACAGCTTCCTGATGTAAATGTCTTGTTTTTCCACATTCCTTTCTGATGATAATCAACTGATGGACTTCTAGCCTGGCCAGTGGGATGGAGAGGTGGTAGCCTTGTTCTCCAATCCCTGGTCATTCTTCAAAACCTATAAAAGTGAGGTCTTTGTAAACAGTAAAGTCTTTCCTTCTTCACCCTTCATTTTGTAGAGTCAAATCTGTGAGTATTTACTCGTGTCCACGAGTGACAGGGGACCTCCAACAAAGTTGAAAAAGCTGACTGACTTCATCCCACTGTGTTGTGCAAGAACGTTCTTTCAGACAAAGACAACCCCGCTACATACAGTCTTGTGCATGTGGTCACATATATATATATAAGCCAGGGGGAATGGATCCTTTCAACCAACAGGTTAAATATCTGTACACATAATTAATGTAATCTGCATTAACTGTATATTAATATAACCACCATGTGAGTGGTTTATTGTTACAGAAGAAATATTTGCATTTTTTACTGAGAGATAAGTAGTGGAAGTTTTCAGCTTGAACTTATTTTATTTTTCATGTTCTATTTATTTATAATTCTGCTGAGAAATACACTGCATAATTTTGCTCTCCGAGAAATGTGTTGTGAGGCTGCACACTGACATTTGTACAATTTTATACCACATGGAACATACAGAATAGACTAGGGAAATTAGTCTGAGATTTATAAACAAAACTTCTTACACAAGTGACTCATTTTAGTTGAATGTGGATGGCCCTTAATGGGAACACATATGTTTATACTAAATAACCTGCAATACCAACTAAGGTGGCACAATTCTCTCTGCCATTAGGAAAATTGATTTTGCCTTGGAGTGCTTCCACTCTGCAGAAGTACCCTTCAGGTAAGTTGAAAAGTTATCAGGCATGTAGTGTAAATGAGCAGGGGAGATTGTGGATATGAAAGAAAACTTTACTATACCAAAAAAAAAAAAAAAATTCTCTCTTCCCTAAGATGCTAAAGATTCACCCATTAAAAATATATTAAAAAACTCCAGTATATAACCTTAATAACTGAATGTTTCTTACAAATAGCCTAACAATTAAGTCATGGAAAAAGAAGTCTAAATTTGAATTAATAAAACCCAAACAAAGCACAAACCAAACACCAGACATGCTGAAATTTGACCTTTGAAATTGTAAAGAATATGAAGTATTTAATGATAAGTAAAGGACAAGATTAGGACAGGATTAAGTCTGCTGAATTGCTAGCAATACTCCACTTTAAATCTACTCAGAGATCAGATTAAGTTTAAATTAAGTATAGGGTAGTTACCAATATGGACAAACTTAGGAGGTGATTTTGGGTTTATAAAAAGCCTAAATGAATATGGCAATGCTGTCATCATCATTACTTTGGAGTGGTTTTAAAAACTGTAGTCAATACAGACAATACCTAATAATTATGCAAGGAAAAAAATGCTAATGAAAACCACAGGAATGGAGGGTAGAAAGAAGAGAAAGAATATTTTACAACTTGGTTTGACAATTATATATATCTAAATTAAATTACTGGATTTTAGTTCTTGTAACCAGTTCCTCAGAATTATAGCGTCTATGTCTAATCTTGTCTCTTTGTGATCTTTCACGATTTCAGAGAAGGATGAAGTCTAGATACCCAGATGGATTATATATATATTTATACATACATGTAAATCTCATCTTTACTATATAAACATACTGCACAGAGCTGACTTATGCACTTCAGTATGGTATTATCAGCACTTTGATTCAGTAAACTCTAAGGAAATCTATGTTAAGAGAATGTCTGAATCTATTTATTTATTTATTTATTTGCTTGCTTGCTTGCTTTCATTCTCCAATGCATGTATAAATAGAAATTCGAATGTTATCTTCCTACAGTGTTTAATTTGTGTTGATGAGGTGCTGGGAAATGAGAATGGAGGAACACTTAAAAGGTAACAACCATGCTCCAGTATTAGGTTTTTCAGTCCAAAGCTGTCAGAAAACAGTCAATTCATTTAAGAGGTAAAACTAGATTTATTTGTTTTTCACTCTGGCATAATTTTTTAAGTTGGTTTACTTATGCTTAGACTAAGTAGGAGGATAACAAAATATTCCAAGATTCTTTCACAGTCCAAGAGAGAATTTCATTTCTATGTAGTAATTTTTTAGTTTTCTTGAGACACACAAACCATATATTTAGCTTATTAACAAAACAAAACAAAACAAAACAAAATCCCTTTCTTTTGCCACTTATTTTTCCAATTATTCCCATGGAATAGAAAAAAATTGGAATGGGGATGGGGATAAAGAACATGAAACTTGATGTAATACTACAACCATTCACCACAAAGTAAATGTACTTTGATTTTTGAAGATGGACTGCAACATGTGCTGGGTGTCAGACAGATCTCAAAATTGAATCTAACCAATGACAATCTCCATAAACCATTTATCTCAAGTTGAAGAGGATGATTAGTTCAAACACCAATAATGTATTATTGTTTTCAAATGTAGAGAGTAGTAAAAAGAAGGTCCTCTAAGCAATCAGAAAGAAATCATATCAGATGTTGAAGCTCAGTTGTCAAGCCTTGGAGCAATAACTATCACAATGATAATAACATTTATAATAATGATGATAATAAAAATAATAAACTTCATTTTGTGTCAGTGTAGTCTTTCAATAGTGGTATAATGAATTCCTTATGATAATGCCTGTAAAATATTGACTGTTTATAATCAGAGTGTCATTGACACCCATTTAGGACAAAGACATACAAGACAAGGGCAACAGCTCCCAAGTCACAGATGGGGACTCTCTATATAGAGTGAAAAATAAGCATAAGATAATGACAGTTGTTGTTTCGTTTTGGTGTTTTGTTTGTGTTGGTTTTTTTTTTTTGTTTTTTTTTTTTTTTTTAAATCTGTGTATTTCTATTAAAGGGGAACAATATTTTTCACAGAATTGAATCTACACGTAACCATAGTTATTCCTGTAAGTAGCTGCTTGAATCTTCAGTGAGTGGATAACTTAAAATATGTCTCTTATTTCTCAGGCAGACATTGTCTCTCATTTTCTGAGGTAGCTACTCCCATTTTTACACAGAACACAATAGGATCTTCTGGTAAGAATATGATCCTTTCAGCAAACAGCCTTCACAGTGCACATTTTATTAGATGTCCTAGGTTACAATGTAAAATGTGCCCAAAGTATGTATTCTATCACCATCTACATGAAATGTTGTTGTGCACCACTGTTTCCCGTGCCCCCTCCCTCCAGACTATCTTCTGTTAATGGCCCATCAATGCCGTCCTGCATGACTCATAGATAACTCTCCCCAGGAGCTATCTCTGTTTAATGGGCAATCAAGGACCCATTGCAAAACTGATAAAATGATATCAGTCCATTGTGAGATGCTCCGCCCAGGGGGAGGAGCCAAGCATTCCCACCTGGATATAATCTGGGCCTTGGGACAGCACAGGCAGCCTTACCCACTGGACTCCCAGAGGACAAGAGCTACCAGACCTTTCTGCAAGAACACTGCTTCAACAAGACCACTTCATCTGGACTGCTACCATCACGGTTTCAGGTTGTATTCTGACTCTGTCAGTGATCTTTTGTATCATTGCATGTGTTTTGTTTTATTTTGCCTTTTTTTTTTCCTCTCCTATTAAATTGTTTTTTCTGGCTTGGAGTCTCTCGCTGGTTTTGCCTTCAAGCCAGCACATTAGGCTACTCTACTAAGAAATAAGTCTTCAGAGCCCGGTGGAGCATTGCATTAGAGACCTTTGAGCAACTTGGTACAACTGCACAGTGAACTGGGGTGTTGAACATACATATTTTGAACTGGGGTGTTGAACATACAAACAGCAGGCAAGATCACTTGCACAGTGCTGTGTCTCAGCTAAATAGATCTGCCTTTTAGCAAGTCTTATTAGAGTGGAGCAATCACAGTCATCTATGCATTTACACAGCTTCCAGTTCTGGAGTTTAGATCTCATTTGTTAGCTTGGGAACCTCTGCCCTGCAACCCGCTGTGCTGAGGAAATGCACCAATCCTTCTGGTATAGCTACAGAGCCAGCAGAGCTCAAGAGGCAGAAACATCTCAATCTTCCCAAGCTTATTTCCCCTGCCAATAAAGAGTAATTTAAAGAGGTCCATGATTAGAAAACTGCAAAGACTCAGGCTAACAAGTTACTGGTCCTCAAGTTATCTGCAAAACAACCAGTATTTTGAGGATATGTTAGAAGTTCTACCAACATTAGGATATAGTAAGATCTAAACATAAGCTAGAAAACAGCTAGAGTATTAACATTCTCTCCCTGTCAGACAGAATTTCTCTGTACACTGAGAAAGTATTAGATATATTTGTGTTGCTGTCTACAGTAAAGAGCTGTCTCTCTGTCTGTGTCAAGACAAAATTCTACCTTTAATAATTATCCTGTATATAAATGTTAGTTCTAACGTTCTGCTTGGCATCAGAGAGGACCTTTGGTTCTCCCACAATTTTTCTTCTACATCCACAAAACGTGGGTCTAATATAAAATGCATTAGAAAGTCATATCCCCTGACTGTATATGTCTGGATTTTAAAATAAGTTAAAACTTTTCGACCCTTAGCTCTTCTGGTTCAGCTTTTGGAAGACAGCATGATGTACTTACTGTTATCATTACTTAGTGTGAAAAACTTACTCTACAATTTTAGAGGTAGCTATTGAAATATCAATTAATGAGCAGTTTTTACATCAGTGTATTTCTGGGTCCTTCTAGCTCATTTATTCAGACTGCACTCTGCATATCTGCAGGGAAAGTATTTTTCACCAGAGTCATGCACCTTGATTCTTTAAAAACTGCAGTGCGAAGGATTTGGGTTAAAAAACAAGGAGTTTTGATACACCATTGCCAGATGTGCAAGTATTTTCAAACACAGCTTGCTGCATCTTCACTTCTTGTTAGAAGGTTATCTGAGAAATCTGCACTAGTACATATGAAAGAAATGAAGCACCTTTCATTCAGTAGTTTTTTTCCCCGCTATCCAAGGAATAGAACTAGACAGATACTGAAATATTCAACTTCTCTTTCTGCCTGAGTAGTTTTACAAATACATAAGCCAGACACAAGAAGAGTATACTATTTTTCTTCCAGAGAGCGCTGCCTGTAAAAGATATAATTTACAGGAATAATGTAGAGAGAATGGGAAATGTGTTCTGCTTCAACTACCAACTCTAATTCAGCTTTCTAGAGCTATTGCTTTGATACTGCATTAGGAAGACACTGAAATGCTGAGCCCAGCCCCCTTACTGCTTACAGGTGGCATTACTGTGACAAGCTGATGTTCAGTTTTGCTCAAAAAAAGCGTAATGAAATTGAACCATTGATAGGCAATATGGACAATGATCTATGAAGGCTACAAACCAGACATTTCTCAGTGAAAGATGAATCTACAGGACTGCATTTACACTTCTTCCAAAACTAGAAAGGAACAAATAAATGGATTTCCTAAAAGTTTATTCCAGAAACATGCTATTCAGCTGTTTTGACAGAAGATATAACAGAAAGACCAACCATTAAAATTATCATCTTTAATTTCAATGGAATATATTCTAAAGAGAAGTAAGTATGGGAAAATATTTTCAGTGGTTGAAAATAAAAAAGATGATGAAGCTATAACAGTATTTTTACTTCTCTAACTCTGTCTCGCTTAAAGCTCTTCTCAACTTCATTTACTGTCATGGCCCTTTGGGCCTTTGTGAAACTACTGATTTAAGTGACAGGCACAGAAGCCCAAGCTAGCAGATCCAGAGGCAAGATCAGGGCACAAGGTGGTTCATAAATAAATGTAAGAAAGGCAGGTACTTCTTGGGCCTGTGGGATTTGCAGCTTAAACTTTCAGTAAATAATCTAATGGAATGGGTCCTTGAAAAATCTCTGTATGGAGTACAATTATGAAAACTGGCCTTCATCAGGAGGAACTAGCTATTTATCTCAGGTATGCTACAGCTGAATGTCAGTACTGGACATTGTAGCTATGATCCTTCAGCAGCCACTGTGCTCTAAGCTCAAAAGGCGACACTCATTCCCCAGGTTTTCCAGCTGCAGGAGCCTCTGCTCAGTGCTGACACAAGTGTTTATACAGCCACAGAATGGATTGGATTGATGAACTAATTTATCCTAAATTATCTTTGAAAAAAGAATGTTCGAGCTTTTTTACAGCTGGATCAATTCCCCAGTTCACCATATAAACAGCTGGATACAACTGTGGGTAGCAGCAAACACAGATGGCAGATTGATGTTGGGAAAAATTGCCCGGCAATGGGGTGGATACACGCTGATGCAGCCGTGTGACCAAATGTGAATGTCAGCTTAGAAAAGAGAAATTCAGCCTAGGAAATACAAGATTGATAAAGGTAATGCTGTGATAGAAAATCTGATATATCATGCATTTTATAAATTTGGTTATCTTGACTAACTTCTAAGGTTGCAACCTTTTCTGCAAAATTTAAAGCAATTAACCTTAAGTTGGATTTGGTCATCAACCAAATGATGACCATGACTACTACAGTGTTGTTTATCAGGAAATAATGGCTACTCAACATCATTCAGTAAATGCAAATTTAAACATATAAAATGTCATTTTGATTAAGGAACATTAAGACATAAATATTTATCTTACTATTTTTATTTGATGAAAAATGCTACATACACAGTGCATTTGAAAAGGGGAAAAAAAGGACAAAAAATCTTCAATGAGGGAGTTTATGGTACTTAAGTAGTAATGTGATAATTACCCATGCATAACCACTCAATTATAAATATGGAAATGCTTAATTAATTAATAGATTAAATTAATCATGACACAGAAAGATATCAAAGGCTACGTTGCAGCATTTAGCTAGAACTTTGTGGCTTGTGTACAGCTGCTGTGATCCTAGAAAAGTTTAAGGTAAAATTATAACTAATAACACTAGAACTTCTTATCAGAATCCTCTGATTTAGAAGTACAGAACTGAGGGATTTCTCCTCTCACACACTCTTGAGATGTCTTCCACTAGTTTTGAGGGGAGATGAGACCTTGGCTTTTTCAGATTAGTTAAGCGCATATGAAATGGTTTTTGTCTTTTTTCATTCTCCTAACTGTAGAAATACTGTATTGCTCAAGGTCCTCAAGTAGAGAAAAGTTTGAGTAAAAATCCTTTGTATCACCTATACATCATGATGTTTCTGCAGGCAAATGAGGAGTATTTTAGTTATATATAAATATTATTTTTTTTCTCACAGAGTGAAACTGAATTCTGCTCTCAGAAAATCTGCAAATACACATTTACATCTTGAAACCAATCACTGTGTCTCTACGTAATCCTCATTTGTATCTCTGCCACTGTTCTAACTCATGATTTTGTTGGAATGAATAATTTTGGAAACCAGGCGTTTTAAACAAACATTAAAACTGATAAAATGTAACCTTGTATCTATACTTCCATACTTATCCTGACCATCTGATTCTGGGCACAGTATTGATCCATACCATATGACACATCTAAACTGACTAAGAGTTTCACTATCAAGAACTAACAGAGAAAACCAAAACAGTTGTCACTGCAGCCTTTTCTGGTGAAAAGCACTGGATGAGGGTTGTATGTTGTGTTTGGTTTGGGCAGTGGTGTGCAAGCAGAAGTTACATAAGATAGGTTCTTTAAGGTGAATAGGTTCCCTGGGGTTCAGCAAAGGCAAGACTGAGGCCAGAAAATTGAGGCTGGAGAAACAGATTGGGAGGGAGCAATATTTCTTTCATTGATTTAATAGTTAACTACCATGCTGTAGCTACCATCAGAATCTACTGACACTTACAACAAGAGGCATGATTTTAAACTTCCAGCTGGCATTTGAATTGCTGTAATAGTGCTTCAGATGGCTTTTTATCTTCTGCAGTTAGTTTGTGATACAGATCCATTGTTTCACACAGGGTTCTTTTTCCATGAATTGTACAAATGATACCATGCATTTACCGTGGTCTGTCACATAGTTTGCATAAGAAATTATTACACATAACACAGATCGATAGTAGAATACCAAAGTATTTGAAATATGTCAATATCTTTCACTAAAACTCACACAGAACTGTACCATATTTTACTACTATTCAAAAGGTGAAAATGTCAAAATGAGAAACACATATTCACAGTCTGACTGGCCCAGTTATATTTTAATGGAATTTATAGATTTGCCTATGAGGTATAGAAAGTTGAAATGACCTATGAGAAAAAAAATCACTTCATTCTTTGTATTCTGTATTACCCATTGGGTCAGCAGAAATGCTTTAAATTATATTCTTTCTTAATAAAATAGAAGAACGACAGTAGCTAGAGCTTTATGATGCACACTGTGGAATTTTGAAACTGCGATTCTTTTTTAACCATATCCCATTGCTGTGATTCTTCAGGAAAAAAAAACACACATATATTTAAAAAAAAAATAGAATGCGTCTGTTTATAAAAAGGGTGCCTGTTTATAAATAATGAATTAAGGAAAATGAAGTTCATATAGATCAGGTTGTATTTGTATTACTGAGATTTATATTAATTACACTTATTCCATACTGTCAGACTAGTCTTCACTATTACAGTAAGTAAACAACTCAAACACATAAATATTTAAACTTAATTTTAAAAAAGCTTGAGATTTGATGTATTTTTTTAAGCTGTCAAAAAATTCAGAAGCCTAAATCTTGAGTTTGAGACTTTTTCCCATGATCTACAGTAAGATTTATGCCAGTAATTGAGTAATTAATATGTCAAAATAAGTCACATAATTTCATTTCTTATCATAACAGTATATGAGTTTTAGAAAAAGTGACACTGCTTGTTAAAGTCAGAAATTGTTTGTGGTAGGAGTAGTTGCAGCAACCGTTGTTATGACAGCAATATTTTCGACTACCTAATTTAATAGGCACCTAAAGGCTTGCTAACACTGCCTTTAAAGACTGCTAACACTGAAACTTTTCAATTAGTTTCATGTTAATAGTCTGCTGCTCTCACTTCAAACCCTGCTGGGCCAAGATGTGCATAGTTGTGAATCTGCCAAAAAGAGTCCTCTTTCCAAAGAAGAGTAAATGTGTTTGAGTAAATGTACACCAATAAAGCTGGAAAGGAAAGGAAAGGAAAAAGGTAACAATCATGATATAATTGTGGCATTTTTTGCCTACATGCAACTTCAGTGTCAGTTTCCAGGCATTAATACTTCAGTAATTGCTAAATAGGATTGAAACATTCAATGGCCTTAATGTGGGATACCTGCAGGTTCAAGCTCCATTTTAATTGCTTACAAAAAGAAGTCTCAAAAACATGCACATCCCTATGTTTTGCTGTAAGTGGATGTAAGTTGGTTCTTGGAAATTGTATAAATTATTGGAATACAAACTTGTATGCAAAATATACCTTCATTTATTCATATTCATGAGAGATAACCAAAGAAATGAAAGTCAATACTCGTTCTTATATTGAGTTTCTATGTCATCTCTGAGCTGGAAAGAAATCATAATTTTCTTTGTCAGGAAGGATAGAGTATCAAACAAATATGTTTGCTTTGGTTCTTCTCTTATCTGGATTGTACTGGATACTCTTAAAGACATAACAGGATATGACTTATATGAGATGTTTGCCATTCTACAGTTATTTAGGTGGGCCATTAAAACTCTGAAATTAGCTGAAGCAATCATATAAATCATACAGAATATAACATTGTAATATGCAAGTTATGCTATATGGTGATTAGCTTGGAAGCAGGGCCAATGACCATTTGCATGGTAATGAAGCATTCTTTCATAAAGGTGTCAAAAACAATCTAAGAGGCTAATGAAATTTAATGCAAACACCTGCTGGTCACCTTCACTTCAATTAAAAGCCTTTTGGAGAAATGGAGGAATCTTTCTTATTAAACACAAATTAGAATGCAGATAAACACAGGGTAAGGAATAAGTAATGTACAGAATGTGTTGTGAAGGAATAAGACCATGTGCTGTATAGAAGATTTACCATGATTGCTCTGTAACAAGGACCACATTTTGTTATTATTAGATATTCAAGGAAAAGTAGAGGCAGTCCTGTGTGACTTCTGCCAGTAGTATTTCTATGAAAATGCCTAAGTTTAGAAAAAAGATTCCTTCATCCTTCTGGATTCTGCACTTCAAACAGGAGTTTTGGTTTCTGTAAATGGGTCAGTTCCAGATCACAGAAAATTTTAAAGACAGAAAAAGAGAGAAAAACAGAACAAATATATGAGCAAACAACCAAAAAAAAATTTTTTTTTTGAGAATTCAACTTTTACCCTATAAAGAAGAGAGTGTGTCCTTCTGGCTAGAGCATTCTCAAGGAGACATATACCCAGGACTGCTGCATTTCATCAAACCCTAAAGGCAAAGAAAAAATATATTGTGTACTTACCATAGTTTTTCAGACATACTTATATTTTAGGTAGGCGGAAACATTAATAAATCCCCACTGTCATATGGTATCTTCATGAATCAATTCTCACACAATAAAATTTTTACAGGTATATAAAAGTACTTCATATATTAACAGTGGAAAACTGGGCAAAATCATACAGTAAGGGTTCTTAAGAACTTGTGGATTTAAAGATAAAGCACTTGGGAAGAAAGGAGTAAATAAATGATCATTTTTCAGACACATCTCACAAGGATTTTTGCCTGGACTTCTGCTGTTCACCATATTGAAAAATAATACGTAGAAGGGTGTAATTAGTAAAATGACAAAGTTTCATGGTGATTCGAAATTCCAGAGGACAGTAAAAGCAGCTGGCTCTAAAGAGCTGTGGAGACTATCATGGTATTAAGAGATTAAGTGATAAAGTGGTAGATGATATTCAGGAATGATAACTTCAGAGTTACACACAGGATGAAAAGCAGTCCTAAACGTAAGTACTGGGTGGTATGCTTTAAGCTGCTTAATTCAAATAGGCAAGAGATGGGAGAATAATTGTGAACAGCAGTAACCCCAAAAATAGACAAAAAGAAGGAATTATTCAAAAAGAATAGATAATCAAACACTATGCAACATTACAAAACTGCATAAATCTACATTGTGTCTTGACTGGTGAATGAGAACTTGGACTCCACCACTCAAAAAAGTTACAGAAGAAAGAGTTGCATTTTTCATGAGTAAAGAAAAATAGACCTCAACTTTTAAAAGAAACAGCGAAGGGAAAACAACTACACACAAAATGTGCAGAAACTAAGTGATTACATAATATTTGTGATAATGAAATCACTAAAATTAAAGCAAAGAAATCACTACGTAGAACATTAAAACAAAAATAAATGCTTGTTCCACACTGCATTCAGACTATGAAAGAGACTTGTAGCTGAAGGAAGTAGTTAATGTCAAATTATAAATAGACACAAAAAGCAATTAAACATGGTAATGAAGTAGAAACTGTTTAAAGTTTTAAACAAAAAGATAATATCCATATCTTGAGAAGCTTCTACGCCACAGTGCTGAAAGATGGGTAAGCATTACTGTATGTTTTATATTTCTTGCTTGAGGAATGCTATCAGCTACTGTCATGAAGTAGATAATAGTCTTTCCTGACCTAGAATTACTTGCTTAGGATTTTTTAACCTAGCAAGTCATATACCCTTCAGAAGGGAATTTATATGTTCTAACAAGGAAGCAATTGTGAAAGAAAGAAAGACAAAGATAAGACCTCAATGTTATAGGATCATGTTAAAACATTTTTCCTCTTTTTTTTATTTATCTTAATGTGCTGGTAATTTCAAAGTTATATCCTGTAACAGTCTAAACCCCCCACACCTACTGCATTTATATTCACCTGATTCACAACAGCACGTATCTCCATTTCATCTGTAAAAGTATGTAGATTCCTGGCAATATAAAATGATCAAGAGATGTTGGGATTGCCAATGTTATGAACCTACTGAAAATTACATTAACATAGAAAGACAGGCAGTGAGGAATATTAATGGATTTACAAAAGAATAATACCCCCAGTAGTTATTCCTTAGTTTAACAGCTCTGAAAGGAGTGAGAGAAAACACAGGCACAATCCATTAAAAACTGATCACAAATATAAAAGAACATTTATCTATAAGCTTTTATATGTCACAAAAGTTTATTGAAAACAAGTCTAATTACCACTGGAAAATTTTTATTCCCTAGAGGTTACTTTCATTAATAGAAAAAGAAACAGAGGTGTGTGTTTATTGAACACAGGCATGCTCCAGAAATATCAAAAGAGCAACAAAATCAAATTATTTTGTGGTTCAGTGAGTGCAGAAACTTGAGTAATCTTTAACATCTGTTTACTATTTGTCTTTTCCAAGACAAGTTTCAGAGCTTGTTGGGTTTGCTCTGAAAACTCCTCTGAAAACAACATTAAAGACTCAGTCTTTTGTTTATCAACTGAATTCTCCTCTCTTTTTTATTTTTTTTTTTTTTTTTAAATCACTGTAACTCTTGTGATTATAAGGGAGTTGGGTAGGAATTAAGAAAACACTTGCAGACCAGATCTACCCTGCACAATTTTCCATTTTTGTTCCCTTTCTTCTTCATATTTATTGCATTGCCCTAGGTGAGATGGGAGATTTCCTTCTCTTATATGCAAAGATGGGGAAGAAACAGAGTATTCTAAAGATTTTACTGTCTGAACACAAAAAAAAAAAAACAAAAACAACCCTCTGAAAAATATATTACCAATACTTACAGTTTGCTATCCAAAGCAGAGATAAGCTAAGTAGTTTTCAGAGGCTATTTTGATGCTCTACTTCCCACTGGCATTTCAATATTGGTATAATTTTAAATTTGAAATGAGAAGGGAACTCAGATTACCTAAGGTCCAGAGCAGTCCCTTCTCTCAATATTTTAGTCACCAGAAGTTTCATTAACTAGAATGATGACTATAGAAAATATCTTTGATGGTGGAAATAATTAAAGAAAGAAATAGAAACATTTCAGCTTCCTCATGAACATAAGCTTTTGAAAAATTAGAGCTAAGCTGCTAAAATACTTTTTAGAATACAGAGATCATAGGAATACATTTAAGACTGCTTCTAAAACATTTTTTTCTCCACTGGATTCACCTCATAAATAGTATCTTCATATCTTAGCTCTTCAAGAAATGGCAATAAATCTCAGGCTTTGCTGAGTCTGATTTGCATCCTGTGATCCTATCTATGTAATGTTCCTCTCAGCACCAAGTGCTAACCAAGGCTTTAAGCCTAAAACATTGCTGCTGCTGCTGCTGAAATCACCACTAATCGGGAATGATTCACCAGTCCTGGCTCCTCCACCCACACAACACTGTCCATCAAACTGAGAAGGTTAGATGGGCAGCAGATGAAAAGAAGTATTGTTCCGGCTGCATTAGACAGACACACTATCTGCAGTTGCAATAGGCAGTATCACTGACACCTTCACAAGGTAACAGTCTATGTTCTCACAAAAGCCTGGGAGTTTAATGTTGCTGGTAGTCATTGTTTCCAAGGAAAATAATTGACATCCAGTTACTACAAGCTGGTGTGACCTCAGCTTGTGAAACCACATGCTGCTTATTGTCTGGGAGGATGATGCATGTCACTACTAAGCACTCAATTTCTGGTTCACAAAGGCAGGATCTTAGAGTGTATTCACATACTAGAAAATTACATGTTAAAAGCTTGGCTGGCAGCACTGCCCTTTTTGATCATTAATTAATTTCAGTGGCTTTCTTTAATGAAGGCTTCCTACCTGCCTTTTTTTTTTTTTTTTTTTTTTTTTTTTTTTTTTTTTTTTTTTTTACTGCAGAGCAAGAAAATCAGCTTTTTTCTTTTGCTTTCAAGAAGCAAAACCTAATCTGCAAGTTAATGCTAAACTAGGCCTTTATATTTGTACTTGTACAGGGAATGGGAAAGGAACAACTTTTATCTGCCAGACAGTTTAAGCAGTTCATGCAGTTTAATGCCTGATTATGATGCTGAAAATCTTGAATTGTGTGTAAGCGGTGACATACAGGGGGGCTGCTACCTTCGTATAGAGTTAGTGGGGTTGTGCAGAAGGATCATTTCTTACCATGTAGATAAAAACCAGATACTCTGTATTACTGCTCCTCAAAGGGCAGCATTTTATTAAATGCAGCAGACCCAAACCTGCAATTACTATGACCAAATAACAACAACAAAAAAAATGTATTTAGGAAACATACCTGCAATGATAGAGGTCCTCAAGGTGCAGGTGACTATTCCACCTCAACACTTATAGTTTCTTCTAGTTCATGTAAGTATAACCATGCTATGCTGTACTCGAGCCATCCTAGACAGTGGAAGAGATATTAGGATACATTTAAAATGTTGTTAAACTTAGAGGTCAATGCAGCTTATCTGATTTGCACTGCTGATCAAATCCTCAAAATTTAGAGTCTGTGTGGAAAAATGCTGCTTTGTGCTCATGTATTTAAAAATTACGTGTATGTAAAGGCTAATAATTTCAATTTGACAGGCAGATTTTATTCTGTAATTTTCTAACTTTATTTTTCAACCAATATGTTCATTTTCTATCCATATACTTTTTGTAAATTCTCGCTGTATCAAGGAATGTTTTAGACTCATATACAATGACATGTTAAAAGCTTCAGTGTTGAACAAAATCCTGCTCTGAACAGCAGTATACGCTATTCAGGGAAAACAATAATTGTTCATTAAGTTATTTGTTATTTGTAATAATATTTTAAAAATGAGAAAAATATGCACACTACAAAATAGTTACCTGACATGAGATCAAAACTGGCCTGTTGATGAAAAAAAAAAAAAAAAAAAAAAAGAAAGATATAACGTATAACAGTTTACAAGGGATTCTGTTATGTTGCCACACAGGCACTCCCCAGACTCTCTGGCACCTTCATAAAAGGCGGCCAAAACATCTGAATGGCACCTTTAACATGAAAGGACCATACCCTGTGAACTGCAGCACAGCAGACAAAAACACACACATAGACCTGTGTTCAGAGAAAATGTTATCTGGAAAATTCCTTGAGCCACAAGAAAGTCAGTCCAGTCCAATGATTCAGTCACTCATTTTGCCAAATTACTGGAAATACTTTTCTGCTGTTTCTTTTGAAGTCTTTGGTTCACTGACCAAACATCTAAGGACTAAGGAGATGACGAAAATGAGTAATTTCTCTGCAACTTATTGATGAGTTTTTGAAATTTAGGTCTCTGATACACACAAGTATTCTTTTCTCTTCCAACAATACTAGTAAATGAAAATACAATATTTCTTTAAAATTTCATTGTCATATTTTCTGGAATATATCCTCTTTTTTTTTTTTTTTAACGATTAATTTTTTAAATGTTAATCCTAGTTTCTAGAGCTATATTGGAAACGATTCTGTAATTAGATAAACTTTTAAAATGGTTTCAAGATATCCTGCATCAAATTTTAGACACACAGCAGTCTGACATTTCCCAAGAAAGAAGAAAAAAGTTCTTTCTTTTTAAGTCAGTTTGCATTTGGAGATTATTTTTTGGAGGAGAAGTTGCTTGTGTTTCCACAATGTGGAGAAAAGCAGAAGCGAGATGTGAGTAGAGAAATATCTACATCTTTTAGAGTCCCATATAGGCTTCTGTATTATTTTAGATGATAAATCTGGAAGATCTGTAAATATTGTGAAGTACATTCTTTTCCTTTTTTCTCTATGGGGTAGCTAAATTTTTAATATATAGAAATTATGTGCATTTTCCCACAAGGAAAGAAGCATTAGACTTTGTGTACTCATAGCAAAAGAATTCAAAAGCCATGACACAGAGGAAGAACAATTGTCATGTTAATGATAATGGAATAGGAAGTTTATCACATGTCTGTGAATGGTGGACTGACAAACACCAAGTTATCTCTCTGAGACAAGTCTTTAAACCAAATAAATCCCTCTTATGAGTTTACTAATATTTCTGGAGTCATATCAACAGTGAATGTGATCCTCTTTATGTAGGTGTCTAGAGGGGTGTCCTTATCAGCAACAGACAGAAACATACCATACCACCCTTACTTTTGAAATTTGCTGTTCACTTTTTATCTGTATTTTAATTCTCTTGCAATCTTTGGGTGTAGCTTCTCAAATCTGTGATCTAACTTTCCCAGGACTATAGTAAATTTTCTCAAGCTGAATCATATGGACCACTGGAAGTTCAGGCTGAAATTCAGTAGAACGTGCCAGGGTAAATCAATAAATATAATTTTCTAATTGCTAGCGAAAGGTCATAGGCTTTTACTACTGTAGCAGGGTGTCAGGACTTGCTTGGCTTATCTGGAGCTGAGCCCTTTCTTTCTATCTTTCTATCTTTCTATTTTTCTATCTTTCTATCTTTCTATCTTTCTATCTTTCTTTTGACAACAGCTATGCAGTGGTAAGATACTATGGCCTGAACTTTTTTTAACTTTGAACAGTTGTGTGTTATATTACCTTGTTAGTTACTGGATAGAAATATCAAGTATTTAGTCAGTGGGGAGCAAACTATTTATGAACCTAGAACAAAACACAATGAGGGAATGCAAAGATGCTGGAGGATACGAGGGACCCCAAACTGTAAGCCCAAAGCACAGTGGCCAGTTACTGATCAATAAGGAAGTACAGCCTTGTAAGCCAGTGATCATACATAGACCCTGCCGTGAGGGAGAAGAAATTCCTGTCATTTTTCTCCCAACAAATGACTTGGGACGTTGATAACTTCTGCAGTTCAAATCCTACCCCTCCTTGAAGCTGCTGACCTTGAGATCTAGAGAGACATTTGAAGGTGAATTTACAGTGGAGGAAAATATTAGGTGATAGATGCTTGTATGTATAAATCTTGAGTGTATTATTAGCTATAACAGTTAGTATTATTGTAAGTACACTAATAATAAATGGTAGGCAATTTTGTCAGACTGTTCAGACCTTATTAGACTCACAATAAAATCTTGGATGTGTTCCCTTTTCCCCACACAAGATTAACAGCAACTTCTAAACTCTGATATGCAGTACCTACCATTAAAGAAGAGCTCTGGATTATATCAGAGGATACAGTTGAAGACAGAGATAATGCAGTGCACCACCAGTTGTTATTTTCGTATAGCAATGGTGACAGCAAAAGTGACAATTTATCGTCACTGTCTGTTTCCAACTAGTCCTCCTCCTCCTTTCTAAATTACTCTAGTGCTTATCTTTTTCAGGTTAGTCACACATTTTCCTAGTTTTACTTAGTTTTAGTTAAAATTTTGTCAGCTGTTCTCTGGATTATTCTAGGTAATGTCAGAAGACACAGTGCTTGAAGATTACTATGTTCTGTGCTCTCTGAGTTAAAACAGCATGCTTTATTTTTTTTTGCCTGTGCTACTATCTTTATCAATTTTGGCTTGAGAAAAAGCACAGAAGCTCAAAAATCTATAGAGATGGCCAAACAGGTTTATATTTATACTCCCCTTGAGAAAAAGAAGGATTGAAAGAATCAGAGATATATGAACTCTGGTTGTACCTCCACAAGGGATCCATATCAAATTTGGAACTCCTTAAGTTGCACTCCCAGTGGCCTTAACCAAGATAGCAAGGAAAGCAGAGATATCAAAGTGGCATGAGGGCAAAGACAGTTTTTAACAAAAAAAAAAAGGATTTTTTTTAAGAAACAATGCTGACGGCAAAAAAGTATCTGCCAGAGTTTGCCGGTAGTGATGGTTATTGCTGCTGCCTGTTATAGCTACAAGTTGGCTGCTTCTCTCCCAGATCTCACACATTGAAAATAACATCACTTGGTTTTATGCAGTATGCAGTGCAAATACAATAAGGACATAAACACAGACACCTTAAAACTCTTCATGTCTACAGTGCTCACAAAAGAGCCAGGTGAGTCAAGAAGAGCACTTTATTTTGAATCTCAGGAAATCTTGGAAAGGAAGTGACAGCTCTCTTAAAATGCATCTTGTCAAGCTCTTTACACACAATCATTTTGTCAGTCAGAATTCTCCTGTTTTCTGTATCCATGATTTAATTGTGGACAAGACACTGTTTCCAAGGATAGTTTATTTTGCAATAGCCATGTTACCCCACCTCTATTTTTGTATTATAGTGTCAGATAAGTACATCATGTCAAAAAACCCATTTTCAAATCGCAGACAAATTGCTATCTTTTGGATAGCATCACAAGCTCTGTGGGCTGCAGAGACTGCAACTGTGGAAACAACAGAACACATGGCTGCATTACAGACTGCTCTGCTCTTGTTTTTGATTCTGTGAGCACTGCTGACATGGCGGCTGGAGTCAGGCAAGCTGAGAATGCCAGCGTTAAAGTTCAACCAGTGCTTTGATTCCATGCCTGTTCCACATGGCGTATAAAACAAACACACAGTATTAGCTCTTTCAAGCATTTCAAAGGATTGTAAACAGCCAAGAAATGATTGCTAAACAGATTCAAAATATACACCACAAAAGTAAATGGAAGAGCTGGGATGAGAGTTACTTCAATTTATTCTATTGAGAAAAATTATGTTGAAATAATGTTAAGGCCTCTTAGAAGAAAAAAGAAACATAGCTGGCATAAAGTTTGGTATGCCTGTCTGAACTCTTACAAGGTTAGAAATCATAAAAAGTATGCAGTGCAGCCCAGTGATCTCTGATGCTTCATATTCTTGGTTAAGAATGAGGTGGTTTTGAAAGTTTCCAGACTGGAGAAACTTTCTTTTCAAAAAGTAGTTCACACCGTCTTGTAGTTGACCTTCCTTTTCTAAATACATTCAGGTCTGTTAACAACTCCTGCTTTATGCACCTACACTACTACCTTGGTTGCAGTATAGAAATGCTCTAGCCAAGTTTCCTCTAAATAATTTGGATACAATATGCAAGCTGGAATTACAGCAAAAATGTGAGTTCATGGTACTTTAACATAAATATTTTGAATTTTGAGTCAAGATTCTTTCACTCTTGTAGGTGGTATCAGTGCTGAGAGAAGTCTTTGGATACAGCAGTAGTACAAAAAAGAGCATTCCATGTTTAGTTCTTCCTCTTGTGTGGGCACTAAATTTTATTTTGTTCACTTCTAACATGGCTTCTATATTGCTGAAAATTACAGAAACTACAACTTTAAAACTATTAACCTGTTGTGAAATTTAGTTAAAGTAAGGAATTCAGTTTTAAAATAAGGAAATACAATAACAAAATGGGGAGGAAAAAACAACAAACAAAAAAAACCACCAAACAAACAAACAAAAACCCCCACCATCCATGAGAAGACATATCAGACTTGGCAAGAGCTCCACAGAATCTGAGGAAGCCAGCTAGTTAAAACCAGGAAAGGGAGGAATATGCTGTGATAATAGATCCTTTAACTAAAAGCCCTTGATCTGTTGAGCTGAACACATTAATTAGTAAGATGTCAGCCAAAGAGCATTAGTAGGAACAGGACATGTAGTTTAATCTGCCCGTCTGTGTTCTGTGATTTTCAAAAATGTGTCTTTCTGGTGTATGTGCAATGATATATGCTTGTATTTGCATTGTAGAATAGAACAAGGATTTGCTAAAAATCAGAACTTCTGAATGGCAAGTACTCATGTAAAAAGGGGTCTCAAATGCACTGTATTTGAAATACTTAATTATTTAGATTTATAAACTTTAATATCCATAAAGGGTTTTGAACATGAATGCTGCTTGGCAAGTGAAATTTTCTATATATGTTACGGTGCTGAGACAAAAATAGTAATTCATTTTCATAGAAGATTTCAGCATTCTAGAAAAAAAGCTTCATGCTAAATTTGAACAAAACTTTTCCAAGGTTCTAGAAATGACTATCCATCCATATTCCTTACCTTAAGAAAATTAAACCGAACCAAAAAACACACACATGATACACACACATGTTCCCCCTGTAATCCCTCACATCTGTCCCAATTTTGATTGCAATTCCATGATTTAGCAAAATGGGGAAGAGCTAGGGGGGAAATTTTAGAAAATTTTCCAGAAGAAACCTGTAAACTATGTCATTCTTAATATGTCACAAAAGGACTTTTAGCTATGTTTTTTGGCAAGTTTGGCATAATTCTGTAGAACTTTTCACCCTTGATGAAAGGTTCTATCAACACCTTCACAAGCAATTCTAGCACAGACCTTTCATAAGAAGCTATGAGAAAATGTAGCCTTACAAATGAGGAGAGATAACCAAACTTAACCATTTCAATTCAGAATTTTCTCTATAGGTTTAGGACATTTTCCACAGAAGTTCAGATCCTGCAGTTTTGCCAATCCCTGTCAGTGGGGTCAGTTGAAGGGACTATTTCATGACAGAACAGACCTCAGATTATTCTTATGTTCACCTCAGTAGGTAAGTGCTGAAGTAAATTATACATTTCTGCTAAACGAACATGACCTAAAAGAAATAGAACCAAGCTCACTTTCTCTCTTAAACATGACAGCAAGCTTAGAGTTAAAAGGGAAGGAAGACTGAAGGTCTTCATTTATTAAGGTAAATGAAGGTTTCTTGGAATGCAAGGAGGAAAAAAGGCACAGTTCTAAAGATGACATTTTTGTTGCTGTCTCAGAACAAAATGCTGTTTTAAAATGGAAATACAAGTCTATCTGCAAAGAAGCTTATCATGTGTATCATCATCTTACATGCTGGTATGGTCCCTATAGGCTTGTAGTGAGATCCTTGGAGTGCCATCATATCACTTTGGAACCAGTAATGGAACCATCCCACTTTCTCTATGGATTTCTCGTGAAAGTATTTTGCTTTTGCAGCTTCATATTGTAATGGCTTCTTAATGGAATCCCTTTAGAGTGATATTGAAATCATCTTGCTATCATTAGTGCACATCGTAAATGGTACCATAATAGGGTCTCCATTAAAGACTTGCATTAAAATCTTATTGAAATTGTTACTATGTTATTGTCCCACCAAACTGGCTGGGGATGTAGCTTGGAAAATGACTGGTAATGTCCTCTAGTTAGTTTTCAAATTGACATTTAGTATTTTTAATACATTTTGTTCATATTTTTTACTATTTCTATGACCACTGAAATTTAATTATTCTCTGGTGTACTATAAACACTTTGTCTTTCTGCTAGAATATCAGTGGCTGTTGTTTTAAAAAATATGTGTATTTTTTAAGCCTTCTGACTGGAAGATGTTTCTTTTAAGAAGCACTGATAACAGTATTTAAGACGTATAAAGGAGGTTTTAAGAATACTGTCAGAAGAGCAAAGCTCTGTGTAATTCTTCTCATTCATGTGACTGAAAATCTGACAGTTCAAATACGTTTCATCTGAAAGAGAAGAAAAGAAAACACTTCAACAAAGACAATCTCCTGAATCCCAAAATACAGAGTTATTTGGGTTTTTAATATGGTAGTTGCAATCCTACTGTTATGTTCAAGAGACAATAAAATCTCTCTGAAGTTTGGAATATTTGAAACACCATCTGAAAAGAATGTAGCAACCCTGTTAGGTACGATGGTGTGATCAGGTGAGTGCTAAACTGACCAAGAAATATCATCATAGATTTACCTGGCTGAGACACATCTCTGCAGAGAGAGAACTCCAGTTACACAACCACCACATAAATACAGATTTACTAGATGTTAAAATGAGGCATTTATCCACATGTCTGATGCACAAAATATGGACAGATATGCCAGTAGTTTCAGGTCTGGGATCAAAGAGTGCCAGACAGGGGTCGATATTTCTGGCCCATGTTCAAAACCTTTCAGAAGTGTTCTGCTGCCCGCCTGGCAGGCCGGGGCATTCCCCTGGCTTTGTCACAGGGCTTCACATGTTTGACAAACCCGACACAGCTCCGTCAGTACTGGTAAAGAGGCATCCTGTGTTTCAGCATTGAAGAAGCCTAATAACAGTACCCCACTGGTGTATTTTTTCCAAGACGTACATTCACAGTTCATATTAATCAGAAATGAGGAATATCCCAGAGGATCCAGCATTAGACCTGCTTGTGAGGATTAGTTGTGGCAAATTACTCAAGGGATAAATAATGCATTCAAATTACTTTGGCTCTGAGTGGTACTAGGGAGATCTTAGCTCTGTGTATTGGTGTCTAAAAATACATAGAATAACCTTCTGACTACTAGAGGTAAAAGGAGAAACACACTGGAAAAAAATCAGAGATGTTAGCAAGAAAGCCAAAAAGCACTACATTTTTCAAGTTTAAGGAATGCTTTGTTGTAGGTGGATATCAATTAATGCTAAATTACAACAGAATTCCTAAGGGATTACATATTGCAACCCCATGAAGAGAATTCATCATAATTAATGGTATATTTCCAGAGGAATGCTGCCCGTTGCATAGCTTTGCAATATTTCTTTCATTCCTTTAGGGGCTTTATTTACAAAACATACACCGGTATTGCACAGAAAAATGAGTGTCTGTCTATCTATCTATCTATCTATCTATCTATCTATCTATCTATCTATCTATCTATCTATTATCTATCTATCTACACTGTGTACATAAATATATACATTTTGTATATGAAGGATGGCTAGTATTTTTATTTATATTTAGTTTTCACATTTTTCTAAATGACAACTGTATCTCCAAAAAAATGCAGCTCATCATACATCTATTTCCTGGTCCTGTCACACAGTCCAAAAGGGATGCTAGCAAAAGCAAGTGTTTCTAACGTTTTTAGTTCTGTGTTAAAAAAGGGCCTGCTGGCAGTGTGAAATGACTGATCTTAAATATGACAGGGTGAGAGAGCTTCTGAAACTTTTTGTCACGGAGCCAGTCCTGGAGAACTGGGGATATAGAGAAGAATAATTTTGCAGGTGTATTGGATTATGTAACCTAAAAATGTGTATTCTATTTCATCTGTTGAAAACTCTATTTTGGGAGATGTTTTATCTTTCTCTTGTAACTCCAGGAGGGAGGGGTGTGGATGCCTTCTGATAATGGCCCAGCCATTAAATCCAGGTGGGGCAGTGTTTCCTATCTCTTTCACCACTCCTCCATTCTCCAGGGGGACATCTTCTGATAATGGGCCATTAGGGCCCACCAATGACATGACACATTCCATCATCCCAGTGTGAGATGCTACACACAGTGAGGGGGAGCCAGCTGTTCCTAGCTAGATAAAAACTGGGACTGAAGGACACAAAATATCCCGGTTTTACCACTGGATTCCAGGAGGAAGAGTGGACCCATCTCATCACCACTGGATTTTCTACAGGGCCATCTCTACTCTACAGAACCACATCTGTTACTCCAGAAGGACTTATTTGGACTGCTTCCAACACCCTGACCAACAGAGTGCCAGATCATATCTCTGACTCTGTCAGGGTTTGTTCCAGGATTTTTGTTTGTTTCCTTGCTTTTTTTGTACTACTACATTTGGGGTTTTTTTGGTTTTTTTTTTAATATTCCTAGTAAAGAACTGTTACTCCTATTCCCATATCTTTGCCTGAGAGCCCCTAATTGCAAAATTATAATAATTTGGAGGGAAGGTGGTTTACATTCTCCATTCCAAGGGAATCTCTAGCTTTCCTTGGCAGACAACTGTCTTTCAAAACCAAGACAGCAGATTAGAAAGAAATGACTGGAATCTGCACCTCGAGAACCTGGAGATTTGAAGGAAGAAAAAAAGGATTCATATTTGGTCCTGTACAGCTTAAAGATATTTGCAAACTCCATCTGTCTAAAGCATGAGTCTTAGTTCTACTAATATGAATCTCTTGTGAGCTGTTCTTAAAAAAATAAACAAACCTGAGAACTTATTCACCTTAATGACTGAAGCTACATATGTGGTCTCATATTTTCTTAGACCTACTTTCTGAAATTTCTTTTTATGGAATTTTTCATTAGCTTTTAAAAAATATCTAGAAAATTCTCAATTTTATTTCCCAATAAACACCACTCTTTAGTTTTTATCTTCCTTGTCCCTACTTTGTTAAAGTAATTCATAGCCTGAATTTCAACAAATCTCCACTGAGCCAGCTCCCATTTCCCAAGTTTTTTGGGGTTGTTTTTTGTGGGATATTTGATTGCTTGTGTGTTTAGTCAGTTAGCTTTTACTGCTTCATGATAGCAAATCCGGTCTGAAGCAAACTGAGTGATTTTAATAATGCTTTTTACAGTTATTTCAACAGTGAAAAATTAGTTGCAAAAATTTATCAGATTTGTAACATTAAATGAATAATTTTACCAGAGTCATAAACTGAATTACAACACAAATCATATAGTTTTGACATACTTACCAGGCAGAATATCTATTCTGGTTTTGGCTTCTGTAATAATTTTTTTCATTTTTGTCCTTCACAGAACACTGGGTTCAATAGACACTTTTCAAGAAAGAGACCTCTTTGTCTGATACTTGGACAAAATACAAGGAGTCAAAATGAGGAGGCAGCAGTTGGTGCTCTCTTGAGGTACTTAGCTCATAGGCTAATAAAGAGGTAAAGGAGATTAAAAAGCTTACTTGTTACTTTTGTAGGCTAATTAACATTTAGAAAAATTTTATTCCCAAAGGCAGATACAGCAATGATTAATTATCATATTTTGATTAAGTCAGTGATATGATGTATTTTCTCATTACATATGCTAATACCCAGTCAGGCTTCACAGGTAGCCCCAGGATAAGGTCAGAGACTAATAATCTCAGCATGGATAATACTTGTAACCTGTATTTGGTCTAACACATTCAGATTACCATCCTCAAGGTTTCATTTGAGGTGGCAGGATCTTTTCAAGAAATAGTTAATTTTTGTGTTCTAATTTTGATTTTAACTCATCTGAATTTCCCTTTCAGCGTTCTTAACTGAGCATTGACAATATTATAAGAAGACAAATTTTGGTTTGGTTTTACGGAAATGAGACATGGCTCTTTAATTTCTGTAATGTCTGTGATCATTTGAACATCCTCTTTCTTAGCTATCAGAGTTGAAAAGTGCACTGTTACAAAAGATCCTTGCCCTTTTGCGTCTTCTTGCCTTAGTGCCCCAGGCTCATCACAAGTGCCACTATCTCATATACCATGAGATTATTTTCAATAATTTAGCTGGTAGGACCAACAGTGGCTTTTCCCAGAAAGACTTTACTTCAGTTGAATACAGTGGCAACTTCTGCCTCTAGCCATGGTTGCTTTAGCCCTAAGGAAGTATTTTTTGCATGTTAAATATGCAATATAAGTACCAAGGTCTTGATTTTTTCCCTGTTTATTGCAGTGCAGTATATATTGCTCCTTAAAAAGCAGCTTAAATAAAGTAGAGCTATGAATGGTGTCTAGTCAAATTCATGAACTTTCATCATGCAAATGAGAACACCTAATTAAGAGCCAATGGTCAAAATTTCCATAATGACAGAGCCAGATGAAATGTGTTTCTGGTTCCCACAAGAATCTAGATAGTTTTTTTTGCAATAATGTTGATTACACAAAAGCACCTTGTATGAAGATAGTCCTTTATAACACTAGGTCTAAGAACATTTTCTTGGGGCTTTTTTTGATTTTACCAAGTAAAATTTTTAAAAGTTAGTTGCCTTCTCTCACCGAGTTCTACAACAATCCTGAAGTTAATGAAATGTCAACATCATAATACAATAAGAATGACTAAATGGATTCATCAAAGCTGTTTATGCATTATGTAACAGTTAAAAATTGTATAATTTGGGAACTGGAACAGCATATTTTTATGCCTTTTTGAATTATATATTATTCCTCAGAGTGAACTATTTTGGATATTGCATCCAACAAAGGTTATCAAAACAAACTATAAAAGAGGCAGCTTAAAATTATATATTAAAATTGAAAGATTTGTGCCAGTAAGAGAACATAATTATTTAGTGAACAGAACAAATGACTATGACCATATCCAATATGAAATCTTTTCCAGATCTACCACCCCTCATTAATTCTAATGAACTGAATCATTTGAAGCTGTGATGGAGACCATTAAGTGATTTTATGGAGCTCCTCCAGGTCAGTGTCACTGTGAGCATTTTTTATTATCTCACACTTAAAAGCATGTGCCTGAAATCATACACATAAAAATAATTTTGACTACCTATTAGCGCTCCATATTGCCATGTTTCATTCATACAAACAAATTTTATAGAGCACCACCCACCTACTCATTCAACTGTGTCACCGAGACACACAAAGCAGTCACACGCAGACAAGAGATTTTCGCAAGGCAGAGGTCCTTCTGATCCCAGCTCACAGCTGAGAGAGCCGAGAGAAGAAGGGAAGCCCCTTTGTTTATTTTTACTTTTTATACATTTGTGGGTCTAGCAGAAGATTGGCTTTTTGGGGTTTCCACCCCTCAGCCTCAGTGGCCAGACCAATTGTCAGTTACAATTGTTTTCAGGTTAGAAATATGCAAACAAAGGACAGAGAATGAAAAACAAAGGATTTGTTTATGTTACATCTGTGGGAAAGGCAGAAAACTGCTCTAATATTCTACAGTAACTAAAAGATCTGACTCCATTTCAAAAGGCTTTAAAAACTCAGAAAAAACAGGGTAACACAACTGCCCCCCAAAAATCATAGAACACTTTTGATTGGAAAGGACCTTTGAAGATCACCTAGTTCAAGCTCCCTGTCATGAGACAGGAGAATTCCCCACTAGACCAGGTTGCTCAAAGCCCCATTCAGTCTGGCCTTGAACTCTTCCAGGGGCGGGGAACCCATAGGTTCTCTGGGCAGCCTATTCCAGTGCCTCACCTACCTCACACTAAAGAATTTCTTCCTTATATCTACTCTAAACATACCCTCTTTTAACTGAAATCCATTGTCCTTTGTCCTGTCACTACGGGCCTTGGCAAAAAGCCTCTTTGCATGTTTCTAATACTCTGTTAAATATTGAATGGCTCCAGTATGTTTTCACAAGAGATTTCTGTTCTCCAAGCCAAACAATCTCATCTTTCTCAGCCTCTCTTCAAAGCGGAAGTGCTCCAGATCTCTCAATATTTTTGTGGCTCTCCTCTGTACCTGTTCCAACACATCCAGGTCTTCTAGAGCTGGACATTCTTCTGATGGTGAAGCCTCTCAATAGAGGAGTAGAGTGATCATGATCACCCCACTTGACTTGCTGGTCAGACTTCTTTTTGTGTAGCCAAGGATATGGCTCCCTTTCTGGGTTGCCAGTGTGTTGCTGTGTGCTATTTTTTTTCATATTGTATTTCATTTTTATATTGGTTTTTGTGTTACAATGGTTTGTTCTGTACTCCCCTGTTCTCCTGGAAAATGTTATGTCCCAAGGTTTGTCCCTGCCCCCTTCCCTGTCCATCCTCCCACACTCCTCCCAGTCCCCTCCTGTGGGCCCTATCTGTCATTCGGCTGTTCCTCCCAGCTGCTGGAGAGTTTGGGTAAAGGACATCGAAGGATAGGGCCGGAGCCGAGGAAGTTTCTCCCTTTGTGTTCCCCATTGGTTTCCTTGAATGTCCCTCCAACCCTGTTCCGCTCCTACCTTATCCCTCATCGGATGTTGGTTTGTCCCCTCCGTAAGCCCCTCCCCTGGACATAAACCCAGAGCACAAGGCCTCAGCCATGACTTGGTCAGGACTGCGGGTCTGGGGTAGAGGTCCAGACAGGACTGAACAAAGACTGAAGTAAACAACCTTGGATTCACCCCTGGGTCAAGTCTGACTCCTTCCCTCTGCCACCGATAGGGACTCGCTCTCTCGTGCTAAGTGGAAAAAGCCCTGAGCTGCCTCCCAGGTTTTTAGGACTCAGGGGAGTTCTTTTGTCTTGTCACTGTCTCAAGCTAGCCTGGGCAAAACGGAGCCAGCAGCTCTGAGAGAGACAAGTGACACCAGTGCACATTGCCAGGTCATGAAAAATTTTTTGCCCACCAGTATCTCTGTCTTTCTTCAGAAGGGTACTCTCAATCCATTCATCCCACGGTCTGTATTGATACTGGTGGGTGTCTTGACTCAAGTGTGGGACCTTGCAAGTGACTTTGTTGAACTTCATGAAGTTTGCATGACAAGTATTACAGGGTTTTTTTTTTTCAGCATATCTTCTATGGCTGTTTGCATGAAGGATAACTGATCATTCATGTGGTGTTCTCAGTCTTTTCAGAAAAATTTTGGAAATACTAAAAATAGATTAATGTATTTTGCAGAGATGCCTCCATCACAGTATAGCATTCAGATCTTGTTTCCAAAGCCTACAAAACAGATTATGATTATTTTCCCTGTGACCAAGAGTCCAGGCCAGCCACATGCATAATGCCACATGATGCAATAAAGTTTTATCTCCAAATAATTTATCCTCTATTCTAATTATTAATAAAGAAAATGTTTGATTATAAATAGAAATCACATTATTTAGAATCTCAGTATATATATTTTTTTTTATTAGAGAAGAAAATAGAACTTTCCCTCTCTAAAATATATATTAATTTATCACTACATATTATCAGTGTTGCTATTGATGTTTATAGAGGCAGTCACAAGCTATGGCTTCTCTAAGCCAGGAAATATAAAACGAATCAGAAAAACAAAACAAATAGTAAGTATTTGGTGAGCTGATATACTTATGTGCATAACGTAGTCCATGCTGATACCCATTTAATCCCAGCTGGGTTTCTTCATGTACTTAAGATGGCTGTGCTTTGCAGGCATGTTTGAAACATGAGCAAGAAGCAATGTGGTGCAGAGATCATGAGATGCTCAGAAGACCAGGATAAGCAGTGGTCGCTCCCGCCAATACCACAATGTATGCTGAGCTTTGTTTGGGTCATCTCTGCAGAAGTATCCTATAGGAAAATAGAGACCAATGAAGTAGCTTTCATGATATTCATAAACAGTGAACATGACATGTTCTGGGGAAATATTATAGATACATATTTGAGAACCTTGCTGGACTGAAGCTGGAAGAATGGGCTAAACATCGGTCTCCCAAAATGCATATGTGCAACCAAGGAGGTACCAAGCTATAAAAGACTTCGAAATTTAAAGCAAAAAATTGTTTTCACACTGAAAATATTTCCATCTTTTCCCTGACACTAACAGCTTCTACAGAGGAAAAAATAATTTGGCCATTCAGAACATTACGCATGGAAAATTCAGACATCAGAAAGTAACAAATGTGCTCACAGTGAAACCTTAGAGGAACCATTTAGTGTTCCAGGTTTCTCTTTTCCTCCTAATCATGTAGTTATATACAAGGAAAAGAAGTATTGATGATATATACGGAAAGGTTTTTCTATGTCACATGAAGGCAGAAGAACATTAATTCTGGTAACAAATAAAACAAAACCCACAGGTATATCTGTAGGTAAGATACACTTCTACTTATATGGATAACAAAAATTGTAAAGTTTCTCTTTTTTCCCCCAACATCTCTTTTGAGTTAGAAGGCATTTTTTATAACATATTTCAATGACTGGCTTGTAAAGTTTATGTCCCAATAAGCTGCACATGGACTGGATATTTTTAGCATAGAAAGGAAAGGGAAATAAATACATTTCTATGAATTTATGCTGAAACTGCAGATCTCTAACAATATATATCTTTATTTTGCTACTGTGCTTGCCAAGGCTTTCTCTGTCATTGGCAGCATCTCTAATACAGTGTTTGCTAATAGCCCTATAGCGGAACAGCATTTCCATAGTAACAAATGAATACTAGAGGTATTAATCATTTCTACATCATCTGTGTACAGTTTTCTGTAAAGCAACATTTTGTCGTTTGATAATTGCTAGACTGTAGTGACTGTACATTATGAGATTATTAGCATAAACACTTAAGAAGATGGAGAATGCTTGTTGAAAAGGGAAAAAAAAAAAAAAAAAAAAAAAAATAATAAGTAGAAAAATTTTTTTTAAAATGCAAATACTGCCATAAGAAGAAGCAGGAAGAACTAACTTTAATATTAGTCACTGTCTCTGATATTAGTCATCTCCTATGAATTAATCCATGAAAGATTTCTCCAAACTTTATTAACATGGAGACATGCATGTTTCAGCTACCCAGTTTCTCTTTGAAAATACCTTTTTCAGTAGGAAAAAAAAGTCTGATTTCTGGCCACTTTGGAGACACTTCTATGGTATTTGGGCACTGGATGGCACAGGGTCATCAATCAGACAATATATGAAAATATATCAAAAAGCCAGAGGAAGGAAGGAAGGAAGGAAGGAAGGAAGGAAGGAAAGAAGGAAGGAAGGAAGGAAGGAAGGAAGGAAGGAAGGAAGGAAGGAAGGAAGGAAGGAAGGAAGGAAGGAAGGAAGGAAGGAAGGAAGGAAGGAAGGAAGGAAGGAAGGAAGGAAGGAAGGAAGGAAGGAAGGAAGGAAGGTAGGTAGGTTGGTTGGTTGGTTTACAAGTTTGGCAAAGTGACAATGACCAGTATTAACTAAGGGTTTGTTAATAAGCAGATGCTGAAGACTTTTAAGGAAGGTCTCATTTAGTTTATTATGGTGGAAAACCATATCTACCCTTCCTTCAAGATCAAGATCAAGTAGAGTAGCTTTCAAGATCGAGACTCTGCCCTTATTCAAAACAGAATTTGGAAAAATGTATTTTATTTTTATTTTTGATCAACACTTTATTATAAAGAGGGTATCAGGTTAAAATACAGAAGAATAGAATATTGTCCAAATGTAGCTGCTAAGTAATCAGAGGTTCATTATCTGAACTATGTTTGATTATTTCATATGTACATAGAAAACAAGTGTAGCGTTTAACATTTAATAGTTTTGCAATAAATATTCTGCCTGGTGGGTTTTTTTGTTGTAGGTTTTGTTTGTTTGTTTGTTTGTTTGTGGGTTTTTCATTTTTTGTCTACTTGTTTTTGGTTTTTGTTTTGTTTGTTTTGTCTTGTTTTGTTTGGGTTTTTTTAAGTTCATTAAAACCCAGACCAGGATTGATTCAATGATGAGAATTTAATAACAAGAATGGTTTAAGTCTATAGAAACTTCCATAATTGTATTGAACCCTGCCAATGACCAGAATAAATCTCCTACAGCAGAATTAGAGCAGCTATCCACATGCAAGATAACCCCACTAAACCTTGCTGCTCAGCAAATTGCCTTTTCCTTTTATCATTATTATCTAATACTCTCTAACATAGCTTTTAAAAAATAAAATGAATAAAATGGACTGTGTTGTTTTAAAATTAATTTACATATTCTCTATTTACTGACTTCAGGCTGTTTTTCTAAGTTGCTTCTATTCTCCCTTCTGCTCTCACTGTGGTTTGGATAAAAGGGTTGCATTTTTAATTGTGTTCTCCTATATTTCACAAAACTGCTAAGCTTGGAATTTTCTTGGGCCTCCTTCATGCGTGTCCTTAGTTTCCATTACAATAGCTGGAGACCATTTTAGGGGTTACTGTGACAGATATTAGAATCTTTTCAGTGTTCAAGCACTAAACACCCCCTTTCAGTTACTTAAAAGAAACATGCAATTTGCCGTGCAAATATGCTGTGGTACATACACTGAATAAAAGCTGCTGTATCGGAGTACCATAAATTCATTATCTTCTTTTCAGAAGGTTCATACCTCATCATCAGTATGTATTTTAGATGTCATTTCTTCAATTCTTAATGGTGCAATGTTGCCAATACCAAACCAGAAGCAAATTGTCTTGCACTATTATCCCATTAATTGATAGCAGTTTCTTCTTTCACTTATAAACATTTCAAAATATGCCTGAGGTTTAATCAATTCTCAAAGTTACATAACATAGCATTTCCCATACCTTCATACCTGATGTCATTACAAGATATTATTGACTTTTAGCCCTACATTAAATTGCCTTTTTTTTTTTTTTTTTTTTTTTCCTCCCCCTGCTTTCTTTCTTGTTTAACACACTTGTCTTTTAAGGATTCAAGCTTTCTAGTAATACATAGTACAAAGATGTCATAAGGAAATTGACAGCATTTCACAGAAAATATACTCTAAGGCATAGATTTGCTTTTCTCACTGCTGTAGACTAAATGCAGGGATATCTATCTGTGACAGTGGTTTTTTTACCATTGTTACTAGCAGCTGGAGTTGTTCCTAGATATTTGAAACTTAACCCCTTTTTCATGGAATCTGGGACTCCCCAGAGGCACTTCATCAATGGCTTTTTCTTCCATCTTTGTAAATTATATTTAAAGGTATTTATCTTCACTAAAGCACTCTTAAACTAAGTCCTCTAGTATTTAATATCAAATCCTAATACCAATAAGAGAAAACCTGTTACACTTCTGGGATTTAATACACATTTGTAAATGTTTAACTTTTCAAGAAAATAAAAACATATTGCAAAAATCATTTGTCATATTTTAATAAGATATTTTACTTGCTCATATCAAGCCCTCATACTCCTTATTTATCCCTCTTTCACCTTCTTACTATACACCCACATCAGTTTCTCACCAAATAAAGCCATGTGCTCTCATTCTAATTTGAACCTCCCATCTCCCTATGTAAAGACTCAAATCCTAAACTCTCACTCAGACTTTTTATCCCTGTGCTAAATCAAAAGAAGTTATCCTGAGGACTAATTCTTAAGACCTTATCGCAAAAGGCATTGATAATAAACATGTAATATGGAAGACAGTTAATCCATACACTTTCAGTGTACGTATATTCAGAATGACTCAATCATAACTGCTGTAAACAAATTCTGCACTGCTACAATGCTAACCCAATACACCAAAATCAGGAAGTTTCCATGAAAAGAGGTAGGGTAGATTTCATAAAACTCTGAAGAATAGACTGGGAGACAGCTTTCAGATTCAGAGACATATTCTGATATGAAACATTCCTGTAAACTAGTTGCAGCTCAGAAAAGTGCATCACTTCAAAATATTTTTAGTTGTTTCATGATTTGGAACTGAAAACCTTTCCAAACCATCCATAGCTGTGCTTATGTTCTTTTTCTGAGGAGTTCCAGTCTTATCTCAGCAAAAATGTCTTTCTCTGCCATTTTAGAAAAACAATATTTCAATGCATATGAACAGACATCAAACAGCTGTAGACAGACCTGAACTCTGTATTTCATATTCATTTCCACAGCTTTCCAAGACAAGGTTTATTTTACTTTACTGATTGGTAGACTGATAGATCTGCACTGTAGAGGCTCAAAATCAGTGGAAACATTTTGAAGGACTTTGGAAAAGTAAACTCATTACTGCTAAAGTTAATTAACAAGAAAGGCTTAAGCAACCTTGATAAAACTGCTTATGGAGTTGAATCACCAAGCAATTTTTTACTGTCTGTTAGCAGAAATGCATGTTATTACAAACCTACAGGAGTTTCATTCTGTATACATACATTGGACTAAATGTTATTCCATATGGTTCTGGCTGATGCTTAGACAAATAATAAAAAAAAAAAAATTAAAAAAAAAAAAAAAAAAAAAACACCAGTATTTGTAGTCAATATCTTTTTTCCAATTTATGTCTTTTCTACCTGCAGCTCCTTATTTCCATTGTTGTCTGTGGAAAAATGTACTTGGAAGTCCAACAGCAGCTTTCATGGATATATTTTCAACTTGCAGTTTATCAACCCCACGTAGTTCGTTTTTCCTTATAAAGATTAGCCATTATAAAGATTCATATTGTTTGTTATAAATGTTCACAGAAAAGTAAGTGCTATTGCTGACTCAGTCTAGATAGCATTTTACTTGTGCCTCTCTGTGAAAACACAAATAAGTTCCATAATCACTTACTGCTTCATTAGTGCATAGAATAATTCTAAATTCCCATCTATTCTTTTACAACTCCTGTTAAGTACTTCCTGATGTGCTTTATACCTTTCTGAATCCAAATATTTTTTATTTTTATTGTTACTCTTTAGAGAAATTGCTGCTGGGTTTTGTTGTTGTTGTTGTTGTCATCTCTGCTTTATGGTGGCACTGAATTTAAAATGAAAATAGATTTCATTATTTATTCATAGGACTTGATTCACCCTCATTGTGACATTATTTTCAATGTTGACAGTTGTTGGCGAATAGTGTGGAAAGCTAGAGGGCACTTATTTGACCCTAAAATGCCATAAACAATAAACTGATATTGTCTTGCTTTCATTTGGGGCTTTTTCATCTTCAAAACAAGAAATTAAAGTAAAAAAAAAAAAAAAAGAATCTGTGAGTTTTATAACATCCACGTGAACTTCATGTCTTGCTATGTCAGCTGCAGTGTACAAATATTAAATCTTACTACGAGAGTTTTGATAATCCCTGTCAAGATAAAAAAATAGCAAAAAGAACCTTAATGTCAAGACTTACCTTTATTAAAAAAAAAAAAAAAAAAAAAAAAAAAAAAAAAAAAAAAAAAAAACCACCAGAAAACTTGTCTAGATAAAAAAGGCTTCCTTTCTTTTTCTATCTTTTTTATGTCTTTTTAAAAAATGTTATCTTAATGGTGCGTGGACAGAAACCTTGGATAATGAATGCAGAGAATAAATTTACACAATAAAAACTAAAAAGATCCTAAGTCAGAAAAAATAACAGTATATTAAAATTTACTTTTACTCAAAATGAAGATTTGGTTTCTCTCAGAATCCATTATAAATAAAATTATACTTGAAATCACAGTTTTAAGATTTTAAATGGCTTGGAAACAATACATACAAGCTGCAGAACATAGAACTTCAGTCAAGGAGTAAGCTGTTCAATAATACAGCCACACCGTAATATAGTTAAATTGAAGAGTTGTATCAATCATTGGTGGTTTTAAGGATAAATGAAAGTACAGGAAATTTTAAACTGTGTCTCAAAGCTGTTGCCTAGATTCGAACTATCCAATTTATATCTGTCACAGACAAAATCTGCTCATGTAATTTAATCCAAAGCAGTTTTTTGAATTATTAATGGCACGTACTTAACAAGCAATCAGTACACTGCACATTCAGGATCAATGTAATTCAGCAGATAAACCACAATGCTAGACATGCAAACCATTAATAAGCACTTATGAATTTCTAAAGCCCATCTTCAGTTAGTCCCAGGTGGTACTGGTCGCGCACACATGCACCCATGCACACCCACACCTGCTCTGAAGGGCAGTCTGTGTCCCCAGCAGCCCTCCAGCATCCCTTCTCCCCAGGCAGTGCATCTTCCCTGCCTTGCAGAACCCACCAGGGGCCACAGTCAGCAGCACAGCATCATGCCCTGCACTGCCCCTTGGCCATTAGGGTCCATGTCCCATCCCAGCAGCCACTTTCATGCCACAGGGTGATGGATCGTGGTGCCAAACCATATCTGGCCTACAGCTTCTCCTACAGCTAGGATTTGTCATCTTTAACACAGGCAAAGCTTTCTTTATTTGATCCACATACACTCTATGTGTTTACTTTTGTAGCTTACAAGTGTGATTTTTTTTCTGACTTAGGACATAAAGTCATTCCTGCAATGTCTTTCATATCTTGGTGTGTTTATATTTCTGAAAATGGTGTCCTTTTGTGTTGCAATGCAAACTAAGGGCTACAATAAGAACCACCACCAATGATCATTCATGTTATGAAATGAAATTGGTGATAAATCACTATACAGAAGCCTTTCATGTTTGGTTTTGCCCGATAAATGCTCTAGTAAAGCTGTTAGGAAATGCTGTAGCTCCCAATTTCTCCTATTGGATTCTGTGCTCAGGCACATTTGATGCCCAAATACTTCCTGGAGGAAAAATTCCTAATGCTGATATCATTCTAGGTAGAGGGATGTTTATGCTAGTTCTGTGTGGGAGACTCGTTAGTGGAGGACACATATCAAAATATTTCATGCTGTGGTCTGACCCTGTCTTGTCACAGTGTGACTCTGGCTTCAGATGAAGTTGCATAATTCATGAACAGTTTCCAAAGTGAATGGTGGATTTAACGTGCCTGGTAGCCTTCATCTCCCTGAAAGGTAAGTTTACAAACAGACACACACACACACACACACACACACAGGCTCCACCTACAGCTGCTCAAAAATGTTTCAGCAGAAATCATAATATTCTAAAAATTCAGTTTTGTTGAAATCAGGTTGTTCTATATGAACATTTCAATTTTGAAGAAATTTTACACAGGAAAGTGTCAAAATTAATCATTTCATCCTTCCTGTTTCAGCGTGATAATGCCAAAACATTTAATTTCAAATGAATCACCCCATTTAAATTCATTTGAAATTTAGATTAAATGTTAATATTAATTTTAAGACACTGTGTTTATACACTAATATATGTATACACACATTACATTTTTTTTAATCTGAAATTGTTGATATTATAGGATTTTTGTATTATCAAAACAAAGAGCTGGGATGTTGTCTACTGGAATTTATATGCTGGAGTTGAGAAGACATTAAAAAAGAGAAGGAAAAAAATATTGTTAGCTCCTTTTTGGAACAGTACAATTTCCTTGAAATTGTCAATTGTGAAACTGACCAGGGGAGACAGAGAAGTCAATTTTTTAATGCAGTGAATGCTGACAAAATCCTTGTAACAAAGTAAACAACAAGGCAGTTATATCTACAAAACATAGCACAAAAATTCAATGCTTTGAGTCAGTATGCCTGACTTTAAAATAATCTGCCTCGTTACCAGTCACTTTTAGATCATGGTGAATTATCAATGTTTCATCAAATCTCAGAGCTTTGTACATCCACAGAGGGATGAATTCTTGGACATCTTGTTTGTTTACCTTTCTCATTAGCTTAGCTAATTGGGTTCAAATGTTAATATACATTAAATCATCCTTTTTTTTTTAAATGCCTGTGAAGGATGCTCAAGAGACAGGATTAGAGTATGAAAGCCTTTATGCACAAAATGTCTGTGGTCATGACCACAGCCATTCAAGCTCACACATATCAGCCATCCAGAGAATCTCACAGCTGCCTGACAGGGATCAGGCAAAAGGAATTATTAGGTAATAAAATCCTAGAGGCATATTCAGTCCTTGGCTCCTCTCCATCTGCCAACAAGAGTGAAAAAATGAGTGCTGGTTCTACTGTGATACACATCTGCCCACTAGTCTCATAAAAAAAAAAAAAAAAAAAAAAAAGCCAGTGGATAGCCATTACTAAATTTGGAAGATTTTACCCACTATCCACTCTGAGCCAATTTGTTCTCTGATACACAGCATAGCAATCAAGATCTTAATTAGGTTTTTTTTAAGGTAAATATGTTATTGTTTATTAATCGACTGCCTGGTTGTTAAGGTGTTTTAAGAGCTGGAGTGCTCTGGTGTCGCACAGGCAAGATGTGAGACATTTAAGCTCAAACCAATGAAAGTGCTGCAGAAAGTTCACACCACTCTGGGTCTTACTTTTGCAAGTGTGACTGGTGTGACAAAATAGGATTTACTTGCACACAGATGTAAGATGCCACCATTCACCATCTCCTCCTGATAAGTTAAACTCTAACTAGTATTTTCAGAGGCCATAACAAAACACCTCCCCTTTATTTCCATAGCTCCTAAACTACTGACGAATTCTGAATGTGACAACATTCAACTACTCACTTTTCTTGGGGATGCAAAAAATCACATTCATTTTAAAGTCTGGTCAATCACTTTTGCTTATGTAATAGCTAAAATGCTTCTCCAAAGAGCCACAAGGCCAACTCATGGAGCAGGTTAGCCTCGGCAGCAAATCATGTTTAATTTCTTCCACTACCACTCCTAACATTGTTATGGAAGCTATTAAATTAACAGATTCCCGTGACAGTGTTTCATTTCTCATTATAACGAAAAGGCAAGCAGCTAACACTGCAGAATTTTCATGAGCTAATGCCTTGTAATAAATCCATTAGAAAGCCATTGGTATCTAATTGTCTAATCACAATGAAGGCCTAGGAGTGACATGGCTGTAATGGGATTAAAGTAGATCGTAGTGCAATGCCTACATCCTCTGATCCAGTCTGGAAATAGCAACAACCTTGCAGGTCATTTCGGTCAATTTAGCCAGACTCAGAAGAAAAGAAGGAAAAACTGTTTTAATTAAACAGGCAAAAGAACAGACACAGTTTTGTTTACACCTGAAAGAGATAAATTGGATGTTATGGCTGGAAAAAATAGAGCATTAACTTGAAAGAAATCTAAGGTATCTGTAAAGAGCTGTTCCCAGGACTGAATTTGGTTGGATATGAGGAATGGTTACATGTGGTGTGATGAAGCAGGCAAAGTTCTAAGTATGCTGGAGGCACTGAGTTATCGAGCTCATGCCTCTTCTCCCAGTAGTAATTTGGCCTCAAAATTTGCAGCTCCAAAGCCAGAAGCAGCCTTCTGCCTGATAAAAGCTATTCTCTAAAGCTATCAGAACAGAAGTTAAAGGAATGGACTTGCAAGCATTGATTCAGTGACTGTGAGCTATAAGGCTTCCTCGCTGTGGATGATGTGGAAAAACAGAAGTCTTTGTTTTGCTGAAACCATTTCATGCGCCTTGGAACATTGTTTTGAAATTTGTCCTGCCAAACATGTAAAGAAGCTCTACCCTAGACTTCACATTAACAATATAAATGATTTCTACAGAATTGCTGAAGATTTTCAGGAAATCCATTTATCCCTTTCCATCAGAAATCTCTTTTGGAATTTCTCTTTAGCATCTGATGGAAGGTACACCATAGTAACCAAAACAGGGAGAGTATGTATGAACAAGGGATAAGATTTGGGCTGAAAAATCACAACAAATGTGTATATATTTAATCACAGCAGCTGCAGATTCTTGGTTCAGCTTCCTAGTGTGGACAGATCCAAAGTAATCTGTCAATGAGGCATTGTTATTCTAGGAACTGGGAACAAGACCAGTCTTAAAATAAAATACTCTAGTATCATATGGTTATTATTCAAAATATTTCAATTTATCTATGTGACACTACCATGTTTAAAACAATTACTGAAATAATTACTCTTTCAGAAGAGAAACACACTACAAATCTGACATGAAATCTGAGCAACTTTATTTAGACTTTGTTACTTATTCCTTTGGCACAAAAAGGCTTCTGAGCCTTGAATACTGCTAGTTTGAAAGCCTGTTAAATATTTGTAAAAATATTTTACAGAATAAGGAAAAAAAATAAGCACAGGTCCTCACCTACTGTTGTAGTCAAACCTCAGACAGAAACTAACCAGCACATATCATGCTGCTCCTTTTCCCCCCAGCCCTGCTGGAGGGAAGATTTGAAAGAAAAAATTAAACCTTGAGAATTGAAATCAAGCAAAATAAAATAAAACTAAAAACACTAATGATGATAATAAGAATTATTATAAAAGTGACAAAAATATTAGTAGTTGTAACGAAAAAGAGAGAGAGAGAGGAATAAAACCCAAGAAATACTATTGATACACAATTGCTCACCACCTGCTGACGGATGCCCAGTCCCTCCCCCAGCAGTGATTGGCCCCATTACGGGTAACCCCTCAGTTTGTGCACTGACCGTGGTGCTCTGTGATATGGAATATCCCTTTGGCCAGTTTGGGTCAGCTGTCCTGGATGTGCTCCATCCTGGTTTCTTGTTCACCTTCCTGCAGGCAGAGCATGAGTAATATAAAACTCCTTGGCTTAGAGTCAGCACTGTTGAGCATCGACTAAAACATCAGGGTGTTATCAGCATTATTCTCATACTAAATTCAAGCCACAGCACTGTACCAGCTACTAAGAAGAGCATTTATTTTATCCCAGATGGAACCAGAACATGGACATAGGCCATGTCCAGACCTTTGAGACAAATGCCACTGTTGTTTTCAGCTTGTGAAGTATGAACACGCAAACTGAATGTTTAGCTGAGTATATTTTTTCCTTTTCATACTGTACTAATAATGTAAATTCAGAAAATCACAAAATAGTTCAAACAGATTATTTTGATTTGATGGAATGTGTCTCAAAATTTAAAAATATTTTATAAAGGAAAAAAGTCAATGCTTTCTGAATTTTCCACAGGCCATTTTTCTTTAGATAGTATCTTTAACTGTAAGCTAAAGGTTCAGCGCAAGACTTATGATTCTCCACTAAGGGCCTTCTTTTAAAAAATTAAACACTGTATGTACTTTATCAACAATGTTAGTCTGTGATGGAAAGAGTAGAGATATATAATGTTTTAAAACCAAGAAAATTAAGGCACACAGTGAGACAGACAGTGCAGTGAGTCACACACAGAATATTGGCTTTGATAGGCTCTGTGCTGAGTATGTAACTCCTGAAGTTACTGGGACCTCATGAGAGTGTGTCTTCAGCATTAACTCCCTCTTCTAAAGGCTGTTGACCTGTTGGATTTATCCTGATTCCACATTAGTGTAAGTGACTCTAAGGAATTACTCCTCATACGAGGAACGGGCAAACCAAAATTGCACCTAAATTAAAAAAGAACCTTGGCCAGGGTGAAAATCCACTTCTGGAGTTTTTAATTACTTCTTTGTTTACTTCAGCAACTGATAGCCCAAAACAGGCATTCTGGTAAGGAATATGAAAGGTTTAACTATACATAGATGTGTTCATCTCCAGTCTTGAAAAGCTTGAAACTGAAAATCTGTGTGCAAGACTCAGTGTACTCCTTCCATGTAATTGGTTGTAGCAGATCTAAAGAGTCCAGGTGTCACACAGTTTAATTTGTGTCTGATTGTGGGTGATATTATTGGCTAAGCTCATGCTCTGCATAAAGACTAAAGTGCTGTCTAATGCATTTAGTGTGACATCTATCTTCTTAAATGATCTCATGATTTCTTTTCTGTGTTTAAATATACAGAGGCAGCATTCTTAGAGTGTTTGACCAGTGATAGAGGTGATTCTCCTCTCTATGGAAGGAGGAGACTGTTTTCCATAATTTATATAATTTTATAATAATCACAAATCAGATTTTACATTGTAGCATATATTAAAATGTTAAACAACAGTGATAAAGCCATTTCTATAACTTTTCTACTTTTCAAAATAAAACATTTCAATCACCTTTAAACTTAATTTGATAGTCTGACAGTGCCTCTGTGTTGTTAGAGGTATAGCTCTGTGTACTCTCAAAGATGCACCTCAAAATTAATATGAATGGACATCAAATTATATAATGAGTTCTTTGTATCTGAGATGTATCTAGAAACTAAGAATAATCTTACAGCTCTACAGCTGACTAGCAAAGACCTCACCAAGCAGAGAGTACTGCTATCCAATGAAGGAAAGGATAAAACAGGACAGCTGGGCTTGGCTTTTCTCCCAGTGACAGGATAATAGAAAAAACATTAACAATTTCTCGTGTCTAAGTCATTTGGGTCACAAAATAATAATAATAATTTTTAAAAATATTATTGGCAAGCAAATAAATGGACCGGTTTCAACCTTCAGAAAGGGAGTTTTGAAGATGCTATTTCAGAAATCTGGGGTTAGCAGGGGAAGATACAGTCTGATAGCACAGCTGAAAATAAATATATAAATTTTATTCTAAAGTGGGACATGGAAGGGAGGGGAAGGGAAGGGAAGGGAAGGGAAGGGAAGGGAAGGGAAGGGAAGGGAAGGGAAGGGAAGGGAAGTGAATGTTCCTTATTCCGGTCCTTCCTTCCTCCTTTCCTTTCCTTTCCTTTCCTTCCTTTCCGTTCCTTCCTTCCTTTCCCCTTTCCTTTCCTGTTCCCTTTCCTTTCCTCTTCTTCCTTTCCTTCCTCCCTTTTCTTCTCTCCTTTACTTATGTCCAGGCTTTTGCATGTAACTTCATTCTCAAACTTTATGACTGAAAGATGAACTCACTGAATAGTTTATCCTTCTCTTCACTAGCCTTTTAACACAATGAAGTAATTACTTCACAAGTATTGCATGATGAAAATAGATATCTTGTTGCAATTATGTTTATGTATAAAAGATGTACAGTTCTGAATATAGGAGAAACTTTACAAAAATATCTCCCCTACAATGAAATTTGAAACAGTTTCTGCCTGAAACATGAAGTTCTTCCTCTTGAACTCAACACAGCAATTTCTGATTGTCTGTACAACACCTGTCAACAACTGCTTTCACAGTTTCTATGCCTTTTTTTTCTTACTCGAAGCTTTGAAAACTGCACCAGGTAAAGTCATTCCATCTAGGCTCAAATTACGGCATGGATTCACAAAGTTCCCTTTGTTTTGGCTGGTGGCATATGCCTGTGGTTTGCACCTACATTTAACATCAACAGTGGCTGTGACAATATCCACCAATGTGATTTAACCTCCACAAAAGTACTTCTTTCCTCCAAAACACTTTTTCTAAAATTCTGACTGAAACGACATGCTTTGCAGCATGCTGGGGAGGTCGCTAGCTTCAGTCGCAATTACCCTGAAGAGGAGGTAAAAATTAAGAGACTCTGATGCCTTGCTGAGAGTGCTTATTGTTAGCATTGTCATTAGTGCAGGGAGTTGCAGGGGAGATCGTATCCTTCTGAGTAAAGTCATATAACCGACAAAGGGCCCTCAGCCTCCTCGAACTGTCTTTACTATATCTCTGTGCTGTTCATTCAGCACTTCACAGCTGGCCTCTGCCTAATATCAGTTAGGAACCAACCAAAGAAGGCAGGAAGAAATCCCCATAGTGTATCACAGAGTTTAAAAGGTTAAGCACCACTGTGTGACAAAAACCACGGAGCTGGTGTGAAGGTGTACTGGAAGTGTGCTCTCCAGCTGATGAACTACTGTGTTTTTCACTAGCTGGACTTTTAAAAGGTCATTCAGGTAGAATCTCAGATAGAAATACAACAAAGTGTAAAAGTGAAAAAGTTACAGAGAGCAGGTATGAGAATAGATGTTGCAAAGACATGGATTAAATGTATGTTATTTAGTCAGAATAATATCTCTTTGCAAAGTTCTTCCATGTCAAGTCTGTATTGGAGCTTTTAGCAATGATGACTCTTAAATATGACAAGATTAAAAAAAAAATATCAGGAGAATGACGTTTTAAAGAAGAGAGCAAAAGAATTTTGTTTCCCTCAGGCACCATGGAAAAAAAGAGGTTTCACAAGCAGTTCCCATACTGAAATAGCTTTCTGCCTTTTTTTTTTTTTTCCTTTTTTTTTTCTTTTTTTTTTTTTTTTCTTTTTTTGAGGTGGCAAAAAAATGTGTTCTGATATATTTAGAGCAAGAGCAAAACAAGGTGTACTATGACCACCTAAGGAACCATTCTAGCATCATTGACGATGGGATTTCTGAGTCTTGCTTAATGAGGCTTTTATGTTGCACAAGCAAAGAATCATGAGAAATTTCTCCGACACATAATTTTCAGGGAGCCAGTATTAGTCCAAAAGCCAAACAGCTGGCAGTTCCTTATTCACTGTTCAGTGCCTGACTCTAGCATAGATACCTTATACCTCAATGCTTGTTTTAACAGGTTTCTCAGAAGTAAAAGTCCTCTGAAAGGCAGAGACAAAAGATTTACATACAGAGGAAGTCATCAGCATATTTGAGGCTTAAATTGCCTATGAGCCTAGGAGAAACATTGAAAAGTGGGAGGCTGTCTTAGAATAACTTTATGATGCTTGTATCCTCAATTTTCTGTTCTGTTTATGCTGGATATTAAGTTCTGCACCTTTAAGACTGGTTCTGAGAGCAAAGGGGTAGAAATAAGAAGGGTGCAGTTTGTTTTCAGAAACTGTACTTGTTCCTCCACATTCCGCTCCTGGAATGTGTTGTGTACAGATGGACAGCAAGAAATAGCCCTCCTTTGCTTTTTAGCTTTTAGCTAGCTAAAGCTGAGAAGTTCCCTAGACTTGTTTTTTTCCTTTTTCTTAGAACTGTACAAACCTGCCCATTCAAAAGTTTCCTCCAAAAATTTACCCTAAACCAAAACAGAGGTGGATTCACAAAGATATATTTTGTTCTTTATTGTTTTGTGATAAATAGCTAGACAGGAGTTAAAATACTTTACAGAACAGAATTCAAGCTTTCTCGTTTGGTCATACTTCATATTAAGTAGGTGTAAAAATAGAGATTATAACTGCCCAAGAGTAACAAAAATTCAGTAAATCTTTTATCAAATAACAGATTTTCTAGATTGTTTATCATTACTATGATTCTGAAACAAGCTATTCATGTCTGGGAGATAACTGATTTATTAGCTCTGGAACCTTAGCAGGACTGGTGATCTTCCTGGCTAAATGTAAATAGCATTATTTTAAAACGAGTTTAGAATTACTATAGTCATTACCAAATAAACTACAATTAAATACTCCAAGATAAGCTTGTTAATGGTCTTTCTTTTAAAATGAGGAGAAAATTTAAAATATACTCTTAAAAGTCTCATCTTTCAGCAATTTTCCCCATCACAGGACTCAGAAGTGAAAAAATTCCTCCCACTCACTCCCACACTGCCCCTTTCTTTTAAAAAAAAAGACCGAAAACCAAACCCTATGAAAACCCATTCTTTTCGTATCTCATGAAAGAGGAAAAAGGTGTAAGAAAATTTAATAGCTAAGAAAATGGTTGGAACTCTTTATGCATCTGGTGTGGAGGGAAAAAACACCACCCAAAAAAAAAAAACAAAAAAAAAACCCACAAAAAACCACCCAAGAAGATTTTCACAGTAAGCTTTTGGGTCTTGAGAATTACTCCTTCTTTTAAGAGATTTGTTTTACATGCCTCCATGAGGCCATCTCTCCATCCTAGCCTCATTTTAACAGAATGAGTTAATATACCACACTGAAACAGTGCAGTTTATCATGCTGAGAATAGGGTGGGAAATGTATTTCTATATCTTGAATGTGTTTTCAAATAAAATCCTGTAAGGCCAGATTTGCCTAAACATTATTTCCTCTAGGTTATTCATTCAGAGGTCTGGAGGAATATAAAATTAGTAGAGAAGTTTCAATGAGAAGGTATTTATTACAAAAGTAAAACAAACAAACAAACAAACAAATGAAAAAACTAACAAATACAAACCACTTGAACTTTTAAAGCATTCTCTTGAAAAGAATACCTTCATCTGAATAACCAATTAGGAATTAATGGCTGTGGGAAACAGGAAGAGTGCTATATGAAAATGTTTTAGAAATGTCCATGTCAGTGAAATTAGCAATATTACTGAAATGAGAATATTGGCTCTGCAGCTGCAGTGTCTGGGGCATTGCTACCCCTGGTTTTCTCTCTCAGAAATTATGAACAAAAGGTGCTAAAAAGGAAAAATTCTTCTTTAGTTCTGAGGAAATCTTACTCTGGCTTTGGAAGAAAACGAATATGGAGGCTGCATCTTCTCAAAAAGGCAAATTCTGAGGCTGAATGAAAATTTCCTCCACCCTGTTATATCTTCATTATTTTCTGGCTCACTTCCGTACTTATATTTCAAATAACCTGAATACGCATTCTCTTAAATCAGTCACTGGATTTAGATTGGAAATAAATATATAGGTATGGACATGTTTTTCTGGAAAGTTGTTCTACAATTACAATTATGTGGAAGATTCTTTGGTTCCCCGAAACCTTGGAAATATTTTTGTGTCAGTTATAAACAAATAAGGATCTACCAACAGATACTCCAAATGTTGCACCCTGTCTTAATCCTGACTGGAGGAAACATTTGATTCATTTTTTGTCTTACCATTTTGGTTAGTAGCAATCAACAACTGCTGATGGAAAGGTAGGCTGAGCCTTTTTCCCTAATAAAGCCCTTCCAGTTCCCTCTGGGAAACAAATAGCAAAGGAAGAGAATCAGAAAGTAGCAAATAGAGCAATTTTGTTTCATTTCTGAACTCTACAAGCAAATGAGAGCACCTCTTTTCTCCTCTTCTTCCTGTTTTCCAAGTCCTTCTCCTGTTTGTGTGCCAGGGAGAGTGAAGATGAAACACCTGCAGTATTTGCTCCAAAGGTCTGGTGGAAGATCTGAGGAAGCTTTGAGGAAGCAGATTAAAAGATGATTGGAGCAGGTTGGTGGAGTTTGATGCGCTTGCTGGGATACAGGACTGGAATACATAATGCCCAGGCAGGAACTGCAACAATTTTTTTGAGCTATTGACCCGAGTGAGTCTTGTTCTTTATAAAGCAAAAACTGATCCTGCGTATGACTATAGTTTCCAAGACTGATGAAGTACTGGACCCTAGACTGTCTCCTGTTGAGGGTGTTCTTATACTACTAGATCTTCAGAATCATAATCCAGACATTTCTAAAAATGTTAACACTTTCATGTTTTTTAAAATTAATTATTTTTTTCTGCTTTCTTGCTTATTCATACCCCATTGTCTCCAAGAACACTCCTTGCTGCCTTTTTCACCACCTATCCTTAGTTTAATTAATATTTTGAAATTGCACAAACATTGTAGGAATTCCCAGTATTCTTCTGACCACTTTGAGTTCAGAATGCATTCACATTTTACTTCAGGACTAAAACATTCTTGCATTAGACCTCAGGAAAGTACCGTATGAAGAGGAGCTCAGTAACATAATGTTTGACTGTACACTACATTTGAGTAATATCATAATTATTTCTTTTACCTTTTTGTACTTATTCAATGAGAAAACTTACCCAGTGAAGAGTGTCTCAGAGGTCATGATGCCTGCAGCTGAATATGAGCTGTTTCCTGGATTTCTCTCTGCAATAGTACACTTTTTACTGAAAATTATAGGTAAAGAGATACCAAGTATGAATTTGGTCCAGAGAAATCTTATACACACTCTGCTAGCAATGTTGCTTTTCAGTAGCACCATAGCATTATGAAATTTGAAAATTTTCTGCTCTGATAATGTCTCGTCAGTGGCAATCATACATATCATATTCTTTGTCCACAAAAGGCAATTTTCATAGATTTAAATCACTCAGGCAAAACATACGATTACACTGGTCAGAAATAGATGATAAAAATTTAAGTTGTTTACTAGAATAACATTGGAATCTCCTAATTAAAGTGCTCTTTTAAAAGATTAGAAAAGTAGGGACTGGAGCAGGATCACAAAGTGAAAAAGACTAAAAAAGTCTTTCTTTTAACAAGACATTTATGCTCTAATATACAAAAGGAAATTGCCAAAGCATAAATATAACCCCTGGACCATGTTTTCTTGAAGGTCACTTGAATCACAAGCAAAGGTATCAGCAAAAATAGGTTTAATATAAAAGTGAAAGCACAACAAAGCTGGTTGTTCAGGTTCACTCTACTACTTGTTAGATGGTAAAGCACATAGAGAAAAAGCAAATGAAAATCCAAAATCAAAATAATGAAATAACCCCAGAAATATCTGCTTGGGGGCTGGGGTAAGTGGGTGAAATGCCCCTCGAGTTCCATGAAGTACTCACTTTGGATGCCTTTGCATCTTCCTAATGGATGAAGGGTTGACTCTGGAGGAGTGGGAGTGTCAGCCCAGGATCCAGTGATCATCCAAATGTAGTGAACTTGGGACCTCACTAGCTCTTTGAGGCGTCCCACTCAGAGGGAGGTTGATGGTTGCATCCTGCTGTGGTCCAGGAGATCTCAAAGGATCTCACTTAGGACTGCTGCTACAGGGTCACAAGAGATTTGGGTTCAGAAAGTCAATGTTATTTTCCGTCCTGGCCGCAGTGTGGGTCAGTAACTTTCTTTGAAGGATTGATAACGAAAATGTTATTCCATTTGGGCTGTTATTCAGTCAAGAAAAATGAGTTTCCATGTCTGTTCATTAAAATCCAGGAGCTCATTAGACATCATCAGTCCCTGGGAGCAGACTGTGTTTCTGATAAGCTCTAGAGGAACTCAGGGCAGGTGCAGTTTGTAAAGGCTGAGGAATAACGAGTATGTCTCAGATAATAGAGCAGTTTGAGGCGGGGGAGGGAAACACCACCACACTCTCCACATCCAGCATCTAGTGGGTCAACAGGCTTTATCCTACTCACATTATTTGGCTCAGTTATTTCTTCCTTTTTCCTCTGGGTTCATTTTGCCTATTTTATTATTTTTCTTAAGCTTTGTGCTTTAAGTCTAGTGTCACTACAGTAAGTCAGAGAGCAGCAATCTTCCAAAGCAACAATAATCCTTTTTCTCTTGAGGATTCAAAATTTCTACTAATGGAAGTAGAATAATTTCTGAGGGAATATTTTGAAGTGTTTAACAAGAGTAAAGGATGAGCTGATATTCATTAACTTCCAGAATTTTCATTTGAAAGTAAAGAATACAAATCACTTAAAGAAGACAGATGTGAGAAAAGTACTACACAGAAATGTACTTAAGCCCTGAAAATTATTTCTAAATGACTATGCAAATTATTAGGAAAAAAAAAAAAAAAAAAAGAGCCACCTTTATTGCAGCCTGCCCAAAGGGAATATAATATACATTAAACAAAATTATTTGCCTTTATATAGGTTAGATGACTCAAGCACAGATGTTATGAAGTGACAATATAATATTCAGCAAAATAAATAACCCAATACTCTTTGAGCATCAAAGAATGTAAATGCCCAGACAACTGTATATAAGATTAAAGGTCTTTTGTCTATTGTACTAAATTAAATTATTTTATGAAGGTGCAAGGTGCATACAGAAGTGGATGATTTTTTCTTTGGATTGAGAGAAAACTGGAGAAAATAAAAACAGGAATTAATACTTAATCACTGATCTCTGAGTAAAAGTTTGGAAGACAAGTAAGATTGCAATGGTTTGTTTTAGCAATCACAGTCAACACATTTAAGAGAGCTAAATGGATTTTTGATGATGTTTATGATAATTCTTGTTTGTTTAAATGGTATTTGTTCACGAGATTTGTTTGTTTGTTCATGAAGAAAGGCCATTTTTGTAGGATCTGCTGATACAAAAGACTCAGCAGCCTGCACTCACTATCTGCAGAATGATGGAAGTCCTCTGCCCCTATATATATGCTTTTGCTCCATCACAATACAAAATTGCCTGTTTCCTTTGATTAAATTTTGGATTCAAAATATGATGAGTTTTTGTAAAAGAACACCATGGACTCACACATGTCAAAGAGATTGTTTTGAAAAGGCTGGGTATGAAGTGCATTAAAATGAATGAGATGCAGAGGCTGATGTTGATAAGAAAAAGGATAATGATGTTTGGTTACTTTTCTATCCAGCAGATCTGAATTCAGCATAGTTCAATGAGGAACCAAAAACAAATGGTTGTTTTCCACACTACATAATTCTGGCATATGTGTCTCATTGATGTTTGCGTGATATTTTTATTACCTGATCCACTAACTTAATGGGTAGATTTGGCACTGGTTGCCTCAGTGTGTCCATTTCATACTAGGAGGGTTGTTTGGAGTTGTTTAACTGTTCTCAGCTATTGTCTTCTCACAGCAGGAATGTTCCTTTAATCCTCTTTGAGAGAATTTCACCCTAAAAAAACAAGCTACGTGACAGGAGTTTTGTTTCTTGTCCTTTCCACCTACTTCCTTCTCCCCTAGTGTGCTACTTCACGGATATAACTCATACTCAATCCTTTTGATAACAACTTTAATTTCCATTTGAAATAGTAATATTTGAACATTCAGCTGCAAATCTCATCTCAAGACTATGAAAAATTTATCAACCATTCATCAATTTGCAGTCTATATCAAGGTAATTTTTATCAGAAACACATCGAAGGCAATATGATTTTTCCTCTGTAAAAACATTTTTTCTTTCTTTTCTTTAATACCAACTACATTATTTAGAAAAATTAAACAAAAATTCTCTAGATCATTTTGACACCTCACAAACTGCAGTGCAAGATAGGATGCTTATGAGATTATGTGTTTGCTCAACAGGAAAAATATTGAATATGCGTTCTAAATTATTTCAGGAGCAAAATCAAGAGTGATATCTTTCTTGAGACTTTATTTCATGAACACTCTACACAAAATTAAATCGAAAACAGATTGATATTTGGTTTTCTCACAGTTCTGCGGTGGGACCAGCATGCGTGTTTTCATACATACATTCATAAAAATGTGGCTGGTTTTGACATTCCACATATTTTAGAGTATCACTTTATGTTGTTGCTTCTCTTCCTTTGATAATTGAGCCGCCAAGCTCAAGAAGACTGACAAATGTTCCAAGGTGATGTTGCTCCATTTATACCTCTGAAGTTAATTCCCAATTGACTGAGGCAGTGTAGAAAAATTTAGCAGTTTGTTTTTCTTATTTTTCCTAGTGCTGAGTTGTTTTAGGGGCACTAAATATTTAGTGATGCACAGACACAAGGAACATGAGCCGACCTAAGTACATAGCCAAAATACACATTTGGAGACTCAAAGTTCCCTGAAAACATAATCCTAACTTTTGGGATGCATTTAGAATAGTACATATAAAATACTAGACCAACATGTTAAAAGCTTCTCTGCTCACCACTAAGCACTCATAAGACAGTGTTTAACTAACAAAATTCAAAATTTCTTGAAAATCCTAACGCCAAAGGTAATTGAACACGAAATCATGCAATCACATCCATTTAACAGTACAGAAGGAAAAAATTGCTCAGATCATTCTTTTTTTGTGTGTTTTATGTATCAACAACATTTTTTTTTTCCTCCTGTGAAATCTGTTCTCATACTAATAAAAGAAAAACAATGTTCCTCAGTAAACAGATTTATATCAGCTTAGGAAAGCTAAAGCCCTGATAGAATTAAATCTGGCCAGGGACGTCAAGGGCAAAAAGAGAAGCTTCCATATATACGCTGGTGGTAAAAGGAAACCTAGAGAAAATGGGCCTTCTCCAGAAAGAAAAGGGAGACCTAGTTACCTGAAACATGGAAAAAGCTGAAGTAGTCAAAGAGTTTTCTACCTCAGTCTTCACTAGCAAATGCTCCAGCCGACCACACAAGTCACAGAAGGGAAAGGACAGGGACTGGGAAATTAAGAAAACCTGACAGCTGTAGGTGGAGACCAGGTTCAAGACCATCTAAGGTGCCTGAAGATGCACAAACCCATGTGACCTGATTAAAATGCATTTGCAGGTCCTGAGGAAACTGCCGAATGAGCTCGTTAAGCTACTCTCCACTGTATCTGAGAAATCATGACACTCCAGCAAAATTCCTATTAACTGGGAAAGGGGAAACAAAACCCCATTTTAACAATGGAATAAGGAAAGACCTGGGGAGCTACAGGCTAGTCAGTCTCTGGTGCTTCAGAAGATCATGGAGCAAATCCTCCAGGAAACTATGCTAAGGCACATGGAAAATAATGAAGTGGTCGGTGACATCCAACAGGATTTCACTGAGTGTAAATCATGTCTGACAAATCTGGTGGCCTTCTCTGATGGGATTGCATCTTTGATGGCTAAGGGAAGAGCAACTGATGTCATCTACCTGGACTCATGCAAATCATTTGACATTGTCTCCTATGACATCCTTGTCTCTAAACTGGAGAGGCATGGATTTGATGGATGGGCCACTCAGTGAGTAGGGAACTGGTCAAAGAGTTGCGGCCACAGATCAATGTCCAGGTGGAGAGCAGTGGATTTTGGCACTCCTCAGAGAGCAGTATTGGGGCTCTTCAGCACTGTCAGTGTCCTGGGCAGTGGGAACAAGTGCAATTTTGGTGTGGTCATCATGCTGTAGAGAGGGGATATCATCCAGAGACACCTTCACACGCTTGACATGAGGGCCAGTAAAAACTTCATGAAGTTCAGCTTCCAAACCAAGCTGAACTATGAAGACTATGAAACCTGAATACTGCCTCTTAAATATCGCAAATCAATGACCTATAGGCAGGTGAGATCATCTTGCCAATCTGTAGCCCTTTATGAACTTTTATAAATTTATACAAACTGAGTATTCTTCTGTGCAATTTTTTATTTTTTGAGGAAAATAATTTAATGTATTTACTTGCTCTAATTCATTACTTAAACTGGGTTAATACAGTAGGACTTAAGACTATATATTTAGTGAGAACATATCGCCATACACAGCATGAGCCCTGAGAAAAATCTATTTATAGGATAAATGCCTCCTCTACCCCATTTGCTATACAAAATACATCCACACACATATAAAAACCTTGAGATGCAGAGATGTGTGAACACTGTATGTTTTAAAAGGTTTTTCCATCCCAGCAGCTCTAATTGCCTATGAACTTAACCTTTATGGTTCAAATATTATTCCCATGCTATGATCCAGACCGTCCTAAAAGCTTCCAAAGGTTTGATGCTAGATTTATTTATCCTTTGCATAACTTCTGATAAACAATATAAAATCTACATTATAAGTAAATCTCATCTTACAGATTTAATTGGGAAATTCAGAATAATGTGTGCCTCCGTCTACCAAGTGAAATCATCAACAGCCATGCTCTAGTTTACAGAAGAAAAAAATGCTTTAGCTGTTGCTAAGTTACCCTGAATACCCATTGAATTACACATGAAACCTATGTTAATTCCAAATACAGTCATTATGAGTGGCAGTATTAGAAAGAATACTGAATAGATTTGAAATAATGGAAAACTGAATTAAAGAACTGCCATCACCTTTTGCTACATTTTCTTCAGTATTTCTGAACCTTTTTTTTTTTTTTTTTTTTTAAGATAGCTTTGCTGTCAGGTGAAAAAAAATTATAAAGTAGCCTCATTGGTTCTTTTACAGTAAAACCCTCTGTGATATAAGGGCCAACTAAAATTTCAGAGTACAAATCAGAAAATGAAAACAAGGAAGAACAGCTGTGCTATGCTGATATATACACTAAATTCAAAACAAATTCAAGCCAGTTATAGTTTGCTGTGCTTTTAAAATATGTTCTAACTTGTCACTGTTCCTTCTGCCACTGCTGGAATTACATCTTGGACTGAGTCCAAGGAAGTTTTAAAGTAGGGCGACTCCTACCAAGCAGGTGATGGTAGTTTCTCTTCACTGCCACAGTCCTGTCTCTCTGGTCCATGGTGCTGTGATCTGCAGCAGTAATGAGACTTCTGCAGCAGGACAGGCCTGTGCTCACAGCTAGTGTTTTCCAGTGTAGGACAAATATTGTCTCTCAAGAATGTCAGGAAAAGAATTCTGAGCTACATTCACAATGAAGCTGTATAATTTTGTTGGTGGGACTACAGCAGGTATTTGGCCCAGTAGTAGGGACTGCTGATTAACATGAGATGACTCAACGACCAAGATCACACCCAGACCTTTGCTTTATGCTTTGGTAGCCTGCTTAGATATACACCTGCTCATACTGCCCACAAGGCTAAGAAATATGACATAAGAAATTTCTGAATTTGCATACATGTATTCTTAGAAACTTAGGACACTCCCACTGGGAGCCAGAAGTGGAAGGACTTCCTCTGCTTCTCATAAAGTAATAATGAAAGTTGCTATCCAGCTGTGAGGGAGGCATGTTCTCTGTAAGTACAAGAGCTTTGCATGGCATTACTAATGCCCTAGTTATTAACTGCATCAGTACATATCTTATTCTGTCTTCTTTTTCAGCTAAAAATCCATTGTAGCTGAAACAAATATTGCTACTTGCCCTTGCAGTTGAGACACCAGGGGCGGTAATAGTTCTTCTTTTCCTACTGGTAGCAATGCTGCAGTCCCTATGGGGTCTGCTGTCTCTTTAGATGTATTTCAGACCACAGATTCTACATACTGCACATAGCTGCAGTATAGTGCTGTCCAAAGGGTAACAAGTGCTAGAAAATCCACTCTCTAATAGTTACCATGAGATCTGTTGTGTACCAGCAGTATAATTACAGCACAAATTTGCCACTGATCACTTACTGAGGAGAGAGAGGAGAGGAGAGGAGAGGAGAGGAGAGGAGAGGAGAGGAGAGGAGAGGAGAGGAGAGGAGGAGGAGAGGAGAGGAGAGGAGAGGAGAGGATGAGGAGGAGGAGAGGAGAGGAGAGGAGAGGAGAGGAGAGGAGAGGAGAGGATGAGGAGAGGAGATAGAGAGGAGAAGGAGAGAGGAGAGGAGGAGAGGAGAGGAGAGGAGAGGAGAGGAGAGGAGAGGAGAGGAGAGGAGAGGAGAGGAGAGGAGAGGTTTCAGTTGGGAGGGACCTACAGGGATGATCTAGTCCATCTGCCTGACCACTTCAGAGCTGACCAATTCAAAGTATATTGTTAAAGAATTTGTCCAAATGCCTCTTAAACACTGATAGGTTTGGGGCATTAACCACCTCTCTAGGAAGCCTGTTCTAGTGTTTAATCACCCTCCCAGTAAAGAAATGCTTCTGAATGTCCAGTTTGAACCTACTCTGGTGCAGCTTTGAACTATTCCCCATGTTCTGTCACTGGATACCTGGAAGAAGAGATCAGCTGCTTCCTCTCTACTTCCCCTCCTCAGGAAGCTGTGGAAAACAATGAGGTAGCCTGTAATCCTCCTTTTCTTAAAACTAGACAAACCTGAAGTCCTCAGCCATTCCTCATAAGACAATCCTTCCAGCCCTAAATTCCTCTGAAAAATATGAGTGATCTTTCTCATTCTATCACCCAGATCCATTGTACTTTGCCATGATTTACATTTCTTGGTTATTAAAAGACTTGCAAAAGGAAATCACTGGTCTGAACCCTCTCACAGCTGTGAAGACAAGTCTCTGGTTGTGCTTAAGTTTAGCAAACAGAGGTTATAACTATGTGAATGTTTTATTCATCTGGGACATTAATAGCACAGCTGATAGCACAGACGGCAGAGGTGCAAATCCATTCACTCCAATTTTTTTCAAAATGTATGCCAAAGCATGATGTAGTCCATGATTCAAAATGCAAATACGATGTCTGTGGAAATTGTCATGATTTAACTCACTGCCACGCTGACAAACATACTGCTTTGTTCAGGTTTTAAAAGCGTGACTGTAACAAGCTATCAGCAAATAGCAGTTTCCTCCATGCTCAAGCAAAGCAGCTGCCAGTTCTTATCAGAACTCTCTGGAGTGCAGCACTGACTACCATGGGTTCTTCGCAACCCCACCTCAGATACTTTGTACAAATGTAACTTTTCTACTTGCACGTCCATATCACATAAATAAAATACGCCTCTTGGCTGCTTTTAGCATTGTACCATAAATTCACAAGTAGTTTTCGGACTGATTCCGCTGAAATGTTTATATGAGTCAGACACAGTCACATTCTTTAGGCAAATCCATTTTATTTCAAAATTCTCATGACCTTATTTCTAGCTTTGAAAGCTTCACTGCTTTGTCACTCCTCTATTCTCTTATCCTGTGTCCTGAGTTATTGGCAAACACTGATAAACACTGTAGTATTTTATTTATATTACTCCATCTCTTTTTTGTCACCTTCTTCTGTAAAAGTATGCAAATGAAGAACTGCAGTCCAGATTAATCTTTCTCTCCTGTCATCCACTTTGGATGTACTAAAATGAAAATATTAGGGCTTTGTGTTCCAAATACAGATATTTTGATACAAAATCTGCAACATTTTCTGTCATTTGCATGCAGCTGGACCTACACTAAGTGCTATAGTAAGCTACTAGTAGCTCACAATACTTACTAGTAGATGCAAAATATGGTTTTTGTTTCTGCATTGATATCTCTTGAACTCTTCCTGCCATTATATTGTCTTATAGATGCAGGGAATCAGTACTTAGTTAATGGTTATTATTATACTCAATTTTCACTGTTATTTATATATATATATATATAATTTTTTTTTTTTTTTTTTTTTCTGTCAGAAGCGATGGTATCATTCAGACTTGGTGAAGGTCATTATACTGAAACAACTGATTTCTTGCTTTTCCTTCACTCTTTCAGCACCTGACTTACCATTTCTCAGAGATGCTTTTTGAGACTGAGTTTGGATTTTAGCTGGTCATAACCTCAAATGAAACTAGTAGCACTTTCGGATTGTGTGAGGACTATTAAATGCTTTATCGTTTTCACGATCGCTTCATCTGTTTTGGAACAGATCTAGTGCTTCTTTTTTTAAGGCACGATCAAAGTAATTCATATGCACTACTCTGATTTGCATTTTGTTGTGATTCACTTTTAGGTGACATTTCCTGCACTTGTAAACACTGCGATTAAGTTTTTGTTGTGCACTTTTCTTGTGCTGAAATGTACTATACTGTCATAAAAGTTACTTTGACTTCCATCAGACCTTCTAACATGCCACTCTTCTGGAATATCTCTTGTGCAGGGGAGTACTGTATGCTGAATAGCCTTTTGAAGTGCCATCTCTGGAGTGCTGAAAGTGTTTAGCTTGCTACTTTCTTCTTCCTGATTCATCTTTACACTTTGGGTCTGATTACCTTGTTCATTTGGGAGTGATGTTGCAATAGAGCAAAGGAGAACTGTCAAGTTTTCTTATTATTGTTTCAGAGGCCTGTTCAATCTAATATTTGTTTATCTTCTGAGTACATCAAATTTAGCTATAATTCCTCCATTTTCCTAATAAAAAATATCCAAATGCATCTAATGTCCTAAAATTCCTTGCAGGCATTAAATTGGCACCAGAGGTATAAAAAGTTGAATTGCCATTGTTCTGGTAGATATCCAATATAACTTAATGCCTTGTCAAAGCAATACTTGTTTATTTTCAATTGCTTGTATTTATGGATACCCTGTGTAGGCTCCATGAACAGATCCATTTTCATGTACTGATTTCATTTCAGCGTTATTTTTGCTAGATACTTATTATACAGATATGGAGTTATTGGCATTTTTTTTTAAACACACTATTAATGGTCTATGATAACTGAATATTCAATGAATGTGTCAAATCATATGATTTCAGATATAAGCAGTGGTGCATTGTGATCTACCTTTTTTCTTAATTCAATTTCAGGGATGCAATTACTCTGATGTATTGGAAAATCTGAGGATTTTCTTTAGGCTGATTTTAACATGTTAGCTTTAAATTTTGTGTTTCTTAAACTGCCTTGCATGCAAGAACACAGCATGACCGCTGCTGCTTGCTGTATCCTACAGTTACATGCCACTGCCGACCTTGTACTGCACTGATGACGTGTGTAAGACGTCCATGTCAGAAGGTTTGTGCCGTGACATATCAAGACCATTTTCCCTGGTTTTGCACTTAGGCAATAAGATGAAACTGATACTCACTGCAAGCCTGACATGTCACGGTGTTTGCTCTGATTTTGGAATAATACACATAACATACTATACTGAACCTCTCACTCCCTTCTAGCTTTTGTGCTTGCTCAGTCACTGCATGCATGACACTACATGTCATTACTGCCATTTGCAAGAAATCTCATTTTCTCTTCAGATGTCTCACGTACACTTCTGCTTTGAAAACAGATTTTGAACAGTATTTTTCTGTAGCACTTAATGTTTGATCTCATTGGTTTATCTCCTTTATTATTTAATGATAATCTATGAACTCTGCATGGCCAAAAGTCACCTTATTAAGTGTTACTATAAGCCTTGGTTCCCTGCACAGAAACCTTTTCTCACTAAGGCCTGTATTTCTGGTCTGGTGAACTTTAACTTTGAACATTCATTTGCTATTTGTTTACAAGGAACTGCACCTCAAATGCTGACTCATATGCTACTTTCTTCCATTTATATTAATTATATTTAGGGGCTTCCTATTTCCAATTTCATAATAGTGATCTGATGAATTTTTACATTAGTTGTATGCTGGGATTTCTTGCATGTATATTTTTTTTTCCCTGATACTTCCATTTTTTTCTTTTTTTTCCCCTCATCTTTTTCACAGAAGTATTGATTTCCACAGGACAAAGGAATTATTTTCTTCCAATTATTCAAATCAAGTTCCTTGTTTATATCAGAGAGGTGCTTTGCATTAAAAGATTTTGTCTTAGGACCAATTCAAGAAGCACCATCATATTTTGCTATGCAGTTAAGTTTGTTTTGGGGTTGCCAATATGATCATATCAAATAGTTTTTCAAATTAAGACAAAGTTTATGCAAGGAAAAGAAGAAAATAATCTAGAAAATTAGAACACTGATTGATGAGAAATTATCCATGTGATTCTCAAAATGAGAAAAAGTAAATAAGAAGTACTTTTACTTCTTATTTATAAATAAGTAAATAAGAAGTTGGGGGGAACTATAAGTGAAGGAAAACAATGGTCAAAAAGTAAAATAATGAAGGAAAATAGGAAGATAATAAGGAAGAAAAATATTTGTATATTCTGAATATTCCTGATATAAAAAAAAAAAAAAAAAAAAAGAGCAATATGATTTGGTGTAATTTACAAGCTGAAAAAGCTACTTTAACAGCTTAACAGCTCAGATTCCACTGTAGCAATTTCCGGCCATTACATTTTCTATCTCTTTTTAAAATGTGTCCTTATTCCTCTTTTAAGGTACCAATTTTGTGTTACCTTTAGCATTTGATGTTTTATTACCAAATGATTTTACATACATAATAAAGTGGGTTGAGAATATTAAGCCTTGCATTTTGCTTATCTCCAAAATGTCCAGACAAATATTTCCATGGCAAAAAAAATGCAGTAGACATACCAGATTTTTTCCTTGTGTTAAATCCCAAAAAATTGTCCATTCTCTGTACAACTGTGGGAGCCTTTATCCAGCCGAGGTTATATCTTCCACTCAGACAAATGAGTACTTTTGAGGTCCCACAGAAAATAGCTCATACATCGTAGTAAGGGAAGAATTTTATGGCTACCTTTGTAATCATCATTTGCCAATGGAATCTGAGATCAGGAAGGGGACCCTTCCATTTTCACCATTACTTTCAGAAAAAGAGAAGCAGGGCTTCACACAGATATAATAACACATGAGTGTTCAACATACTTCATGTTTAATCTAGAATTATTTAATTAAAATCCTAGTTTTATATTGTCAGGCCTGCTACACATTATAATTTCTTTCAGCAGATTAAGTCCTTGAAGGAAAGTTTCCTTTCTTATGTGGGCCAATTATTGATCTGTTTTCGGTCTCAAATGCCTTGTCAGACCACGATCTTTGTTTATTCATGATTTTTCATATTTTAATATGGTGATTAATTTTTAATCCACCTTTGTCTGAACAAGACTAAAGACCATTATATTTTCTACTTCATAAGTGACAGAAATGTCTGAGTGCCTCAGACTATTGCATTTATTGAGTCCATTTACTTTCTACCCTTCTGTAAGGAATATACCCTTTTTGTTCACACAGCTAGTATTTCAGGAACTACTGTATCAATAAAAAAACTGTTCTGTTTCCCACACCCCCACCCCATCAGTTCCTCTGGGCTTGAGGACTTGCATATCATCTCTCTGTAATAACTGAATTTCAAAACACTGCTATTATAAAATCTGTTTTTTTTCTCCTTAGGACACTGACACATGCAAATTCCCTTTCTTGATTGTAGGCATTGTGTTGAGGTGGGAGCTAGAACACAAGCAAGAGGCTGCCCAATAAAATAGCATCCTTCCTCTATCATTCTCACTGTCAAGAATATCTGGGATGAGTGCCTTGGCTTTGTCTTGCAGAATAAATAAAAACTTTTTTTTTTTTTTTTTTTTTTTGCCATATTTTCAATTTCTTTTCCCTAATGTTATTAAAGAGAGATTTCTCACTAAGGCAGAGCCAGAAGAAAGAGAAAACTCACGAAATTATGAGTGTCAATCTGTAAGTTATTGAGCAAATAAACACAAGACATTGCAGATTTATTGCATGAGAGTCAGCCAGAGAATGAAGCTTTGATAGGGGAGATTTGTGAAAATGCCAAGTAGTAACACTCTCTACATTCATGACCTTATCCAAATTTCAGCCCTGGCAGCTACTTCTGGGAATGATTCAAACCCCAGCTCAGATTAATCAAGTTTTATATCAGTGTATCAATGGGAACAAATCAACATCCCTTCTTACATCACCAGTTTTTTTCAGAATCCTTGCTTGATTATCTTGATTGTTGGATTAGAACTATTGTTTTTGTCCAGATCAAGGTTTAATAACTGTAATTTGACCATTCTTTGAATTCCATCAAATAAGAAGACTTCATTTTTCCAAGGCCAGCTGACCATTTTACTATCCTACAATGTCACGTCCAATTACACAGCAGGCAACTCTACATAAATCCAGCTAGGATTAAAACATATTAAACAATGTCTAGCCATTTCTGCTATTGATTTCCCTTTTGCAAGTGCAACATAAAAATGCAGACATATTGATACTCCATAAGAAGTGGTGGCCCAGCTAGGATTGCACAACCTTGTTTGAAGTTTTCTCAGACCCTTGTGTTAAACATGACCCTGCTGCTGGTTGTCAAAAAGGACTTAGGTATGATAGATATCTCTTTTTTTTTTTTTTTTTTTTTTTTTTTTTTTTTTTCCTGAGGTGCATTTTCATTCTCTTTTGGATTTTTGTGCCTCTGACATCAGTTGAGTGCATAATGAACAGTAAGCTGCAAAGCAAACCTGAGCAAGAAGGTTGCCAAAAAAAGAGAAAATGAAAATTTTGATGAACCTACAAGAAAAAATAAGGAAGATAAAAATATACTTGAAAGAAAGTAATTCAATGAAATATCATAGATTAAAAGAAAGGAAAGGAAAAATTTGAGGACTGTGATAAGCATTTATTGATAAAACAGCAAATACATTTTCCTAGCCCTAAGTGAATTTCCCAGTGTGGTGAGGTGTCTTCACTGGATTTTGAAAGATTTTACAGCACACAGGTAAGCTAGCAGAGACAAAAGCTCTTTACTTAGACTTCAGGTGCATGTGCTCATTTGTAGTGAAAAATTATTTTTTCTAATATTCTTATTTATCTAATAAAACTGATTTTTTTCTGTTGCCACTGGGTTGCAGATGTTCTTTGCATGTCTATCCACATGCCACTCCCTTTACTGAGGACAGTCTTTCATTTTCAATAAAATTAATGAAAAGCCCATGTCTTAAAAGACAATTTGAAAGTACTATAAAATATACAGTTATGTGTTTTCATGTCTGTTATAAATAAGATGGACCAAACTAGATAAATAAAATTTTAGATTTTTATTGAGAGACAAAATGACAGTCTCGGACAGCCACAATTAAAAGGACAGCGTCGAGCCCGGGGTCGCCGCTGGGTGAACACTTGATAACACACTCTGCCAGTCTGTTATCCCCCAAGTTCACATCTTCAGTTTGCAGTAGTCCCTTTTTATACACTGGATCGCGGAGAGAGACTCGGGATTTCGACAGTCCTTCCTCCGAGGCATCTTCATTAATCATGCAGGTCTCAGTTCCGAGAGTCTGAATAGATCAGCGTAGGAGGACAATGCTGTTAATGGTTGGGTCCAGGTGTGGTGTGGAGATGTTAATTTCTGACGGAGAGGATTTAGATATTGATCTAAGGTAATCATCTGGTTCTCCGGGCTATCATCTCCGTTTTCCGTCACCTTTTGTTCCCTTTCAAGGATTCCCGGCAGCGGCATTTTCTTGTTCCTCTTTCTGGTAATTCTAATCATGTTTTCCTCGTGTCCCTCCCATGCCTTTTCGGGCTAGAGAAATTCCTTTATTTTGTTGAGACACCTTCCCCTGAGTTAATTCACAATATGCTGGTTTGAACAAAACTTAACTTATAACATGCTAGTTTATACAAAACTTATATTTGTATGGCTTGTATTACATTTTATATCTTATTAACACGAATTAACTTTAGAACATATATCACAATGTCTGTATGTACAGATTTCCCTGCATGAGGATGGCAAAATAACTGATTTTGTCATTCCTTTTTTTTTTTCTTGTCGGTATGTCACTTCCTTCTTACAATTGTTTTTCTCTCTTCCTCATCTTCTTCCAGCTTCTGTCTTTTCAGTCTTTATAAAAGAGCTTTTCCGGGAACATTTACCTCTTTGGATAATACTGCAAACACTTTTGAGTGAGTTTTTTTGGTTACCCAACCAATACAATCTCAAAGTCATGGTGCAGTATCAACATGAGCACGCTCCTTTGCAGACTGCAATTTTGTATTCCAGAACTTCAGAGCTCTGCAGTGCCATATTTAACTTGTTAATTCTTACTTTATAATTAGGTTCCACTCATCAGGAATGACCCTCTTTGGAGATGCAAGTTCTGAGGACTTTATGAATCAGTAGAATTAGAAAGATTTTTAGAAGGAGAGAGAAAGTCTATGTTGTGAAAAGTTCTCCATGTCTATGAAAACTACCCTTCAGGGGAAAAGAAAAAAAAGAAAAAAAGAAAAAGGAATGTGTTACAAGCAAGGAGACTCAGTGGAATTGTGACCAGCTAATGAAGTGGCTGGTCTGCATAAGAATGGCCTGAAACTACATTTACATTTCCCTGAGGATGTGAGAATACACATATATTAGGGAGGGTGAGCTGCCCATTCTGTTTGAGAGCAGCTTATATATCAGTGAGCAATTTACACATATGCCACTAATAGAAAAATATTAAAAACTCCATACATTTGTATTAGTAAGGTAAAATTCTGTCATTTCAGTGGAATAACTTTTACTTTTTCAAGGTGGTAAACAAAGGAGTTTCTCGATATGTTAAGAAGACATATTTTACATCAGGGACTTTCTTAATTAAAATCTTCTTCAGAAAAAAAAAATCAGCAGAAGAAACTGCAAGAAAAAAGGAAGTCTTAATGCTTATGGCATTTTTTTCTTTACCAATACATTAGTATCTCAGTGAGCAACTAAACTTAAATTTTGATTGGCATAGGCACAACACTGAAGCTGTAAAATTATGTCTTGAATATGGATTTTGTTTGGGTTACATTCGACTTGCATTATCAACTGATAACATGCTGTTATTTTGTAACTTATCAAAAGTTAAACACAAAATAATTTACTCTACTAATTCAATATTTATCACTATAAGGTAATTATGAACTTGTCACACATCATTTATTTATGGAAGGAGATTTACACAGAATTTTATTTTATTTTATGGACGCACTGCCCAGATATTTATTTTTATTAGCATTCATTTTCTTCCCTGGATGTAAATTGTGCTTTGCATTGTAATTCAGTACTGCATCTGTGATAATCACATTGAGAGGATCTACACCTTGGACTGAGATAGATTACAGAATTATTACAGGAAAAATAATGCACCACTTTCTGTAACAATTCCTTTTTTTGTATAAAAATTATATATTTTTTTAAGAAAAGTATTGAGCTTGCAATGAATTTATCATCATAATTTGCCCAGTGCTTTTCATTCTTAAGTTGTTTTAAAAAGCTAACAAGTTATATATATATGATAACAAGATATCTGTGACAGAATATTTGTGAGTTGCTCTGTGTGACCTTCAATGGAACCATCAAAATAAAACTCACAATTCACAGTATTACTTCCAGTATTACTTACCAGTACTACTTCATAAAATGGCCTACTTCTAAATCAGATCCTGAGCATAGACAAATAATATTAGTGTAGTTACTCTCATCGTCATGAAAGAAAATATTCTTGGCTAAGGTAATCTTATTGGGAAAGTCAGTCTAACTTCTAAACAGAATACGAGAAAAGCTTTGAATTAATTTTATATGTTTTAAGACATAAAGAGGAAAAAAACACGCATAATTTTGATGGAGGGTTTGGCTCTAAGGAGACAAACAACAACAACAAAAAAGAACAAAAACATAAACACTTTTGTTTCCTGGTTCATCTCTATAATTTGAAGATTTCTGAGACTAAAACCAAGAACGTTTTCTAGCATAATATATCTCTATGTATTATTGACTATGTGAATCTGCTTCCTGACCACCTATGAGGGAGGAACTGTGTGAAATAGTGAACAACATGGAGTTGCCTAATATTGTCCAGCAAGTCTGAGGTGGATGTGGAGTGTGTTTATTCAGCTAAACACTTTATTTATGAAGCACTTATTCTGCAGGGTTTCTTCTAGAAACAAGAAGAACCTTTTCACCTATGTTTTGTCTCCTGTGCTTGTTCAGTATTTCAGTCTCAAACCCTGAGATAAAGACCAATGCAAACAGACAATAATAGATTATTTGTGGGACCGGAAGAAATCGTTTGCTCATGCTTTGGCAGAGGCTGGTGGTGTTTCTCTCCTGAAATCAATCTGTGTTCTGTAAATAAATTGTTAATAAACACGCCTGCTTATTGGCATCAGCCAGAGAAACAGATAAAATCCCCAGCCAATTACTACCCTGTTCAAGGAATCAGGTAGTTGGCTGATTTGCAATCAGATACACAGGCTGTCTCTCCTTTGGGGGTTTTCTGTGGGAAAGCTTTCTGAACTGCATACATATCACCCTATCAGAAGAAAAAGTGGAAAAATAAAAACACCTCAGCAAGCTGCAAGGATCTAACTCAGAGAGTGTCAAAGGGAAAGACACAAGGTGACAAACTTTCATGCTCACTTTCCTGAGAGACGCAGAATTTGCTGCTACTAAACCAGGTCTGTCGAAAAGGACAGCTCATGAAAGTGGAATGAGGGAAAAACAAGTCTCTGATGGCTCTTCCCAGTGAATTGAAGCAAAGGGTTTGATTTCACTAGGTGTATTGACAACAGTTTATTCAACCCTTTGTAGATGGGATTTCCTGCTGAACTATTTCTATACAATGATAGCAGATTAGTATGAAAAATCTTTTATTATTCCTGCAATATGCTCACTCATGGAGAGACAAATGTGTTGTGAAACTATATTGCAAAGCTGAAGTCCAGCTTACTGGATATCTTTATAGGTGGTTTTGTAAGACAGCCTAACTTCCTGCCTGAAGAATTTTTCCCAGGTCTACAAGTTCCCATGGAAGTAATGTAAAAAATACATCTTTGTTACCATACTGAGAGAATGATTCACTATGAATCATTTATTAAATGAGTTTAGCCTCTTTTTCTGTCTGCAGAATATCTACAAGCTTATCACAGCTTTCTTGCATATATTTGTTATTCTAAATTACTTGACAGGTCTTTTTTGTGTATGAATTTGTTTACTCTGTAGGTTGCAATGTGTATTTTGAAATTATAACTAACCTATCAATTTGTGACTGGTTATCTAAGTCAGGCAGATTTCTTTTGTTTCTCTGCTTGTCAGAGTATTCACTCTATCTAGGACAAGTCTCTTGGTATGGACGGTGCTCAATCTGAAGTTAAGGACACAGCTTTATGCATACAGGATCAGTCCTGCAGGATAGAAGCAGAAATTTGTTGTGAAAGCATATGGTCATAAATTTAAAGTGGTTAGGTTTTTTTCTTTAATGAAATTTTTTCAAAAGCCAATTACACCTTAATATACTATGGGTAAGAGGATCAGAAACCCTCTTACAAAAAAATGTGAAAGCTATTATTTTTCATTATGAGCTTAGAGTCTTTGTTGTTGCAAATCTCTGTAAAATTACCTATGCAAATAACCTGGTAGCCAGTGAATTCTAAGTGTCAGATGTACATGCTTGGGGGAAAAAAAATAAAGGTGAGGGATTTCCACCTAGAAGCACAGTTTCTTCTGATCATAGTTCAGGCAAATGCCAAAGGAAGTTGATACAAATAATCTCTTAGGTCAATACAAAGAGATGGAGTCCCCAGTTCTGTCGAACCCCATTTCCTTATTTACAGTAATAAACTTTTCATTACTCTAAGGAAAATAAAACTAATCATAGCAAATCGGATTTAAAACATGGCTTGAAAATAATATTTTATATATTCCTGTGTGATATTTCTGAGTTTGTCTGGAGCACTTGGCATAAATGTGGTCCCAAATTCCTCTTGCAGTGTCTGTGGAACTGTTCACAGACACTGTTATGACATTTATCCTAAAGGCAAGGAAATGAAAAATTTAAAAAATTAATCACAATCTGCTCTTGCCGTTTTTACACTGATGGACCACTATTGATTTTAGTGGATGATAAGTAAATGATGATAAGTAAATTCCACTTGTTTTATCAGTGCAAGGTTTAAGTTGACACACATGCAAAAAATATTCTCATTTGCCCCAGTGGGTAAGAACTTGTAATAAGCAGAAGGAAAAAAAAAAAAAAAAAAAAGCTTTTTCAATTTGAGTATTTTTCCTCATTGTCCTCAGAGACACTAAGCTAAAATGGCCGTCACAAGCTGAGCATTCACATGTAAAAGCTAGCAAAAAAGTTCATTTTAGAAGCTAACCTGAAACAAATGGTAAATGTTTCTGTTGAAATTTATTCTGGATTAGCTGTGGACATGAGAGGATTGGAGCAATGGGGTTTTTTCCTAGCTAGGGATTTAAAATTTAAACGTACAACTACACTGTAGTGGTTTCGAGATCTCATTTGCACCTTCACTTCTGAAGAAGGAGGGGTGGCAGGGAAACCAGCCTAGCAGTATTATCCACAATGATAATAAGCATAGGTTTTCCCAAGGAGAAAGAAAGCTAAATTGGACATATAACGTACATTAGAGAGGGCGTACACTGCTGACTGAGAATTAGGCACTGACAAGCAGCAACTGCAGGGGAGCTGTCAGTGGCTCCACTAAGCTTTTCTAGCAGGTGTCATTGTAAGATAGTGGCAGCAAATAAACTGGAGACAGATTGGAAGAAAAACTGAAAAAGCTTCATAATGGAAGGGATGTATTCACATGTCCATGTGTGTCCATGTGCATGTAATATCTTTTCTTGTCTGTATTATTCATTGTAATAACTGACCTTTCTATGTAAAATCTTCTTCCAATCAGGAAATAACGTGAGCCTATTTCTGAGGTCTGTGTTTTCTAAAATTCATGCTGGAAGATGCAGAATTCAGCCACAAGCCACAACTGCCTGTTCACAGATACCTACTAGACAGAGATGTTCTGCTGACACGGAGTGGACTAGAGGAACACAGTGAGTGGCTTGGTGTGGAAATTCATAGTTGTGCATATGCACAAGCATGACTTTGAGCCCCACCCACACATCCTTTAAACCCAGACTTGATATATCACCATTGCTGAGCCTGAATTAAAGGCAAACCAGCATGGTATCATTTCATTAGCAGTCATCCCTACTGTGTATGCCTTCAAGGGGCAGATTAGCTCTATTTTGAGGCTCTACTCCTAATTTTCTAATTTTCTCTCATTGCAATATAATTTTATTGTGTAGATTTTATACTTCTCATTCCTCCATTGTCTTGCCCTTTAGACACTATTTCGATTTGTGTTCTGCCTGACTGGATCCACAGCACCAGACACCTTCTTGTCAGACAGTCAGTAGAGACTCTAACTTTATTGCCCATAACGAATAAAAGTTATCTTCCCAATTTAAAGCCTATCTGTGACTTGGAGTCTACAAATTCAGCAACACACTATTGATGGAAGACTATAATATGAATGAGCAGATGAGACAATTAGACTGTAACCATTTGTTTAAAGGATTTAGGGTCTCTTTATAGCCTCTGTGAGCCATTATTAGTATTTTATTACTTTGCCTTGTGATGGAAGGACACATAAGACAAAAGACATTTTTTCAGAGGGGCTTTTTTTTTGGTGAAAGATGTGATAGGAAAATTCACACAAACTTAAAAATTACATGAGGAATATCTGTGAAGCAACTATTTGCTTGGGAAATTTTCTCTAAAGAAAACAATCTCTTTCTTGTTTCTTTTGTTTTCTTGGCAGGAAACAACTTTATAATCCAGAAGTTTATGTTGTAACTGTTCCTTTGGAAATTTTACTCATAAGCCTTCTTTTGGATTTGCTAAGAAGTGTATATGAATAATTAGAATCAATTTAACTATGTTATTTTTTGTCAAGTACAGGGAAAAAAAAAAAAAAAAAAAAAAAAAAAAAAAAAAAAAAAAAAGTTTTCAGTCCCAGGGAAATAGTGGCATTCCAGAGGAAACGAATGGTGGGTTCAGAACCTTTAATACCAAGACCAAACAGAAATAGGCTTTCAAAAATTCTGCACAAAATCAAGCACACAATTTTTTATTACAAGCAGAAAAATCTTGACCATAATGACCAAGTCAAAGGTGGCAGATATGCAGGTCGGGAGAAAAGGTGTGTTGAGTCAGCATTGCACTTTGTTTCCACTGGCATGCTTCAGCATCTATGGAGAGAAAATTGTTTGGATAGCCAGCTGTTTACTGACACATTACAGAGAATTCACTTTTTTTTTAAATTACCTTATAAGGATGTTTCCAAATAAAGCAAAAGCATTCCATGGGATACATTGGGTTCTTTGACTCACAGACTGCTCCAAGAAAACTGTGCATTTGAGGACTTTGAGATATTCAGAGACTTTAAAAAGGGAGCTTCACAAGCTGCAGTACCATTTAATGTTATTTTTTCCTTTAATTTATAGGCATCTTATACCCCAGAGTTCAAAGCTTGTTCAAGCCTTTCGGCTTGAAATGTTAAGAGCTTTACAAAGAAAACATGTTTTTATCCTCAAAGAATGACATTTGAAAAAACAGTATCTTAAAAGCTAATAGTACATTTTGATTTTTGCTTTTAATTCTAGTCCAAATAGAATAGCATCTTTTTTATAGCACAGTGACAGAATATCTCTGCATTTATTTATTTATTTATTTATTTATTGGCTAAAAAGAAATTAAGATAAGAATTTTACACTAAAATATGCAATTCTAGAATAACTGTAAATGTGATCTTGAGAAAAAGAAATCTGTAATTGCCTATTATCTTAAAATTCTTATTTGCATCTACTTCTAATTACTACAAGCAAATGAATTCAGCTATTTCAAATAGCTGTGTTAGAGCATTGTAGCGGAATATCTCGGTAATTAACATGATGCAAATTAGCAGACAGAGAATAAGGATGTCACAAATAATATGATGGACCAAAAAGTTATCTTAGAGTAAGGTAGAAAAACTTGTCTGGTTTGTATTATTCGTGTGTTCGTTCTGAGTTGCCATCCATGGCACCAGCAAAAGAAAGGGAATATTTAAAAATTTCCTTAAAATATTTATTATTAAGAGAGAAAAAGTCACCAAAAAATGAAAATAAAACTAGATTGAAATTAAAGTGGGAAAGTATTCTCTTAACATCATTAGCGAATTAAAAAGATCCATAACATTTGGAATGCTTTGATCAAAATCATGTTTCCAGGACAAAATGTGAGCATCATCTTGTGCAAATCATGATCCATATGAGAGAGGTTCTTGTCAGAGGAGAAACTCTCTGGAAAAAGAAGTCAGTCCTCTAAATTCATGAAATACCTGAGATAAAAGGAAAGGGTGATCTTAAGGTACCCCCCACTGCTCTTTCTATAGCAGGTAGACGTCAGCTGAGTTGAACTTCACTGCATTTGCAGACACCTTCATCGCTTTTCAAAATGGCCTTGCTCAGCAAATTGCGGAACCAAATTTTGTCCTCAGTTGGCAGTCAGGGTGACCTTTAGTAAGTCTACTGATTTCAGCATAAGATGTCAAATGTCACATGAGTACAAGAGATGATAACCTCTTAGTTATGTCAAGAGACAGCAGGAAGATGCTGCTTTGCAGATCCACTCGCAATATATATTGTCAATCACCATTAGGTCTCTAAATAGATTGTCGTAAGTTCACATCAGCTGATGACGTTTCTGACACATTTAGAGTAAGAGTGAATTAGTGGAAGAGCATATGAATGTGGATTTAAAAGATGCATTCTCAATTGGTTTAAGAATTTATAGAGTATTTGGAAAAGATGAACAACATTAAGTGCTTATTTTGAGTGTATTGATTAAAAACAATCAAAAAAACCAAAAAGTAAAAGGATAAAGAAAAAGAAAAAGTTATCTAAAACAATATTGCTAGCAGCAGTATCTTATGAAGGTGAATATTCTAAACTGTACATCACAGACTGAAATGGTAAGGTAAACTTGGGATGTAGTTTTTTATGACATTTGTTTACAAGAGAAACACAGCTGATGTTTGATGATAGGTGAACAGTATTTAGATGATTTAATGAAAGAAAGAGCACAGAAAAAGATGCTAGAGAAATCTTTCCCTGGGGAGATCAGGGTTATCTGATAAGAAAGACAAGAGGTAGAATCTTTTTTTTTAAAGCAGTAGAATCTCTTTTTTAAAGCACCCATCCACAGTGAGATTTAGAGTGTGCAACAAAAGAAAGGAGTGATGCTATATTGACTATTTCTCTAGCTCATGGCAGGGTCAGCTAAAGCTAAGTTATTCCAGAGTGATACTTGTCTAAACTGTGTAATGGATACCTTGCATTACTCCTAAACTTTCCATCTGGAAAACTATCTATTTTTATCCTATTTTTTTTTTTATCCTATCCTTTGTTTTACTTAACTTTGGGGGTTTTTTTTCCTCTAAACTGTAACTGGAATCTATCTTGTTGTGCTTTAAGACTGTACCTTATTATTCTACACAAAATAGACCTGGAGAATAATTTATTCCTTTCGTCTTTACATCTCTGACTACCTTTCTCCTACAACCTTCCCAAGTAAATACTCCAATTTTTTTCACTCTTTTCTTACAAGTAATATTCTAGATATCTGATCATTATTTTCTTCCTAAAATTTATCTGGGTAAAAAGACTTTATTATTATGGCACAACCCACTTAAAACAGATTGGGAAATAATTTCTTAATTTTTTACAAATTACAGTCATGTTTATGCACTCAGGACTGGCATATCCACCATTGCTAATTCCCATTCAGTCTGTGGTCTTCTCTAAAGCACAAGTCCTCCTGGCTGCATACACCACTACATTCACTGTTCTTTACTCCTGCAGCTCATTATTTTACTACTCAATACTTCATGAAAAACAATCTTTTTAGTTAACTTCTGCAAGTTCTTGAGGTCATGTGTAAATCTGTTTTTTCTTCTGGACTGTTTGATAGCCCACTCGCCTTGGTATCAATAGTAAATCTTACAAGCACTATCCTATCCCATGCATTCCGAACATGAATGGGACAGGACGTCCTGTTGATCAACCAACACCAATAATTAAATGAACTTGAATTTTATGATTTCAGAGAACACATAGTGTTCATATTATTTAAATAGAATTTCACAGTTACTGATAAATTATATTCAAAAATATATCTACATTATAGAATTCATATCTAAATCAAATTTCCTTGTTTTATAATACTGTCAGAAAAGATGTTTTCAGCTTCTGTAAAGTCAAATAAAAGTCACATCAATTGTTTCTTCACTCCAAATGGGTCTCTTAACCTGTGATAAAAATAAATTAGGGTGGCTTGAAGTTTTTTCTTTCTTTCTTTCTTTGTAAGTGTATGTTGTCTTTTGCTCATCTCTTTGTTATGATCTAGATGTTTGCAAATTTTTACCTCATCAAGATTTTTAGGGTACAGGATTGCTTTTGTTTGAGTGTTTGTTTGTTTGTTTGTTTGGGGGGTGGGTTTTTTGTTAATTGTTATATTTTTTGAGGGAGAAGCTTTTTTTATTTTTTTTCTCTCTCTCTCTCTTTTTTTTTTTTTTTTTTTTTTTTTCTCATTTGCTTTTTTAAAGAGAAATTAAGGGCAGGCTGACTGCTCTGCAAATTCATGGTTCCTTCAGCTCATTTGAAGAGCAACATGTACCAAATTCTGACAACTTACATTATACTCCAAATCCTACTATCAGTTCTCCATATTAAGTGAGTTTATCTCAAGGACTAGAGCCTTAAAAGGAAAAATGACTTGCAAACATTTGCATGTTTACTCATACAGGTATGATTACGTTTCCGTATTTTCTTTTTTTCCCTCCTTTTGGAAAATTTTCATGTGACAAGAAGAAAGTCCAATGGTTTTGAAGTTTTATTCTTTAAGCATTAATTCTAATGATGCTTTAGTATTCTTCATGCGGTTGACTAAAAACCAGGACAGATGTCAGCTTTTAAAAAAGAAAGCTAAATTTTCAATATTGACATCTAGATTTGATGAATGTTAATATATGAAAATACACATCTTTTTCTAGATGTTCCTTATATCTGGACAGTGAGGGAAATAATGGAAATCTCCTGCTCTGCAGAATTAAGAGAGCCAATGTTTTTTCTATTCTGATTTGCAATATAAATTAAAAATTCTGAAATTATGTGCCTCCATTCCTTTCCTCCCATAAGAATTACTTTAATCAAATTGGTTTAAATTTTCTTTTATAGGTATGAATAAAAGCAGATGAAATGCTGCTCTAAAAGAAAAAAAAATCAGATACATTTATTTTGGAATCCTGAAAAAGGAAAATTTTATGTTCCTGGAATGTATTCATTTTTTTTAAAAAAAAAAAAAACTTATTTTGTTCAATTTACTTTCTTCTGTGAAAGAATTTGAGGTATTTAAACTTCATTTTTCCTGATTAAAAACAGCTTTTCTCAAAAAAAAAATTATCTTCTGAATAAGCAATATAAGATTCTGTCATACTGAAAAGATGAGATTATTTTAGAAAATAAAAATGGAATTAATATCAAATCAAGGAGCCTTCATTAGAATTTTTATTTAGTGTCTAAATTACCAGAACTAAGATAAACCTTCTTTTACATAAAAAGTCAAAGCTGGACTTCCAAACTCTTGAAATTATAGCACTATTATCTACCACATATTGAGTAAATTTGAGAAAGGGACCATTAAATAATTGTGAAATGACAGAATATTCCTCTGTAGTCAGAGAGGATACTAACAATGAAAAGAAAATAATTCCTTATGAAAATCAAGTTCTGCTTCCTATAAGCAAGTAATTAAAAATAAAAAATTGCTAAATCAGGATACAATATTATTTAGCATTTATTGTTTGGAGCTTTTAAGTTACAGGAGAGGATAAGTGAAGAACTCCTTTGAGGAGAACACTAAGTCACGTAAAGAAAAATGGATTGTGTCAACTCCACCCACCAAATAATCACAATACATTCTCTCCTGAAAATAAAAAGGAGGGGAAAACAACCCAGAAAACATTTCTGAGTTATAGCCTAGGCTAAAGTAGACTTTAGGTGCACAAACTGAGAGAGAATTTATCTTAACTGGCATTGTATTTATACGTTTGGCATTTGAAAAGCAAATGGTGCTGTATTAATTAAGTGGGATTAACTACCTGTCACAATTTTCAACAGCTTGATATTGTTCTGAGAATCAGGGGGATTAGAAGTGACTGTGACTGTGAACTACAAAATGTATCTTCTTATGTTTCATTTCCACATCATCTTCAGATTAGATCTCTGAGTAGGCAAAGATTTCTAATAAAACACTCACTGTTTCCTTCTACCATTAAATAGCTATTGCAAAAAGGCCTGTTAGATTTTCAGTAATAAAAAGCAGTCACCTCACTTCACACCCATGTGCTGTAGTTACTCTATCTACACTATTAAACTGGCAAGATTTGACAACGATCTAAGAAAAACAGTTTATTAAAAGCCATTGTTTACTTTTATCATCACTTTTCTTTTATCGGTATATTGGAATTTCAGAAAATAATATACTGCAGCCACAGAGATAGATCTTTCTGATCTATACCTAAATTGGATTCAAAATTCACGACTGGGGCAGGTCAAGTGATTTCTATTGAAGAATAACAATGCCATGTAGGCTACTTCTTGTTAATTCCTCTAGGGCTGGTCTCAGGTGCTTTTATCTGAAGCTTTAAATTTAGTGCTGTGTGGGAGTTACCCTGGTTAGACACTAGGTACCCAGGAAAGCAACTCTACCACTCCCCTCAGAAACTGGAGAGAAGAAGGAAAATATAATGAAAGGCTCATGAGCTGAGATAAGAACAAGGAGAGATCACTCATTGATTACTGTCATGTGCAAAACAGACTCAGCTTGGGAAAATTAACTGAACTTCATACCAACCAAAATCGGAGCAGGATAATGAGAAGTAAAAGAAATCTTAAAAACATCTTCCCTCCATTCCTCCCTCCTTCCCAGGCTCTATCTCCTCCTCCCACAGCAGTGCAGGGAGATGGGAATGGAGGTTAAGATCAGTTCATCTCATGGGTTTTTTTTGCGCTGCTTCCTCCTCAGAGAGAGGAGTCCTTCCCCTGTTCCAGTGTTGGGCCCATCCCACAGGAGACAGTCCCCCATGGACTTCTCCAACATGAGGCCCTCCTACAGAACAGCCCACACCACCATGAGAACAGCCTACCCCACCATGGTCTTCATCGTAGGCTGCAAGGGGATCTCTGCTCTGGTGCCTGGAGCACCTCCTCCTCCTCCTCATTCTCCAATGACCTTGCTGTCTGTGGTGTTGTTTCTCTCACATATTCTCATGCCTCTCTCCTCTTATTTTTTTTTTTTTTTTTCCCTGTTTTGGTTGGAAATACAGATTTGTGCTTGATTTAAAAAAAAAAATCTTGACTGTAAGAAAATGCAATTTGTGTTTAAAGGTAACGAATAAATCCCAGTAGCTGTAACAATCTGGAATTTGCCAAATCTCAACCTGGAGAGGGAGTGCAAACAAAGCAGATCAGTATAACCAGTTCGTTCTGGAGATCAAAGTCTTTAGATTGCATAAGAAATTGTATCTGTGATCTAAAAACTTCCTTCTTTTAATATTTTGGGCTCATTAATAAGGCTGAAAACAAATGAACGAAACCAGCACAATCATTCATCCTCAAAATTTGTGATTTGACAGTTCAGATGAGGATAGTAGTGGTGATTTGTCTCCGTAATGCAACATTTAGCTGTTCTTTTGATAATCCGTAGTGCTCTTGGGAATACATTTCATTGGGAGATTTTTCCCTGTGTCTTTGGATAGACCACAGTAATGAGAAAAGACCTCTTAATAGCATTCTTGAATTATATTCTCATGCTGCAGGAACTTGAAAACCAAACTATGCAAAACCTAGTGCATTGTGTTAGGGAGGTTATGCAAATATTTGCTTAATAGTTATGAGCCAAGCAGTTTTTGCAAATATTTGCTCAAATTTCAGTGTGACTTGGCCATGTACCTTCTCAGCTGTAGCAACTTGTTTTGAGAAAGTATTTGTGTGAACTTTGCAAACCAAAAGCCTGTTGTGCAGCTCAATTTCACACTTTTGTCTTATGGCCAGCACTGTGATTAAGAAATGTGGTGTTGCCTGGAACAAGGTTTATCTTGCATTTCTTCAAATATTTCTGAAAAAAACCCCAGCTGTTCTGGAAATGTTATTAACACAAACACAGATAGTCATTTAAGAATTCACATGAGGAAAAAATATGATATCTCAGACAACTAGTTTTACGTCACAATAACCCTAAATGTCAGTATGCAAATTAGAATTACACATAATTTTACTTCATTTACTAAGATTACAAATTATAATAGACTGGGACTTTCTTTTGTCTGGTGTTCATGAATCACCTAGCACAACGCAGACCCTGCTTCATCCAACAACCTTAAATTCTCACAAATGAGCAGCGCAAACCTTTGAAACACTGTGATCAATTTTGGTTGCAAAATAAATCCAAAACATGTGGAGTCTGGGTTCTTGGTACACTTTTCAAGCAGTTCCATGCATTTGGGTATTAACAAAGGCAGCTTTTTGAGACAACTGAACAGATTCAGCACACCAACAAAACAGAACTGATTTGATATATCCAAGATGAATCAATTATCTGAGCTATCTCAGAGATGCCTTACTATTCTTTCATGATTTCTAAGAAACTAGTGAAAGGAGGAATTAGTCAATCACTTGAATGGCCATGTATGTACATTACTGATCTCTTCAGAATAATAAAAATTGTAAAATTTAAATTTCTTCACTTTGCAAGATATCTGGATACAGGTTATGAATTTTACAAATACATTTTTCCATTTGCAGTTCTTCAATAAATAGCTTGTGTCAAGAAATTTTTACTCATGATTCATTCATGAGCTGATCATTGAGAATATTCATTATTTATGCTATATAATTTGTCCTGTAAATAACATGGCATTATTTTTATTTCCTGAGTAGGTGATTTATAAACAGCTTTATAAATAAAATGAATTGTATTTTCCTTTATCAGATAAACTGTAAACTTTCCTTGTTCAAATCTATCATCCAAATAATAACAACCTGCAAATTGTGCTGCTGATCCCCACAGTTCCAATAAAATTGATGGTGCCTTTGTGATTGATTTTTTTTTTTTTTTTTTTTTGATTTAGAAATGTCAAAAATAAACACTTGTAAATATAGGTAAATTACTGAATGGGAGAAATTACAAACAAAATAGTCTGAGATATTGTGAACCCTGTTTTTATAGAAGCAATAAAGTGGTTCTTGTACTGAGGTATGGGAAAATATTATAGGGGAGAAATATAGGGTAATTTGAGTCAGTCTTAAGATTTTCAGGGCCATTATTGTGTTCACAAGATCAGACATATTTCTCGCCCTATCTCTTACTTTGCAGAAGAAAACACTTGCTTTTAAAGTGTGAAACATTTTTACCAAAAAAAAAAAAAAACAGAAGTCAAGTGAAGGGTTCCAAAGTTATTGGGGGTGGGGAAATTAAAAAAAAACAAATTACTGTTTTCTTTTCAATGCTGCCTAGCCCGTGAGCAGTAACAGGCAGCGTGCAGAACAGCATGGTGCAATTCAAATGTCACTGGTCCTGGGGATAGCAATGCCCCTGAAACAATGAGAGGAGGTGGCACAGCTGCAACATTTCTCTCAGACTTGCATTTTGCAGAGATATTTAGAGCAGCAGTGGCATCTGGGCCTTCCAGCTCAACTGCACAACACAGTAGGGGTTGAACAAAAAAAAAAGAAATGGGAAGCAATGTACTTGGTTGGAGTTCCACATCTGCCTGGCACTTAAAAATTCCAGGAACTAATTTTTTTTGAGATTCCTTTAAATAATAAAAACAACAACAAAAAAATCCTCACCATGAACAAACCCACAAAGTTTTAATTTAATTCCTTTTCTAATAAAACAGACAATGAAATAACACAACAGATTTGCTCCAGGGATGTGCTTTATTGAAATCAACTTGGATGCAAAGGAAAGCAGTAGCATGAGCTGACAGCTCTACATCAGGAGCAATCTGGGAGCCACCAAGGTCAGCAGGACAATGTCCTCCCTGACAAGGAGCGCAGCCTCACAGTGCCCAAACAAGAGAAGTGGGACAGGTGTGGTGGCAGTCACCAGGAACCTGCAAAGCACGGCAGACTAAGCACCAGGGTTTAAATGTGGTGCCCGAGCCAAGAAGCAGAGGATGCACAGGCAGAGGCCCCAGATAAGCTCCTCGCAGCTTTGCTCTGCAACTTAGCTCTTTCACCAGGAGTTTGGTGCAAGGTTGCAGAGAGAGAGGATAGCTATTGACAGTGGAGGCTACAGGCAGGTCAGCACATTCAGAGTTTGTAGGTGAACTGAGGACCCTGACAAGCGCAACAATCCAGGCTTTTCCTTAGATCACATTGGGATTTTGGTATTTACTTTTAAAATCAGGCTTTATACTGACTGCTAAACAAGATGGGTAAAATGTTTCAATATTTCATTGCCTTGATGCAGTCCCTGAAAGTTCTTTCAATGATGATTCTTTTTTTACAGTTTGGCTAGCAAATCTCTCCCATCAATTATGATCATGATGAATACTCTTCTTGAAAATAGGCAGATACTGGGATGAGAGATGAGGAGAGCATTGCCTGCCTCAGACTGTCCATATCACTCAAGCTACTGGAGTAAAGGGCTGCTTTCCAAACCTAGGAATCAGCTCTGTTAATCCCTTCCTTTGATCCCTGCCACACAGACATTATTGAATAATGAAGTTTGGTTTTCAGAGGATCAATCTTTCCCTTCACCAGTTTAATGCCTGGTTTTGGGAACTACTGGTGGGTAATTATGTGGTCTCTTATGACAGCCAGATACTTTGCCACAATTCTCTATCTCTGTCATTGAGTTCTGCACTTTTATTCCCATATAGAGAAGAACTACGATGTAGGGGTTTTTTATTGGACAATGTATTGGATTGGGGAAATAAAAAATCAAACAAGCATGAATGATGTGATAAAACTACCCATGTTTTCTGTACTTCTAGATATATTATTTCTTTTGTGCCAGAGTGTATGAAGATAGAACACCTCTGCTAGCCACTAAATATTCTGATTTAATAAGAAAGGCTCTCATCATTAAGTAATATTAAATATCCCATTGAAATGTTGATTAAAATCATGTTTGGTGATCAGAAAGCTGATCATAAGTACCAGTCAAAAGAAAGAAAGAAAGAAAGAAAGAAAGAAAGAAAAAAAAAAAAAAAGAAAAAAAAAAGAAAAAAAAGAAAAAGGACAAAACAAACCTCAGCATTGAGTAAAGAGATTAAAGGATATTTGCATATTTTTCCAGTTATTATCAATCTAAAATTGAGGTAGTTGTGTTAGAGGTCAGTGTGGTAGGATAACAATGCCAAGGTCACTATTTAAGTAATACACGACACTTTAAAATAAATCTGAAGCAACAAAATAGAGGCAAATTAAAATCACAATTGTAGGAGAAGGCAGACACAAAAAGTCAAAAAGGAGCAAATATTTCAGCCTAATGTGTTTATTGAAGGTCACTCTAATTAGTTTCAAAATGTTCCACAAATTTTGCTTTTAGGGTAGGTTTTGGTTTTTTTTTTCATTTGATGTTGAAAAATAGTGGCATGCCAGAGCCTGCTGCTGTACCTCTGAGGAGATCCAACTTACCTCCTGGCTATCAGAAATTAGAGGTTATAGATGCAAATATAGGGCAAGACATATGGATGCAGGGATTTGTAGGTTCTGAAACTTATTTGAAGCTACAAGAACCTGCAGAGTAAATGGTTTTAAGTCCTCTGTTTGAAAATATGAACCTTCCACAGGAGCTATTTCTTTCAATCAAATACGCAGAATACTGGGAATGACTATTCTGCTTCCTGGCTTAAGTTAAGGCATAAGTAGGTAATGAGAGAGAGATGACCTACAGGGAAACAACAGGGATGTGATCAGTCTAATAATCCAACCCCACGAGAGTTCCCTGCAGTTGTTTGGAAATATACTTGGGAATGTACTTGGGATCCTCAGTCCAGAAATCCTGAAGTGAAAGCAGGTAGCAGCATGAGCTTTCTTTAGGTGAGCAGAGTAAGAATAATTTCTGTCCCATAAAATATGACTGCTCTTTTTCTACCTAATAGCTTAGTTACTGCAGTGTTCTTCTAGAGCATGAGATAAATCAGTTCAATTCTTTCCCTAGCTGTAGGGTAACATGTCCCTTTTACTTGAAAAAGATCTTGGATAAAGCATTAGTACTGTCCTGAAAAGCAGGACCACCACTAAGAGCTCTGGCACAAGTCAGTGAATATCCTGAGACTTAGACTGCTCTTTGCTCTCTAGTTAACTTGTAAACAACAGTTTTGGTAAGATGAGCAGGAATTTGTTTTTCCCACTAAAAAACCTGTCTGTCTTTCCTTTGTGTCTGAGGTCTCTTAATGAGAACTGAGCTGTGTCTGTATAACTTCCTGGATTAAAAAGCAGTGCTTTTTGAGTTTCTGTGCACACCCACAGTAGTGAATCCACAGTGTTCCTTGCAGCTGCAGCGTGGTGCTGCATTGGGATGATGAGACCTTCACTTTGCTCTCCCTTGGAAGAAAGCCCAGGCATGCAGGCAGGGGATGTACTTGGAGCTCTGGTACAGGCAACTACATCTTGGAGACTGTGAGACATGCTGCAGAATGCACTGATATTGTATGCAATACACATAGTCTTTTAGGTTTAAGCACTTTCTATACCTGCATTGCATAACTGAGGCAAAACTTCTAGATAGTAAAATAATTTAAAGGCTAGAGGACCTGAAAGCTTAGAACTCAGGTTTGATTTGAACTCTAATTTTTAGCTCATAAGTATTATTTTTAAAGTGCCCTAGAATTTTTGGTGGGTTTTATTTGGGTTTTGTTTAATTGCATTTTTTTGCTGTTGTTTCTTTTTTTTCATCTGATCTTCTCCTTTGCCCTACCACAGATGATGTAACTCAGCACTAAGGTTAACAACTGCTTACCTGTATAGGCAGGTGGAGCCAAAAGTATCAGGAAGTTTTAAAACAACAGGCTGGTAAGTATTTCAGACTAAACAGACAAAAAATATTTGCATAGATTACAAGAAGCTATGTGCTTAGAAGTCAAAGCAAAGAATCTGATCCTCATACCAAGCTGAAAGATAATTATGTAAGCAGTGTCTGTTAAGACTTTCTAACACATTGTTTTGAGATTTAAGTTTTTTTCCTCAGCTGAGGGCACTTGTTATAAGCAACTGGAATTAAATAATATTTTTAGGCCACTTAAATAATGCTTATTTTCAAGTGAAGAGAGATAGAAAACTTTTCAGATGACCTAAATAACATCTAGAATTATGAGAAGGGAATGATAGCAAAGGTAGGACAAAATATTTGCGGTATGAATGATTCAGACATTAGAGACCACAATTTAAATGCAGAGAGAGAGATAGCACACAAAGAGTTCAGGCAGAGAATTTCACTTATTGCAGCTGCCAAGTAAAGCCATCAAAGCAAATATCTCAAATGAGCTTAAGAGAGAACCCTGCATGTCTGATCAGGAAGGGAATCAAAGGATATAGTTACTAAGCAAGAAAATGGGTGTGAGATAAACTTAAAGGGAACAGTTTATTGAGTCAGGTGTCCTTTTCTCTCTCAGGAAGTGTCTTGTGTCCTTGTTTCTTAATCTGTCATAAAAGAAAATAGACATAAGGAAAAGCCCTACAAAGACTATAATTAAAATGTACTGCAAATGTTCTAATCTGACTGATTTGTGTTTTGATTTGGGGTTTTTACATTAATTAGAGAGAATATAAAGGCTGTGACAAGCATTTCATCAAAGACAAAGGCTTAAAGAACAGCCCAAGACAGAGAGATTCCTTTTTAATGAAAACTTGTTAAATATGTTAAATATGTGAACTAAGAAAATTTTGAAACTGTGGATCTGAAGAAGGAAAACTACATAGACGTGAAAGGGGAAATGTAAAACCTATACTTGGGAGAAATTGGCCTAAACCATACAAATCAGAGAGTAAAATCTCTGTCAGAGAGTTGACCTGAAGAACTGCTAAGCATAGGTTGCAATACTACATACTGTACATTGGTATGTTAGTTTTAATTAGCATCACAATTTGCATGTCATAATTACCCTTCCAACTGTCTTCTGGGAGATGAAAGAAAGAAACTTCAGTGTATCACAGTTTCTAGCTATAAATAATAAATAAATTTGCTTTATGACATTGTCTGGCAATCTTTCCCAAATATGGCAAAAGCATCAATATTCTTCATTAATCAAAAAGAATTGGAAAAATTTGAGCTTTAGGATGCTAATGCTTAAAGAATATTTTGTACCAACAGCCATTTTAATGATTTTCTTTCAAAGGTAAAACTGCCGTTTTATTTAATAGCATGATTATATGTTTCTTTAAAATTTTCAGTGCTCACCCACAAAACCAGCTTGTAAAACCTTGGAAGTACTTCACAAAGTATAAGCCATAGCCATCAGTATTAAATCAATGTTTCTCATGTAACCAGGTGAAAGCGGGATACTCTGAAGAGCTGAGGATTATGAGTGGTTGCTTAAGTGGAAGCTAACTGAGAGGCAGGATCTATCTTTAATTCATCAGATAATTTATAATCTTTCACACCAACTACATTAGTCTTGCAGACCAGAGGTACAAGATAGGACATGAATATATAGCAAGGGCCTGCAGGATTTGAGAAGATTTTGTGAACTATAAATAGCTCTTTGTGTCACCTATTTTTGAGTTTTAGCAGTTGCAGGGATAAGACCAATGGACCACGTGTCTTCCTTGCTGAAGAACTCATGCCTCTACATGTGCAGAGTACAGTTCTTTCCTGTTCTCAGAGTACTAAATTTCAGAATATTGTTCTTTGCTATCTCAAATTTAGAATAGATAGATAACCTGAACCCCAGGTTAACTTTGTACTTGGAATCAGATGGCGCAGTCAAGCTAACAGACTCAGTATTTCTTTTTTCTTTTCTTTTTCCTTTTTTTTTCCTTTTTTCTTTTTTTTCACCCCCTTTCTTATTTCCTTTTCCCTTTCCTTCTCCTTTCCATTTCCGCACAACAGTACTTCATTTTAGGATGACATCCACTGCAGAAATTTTTTTATCTTGGTGGAACAAAACTCAAGCTGGTTATTTACCAGCATATTTGGGTGGGTGGGTGGATGGGTGGGTGTGGGGGGGGTTGGTTGTGGGGTTTTTTTGTTTGGTGGGGTTTTGTTTGTTTGTTTGTTGGTTGGTTGGTTTGGTTTGGGGTTTTTTGGTTTGGTTTTTTTTTTGTTTGGTTTGTTTTGTTTTCATTTGTTTGTTTTGTTTTGTTTTTTTGGGTTTTTTTTTTTTTTTTTTCCCCTGCTTTTATTCTTGGGATCAGAATACGGAAGTAAAAATAATAATAGTTTTTTTAAAAAATCAAGCTGAAAACTGAGATGCTGATGTAAAGTGCTCTATAGTGAGACAACACTATATGTACATTATCAATTCTAGCTAATTTTATTTTTCAGTCTTACTGGAGATGTTCAGATAAATGGGTTTTTTTTGCATTTTACTTTTCCTCAAGAGTTAAAAATTCTTTAAGGAAAATAGAGGATCAGGTTTTCCCAGCTTCAACCCCAATCCACTTTTTTGAAGCCCTCAGTGTTGATATTGGGAGACTACACTCTGAAAAAGTAGCAGTGGTGAACTTGAAGAAAATAAAGTACATCTGACTGATAAGTTAGCGGATTTACATTTTATCTTTGTCAGAACTAGTGTCTGCAGACTGGTTTGATTTTTATAGCATGTTTTTTCTCTAACAGAGAAATAGAACCAACTCTAGCATACAGACACACTGTGGTGAATCATCCTGTGTTAATTTAAGACAGTAACTTACGGCGCATGCAAAAGAGGAGAAGAAAAGCGTACTTGAAGCACTCCAGTCACTGTCTAGTGTAATCACTTCAGCTGCCAGCAATGGTAGTTTGTGCTGCTATGCCAGTATGAAGCAGATGAAAGATGCTCACAGAATCCCTTTTGCCAGCTCTGCTATCAGGGTTTAACCTCCAGGAAGCACACGAGGCAGGCAGCAGAACAGTGGTGATAGCTTAAGTAGCTGCAGAGATCTGCTCTGCTGAGCATGAGCAAGCCTTCAGCTCATAGCCAGGCTGTGCATTTTTGCTGTTGAAGGCACGAAATTCTGTGTGCAATACCTGATGAGTGGAGAGCAGAGGCATATAATTTTTAATTATCTTCTTGGTGGGAGAATAGAACGAGACCAAGTGCATTTTGCTTATTTTCATTTTGAATTAGAGGTAGGTTTGAAACTATGCTTCTATACCTGCTCCAAATGAGTGATATACTGATTCCCTGTACTGCTTAAAAGTCCTCCAACCCATCTTTACAAAAGACAGATTTTTTTGTTACTCTGTCTTTTGTAAATTTAATTTATATCATGAGAGCCCTTGAATTTCACATTCCTTTAATAAAAAGTGCAGCAAGTTCCCTGCACTTAAATACCAACCAGAGAGAAAGAATAGGTTAAATCTAACAGACACTTTATCACAAATAAAATAAATATCTATTTTTGTCAGTGAATAGACTATTCTTCATCCTTTTTTCCCAAAATAAACTTTATTCTAAATGCAAAATGTAAATGTACACAAATATATTAGAGACTATATTGCACTCTGCTTGGAAGACTCAAATTTCTTTTACATCTTTATGGGTTTATCCTCACGTTTAAGACCTTTCTCTTTTCATCTGTTTTGTTTCTCTTTGAGTGCCTGTCTCAAAGACGTGATGTGAATAATCAGTTTCTCTCAGGTTGTTGGGGGCAGTGAGCAGAGATATGGAAGCAGATCCATTGTGCAAACTGTCATTATGAGGCGCGATGATGTTACACCTTCAGCTCAAAGAGGCTAGTTGAAGTCATATTGAGTTCCTAACACTGATGACAGAAAATGACAATAACATTAGAGAAAAATACTTTGTCACTTTAAACTGCAAATATATATGATATCCCCAGAGAAAAGGTCAGTTTTCAATTCACTGTTCTTCCAAGCTCATATTATTTTGTTACTGTTGATAACACTCTGAAGGTGTTTTGAATCCTTGTGGCTGTGATTTTCTTTGACAACACTTTCAAAGCTCAGACAAGCTGATTCAATTAAAATAAGATCTGAAGTTGTCAGTATAGGAAGAAGTTGAATAGTCTTTTTATCCAATTAATTGTACATCTGAAGCACACAATGAAACAGCTTGAAAAAAAAAAAAAAAGAATAGTAGTTTTTCTTTAACACAATTGTTTTGCTGAGAAGAAAGTTCTGCATAGCTCTGTGAGATTCAGTACATCCAAGAAAATGTAGCCGCAAAGTGAATATTTTGTTTATGTTTGGTCTTTTAGTGTAGTTTCATACCCAAGAGTAAAGAATTCTGTTTCTTGTTCTCTAAACATTGTAGAAATTTGAAATCATCCATAACCATGGAGTCTATAATGTTATATCACTAATTTATTAGCACAACACAGTGGATGATTGAACAATAGAAAGAAGATGAAAGACCAAAGTGAACATACAGTTTTCCAAATGTGTTAAAAACATGCTCTCTTTTTGCCTCCCACTACTATTCAAGGCATGGGATACTACACATTCGGCTTTAGTATCTGTGGGACAATTGACAAAGTCAAAATGATGAGAAATACTTCTGAAAAACATAGGAACATGACAGAGCACCTGCAGACTCCAGACTGTCCAATATCAATCTTCTGTTTCACGCAGCAGGTAGTGTGGCACATTTGTGAAATGCTACAGTGGCACTAAGGACCCAAGACCTTCAGGTTTGGTTTGGGATCATTACTTGAGACAGGCTCTCGGCCAGTCTCTTGCACCAGACACTCCTCAGCAGCTGCAGGATGCTACATGAGCTCCTGGAGCATGGCTTCCAGTTAGTTTAAACAGAAAGGGATGCCGCTCATGTGGTTAGATAAGTCCATGGGATGTGAATCAAACCAGCTAGGGAACATTTTCACATCTGTAGTGCTGCTCCACATGAAAATACTAATGTCCTTTATAAGAGCTGAGTGCTGTGAGGCAAGCTGATGAACTTTGTGGGATAATGTTCCTGTCATTAGGATGGATGAGATAGGGGTGTTCAGACTGGGTCACATAAATTAACCCACTGTTATGCCTGTGAAAGGGACCACAGCAGTCATTCTCTTCTATGGCAGAAAGAGAACCTTGCGTTTCACTGCCCTCAGTGGATGTTTTATCAAACACATCTCTTAATTACTTCCTAGATGCCTGTAAACTCTTGTATTCTCTGAATTTCATAGTTGGAGTGTTGGGTGAATTCATAACACCATTTTTATTTTAAACTTCTCATGTAGTGATGATTTCTTCTGAGGCTTCCTGGATAATAAGCAGTCAACCGTAGTTTTTCCATGCATTCTCATGGTTGTTGTGCTGGTTTCAGCTGGGGTAGACTTAATTTTCTTCACAGAGGCTGATATGAAGCTTTGTTTTGGATTTATGCTGAACACAGGGTTGATAATACAGAGATGTTTTTGTTATTACTGGTCAGGGCTTATACAGAGCCAAGGCCTTTTTCTGCTTTTTGCACTGCCACACTGGCAAGGAAGTTGAAGGTACATGAGAGGCTGCAAGTAGACAGAGTCAGGACAGGAGAGCCCAGCTGACCATAGGGATATTCCATGTGGCATCATGCTCAGAAAATAAAGTGAAGAAGGAAGGGGGAAATATTGTTGTGATAGTGTTTGTCTTCGCAGGTAAATGTTATGGGTGATGGTGCCCTGCTCTCCTGGAGATGGCTGAACACCTTCCTGCCCATGGGATGCAGTGAATTCTTTGCTATGCTTTGCTTCCATGCACAGCTTTTGTTTTCCTTATTAAACCATCTTTATCTTGACCCCCAAGTTCTGTATTTTTGACCCTTCCAATTCTCTCCCTGATCTTCTGGTGGGAGAGTGAGAGAGCCGCTGTGTGGGGCTTGGTGGCTGCCTGGAGTTAAACCATGACAATTGTATAGATCCCTACCCTGTTCCCCTTTATCTGCCTTTCATATTTAAAGATCCTAGTCTGTTAAGTAGTCTCTTCTTGTACAAAAGCCAACCTATAACACTGATTTACCTTTACCTTTGACATGTTTCTCTAAACACTTTTTGATACTGTCCCTTTCTTGAATTAGGGAGATGGGACCTGCTCTTTATACTGAAAATGAAGCATGAAGGCTTATGCTTTCTAGTTTGTTCTTCGCTATTCTGCAGGAATTCCTAACATTCTGTGTGCTTCTTTAAATACAATTGCTCATTCAGGCAATGCTTTCTCTGTGCTGTTTTTTACAAATCCCAAACTTTGTTGTTGAATATTAACAGCTTTGTCAGATCCCTTTACAGTATATATCAGGTTAGAATTGGTTTTTCTACATGGTCAGACTTTTATAGTTAATAAAATTGAAGTTCATCAGACATCTTTCTACCCAAGTATTCTGTTCGGTGTAACAAAATGCTCGACAATCATTTCCAGTTTTCAGTGCCCTGAGGGGTTAGTACCAATAAGTACAGCACTTGTTTATGCCACCTTAACCTCACAAGTCAGAACTTGACTTGAGCCTTAATTGAAGAAGATATTTCATATATGTATGTTTCTAATGAGATGTCAGTGAACCCAGTGTTAATTATCCCCACTGTTATTTCATAAAATTTCTAAAAAACCTTTAATGTTAGTTGTACAATTTCTGTAGACATCTTCTAGTTAGGACGGGATGGAACAGTGAGAGCACAAAATTCTTTCCCTAGAACAGCTTTTTCTTTATAAGTTGTATTCACTATATAGCTATCCTTTCAAGACAAACACTTCCAATAGTCTCAACCTTTTGTTCAGAGATTCTTTTTTTTTTCCACATACAATTTCTGTCATGGAAAGAAAATTACAAGCTCAGCCACTTTTACTGCATTTTGTCGTTGTTATTGCTTCCAGACCAGCTTCTTCTGAGTGAGAAATCAGAAGGGCAGATTCACAGCAACAGCTGCACAAATCAGAGATATTCAGCTCTGACAGTTCTAGGGGATGAACTTAATGTATACATCATTAAATGCTGTAAATGGGCATGTCTCTATTAAAAGCAAAGGAGACATGTCTCTGACACCATAAGACTGTCTGACTCATATTGATGACATGTCAAATGTCACAGGACTGAGTCAGAAAATAGCTTCTCTTGAATATGTGTGATACAATATGGTAACTAAAAATGTAAATTCATCTAAAAAATATTTAAGAAAATGTCAATTTTCAGTTAATTCTGAGATAGTTGTCAACTCTGAGTCATAAATTAGGAAAAAATAGGCACAAACTTTCATAAGAGGCATTTTTTCTTTTATACTGACACTAGCTATGTGGAATGCCAAAATGTGTGGATTGTGGTTGGCTCCTCAGAAAGGATGTAGTGTTAATAATCCAGGGCATCATGACAGCTTGGTTCTCAGGGCTCTCAGAATACTTTAGGTGATGAATACCTACAAATATCCATCACTCTACACTACTGAAAGCAAAGTGTTCAGTAACAGAAGAGGTTGCAGTTCAGGGTCCATGAACAGATTAGGTAATCTTATGAAAAGTGGTCTGACTATGAGTGACGTATCCAGTGGAAAGAGGTTACCTTAACTTAAAAGATAATTAATCTGACCAAAAAAAAAAAAAAAAAAAAAAAAAAAAAAAAAAAAAAAGGGTTTGGGAAAATCTCATTCCTAATTTGAGAAGGAGCTTTTTTATTTGGTTATGTCTCATGTCATGTCATAAGCATGACCCTGCAGCACTGCCCTTTGGTGCCATTGGTTTAATATCTTGTGGAGCCTGCGGGAGGGCAACATAAAAATAAAGAGATGCTGCTGCCAATACTGCATTCTAGAGATGGAAGAAAGTAGCTGTAATCACATGCATTTGTCCTCCTTTATAAGTGGGATCTCTCCTGATTGTAGGTGGGTTGGTAGGTTCACGTTGCTAAAAGGGTGAGGAGGAGCTGTGATACTACGCCTGCTGACAAGCACCTACTAAGAAAGATTGCATTTGTTTATCTGTTTCCAGGGATTCATGCGATTGAATTTATTTTTGTTGTTTCTTGCTGCTTGTCTGCATTACTCTGCTGCTGATGTACCTGTGTTCTCCTTATGCTCATGATGTTCTAATTTACATTGTAGTTGACAAATGTTTATTTTCATTGGGTGTCGGATACTCTCTCCTGGTTTGCTGCTAATCTTCATTGTTATTTTCTGAGATTTCTTTCTACCTGTAGTAGATTGTTCGCACAGACTTATCCTGACAAAAAAATCTTCTTGGCCCTTTAAATAAATGAAGTCAAATATTTCTTTTGACACTATTGTAATTTAATGCATTCCTCTGTTTTATATAATACACCGTGGTGACTGGTGGAAAAATCCCTTTTGGGCTACTGTCTACAAATTTTAAATTCTTACAGAAGGTGAATGTGTCCTCCTGATGTAATTTGATTGAGTTATCTCTTTTAAAATTTTCTCATTAGGTGATCTTCCCATTGTCTTAATTATTTTTATTGCTCATATTCCAAATTCTTATCAGAGCTGAAAGCAGTTTTACTTGCAAAGAAATGTTTACCTTCCCACTTTTGATGTTATGCAGCTTGATTACTTTAGTATTTTTCTTTTTTTCCCCACTATATTACATTACATCTTCATTTCCCCTCTTCTTTTAAATCAGGGATTAAGTTCTCCCTAATAACTCCTTCTCAATTAAAAGTCTATACTGTAATTCTTTTTCCCCCTGTAATATGTGAAGTCATCTTTTTCAGAGTGAACTTACTGCCTCTGACCCTTTTTGATTTATCACTTTGGCCTCCTCGTCATTTGTAATACTTCACATTAAATAGGGCCTGAAGATTTTAATTAATGTGCTGTTTACTGCTTCATGCAATTCAGTAATAAAAGAATGATGGTTAAGTTATTAAGACTATTCTTGATAAAGGGCAAATGTATTTCAATACTAATGTGAAAGACTGAAGCTTAGGAAAATGACGACACAGCAGGAATACATTTTAGCTGAGAAAAGTAAAGTAAGTGGCTTGCCAAGAGAGGCTCTAAGCCTTAGTTTCTTTGTATACAGTGATAAAAATCAAATAAACAAAAAATGCAAGACCTATTGGCAATAGAAATCAGAAGCAGAACAATGTCATACACTATCGCCTTTTTTATCTCACAGAAATATAAGCTGAAGTAATGAAAGTAATGAACAGTGCAAATGTGAAATATTTATAGCAGCTCCTTGGAAGACTTGCAGCAGTGTCAGACTGGAGGTACAAAGCATCCAGCATTACTTGGCAGCTCATAGAAACCGGGATGTCCATGCAGTGTTACACCTTCTAGATTTTCTCAGCAGCTAAATGTCAGTACCTACTCTAGCAGTATCAGTGCTTATTTCCCTTTTTTCTTGCCATTATGAATGTGTCTTTCTCTACCACCATCAACCTGAAAAATCAGTGTCACCATAAGTCATTCTATTTCCCCAGACTCATCTGAGCATCACTCAGATCATCACTTCTGCTCTCCCTCCTGCTATTCTATAACAACATTTTTTTACATCTGCAAATATAATGCAGCATACACCAGCAGGGCTTTTTTTTTTTTTTTTACTTTGTTTGTTTGTTTCTTTGTTTGTTTGTTTTAGAATATTGAGTTAGGAGAATGTATATGCTTTTAAGTTTGGGTTGATTTCAGTTGCACTAAAATAAAGGCTTACAACAGGGTTGAAAAAGGAGAAAAATATGCTATTGTCCTAGGGGTTTTTTTCTGTTTTGGAATTCATGTAGATTTTGATCACTTTTTTGCCACAATTTACCTCTGCTGACAAAGAATATATAAATAATTTTCTCATGGGCATTAAACTGTAGCAAAATTGAAGGTCAAGTCATGGTCAGGAAAATAGAAGTGTTCCAGCATTTCTTCAAGTCTCAGGCTTTCACCATTTTCAACTATATGTATTGTATTACTCCATATATAGAAAGATACACAGAGTTATATATACTGCATAATATATCATAATAAAAATGTGTATATATATATATGCACACACATATTTGCATCTTGCATTAACTAAAATCTTCCCCATCTTAAAGGACAGACATTTTGTCATCATGTGTCTTTGGTCAGGGTGCCCATTTGATGTAAATTGCTTTGGCTTCATGTCAGACCTGATGCTTCCAGAACCAAGTGGCTGAACAGCATTGGTCAGCCAATAATGCATTACACTGGTATGTTCTACATGAAAATTATTAAACTCCATAAACAGCATCAGAGCTACTGGCATCTTCTTGTTTAAAAACAGGTTAGACAGGCAACATACATTTAAATTACATACACATAACCATAGCATCTCTGTGATTTTTTGATTTCTTTGAAGTTCAGAGCAGTCTCAAAGTTCATGAAACCAGTCATCCAATTTTATATTAGTTTCTTTTCTTTCTTGGGGCTGAAAAAAAAGTAAAAAAACAAACAAAAAAACAAACAAACAAAAAAAAACCCAAAAACCAACCAACCAAACAAAAAAACTCCACCCAGAAACACAAGTACAGTTCCCTACTCGTATACTGCTGCACTGAAACAAACACATTTTATAAAATGAAAGCCATTCTAAAGAATTCCCTGGAGGAGATAACAGCCACACAAGGCAGCTATTACTTGTACTCACAATTGCATCAATCTTTGATCTTTATTGTTACGGTATTATTTCTATTCTGGTACTATAAAAATGTTCCTTGTGGATTTTCCGTAAATAATATATGTGCCTACCCCAAAACTGCTTGGGAAAAAGAGATGGTTGCAGATCAGTGCTGCAAATAAAAGCCAAGCAGCCCCTTTATTTAATTTCATCCAGAAATGGCTGTGAGATTGCTATCTTGAGAGAAGAACAAAAATTAAGTTTTCACAATTTTCTATTTCCATGACAATCTGTAACATGCTGAATAGATTTTATGACATTTCCTGTTCTTACTATAACTTTCAACTGAGAATTGGGATGACAATAGAATTTTAATTTCCAAATATATCATATAAAATATCAGTAGCCTGTACTTTTTGGAATTTCTGTTAAGATATATTTTATACTTTGATATATTGATCATTAATTTACCTAAAGCTCCTTGGACACTAGAAATGAGGACAAAATAAAAGTTTGGAAGAAGAGAAAGGTATTCCTATTTAGCTTATTTAAAAATTAGGGTTAAAACATTTAGATTAAAAAAAAAGATGGTCAACAATGGTACAAAAGAAGAGGAAATTGTTACTGAATGACCTACTTATAGCTTGCTGCCAAGTAGACACAAGACTCATAGAATTAAGGTTTGAAAAGACCTTCAAAATCATCAAGAAAGTATAATACCAATCTCCTTTATAAGTGGTTACATCCAGCTTATTTCATATGAATTTTACAAAATATAAAACCAGCGATCATATGCATACAAGAAGAATATTTTCTGTAACTTTGTCCATCTATATGCCTTTCATATTGTTCTTATAGATTGCTTTGTATTTACAAATGTTTTAAAGGTCACAAATTATTTTGTTTATTTCTCATTATGTTTGAACTTAATGGTTCTTGGATAATTGCATCTTAACATGCCAATTAGTTGCTTTTTAGTCTTTAGATTATATTATGCACATACTAAAATAAAAAGTTAGAAAGAAGAAAAAGTGATGGACTTCTGAATTTGAACAAGGAACTTTCCATGTAAAATCTGCCATGAAAAAGTATGAATGGAAAAACACCAATATACACCTCATTGTAACTTTCCCCTAGCCTCCAATAATTTAGGAATATAAACTAAAATGATTACTTTAATATTCAGGCTACTACTGAATGCAAAGGCTGCATGGAATGTTATAGGGACTTTAATGGAAGCTGTGTTTGTAGTCACTTCTGGAGCCGTTTATGACATGCAAGTTCTTGACAGTATGCTATCTTAAATATTAAATATGTTAAACTATGTAAGCTGAAAAGTCAGGTGTCAAATAAGAACAAGGTTTATTATTAATTTTCCTCCTTTCCACTTCCACTCGGAATACCAAGGCAAAATGATTTTACAAAAATTTCACACTCCCTTTAGTTCTCCAGAGTCATCTGATTCAGTGATATTTGACTTCATTGCAAGGAGCATCAAATAGCTGAAAGTTGAGGTGTGGTCCCAAGCGTTAATGGGTAAGACAATATGGATGACAATACCTAAGAGAAAAAATGGGAGGAAAAATAACCTTTTAGTATGAAATATTCTGTTCTCTGACTCTTTTTCATGCTACCCAAAAAGATACATTCATCTTGAAAGATCTCTGATAGCTCATTTAATATTGCATTCTTTTCTTATTAATAGAAGGCAGTCAGTCTCTGAAGCCCTCAGTATGCCTGTTTTACTACTACATGGCCGTTCCGGTAGGAGGAAGACTATGCCAACATGCAGAGAGATAATTTGGACCTATCTAAGTCTCCAAACAATGATCCAACTCCATAAAACTGGTATGAACAGCTTGAGGTTCTAACTACTTTAATAAAAAGGGGAGTAATTTCTTGCAAAGTCCAAAGGGCTGCCAAACAGTGGACAGTCAAAGCGGCAGTGTTTGGTCTACTTAATTTTAATCATTGGTAGGAAACATGCTTTTTTCTCTTCACATTTATCTCCTCTCTCATGCACTGAAGTGAATACAGCCCTCTTCTCAAACTGGAGCCTTTTATTAGTTTTGGTTCATAACAACCTCTCTCTTACCAGTTCACTTTGATCTGTTTGGCTCAGACTCATTAGCCAGTTATTGAAATAAATAAATTTAAATTCCTCCCATAGTCAGGGTACAAATCTGCAGGATGTTGCTGTAACATTAAGCATAATGGTGCAGAATTACCACTGTAATATTTCAGTACCAGGCTGAAGACAAACCACCAAACTGAAATGCACATCAACAAAAGCAAACAGCAGATCCAAAAAGTTCAAGTGTAAATGTTAGAAGGAATGAGTTGTTTTGGGTTTTTTTTTTTCCTTTTCAAAGGAATAAAACCTGAAAATCTGAAGTGACAGCCTGAAAGAAAATATAAAGTGCCCTCTTTTACTTTTTGAATTAGGCATATGGAAATATAATTAAGTAAAACTATATAGAAAAAATATTTAAACTTGAATCACCATATTTTGTATCTATTAACAGATATTGCACCTTGAATGTGTTGTCTATTATTTACAAAACCTGATGCATTCATGTTTTATTTTTGGATCAGAGTAGAGGACCCAATTTTACTCTTGTGTTTACTGATACAATCTGCAGCTGAGCTTGAGAACCTGCATAAGGATTGAAAACAGTGTCTATAGTAGTTACATTTCCTAAAATGGAAGTGTCACTAAAACTGGAGGGAAAATTGATTCCCTTAAAAAAAAAAAAAAAAAAAAAAAAAAGTTGAGTATTGTATCTGACGTAAAAATGTCCAAACTTACCATATCCCTCTACTGTCTATACTGTCTAGATACCAAATGTTTAAATATATCTGAAAGGGCATAAAAATACTTGTGTAAATTGATATAACTGTGACCATAAAAATGGATAACAGTTATATGTCATTTCAAGACTTCCATCCAGAGTTTTTTCAGTCTTATTTTATCAAAAACTTTCCCCTGTCAATGCTCCTGATCCATCTCTATTGTGTTTTGCCTCAGAAATTCTACACTATATGCCATAAGACACAATGTCTTATGTCTTTCAGTGTTTGTTTTTGAACTGGACGCATCATCCTTCCAAGGAAGCCTCCTTATGGACTGCACATCTAATATACACATTTTCAAAAACTTGCCACAGGAACAGCAGTGGTTACTTATGGTAGGCAAACTTGGAAGATAAAGCCTCAGACACTATGTGGGGAGATGCTGTTTCCCTGTAAGAGATTCCTGAGTAGTCCATCCCTTTCATGCTTCAGCAGCACTTCTGTACATCTTATCAGGCTAAAAAAGTCTCATTGAGTGCAATTGACACAATTGTATATACAAAGCTGTAAAAGGACAGCAGAATAAAAACTTCACTTAGTTAACTTCATAGCCAGCAGCTTGAAAATGCAATTTTTTTGAAGCAGCAGGAAACAGTACACTCTCCAGAAAAAAAAGACAGGTGACATTCAGATCCAGAGCAATTTACTGGTAGTCAGAATGCAATTTTTCTTTGGACGAGCTCATAGTCATACCCTCTGGCTCTTTGTAATGTAACTCTAGCAAAATACTGCAAAGGAACTAGGAAAAATGAGCATCCTATCATTCCATACATTGTGTTCTTGCCTGTGTACATATGTATATGTATATATGTACACACAATAACTAGAGTGGTGTCAAACAATGCAAAATTCCAGGAGAAATTAATTTTCAGAAAGGCTGTAAGAGAACAGTTTTAAGAAAAATAAGGTAAAGTAGGGGGGAAAAAAAGAAGTAGAAATTCCCTGAAAGGACCAATGCCTTCGTGGATTGAAAATTCACCTGTAATTGCAAAAATTATTTCGTTCACAAGAAAAGAAAGTAGTATGTGGTGAGGTATTAATATTCTCTATTCTAACTTATTCTCTGATTAGAAACTAGTTTATAAAGGCTTCTCTATAGTCTCACTTTAATTCTAAATATGTTTTTCTGAGCCTAGAGAAACTTGAAAAAGTGTGATCTGCTTTGGCAAAAATAGCAAGATATTTCAAAAGAGGAGGGTTTAACCGCATTTTTACATTTTACAAGATATGAATACAATAGTTTAATAAAAAAGCAAAAGACAATAATCTATCTCTATTCAAGTAGTGTCACTCATACCTTTAAAGACTAAGAAAATCCTAATGATTGAGTTGGAAGTCATAGATTCATGTAACTATAAAAAACCCATAATAATAGTCACATTTTAACAACTAAAATGATGCTTAGATACAATACCAGGACTTGATTGTTCTTGATTATTTTGGAAAAATAATGAATAGCGTGACGGAGACAATTATATTGCATAGGTTTGCAGCTTTGAGAAGCTGAAAAGGTTTTTACTAAAATGTTTGGGAAAAAATAGCTGTTTCCAGGTCTATTAGCTTGCTGCAGAGATCAGCTGCAAAACACGCTGTGCTCTATTGTCAGTAAGGGACCTGACCTTAATCTTGCATTTTCATACAGCCAAGAGAATGCTGCCTAGAAAAAATGTAGAGTACATGTCTGCATTAACCTTTGAGAACTGCATTGAGTGTTGCATCTTCACCCAGTCTGTCCTCTGAGAGGGACAAGTTGTTGTGGAAACATACTTTTGTTTCTAAGGTATTGTTTGTCCTGTAGTGAGTGGAGAGGTGTTTAGCAGGCTGGAGAGGAGTGGAAGAGGCCTCTGCTGAAGGGAGCAGCTTTGACTGACTGGCTTGAACACATCCATTGGCTGTCTGAGCTTGATGCTCCACCTTAACATTGTTGTGCTTGTCAAGGAAGCAGTTTTAAGTCTTAATAAATTTTAGTCTTAATTTAGTTTGATCCAAGTTTCAGCCTGCAACCTGCAGTAATTTAATGTCTACTGTATCATCCATGCATCAATAACTGCATTGTGTTGTCCTAACCCCCCCTAAAAGTTTTTATCCCACTCCTGGGTTTCACAATGGACTAGAAGGGGAATTCTGTAAAGTTTAGTCATGTTTTTAGAGTCATCTGGACAACATCTAGCACAGCAGCAAACACTGAACTTAGACTAGAGTCTTCAAGTCCTTCATTACAAAATGATCTTATTGGAAAAAACCCCTGTTACATCAACTTGAAATTCATCATCAGTTGGCCTGATTTCTGAGGTAACTGCCCTATAATCAGTTGACTGTTTATATGTGCTAATTTTTGAAAGCATAATTAGTACTTTATCACCATGGTTCATCAACAAAATATTTTACAATTTGAATAAAAGAAATAAAATATAATATTTAAGAAATATTATAAAATAAACCATTTAAGAAATTTATATTTTTAAATGGAACAAAAGATTAACACAGCTTCAATGTGACTAAATAAGAAATATTGACACCATTAGACACAAAGAAATGAAATGTAAATTCAGATAAGAAAATAATGAAAATATCAGCAATAGAGAAAAACCTCTAAAACCAGGAAATTCAATACTGGCAGAAAAGAATGATAAGTGTAGCAAACTACATGCAAATGAGCAATTCTAGCAAATATCTAAGACTGGATTCTCACAGAGATTATATAACAAGGATTAGATATGTTGAATTACTCAAATTTAGCTGCACTTGATAGGGAAAAGTAACAGAAAATGTTTCACTAAGTTTGGCAAACAATTTGTAAGTTATTTCAAATATTGAATATTAAGTCATACAGAAATTAATACTGCCTGTAGAATTCTGTGATATTACACAGCATCAGGAACATGAACCAGTCATGAAATTCACCGGTCTCAGAATTACATTTTTTCCTATCCTTCAAATACCCAAATTGAGCACTACAACTCTATGAGTCTTTTGTCCCTTCACTTGCAGGGGAAAAGGAAAAAAAAAAAAAAAAAAAAAGGGCAGGGAAATGCCAATTTTAAGTTTTTGCAAGCTTTAGTAAATGTCATTCAATGTAGTTCTCTCCCTTTCTGACATTGGAGATGCACACTTCTTACTGTAACTCATGTATTTCTTTTTCATATCAAGTCAGCTGCTCTAATTTCTCCCTACTTAAACTGGCATCACTAAATCCTTAATATACCCTTTGAGTCAAGATCTGTTTGGAAAGAATAACATCCAATATCCTAGTGAGAGCAAAGCTTGTAGTATTTTCCATTTAAAAGCTTCCCTTTGTGTCCCAAGCATCCCGAGTGATCCATACAAAAGTACATTATCTCTTGTCAGTATTTCATCTCCTAATGTTTCCTTTTAAAAGCCTTTGATTTAACTCTGTGCATTCAGGCTCGACAAGTTCATACAGAAAATGTAGGTCAAATAGTATTTATAATAGCATTGCAGATTGCAGGGGTTACTTCACTTTCATGTATGTCTACGTATGTCTAAACAGCCTTCTTCTGAAATTGTTGTACGTCCAGAATGTTTTCACCCTGAATGAGTGTTTTCTAAACTTAGGGTACTGGAAATGCAAATTCCTTCTCTGATGTCTGGCTAACTGTGACCATAACAAGGATAAAAAGTATGTAGAAACACATTAATTTGATCTTCTGAGGTAGCTCGCAGAGTTAAAAGAAGTGAACTGAAAAACAAGACACTTTTTTTCTAACAGCTTATACATTCCTTCTCTGAAGCCATCAGCAAGCCTGTCTCACAGCAGAAATTGGACTGTTTTAGATCACGATAATACAAGATGTGCAAAAAAATATTTTGCCCTAATTTCACTGAGTAATTGTATATGTGAATAATATGGCACTGTATTAGAGTGGTTGCCTGCCACAGTTCTGCTCAAGATTATTTTCTTTCTTTTAGGAAGTCTCAGATATGAACAATAAGGCACAGTGTCTTTTTTTTTTTTTTTTTTTTTTTTCCTTCAATTGGACTGGTAGCAGAGGCTATAAGTCAGGTTTCTCAAGCCTTGTATTGGTGAAGGAATTAATCACTGCAATATGACTCCTATGTCACAGAAATATGTAATGTGGGGCTATTTTCTCATTCATTGTCTATCAACACTTTATATTTACTCATGTGACTTCTAAGAGTGTTTTTAAACATGGCAAAACCATAAGCTAAATTTGGCTTCATTTGCTTAGTCCATGCAATTAGATTGGATCAGCTGAGAGTTCCAGTCAAAATGCAGAAATAAATGAGGGACCACAAATAGCAGCAGATGTAGGTATTCTCATAAAAAAGCACCAGGCCAGAACTGTGGTAAAATTAATTGGAATTAGAAGCTTAAACATCTTTGATTCTTTGTCACAGCTGAAAGCCCTTTGTCAGCTTGGATAGGAAGAGGACGACTACGTGGTTGGGGTCCATCTAGAGCAAGGTGGCATCATTCTTACAGGATCCACACCATCGCTGTGAGAAACTGAAGTCCTCAATGGACTCCAGGGTAATTAAATTGGAGATGCTTTTTCCAGAGTCTGTTTTTTGTGTCACCCACAGGCTTTCATTTAAAACAGGTGACTTTCCATTCTGCGGGAGACAGCTTAGCTAGTTCTTCCTAGGAAGCTCAGTGGTATCAAAGTTAATGTCTGGCAGCATTAAAATGCCAGCCATTTGCATGGCTTCTGATTTTTTATGTAAATTTCAGACGTAAATATACTTTTGACAAAAACTGTAATGGGCCTATCAAACAAAGATAACAACAAAGCTAAATGATTTGTAATTTGGATCCCACTGTGGTATTATTACATTACGCTGCATTTGAGGAGCACCATTTGAGAGAAGGGTAATGTAAGAGAACTAAAATAGAATAGATAATAATACTGATTTTTTAATCATTTTTTATGTAAGTTAACATTTTGGGATTTGGTTACCGAAACAGTGTAACAGAAAAAAAATAGGTTAGCTTTTTTGTTTCTTGGTTGGTTGGTTGTGGGTTTGTTTCTTTTCTTTTCTTTTCTTTTCTTTTCTTTTCTTTTCTTTTCTTTTCTTTTCTTTTCTTTTCTTTTCTTTTCTTTTCTTTTCTTTTCTTTTCTTTTCTTTTCTTTTCTTTTTTTCTTTTCAAGTTTTTTTGTCATAGTAATGGAAGAGAAGTGGAAAAGGGGATGAAATTACCATTAGCTTACAGGGCTTTGACATTGGAGTGTGTCTGTCTGAGGTAAGCACATTAGCTGCTGAATGTGTAAATTGCAAAAATAACTTAGAAGCCAAAAGTAAGAACAAATGAGCAAGCAAGTGATCTAATCTCTGTTGGAACACATCACCATGTGATTTGCAGGCTCCCTTGGAAACAAAGAAGCAGATGAAGCAGGAGTAGCATTTGTGTTATCAGCAATGGTGAAAAATCAATAACAGATAAGGTCTGAATGTCAGCAAAAAAAAGGAACTTTCCATTCCTCTCTGAAACACTGACACAATTGAAGCAGGGAAAGCCAGGGGTCTCATTACAGTGAGAGGTTCCCTGAGCTGCCCACATTTAATGTTTAGTTATTTTCATACGTACCTTTAAGGCTGAAAAAACTTTACTATAATTCTAAACTTTTTGAGGTAATAGACTAAAAAATAGTTTACATTTATATCTCTCTCTTTTTTAGAGAGAGAGCTGTAAATGTAAAGCATTGCCATTTGTGGAGCAAATCAGAGATGGGAGACACAGTTGTCTTGTAGACCCTGAGAAACTATGAAATCCAGAAATAGACTTATTTAGGACACGAACTGTTCTTCCTTACACCAGAGCAGCCGCTTCTCTAAGTGCTGCTGCAATATGAATTGCAGAGTGTAATTAATTGGATTTCACAATCTGCTAGAACTGTGGGCAGCTAGTGCTTTGAGCAGCAGGAAAGCCTTCTTGCAGACATGGAGCTTCCCAGTGGCACCAAGGAATTACATTCTGAGACCCAGGAAACTTCCAGTTTCAGTGAAAGAGGAAGTACAGGTCAATCACAAATCAACTAATTTTTTAAAGATTTTGAACTGGAAAAATGCCTCTATGTAAGCCAGGTAATGGTCCACATGAGTGTAATTTGTAGAAACAGAATCTGTTATTTTGTTTAGTCCTGGATATGCTAGAGGCACTAGCAAATAAACCTGCCATTTTTGTTTTATGCAGTGGACAACCATTGCATATTTGAATGCTGTATACCATTGCTTTCTTCCTTTTTTTTTTTTTTTTTTAATTCTACAAACCCAAAAGAAAATAACAGGCAGAGCAATAGGCTTTAAAAGCAAATACTTACCACACATTTATCTTTCAGCGATGTCCAGAGTCACTACATTTTCCATGTAATTGGAACTGGAGATGTTTGTGGTAATAGATAAGGAAAATATTGACTTTCTAATTGTTTGTTGTTGTGGTTTTTTGCTTTTGTGTGGAAGACTCAGAGCTTTACACTGTATTTCCAATTAATGTGGTCTTGTCAAGACTAACAGGCTCAGCTTTAAACCTGTGCATCCAGGAAGGATTATAACCACAAAATAGAGTTTGTTGTTTGTACAAGATACTGAAGAATATTGGAAAGGTGAACACAAGTAGGTAATAGTAAAACAGAAGATGAAATTAGCTGAAGGTTATCCAGGAATTAAAAAAAAAAAAAAAAAACAAAAAAAAAAAACACCAAAGCAGAAATGCAGCAAATACTACTTGTCTTAGCAAGTACCATTTTTCTTAGCAAGAGTCAACAAAGTAACAAGGCTGAGAGATGGAACTATGACTAATGGTAGGACCCAGGACAGATTACTACCAAGCCTGAAATAAATCCTCTGTGAAGAGCCAGAGAACCTAGTACTGAAGAGATCAAACAAACTACTGTCATATGGAATGACAAAGAAAAGGGTTTTGCAGTTTTAGAGATCATATGATGTCAGAATAATAGCTTACTAAACTTCACCAGACTGGAACCTGCCATTTTTTGACCCTGAGAAAGAGAAGTATATTAATCTCCTTTAGTCAAAGTATATTTGTCAACAAAGTCATTGCTAATTGTGTCTTGAAATCTGACACTATCTTAACTGTTCTGTTAAATACTGTTTGTATTTTCAGAGAACTGCGAAATTCTTGCTATCTATGTAATTGCTTTCAGTGTTATATATAAACAGTGGTAAAACCTGATCACTGTAGAGTTTGGGTTTTTTCACAGAATTTACAGTTTCATATTGCACAGTCTGTTAGAACTCAGGAAGAAAATATCCTTATTGTAATAAATTAACAAGCCCAATTCCGTAAATCAAAATTTAGAATTTTATTTCGAGACTTAAATTCAGTCTCTAACAGCCACAATTAAAAGGAACAGCATCGAACCCCGGTATTTTGGCACTGGGTGAACGCAGAAACGGACACTCTATCGCTCCGTATCCACTCTGTTCACAAAGTGTGCCCCGAGCCACCAATTTTTATACAGTCTTTCGCTGAGAGTGGACGGCTACCGTAGCGCTCTTGCTTCTCGGTAGCTTCATTAGGTATTCAGGTTCTAGTCTCCAGTCAGTGGAATAGGTTCTTGAAGTAAAACAATGTCATGATTACCGGGTTTGGAGAAGGTTTGGGAAACGTTAAACCGGCCGGAACAGATAAGATATCTATCTTCTCTTAATCACTAAGTCGTTAGCAGGTCCATCTCTGGGGGAGACAGGGTCTATCTCACCAGCTCTTCTATTCACTGAGTTAACGGTTGTCCTGAGGCTTTTCCCGGCAGGGACTCCCCCTGTCTCTCAACCCTCGTGTCCCCTCTCACAGTTCAGTTTTTAACCCTAAATACACTTTATATTTTACAGAGCTTAATTTAGACCGAATGCGAATTAGCTTTATATTACATATCACAATACTTAACATGAATTAGCTTTAAGTCACATATCACACTTATGCAGTGGCATCTTCCAGAAATATCAGGGGATTGAACTCCACAATTACCCTTTAGTCAGATGGCTGGAAGAGCCATGATTTTTCAACAGCTATTTCTTTCGTTTGGGACCAAGCTCAAACAATTTCAGGTGCACTGTAGCTGGTTTAGACCATCTTCTGGTAACTGTCAGCTACAGAAAAGAAGAGTAGTTAAAATTTTCTCCTCTATTAATCAAGCTGAAAAGAGTGCAGCTGAATTCCCCACCCTCACCCCATGACTAGCTTTTTGTGTCAGAACTTGTCCCGTTTGTGTGTTCACACACCACCTGTGATATGGAAACATGAGCTTGGTGCTTATTTTCTAATTAAACCTCTTTTATCTGGTCCAAAAGTTGCTTTCAGCACCTTATTTGGCAGGAAACTTTAATTACTATCAATCATAGGCACAAATCCAAAATATAAAGTAAACTGGATTAATATTTGAGTAGCTAGAGTAGCTAGAGTTAGGGCACACTGTTACTTTCTAGAAACAGGAGACAAATGTTAAGCACCACAGAGGGAAAAAGAAAAGCAAATAGGTGCAATAAAATATATATATTCATAAACATTCCCTTGAATGTATCCTTTATCTCTGGTGTAAGGAAGCCAGGTTACACCACCCATTTTTAGAGTTTATGCTGTAGTTTTCTTTTCTCTAAATTAGTAGATAATTTCCAAAGCTGGTTGTCGGCTGTCTTATCTTTGTAAGTGTGAAAGTAGTATGAAAAGAAATCTTGACAGTAGTGCTGAAGAAAATGTACCCACATTTGTTGTTAATTATGCTTCAATTATGGGGCTTTCACCACTAATATTATTGAGGCCCCAGGAGCACCTGCAAACACAAAAAAAAGCTCAAATGTTTCCTAACAGGCCTTACGCCTCAAATTTGTTGACTTCAGGATGACTACAGTATATGTACTCATAAATGGTGCAAATAAGTTAAAAACACCCAAAAAGTAAGACTGCAGTTGATTAACTTCTTTTTTCCTTTTTACTTTCCCATCGGTTCATGCCAGGTGTTTAATGTTAGAGGTCACAGTCACTTTAGATCATCTCTTGTTTCCTGGATGCAATTTTTTGTCCTTCGTCACAAAGTGGGCATTCAATGAAGCTTATAATGGCACAAATAATGTTCTGATGTTTTTTGATAAGAAAATTAAAAGAAAGTTACAATGACTTTCACAAATCATGAAAGATATGTACTGATACTGCTGTAAATCAAATTACTTCTTGGTAAGCAAATTTAAAATGAAGAAACTTTATATGAACAGGTACTTAATGTATGTACTCAGAATATCTGAGAGATAAGCTGATATGTTTTTGTTACAGTTATAGGAAATTAAAGTTACTTTTTGAGAAAAGGAAAAAAACAAACCACAATGATGTATGTGAAATAATCCTTTCCATAAATACAAGAACAATGAAAGAAAATAACACAGGATACTCTGAGTTTGTTATGCACTGGATTCCATCACTGCTTTACTGAAATTTGTGTTTCTAAGCCTTTCTTTGTTTTTTGTTGTTATACTAGGTGCATCATCTCTGAACTCATACGCTTCAAAGTAAATGCAGGTGTGAAATGTTGTACAGATAGCATCTTAAAATTTAAATTACTAGTTACACTGCAGAAAAAGATGTACCAGTGCTTCAGCTGAGGTTGGATTAAATGGTTCCCAGTGTTGCAATGTCAGGTGATATATCCTTGTCCATATCCTCATCTGGGGGGATTACATTTTGCTGAGGGAAATCATTATCATTTTTACAAAATTCTATAAACTCATTCGTTTATATGAATGATATACATTTAAATAAAATTATACAAAAAATCACCTTTGATTTGATTTGAAAATCACCTTTGAAAAACACCTGCCATGAAATAGGTGAGATTTATTTATTTATTTATTTATTTATTCATTTATTTATTAGAGAGAGAGAGAGAGAGAGAGAGCATGCTACTTAAACTTGGTAAAAGAGCTTTTATTACTGGGTCATTGACCATACATTAGGTGATATGCAAATGTGTATGTAATAAATGATCAAGCCCAGTTTCATATATTAAAATGTAGAATTTTATTTCGAGACTTAAATTCAGTCTCTAACAGGCACAATTAAAGGGAACAGCGTCGAACCCCGGGTTTCGGCGCTGGGTGAACATAGAAACGGACCCTATCGCTCCAAATCTACCCTGTTCACAAAGTGTGTCCCGAGCTGATGGTTTTTATTCAGTCCTCCGCTGAGAGTGGAGAGCGACCGTAGTGCTCCCGCTTCTCTGTTGCCTCATCAGGTATTCATGTTCATGTCTCCGGTCAGTTGAATAGGTTCTTGAGGTAAAACAATTGTCGTGATTGCTTGATCCGGAGAGTGTAGAAATTACTTCTCTGCTGTAGACCCCAGGATGGTATGGATGAATGTAGACGAGAGATCTCTGAAGCTGGGTTTTAGAAGATGAGGTTTACTGTAAAGGATATGAAGCCTTGCTCTGAGCTGCCAGGCTGCAACTCGTGGCAAGGCCTAGGGAGGTGGGGGGAGAGGTAGGGAGAGGAAATTCCAAGAGAGGAAAGTCCTCAGGGAAGGATGCCAGGCAAAGAGGGCATCCAGCCCCCTCAGGACCGCTTATCAGGGGTCTCAAGGTGGGTTGGAACAGGGCTTGGGCCAATGGGGTTACAGATACCTGATACTTCAGGGGAGGGTTACAGGTGTGGGATGAACCATACATTGGGGTTGAGACAGAACATTCCATTTGACCTCTGGGTCTAGCTGCAGGTGACCTTCAGCTGGTCACAGAACTGTTTTCCCAGACATCCAGTAGCTAGGACATCTCAAACATCAAAACTTACTTTCAATTCTATCTCACTTACAGGTTTCACATTCTCAGAGTCTAAGCAGTCATATTTATAGGGCTTTCTGGCTTCATCCTCCCCAACAGGAGAGGGTTTCAGAGATGCTAAACTTGGCTGGAACAGATAAGTTATCCATCTAGTCTTGATCACTGGGTCGTTAGCAGGTCCATCTCTGGGAGACACGGTCTATCTCACAATCTCTTCTATTCACTGAGTTAACGGTTGTCTTGAGGCTTTTCCTGGCAAGGATCCTCCCTGTCTCTCAACCCTTGTGTCCCCCTCTCACTGTTCCGTTTTTAACCCTAAATACACTTTATATTTTACAGCGCTTAATTCAGACTGAACGTGAATTAACTTTATATTACATATCACAATACCTAACGCGAATTAACTTTAGGTCACATATCACATGTATGTCTTGGTTTGGAAATATAGGTGTCTGCTGGGAAAGGCAAAAGTCCCTCTTGGAATGGAGAATGCAAATCCTCTCCCTCTGAATTATTATAATTTTGAAATTAAGGGGCTCTCAGACAAGGATAAGAGGGTAGGAATAGCAGTTCTTTACTAGCATGTATAACAAGGCAAACAAACAACAATAACTATGGCATCAACAACAAAACAGAAGCAGGAACCTCGTGACGGCCCTCTTGGCCGAGACAGGAAGGGATGGAGCAGAGGCTTTGCTTCACAAAACCCTGGGGCTTCACAAAACCCCAAATCAAATCAGATTTGATCCCAGTGCTCCTGCAGGACTCAGAAGCACCAAACTGGAAGGGCAGGAATGAGCGGGAATCCCGGGCTGCTGGATGAGATGTATGAGAAGCTCCCCAGTGGTAGCTGGAACTGCGGGACATCCCCAGGGGGCAGGGAGTGCAGGGCTGCAGCGTAGCAAAGACCCAGAGCAGTGCCAAAGAAGCGGCAGGGGTGGGACAGCACCAGCCCAGCTCCAGCAGGGCCAAAAAAGGCCAGCTCAGGATTTCTGGATACATGATGGTAGATCCCTAGGAGTGGACTTTGTGGTGGCAATGAATTCTCCTCGCAGTAAGCAGCTTGATCCTCCTCCTTCCGATGTCAAGAGCAAGAGAGCACAGCTGCCCTGTCCTTTTCCAAACTCAGGGTATCTTCCCCCTCTGAGAGAAACTCCCAGAGACAAAAGAAGCGTAGCCAAGTGCTACACTCTCCTTTGGCCACTTTGTTTTGCTTAAGTACCCATAACTACCCAGTAGTTCGTTTCCTAGCAATTTATGGGGAAAAATTCATTAAGTAAAAAAGAAACTAATCTAACACCCAACAGTCTATTACTTATGCTGTTTTGAATCCCAAGTATGAATCTTGTAGTCAACTGCCTTTTAGATACTTTTAAGACTTAATTATCACACATTTCTGAAGCATTTGGCCATGAGTAGAAAAAAAGACAAAATAAGTACAAAAAGATTTAATATAATTTACAGCTGTATTTAACAAACATGAATAGAAGAAGAATGCAAAATAGTAAGATTATTGATACTGTTCATACACATAAATACCCATATTTCAGAAATAAATCTATGACCAAACTGAAAATGCTAATACAGTACAAACTCTCACTAAGGCAAGCCATGTATTCTGTCTTCCAAAAAATACAATTTGCATTCACAAACACTAGCAGGGCCTTAAGGAAGCAAAAGAAGAAACAGTGATCTCCTCCTGAGTACATCCCACTGGTTAACCAGTTGCCTGCTTTAGCACTTCCTGGACAAAATAATCACTTGTGTTTCTGTGTGGGATTTTCTGAAGTTGAGAAAGGAAGTTTCTAATTGTTATAATAACCTTAAATATCTTTCCCTTCTTTCCTTTCCAGTCACAGGGCAGCTGTATGTATTGTTTATGTAGAAATACATCTCGGATCAGAATGTCAGAGGATAAACTGAGTTAGGAAAGACAGCTGAAGATCTAGCACTAGGTATCTTCTAAGAATTTGGTTGAATAAAGACCTCATATTAAAAAAAAAAAAAAAAAAGGTCTAACCACACATTTTTGACAGTATTATGCATAAAACCTTATGGGGGCAAAAAACTACGTGAGAACATTTTTTTCATTGATACCAGCATTGGAAATATATATCATATATTTATATATTTTTTTGGTGGATATACAGTTGTTAATTATTTGCACTCCCTGACTTAGAAGGGGGATTTCAGTTCATTTTCAGTGAACTTTTATGACATTGAGGTAGCCTAAAAAGAAAAATGCAGTTTCTGTTGTATAATGTAATAAATTGCCAAGCCAAAATTCTGTGAATCGAAATTTAGAAATTTATTTTGAGACTTAAACTCAGTCTCCAATAGCCACAATTAAAAGGGACAGCGTTGAACCCCGGGGCTTCGGCACCGGGTGAACGCAGTAACAGACTCTGTCAGCCCGCCACCCCCTCTGTTCACAAATTGCATTCATCATTGCTGGTTTTTATACAGTCTTCCGCTGAAAGTGGACAGAGACCGTAGGACTCTTGCGTCTTGGTAGCTTCATTAGGTATTCATGTTCAGGTCCAGAGTTCGTTGAATGGATTCTCAGAGTGGAACAATGCCGTGATTGCCGTGTCCGGAGAAGGTTTGGAAATGTTAAATTGGGCCGGAACAGATAAGATACCAATCTGATTCTAATCATTCGATCATTAGCGCGCCCATCTCCCATTTTCCGTTCTCTTAGCCCTTTTTGTTTGGTTATCCCAAAGCGGTTCCCAGCAGGAATTCCTCTTTCCCCCAACCCTCATGTCCCTCCGTGCAGTTTTAGTCTTAGTTAACCCTAAACATACTTTTAGGTTTGCTGATCTCAACTTAGACTGAATGCAGATCAATTTTACATTGCATATTATTACATTTTATTGTGGATTAATTACACATCACAACATGAATTAACTTTAGGTCATATATCACATATAAGAAATTTGTTCTTCCCCAGAAGGAGGTATTCTGTGTTCAGAGAGGAAGCTGAATTCAATGATCCTTGTGAAACAAAATATTAAAGATACAATTTTGTATCCCAAACGATCTTGCAATTGTGAGAAGAGGGGGAAAAAAAAAAAAAAGTCTAAGCAATATAGGTTCAATTACTTGTACTGTTTTTTTAAGATATAACAAAACCTGGAGTAGTATCTAGGAAGTTATTCTGCAGAGAGTGAAATATGATCATCCTTCTCTGTTGTATATCAAATTTACAAGCTGCTGGAGAGCAAATAGCAAGACTGTCCAAAACTATTATTCAATAGAGAAGTTCTGAAAATCAATAAAGAGAATTAGGAGAATGACACATATATAAAGAAAGAAATTGAAATTAAGTGTTTAGACAGCTTCTTGAGAGCATGCATGTTTAAATCAGGCACTTCTCTTGATACAATCTGATTTCAGAGTCAACACACTTCTAAGTGGCTTAAAATATTTTGCCCTTTCCATAAGCCTAAGAAGTCCCTGTAGGATTATGAAAATCTAAATTCTATTTCTTCTGACCAAATGTTTGAGGAGCAGGAGGTGGGCAAAAGTCAAAGTCCTAGATGTGACATTTATCTCTTGACACTAGTTTTGTGAACAGCTTTGAGAGGTAAATCAAATTCTGAATGTCTTACCTCTCCATTTTAGGATGAGTCAAACCAACACATTTAAATTTTGGAATAGAATTAGTCTTAGATGGATAAAATTCCCTATAGTCATTAATATCTGTCCAGCATAAGTTACTGTGCTATTTTCCAGTAAAAAAATCAGGCTGGAGACCAAGACCCTATAGAAGAGTTTTCCCTGTATGTACAAGGTCAGGATTTATACCAGGGACATGAAGAGAATTTTAATTATAGAAACCAAAAGCAAGTAAAAAGTTTTTTTTAAAAAAATCAATCTAATTTCAGATGCTTCAGAAGCAAATTCTGTGAATCTAGCCTTCCTCTGAAGTGTAAACTACTGTATCTGAAAGTCTCAAAACCAATTAGAAATATACAATTTGAAAGAGTAGTAGGAACTGTTTTGATTTTTCTTCTAGCTTCGTTAATCTCTTGCTTGTTACAAACCAGTATGAGTTTACTGTTAACTTCTATAGGAACGCACCTTTCAATCACCTATCACAAATCCTTTCCTTATCGTGATATTGTCTGAGTGGCTGTTTTGTTCCTGCCTTTGCACCAACATTCAGGGGTTAACTCAGGTAAGCACTGTGCACAACCATAAAAAATTATTCAAATTCTGTATGATATTCCTCCACAGGTGCTAAATTACTATATTCACTTTTATTCAGTTAAACATGGAAACTAAAGCATTCCCTCTAACACATGCTGCTTATTGCCAATTTAGAAATTATAGATGATAAAATGCTTCCAGGGAGATTTCCTATATCCTTTCTCTGAGATTGTCTGATCTAAAGCTCTTGTGATAGATTGATTCTATGTACATCTGCTGGATGTGTGAATTTGACATAATTTCATAATCTCTTACATATTATATATGAACTGATCTTTGATAGCCTTGTGTATCAAACTGACTTTACCACAAATGTGTCCCTGGGATGTCCACAACCTTAAGAGAAACTTACTTTGGCCTAGGAAATTCTGTCAAGATGTGGTGGCCATGGTATGAGCTGCCCAAAAGAAGAGAACCTCCACAACACCTTCAGGGGGTAATTTCTTCTTTGTACTGGTTGTGGTGCTAGTGGAAAATGCAGTTACTTGGGTCACCTTGGGATAGCCATTACAATGTAAAGTCTGGCTGTAAAGCTCTCTAAAGGTGAAGAAGAAATATAGCATTTTTTTTCTTCCTTGTGTCATTTGGAAGTGATCATTTTTTGACATGATTTTCTGATGCAAGCCTCAAAGAGAATACCCTCAGTGATCTGGGGAGAAAGTCATAAAAGGCTTTTGCTTTGTGCTGAATTTTATTCCTTGAGTTCTCAGCAAGCTTGTGTGAGATATATTGCTAATTTGAGAATGAGTATTCAAGGAGCACTTTAGGGGAGACTAAAAGCAGTTGGTGGGATCATGAACAGCCGTGGTAACTTTGAAATAACATATGAGCAGGAGACAGATGCTTTCTGTATGGCTACAGTCTATCCATATAATCACTTGGAGTGTATGTTTTCCCTTTAAAACTTTCCTTAAAGTTTAAGAAAGATTTGGGAAAGACAGGAAAAATCAAATCTTCATCCACACATTTCTTTATTCCAAGAATTTCTTAAAGACTTTCCCTTTTGATCCTGCCTAATTCATCTATCAATTCCTTCAGAGATATTTGGTTCCTAAAACAACTTTACAAAACTTAGCCAACATAAGCAAAGAAAGCATAAATTGTAAAAGGAAGCTAAGGATAATTTTCCCCCCCTATTCCTTCCCTTGTGCTGGAGTGAGGTGCTAGATGCTAAAGTTCTTTGATGATATTTAAATTTGTACCAAGGATTGGCCTCTCACCTATACATCTAAGGAGAATTTCTGAAATCTAACCACAGTTTCTATATTTCAACAAATGCTTGTCCGCAGGAAATACCTGAAGTGTAAAAGATGCAAGACTGCTGTTTGCTTTGATTCTGACTTTGCTCTAAGTTCCAAGTGTTTCTCTTTGAGTGTTTTGTTTCCTTTGCTTTTAAAAGTGAAATGTGAGAAGTATTTGGGATTCTTTTTTCTGGTTTAGAATGTAAACTCTCAGTCCAAACTTTGAAAGAATTCTTACCAAGCTGTAGCTAAGTTACACTCCATGATGATGAAATAATCTATCATGTGTCCACAGCTGACATTAGTAGAGACATGAAACTTACCCTGTTTTGAGCAACTGAGAACTTTCTTTGCCTAAAATACTCTCCCACTAGGAAAAGGATTCTTTTCCCGTATTTCTTGTATGTCTTATGTGGCCTTGATTATAAGACATCCCTACCTTTACTGTTTATTTTAGATACCAAGAGTGATAGAATCAGATTTGTGTTTTAATATATATATTATTAGAGTATGTAGCTATGAGGAAAAAAAAGCACTAGTATTATGCAAATCACCAACAGAGTAATAATATTCTTATTAGAGTTCATAAAAGACTAGTCATTGACTATCTAAATGTATTAAAAACCTGACAATAAACATATAATCTAGTTTATTAAACATCTTTCATTATCAGGCCATCAGAGACTGGAAGCAAACCTAAGATACCATGAAAAAATCTTCTTCTAGAAAAAAACATCTTTTTCAGTGGGTTTCCTAATCAGTCCTCTTATTGTTGTCACCAGAAAATTCCACTGGTAGCACAATAATTGCCCCCAGAACAACAGATTGGAACCTTTATTTGAAAATTAGGAATAGTGTGAGGATTACATAGACAAATTAAGCATAAATATCTATAAAAATAATCCTTTTATGGAAGAACATTATAAAAGAACATTGCCAAAAATACATGAACTTATTCAGCTTCTGTTACAAAAGAAGTTAAACTAAGCATGAAAACCCTATTAAAAAATTCACTTAGTCCTACTTTAAGTCCTAATATTAGCTATTAAATCCAGGCTAATAATTTATACAACTTCCATGTCATTTTATATCCAAGATGTTTACTTTTTTTTCCAATTCTAAGCTTCTGAAAAATTAAAATTATTTATTTATATGATTGCTTCAGCATTTTATGACATGATTATGGCCAATACTTTAAAAACATGTCAGGTTTATTTTTTTCTTGTTCATAGAGAATGTTATATTTGCTTAATCCCATAGTAAAAATTGTCATATAGGCAAGAAAATGTCATATACAGTAAATGTTTGCCCATCTTCCTTGAATTAAGTAAAATGTTGTGGTAGATTGGCTGGCAGCATCACAGCACTATTAACACAAAAATGTCTGCAGGACAGAACAAATCCATTTATCCAGGTTAGATCCTCTGCGTAATCCTAGTGACACTTTTACGGACAGAGACAAAAGGGATAATGCATATTAATAGTGCTAGCTGTTATCTGTGCCCACATCCTTATCTGAGACATATCGAGTTTTCTTTCAGAAGGGGAGCCTTGTTCAGCAGCTGCAGTCTTCAGGTTGTGTGTCCTCATTGATTCTTTTTTGATACCTGATCAAATTAAAATACCCGATTCAATACCTGATTAAAATAATTAGTTACCTGCAGTTTGAAGATACATAAATATAAGGTTTCTTTTCTTGTTTAGGCATTTTACAAACTGCTTCGTTTTGTTGTCAGTATGGATAGACTCAGTATGGTAGAATAGACAGGTCCAGACCACAAACACCCGCAGCAGGAAGTTACCATCATACAGGTAAGGTATCGGAAAAAAAAATCCCCTGAGAAAGTTTTGATCCATTCCAGACAGTTTGCTCAAACACAGTGCCCAGGTATTAACTGGAAGTAGCTTATCCAGTTTATTTAAAAATGGTATTTTGGCTAATAATTTACTGTAGTGACAATTTTTATCACCACCTCCTTGATCTTTACCCAAAATTCATGAGTAAAGGATTACAGCTAACATATCTAGTTCTAAATCCAACTGAGGCCTGAAAAAGATTGATTTTTAATATAATTCAGGATGATAAAACTTGTGCCAGAAAATCTGTTTCGAAAAAAGCTCTCTATCAGTCATCTTCAGATTTTTCTTCAGCCACCTCTGAATTTCAGTAATAATCTTATTTCATATTTGAAAAACTCTTTCAGTTACTTTTTCATATCTAAAGGTAAGTACTATTTCAAATTAATGTTTAGACTAACCTTCTGTTTAATATCTAAAAACATATTTCAAGACATTCTTTTTTATGAAAATCATTATTTGATATATGCCTAGGAAGAAGGAATATGCACCAAAAGTATTTTCTGACATAAGATTATTTTTATTTCCTTATGGTGGCTCCTCAGCTTATTAACGTGTGTTTGCAAAGCATAACAGTCAGATCCACTGAAGTCTTTTACAGCAGACTGAACCTAGTCTTCACATTGACTGGTCTCAGATATTAATGTGGATTCTGAGTGGAATTCCAGCCTTTCAGTTTTATTTTGTAGTTGTTTAATTTGGGGTCATGTATTGAATTCATATATAGCTAGCTTTAAATTCGTATGTAAAAATTATTTAATATTTTTTCAGGGATTTTCCACTCTCTTGGTAGACGTTAGTATAAAAATCCCCAAAGCTATTTCTTTTTTTTTAAGGGATGCAAATGAGATCTCTGTTATTTCAATACTCAGATGTTTACTTCACCTGAATTTCACTCAGAAATCTAAAGCTCAAAATCAGAATATTTAAAGTGGAAATGTCATGTATGAAATCTCATGGACTAAGTAGTCTGCCAAAGACAGGGTTCTTTATATGATGATATCATCTGATGCAACACTAAGCAATAACTCTGATATACAGAGACTTTAGTGTGTTTCATCCCATGAGACACAAAGAACATGGGAATTTTTAAAGAACTAAGGAATACAACAAAAAATTGTTAAAGGGGTTTCAACTGTGATGTAAAGAATTAAGCAGAGATTTCACTCTGTTCCTTTCTTCCATTCACTGATATACTTTTCTAAAAGGATCCTTACCCTTAAGATTGACATCCTTATAAATGGTATGAGTGTCTGAAATTACTATCCTTTCTTGGAAATAAAGGGAAATTTATTCTGAAGGTCTTGAGTTGTTGTTCATCTTGGAATTCAGTAAATAAATGGAGGGGTGGGTAGGAGGGGGAGAATAAATAGCTTAGGGTCTGAATTCTTACCTTCATGATTGCTGCAGGGAAAAAAAAAAATATATAGCATGTGGTTTTATCATCTGCTTCAAGATCTGGTAAAAATGTGTCAATGTCAAAGCATTTAAGGTACTGCTTTCAACTTCTTTTCTGGTCACAGGCTCACAGCAGTACTGCCAAAAATCTGTCTTGGCTGGCAAAGTCAGGCTGTTTTCAAACAGAAAGAAGGATTTAGATACGAAAGAAACAATTGAATGCAGAAAAGAAAAAAATAAATTAGAATGGGTGTAAATTAGAAAAATAATAATAATTTTAAAAAGAGTAATAATTCTAATCAGAATGCCCAGGATAATACTGAGGGCTTAACCAAGGCAAGCAGAGGTTTCATAATCCTTTGATTCCCTTTAAAATTATTTCTATATATCAGGATGGAGGAGGCTCATAATGTTTGGGAAAAGTTGTTGTCGTGCCAGGGGGATGGCAAGAAATTACTGACATGTAGCTGCCATACCCACATCTTCCTATGTATTAATTATCTGCAAATTGGTCAAATTGTGTGTTAGCAAAGATTTTACAGAATAGCCCAATTCCTACACTGCTTTGTCTACTGATAAAGTCTAAAATCTAGACTGTCTGGTTTTGTCAGGTTCATTTGCTAATATTGGACAATATAAATTAACCATGGAAATATTAGATTAATTTATTAGATTATTTTTATTAGATTTATTACATTTATTAGATTAAATTTATTAGATTAATTTTATTATTTTATGGACCCCCAAAATTTTGTCATTAAAAAAAAAAAAAAAAAACAAACCAACAGCAACAACCATGAAATTTTTTAAAGAAGGGGAAAAAAAAAAAGAATACATTTCACTTTTTTTTTTTATGCTGAGCAATTCAGAATATATATTTAAAACAGAAATTAAGACAAGCTCTTTGCTTTTAAAGTATTTTACACTGAATAAGACATAGATTTTTCTTTGGTCCTAGAAACTGAAAATTGGACCATTCCTCTTGTATTTTACATCAAATTTTACATCTATAGTCACCACTTTCAAAAGGGAGATGACTGTTCACTCCAGTAAGGGAATAAATCAGAAATGGATCATAAACTATGATAATACAGTCAAAACCATAAATAGCTATTAAAATATATTTTGTCTTGCTGGTAGAGTACTATATATTTCTAGTACCAAAAAAAAAAAAAAAAAAAAAAAAAAAAATTCCCCTCAAAAGTCAGAGGAGCATTTTGAGGACCTAAAGGAAAAGTCAATATATTGGGCAGGTTACTTGACACTTTTCCCTTTTTTCAGATAACCGTATATTACTAGATAACAACAATTAAAAACCTGCACTGTCTTGTGGTAGGCACTATACTTTAAATTATTTTCCATCAATGAAATCTCAGAAGCCTAACATGGAGGTATTGTTCTTCAGAGAACTTCAGGATGAGTATCAATAATGTAGGGAATCAATGAGTATCAATAATGTAGGGAAGCCACTGAAAAAGCAAGAAATTGAATATGGTCCTTTTTTAACTCTTCCCACCCATAGGAGGAGGAAGTTATTGGTAACAGGATGCCTACAGTAAAAAAAAAAAAAAAAAAAAAAATTGCATCATTATGCAATATCAAGGCTGCCAATAAAACCTAGGATAAAACTGTAAGGTAATATCTACTTCTTGAAATGGCCCATCATCTGAATAAAAACTTGCTTTATAAAAACTAGTGGAAAGTGGCAGAAAGGTGTAAGTTGCCTACTGGAGTACTGCTGATTTGGTGGAAAACTGCTCCAAAGAGTGAGCTAAAATCTTTAAAGTAATCTAAGATGCAAATGTAATGCATTGCTCCAGGAGCTCTATAATTGTCTCTCAGTTTGGCAGTTCACTGAACTGTACTGAGTGTTAGTCAGAAAATGAACAGATCTATTTTAACTTCAACCAGATCTCAATGGCTGCAACTGGCAGAGAGATGATTCTTAGCAGTTGGAGGTGACATCCTCTTTCTCCGCTTCAGTAAAGCAGAAAGGATTTGCAAAATAAAAGTAGACCTTAGTCTATGTATCAGATATGTATACAGAAATCATAGGAAAAGTTTTAAGCTAGACAAAATGTTAAAAACAATGACTTACAAAAATTTTGCTAGTTAATACTAAAAAGCCCTATATTTTTAAGCACAGAAGTTATGGTTTTAAAGTGCAGAATTGTGCTATACTTCCCTTCAAACAAAAACAGAAGAGATGAAATGCAGACATTTTCCAATTAACATAACAATAATGAAATGATCACAATAAATAATAATGTTTGTATTTTAACATAGGTTCTGACAGCTTTACTTGTTTTCATCTGTACTTACAAAACTGGTGCAAGCAGTAACTGAATATAATACTAGTTAATGTATATAAAGACATTATCATGAATCTAACAAAGCATCCTTCCTAGTGAAAATATTCCACTTTCAACAGCTACTGCATATGACTCCAATTACATTGGAAATGCAATTAATTTCATTGAGACCATTATCACATTCTAGCACAGTGTTTCTTAAAAATCTCTATTTGGCATATTGTCAACCCTAGATCTTTTCATTTTATAGTTGCATGTAACCAAGTAACAGACTGCCAGGTCAGTTTTCTTCACAGTAGGATTCACAGAATAACAAAGGACTAGATTTACAATTATGAAGGGGGAAATCAGCATCAAAGATGGAATCATTAGAAAAAATTAGAATATGTAATATTACATACACAGAAATCCAACACTGAGTTTGATAAGGGGTACTTGTAATGAAAAGACAGATTATTTTTCAGCTTTAAAAAATGGATCTAATACTCTGTCAAGAAATTAAAATGGAAAGATTATTATATTTCATGTAAATATTTCATGCAAAGATCACATATTTTATACAATTTTCCAAATATTTTACTTAATCTGATTTTTAAAGTGTGTTGTAGCTGTCATACTCCCTAGATTTCTATGAAAACAGTTTTATAGCGAAGAACAGTTTCTGAGCTTCATCAGTTTTACTGGAGAGAAAACGTATGATAAACTACCTAACCGTATTCATACCTTTAATTTTTCAGCTAATTTTCCTACTTTGAAAAAATCCTGCTAAAAAAAGATTGAAAATACACTGTAGGTTTTTCTGTATGTGGAAATGTAATAAATATCTGTCTTGACTGTGGTATAGCTGGCTAATACCATAAGAGATTTTTTTTTATTTAATGTAGATACAGCAAAGAGTGAAGTCATGCAATGAGACTGGGGTAATATATATATAAAAGAGAGGATCGGCTGCTTTACCTGCAACACTTTTTACCCTCCTTTTCTTTTTTTACACTTCATTTTGATTTCACTGTACCTTCCATTTCTGACTGTACATTCCAGGTAGCAACAGGCACTTAATTGTGTATGCTGGCAACACCACCCAGCCCAAACACTGAGATACGTGTCTTTGTAGGCATTATATACGGTGTTTCACTTTCAAGTTACTAGTGTGTTCCTCAATTCCATTTTTAAAACTTGAGAGAAAGGAATGCAATAATCTCTTACACATCACTTTTTCTGAATAACTTTTTTATCTTGAAAATATTCAAGCAAGAGAGGTTTTATGCTAGCTATAGGAAATACTCTTTTATGTAGCAGGGTGGGGGAACTTATTCCACAGAGACAATTAAGTGAGCCAGACAAGGATCTGGCTGTCATTTTTACAGATAGGACAACATATAAACTCTCACATTTAATTGGTGTGAATGTGACAAGAGAAAACTGAACATAAGGTCTCTAGACAGCCAATAAATCTGGCTTGTGTCTTTCTCCCTCAATCAAGACAGAAACTGGCTATTTTTATATCTTGGGTTCATGTGCAATTCTGTGTGTGTGTGTGTGTGTGTGTGTGTGTGTGTGAGTGTTTGCAAAAGAGGGCAGGAAAGAAAGTTTTTAGCAGGACAAAAAATGCCATAAGCTTGCTTGTTTTTTTCTAAAGTCTAAAATATTCAATTCTTCTGAATGGGTCAAAATTGTTCATTTTTTTTTTTTTTTTTTGGGGGGGGGGGGAGGTGTATGATTTTTAAAGTCTAGGTCAGAAAAGTCAGAAAATTATCCTCCCACAGACACTTCATTATTCAGTTTTCTCTTATGTTAAGCAGAGTACATGTCTAAGACAATATATGGTCTCTATAGGAGCATATCTTGCACAGAATAGCAAATAAAGGCACATACCTGAAGAACAAGTTGCCCAAGAGAGTGGTGTTTTCTGACAAGAAGTAAATCCTGGTTTTCCTACATTCCAGGACAGTACCAGGACAGTGAATGTATTGCTTCTTTATCTGATAAGGCCATGATAAAATGTAAGGAAGATTAGGAACAGAGGAAAAACTGAATTTTTGTTTGTTTTCATAGCCTTTTCTCTGGGACTTTTCAAAGCAGCTCGTATAAATCACGTTCATGACTAAGAAATGCCCACTAGGTCAATTCCTTTTCATTTATGGTCTGTCCACTCCAAAAATACCCCATGAGAATGTGTCATATTTCCCGTGTATAGAGTAGCCTATGTGGGGTATAGTCTGCAAAAACCACAAGATCTGCTTTATTCAGCAAGGATGACTCCTCCAGCAGTCAATGTAGACTAAGGGATAGAAAAACTCAGGATCACCAATGCAATCATGGGAAATAAAATCTGCAGACATAATACTGTTAGTAATATGTCATATAGTACTTTATACAGCTCAAAAGGAAAAGTATCTTCCGTAAGTTTGCGTTTCATCTCAGCTTAATACACACCAGCTGAAACATGGGCTAAGACCCTTGGAAGTTTAGTATTAATGTGGAAATAAATTTTCCATCACTTTGAACTTGTTCTCTTAGGTTCTGATTTCAGTGTCCTTCCATTCAAATTTCTAATTTATTCATGTGGAATGAAATGCCAATGAAAGGAATTGGAAATTGAGGCAATAGCAAAAGGAGCTTACTCTGGAGATCAGATAATTTCTGTTCAGGATCATGTAGGGAATGGCATAAGATACCCTGTACATAAATTTTGCAAACAAAACGACCTTTGAATATGCCTAGATTTCTGGATAGATATATTTTACATATTTCAAAATAAATAAATGTCAATAATTCATAAGGAATAGAAGCAATTCATGTTCATCTTCTATTAATTATTTAGGTATGCTATCCTCATTTAAAGTATTTGTGACTATCCTTTTTGTGAGCTAAACAGTACTTTTGAAAAATGATCCTTGAACAAACACAGTAATTTTCTTAATATTCTTTTATTCTACATGAACTCCTAATTCATGTGATGAATGGGATGTTTTGTAGTGTTAAAAATCATTATGTGAGGTAATAACTGTGAATACATACTAATATGTTCCTATTCAATATTAATATCTGCAGCAGCCATTTCATAAACTACAAAAACTACAAGGCAGAACTTAGTTCAAAATAGTAATTGAGCAAAACAAGAAATGCTGCTTTTCAGAAATCTTTGACTTAACTTTTTACTGGAAAGCAATATAATGTAGTAAGCCTCTTGTTAAATCTGTGCTTTCTTCACTATCCTAATAGCAAGGAGGTCACTTGACAGTTTGACTTGCATAGCTTCGCCATTCCACTTCGCTCAGCTTATGGATAACTATGCCAAACAGATGGAGAAAACTCTTCTTGCTATGGATGGAACAAAAACTTTAGCCTGTGTATTCTCCTTAGAATGAGGGAAGCTCCTAAAACCTAGGAAGATGTTCTTTTCTTTGATATAAAGTAACAAATTTCACTCTCCTGCCAGAGGCAGAATATTAAGAACTGGGGTTGCAGGCAACATGATTTTATGATATAGTCGTCATCATGTCTGGGTGCTATAGAACAGAATTCTTATGGAATACTGACATATATTTGGTTATCCTTGGAAAAGGTAAAAGAAATTTATTGGAACTTTTACTCACACACTCTGATGATTTTAAATCAATGCCCTCTTATCACATCCGCAGTCTCCTGAAGAAGTGAAACTGCTGGTAAAAAATAAACACAGGATGTTCACAATAAATGACAAAAAAATAAACAAAAATGTTCAAACAAAATATTTAAAATTAAACAAAAATTTAAACATTTTTGTTTAAAAAATAAAGAAAAATGATCAGATATTTCTCAGCCGGAGAAAGCTAGGCATTTGGCCTAAATTTCCAAGAGTAGAAGAAATGATGATTAAAAAAAAAAAAAAAAGAGAGAGAGAGAGAGAGAAAGAGACAAGAGAGAGACAGAAACTAGAGCAAGCAAACAAAAAGAAGTGCTTCAATTCAGTGCTGTCAGCCCCAGAGACAGAAAAGAATAGGCTGATATAATTTATATATTTAATATTTTTCCATTGATAATGTATTCTGTGGCAACATGTGCAATATCAATAAGCAAAAAAGTACGTAAAATCCATTTTAGCTCCCCTTCACAGAGAATTTTCTTAAAAGGACTCACACTATAAAGGTATTTTACTTTTCAAGGACTTGGTGGCATTTACTTTTGGTCTTTAGCTTGCTGGTTTCTTGTTTTCACATGTGTTTGATAATGTTATGGGTCTGCAAGTGCAAATTAATAAAGTTTTACTGTATTTTGCTGCTTTTTCTTCCACACCGAGTTTGTGTTATACCTGTGATCATATAATGAGAAAATTAGAATGCATCCAATTTAGTTAGTTTAATAATATTTTTATGTTGGCACCTCAGAACATTTTATTAAACACAAAAGACAAGATTAAGATAAACTATGGTCAGAAGAAGAATCCTAACAGAAGATTTGGCTTTGATATTCTAGTAAGTTCATCCTCTAAACTGCAAGTTTTTCATTAAAAGCAGTGAAGAGAGCTTTGCAATCTAAGGACTGAGATTGTAAAGTAAGAAGACATCTCATTGCTGAGCTATTGTTTCAGGAAGACAAAATGAGTGCAAAATTTAAGCAAAATTATTCCAAGAGGGAAATTTTTTTTTTTAATTCTTCTATTAGAATTTTAAATTCTTCTAGTAGAATTTTCATGTATTTTAACAATTTTATTTTAAAAAGCTAAATTTATGTCAATAGAATCAATGTCTAAGAAAACTCATTAGGAGCAACAAATACATTCTTTATTGTAATAGTTTTATCTTGAAGTAATTAGAGATTTTTGATACAGACTATTGCAGAAAGAAGATTGATTAATGAAAAGGTCATAATGTATCTTTGCAAGGCGGTGGGTCCTCCTGGAAGATAATCTCCCTGCGTGCTATTTCCATTTCAGGTCATTTTGTTCAGTTTTACCCAGTGGATTTTGTGAAACGTAAATTTCATGTTCAGTATGACTCAAATAGTCATGGAGGACGGTTTCAAAGAGAGATTAAATCTCAGAACTAGGATTTTCAAATCCTTGAGGAACTAGATACTCCAGATGTTAGGTGAGAGGCAGATTACAGGTCCTGAATTTACATACTGATTTCAGTGTATTTCTGGCACCCAAAACACACTCTAATGCTTTGGAATGTCTCAAATAATGTCAGAACTGCACTCAAAGCAATGCAGAAACATCTGGTCTCACTCGATATACAGGTCTGGCAGTAAAGTGAATTAGAGAGTAAACAGACATTTATTTCTGCAATGCCACCGGTTTAAGTGCAAGCACAACACAACCAGGAGAAAAAACCCTGTTTGTACTCAAAAGTGATGAATGTTAATAGTCGTCAAATTTTCAAGATGCATGAGTCATTACATGATATTACTTTTGCTGGCCCACAGAGCTGTAGTTGCTTTATGGAGACAGAAAAAGGTAGTTAGAAGTTCTGATAATTTCCTGGCTCCTAATTTACTTCCAGAGGTATCTCTCATCTCTTAAAGATCTAAGCCTAAGAATCTGCAATCTGTTTTTAAATAGATTTGACGTTTCAAGAAGCATACCCACAATTAAACTTCAAAACACCAAAAATTCAGACTAGCTTTCTATAATACTTGAATTTTTTGAAAATCCTATCCCTGAGTCATCTGCTTGTCTAGAATATAGGAAGAGATAAGTGTTTTTCAGTAGCACTGTTTTTTACAAAAGACTAAATAATTATATTCCGCTAATGCTGTAAACTGATGTTTTCTGTTTACTCAACCTAAAGGCTGCTCTAAAGCTTCCCACTTAAGTGACATGGAAGAATTCAGTGTCTGAGTGCAAAACAAAATGGTGGGAAGCAAAGATCAGAAAAGTGTCATGGTTTCTTTTCTTCTTAGAGAAATATCAATTTCCTTTAACGTTTTGAAAGACTGTCAAGCTGGTATTTTAATAGCTGATTCATCCACCAAATCCTAGCTTTAACACTTCTTCTGCCACAAAAGCCTGAAACATCCTCATTAGCAGTACTGCAACAGATCATCATGCCAGGTGGTACCACTAAACAATTAAGTTCTCATTCAAAGGCTCTTATTTATAAATTATTTCATTAAAAGAAAATTTTCCATTCCAATTATGCAAAGGATAGCCATTTCACCAATGTTCTATTTCGGAAACTAAAAAATACATGCAACCATTACACAACTGAGAACATTTGCAAATACACAGAAAACACAATGTATAATAAATAGAACATGTAAGTATTTAATGAGTCAAGTCTTGCTCTGGTTTAGTGACTAAGTGTATTACTGAATAAAAGGGATATTTTTTCTGCAGCACAAATATTTCATGTGCAAAGAAAATGCATTAGAGACCAGGAATCTAATCTTCATTCAAATCAAGCTGAAACCTGGTCCTACAATTAAGTTCAAATATTTTACCAAAGCTATCAGTTTTCTGCCATTTAGGATTATTATTCCTACAGCGGACAAATAATTGCTACTAAACATAAGGTCTACATGCAGGATGAGAAGGGACTGTGTCTTTATTTCAGTATCCCATAGCTCCTCAAACACAACTTTTAAAGGCATCTATGAAATCAGTGTTAATACAGCAAGAGTGCTAGCATATTCTTACTACTTTTGTAGTGTTTATGGAGACTGGAAAGTACAAAAAGCAGGATATCAGGAAATATCCAAGTTTTCTAGTTCAGAAAGGAATTCAGGGTTATATAATGGATTTTTTTTTGTGGAAATTTAGATTTATCTACAATGGAGGCATCTTTGCTTAGAGCACAGTGTTCAAATGTGCTTATAATCAATGGATAGAAAACTCTTGTGAGCATGATATATCTGACCCATTCTAGACATCAGCTTTTGGGCAAAATGTTTCTCTCTGGAAATGTCTTCTTGCCCCCCCAGCTACCATGAGAGGCTGAATAGAGAGTTCTAGTAAAAGAGATGGACAAGTCCACACAAGCTTTGGGTATGAGGAAAGAGGGAATTTTCAGAATGGGAAGAGGGAATGAATATAAAAACATTTGTGCCTCTAAAAGCAATGAAGTTGGTGAAAGGTCTTGAGCATGAGGCTTATCAGGAACAGCTGAGGGAGCTGGGATTGTTTAGCCTGGAGAAAAGGCTCAGGAGAGAGCTTATCAGTCTGAAAGAAGGTTGTAAACAGGTGAGGGGTTGGTCTCTTCTTCCAAGTAGAAAGTCATAGTACAAGAGGAAAGCCTCCAGTTGCACCAAGGCATGTTTTGATTGGATGCCAATGGCATCCTGGCTTGTATCAGATACAGTGTGGCCAGGACTAAGGAAGATTTTTTCCTCTGGGCACTGTACAGGCACTGTACTGAGGCTGCACATCTGTCCTGCTCTGGGTCTCTCACTTCAAAAAAGACATTGAGGTGTTGGAGCATGTCCAGCAAAAGGCAAGGAAACTGGTGAAAAGTCTGGAGATCAGGAAGAATTTCTTGGCTGATAAACACTGGAAGAGACTGCCCAAGGGGGTAGCGGAGTCACCACTCCTGTAATTAGTCAAGAGATGACTGGATGTTAGTGTTATGGTCTAGCTGAGAAAGTGGTGATGTATCAAATGTTGGACTTGATGACCTTGGATGACTTTTCCAATCTAAATGATTCTGTGATATTAAGGAAAATGTCTACCAAAAAGGTTGTCAAGCATTGGAACGGGCTTCCCAGGAAAGTGGTAGAGTCCCCACATCTGTAGGTATTTAAAATATGTGTGCATACTATGCTTAGGGACACAGTACAGTGGTGGACTTGGCAGTGCTGGGCTAACAGTAAGACTTAATCACCTCAAAGGTCTTTCCCAACATAAACGAGTCTCTGATCCTATAATTCCATGTCAAAAGCAAAAAGGCAGAAGAGAGGAGACTTATTTTTGCTGCAATGTAGTAGCTGTGTGACACAAACCTCTGTCAGCAGCATGCCTGGATTTCACGCATCTCTGCCAGCAGCCATTCTGCTCTTGGGACCAAGTAACAACCTTCACGTGGGGCTGTATCTCCTGTAGCAGGCACCACAGCTCCCTCAAGGATCTCTAGGGTGATAAATCACAGAGGGATACTATGAGGGGTTCACAATGGGAACCAATGAACCTTTGGCATCCGTGCCAAAGGATATTTGCTGTGTTAAGGTGTTTGCTATGAGCGTAGGTCTGTGGCTGTGCTTGCTGTTGAGCCAACAGCAGGTGCTCAGCAGAAGGTAGCACAGTCTGCCTGGCTCATAAGTATTCTTCTTGGAGGAAAAAAAAAAAATCCTGGAAGACAGACTGCAAAGTGGGTATTCCTACTTGTCATTATAAAGAATGGGACTGTATGCAATAATGGTTAATGTCTGTATCAACTAAAAATGTTTCAATATGAGAATATAAAACCATCCTCTAGAGTTAAAAAAGGTCCTGTTTCAGGACTGTATGGCACAGCACTCACTAAGAACATGATATTCCCCCCCAATGATGTAATTTCATATCCTGGAAAGGTTCAATCTGTTAAAAATTTCTAGAATGCCACACAGAGTGAAGCTTCAATGAACCATTTGGTTTGTACCTCGCATGTGCAGATGGTTTCTGGCAAAAACCTTTGGATCAGCTAAAGGAAGATCTGGAAAAACATCCTTGCCAAGTGAAAACCGAGTAATCTTTTTGCAAGTTAAACCCACTTGCAACCTGTGCACAATCCACCTTTCTCCTAGAGTAAGTTCAGCAAGTATTCATTGCTCAGTAAGCCTGTATTATAACCAATTTATCATCAGAGAGTTGTTGAAGGATTGGAGCAGCAGGGGAAAAAAATCCCACGATGACATTCAGTTTACTACAGAATCAGAGAAAAAAATCCAACTCTTTTGAGAAATACCTCTTCTGAGTAAGTCAGCTGGAGGAAAAAACTTCTGGGAAATAAATCTCCAGGTAGCCTTGTAAAAAGGTTCTTGGAGGAGAAAGAAATACAAAGTAAAATATTACTTTTTATATAAATCTAAAAATGATAGGCATATTAAAAAATACTTTAAAAGGAATAGATCTAAGAAGGCATATTCTTATTAAGCAGAAAACACAGGCAAAGCTGAAAAAACATTAAGTAATACTATGAATCAAAACTCAATCTGTTACAAGTGACTAACTCATGTGAGCTACATATCCAGCTATATGAACTTCAATGTTACGTTTTCATTTTCATCTCTTATGTGCAAATTTTACACTTGAAATTTACTTTCTGTAAACACCAGCTATGTTTTTCTGTCTTCACAATTATGTACTAATGACTATGCTTGATAAAATATCTTTAGAAATTTAACACTAAGTGGAACAAATCTATATTTTTTATGTAAATACAGATTTAAAAAATATTTGCATATATATCTGATTATATGTAAGCAACGATCATATAAAAAACAGAGAATACTAAGCATTATTTTAAAAATCAAAAAATTCTGTTCAGAAAAAAATATAGTTTTCAAGTTACAGGTAAACAATTGAGACTGTAGTTTTCACTTTTGGAAAGAACAGTTTATAGTCAACAGCAGCCTCTTGAATCTGATTTATTTTGAATACCTGACCATATAATACTACATTAAGCAAAAAGAAAAGCCATAAACCTAAACCCCTACCAATTATGTAAAAAGTTATTAACAAAATGCTGGCAGAATGCCTGATCTACATGACAACCCTGAAGACACCAGCGTCAATAATTGTATTTGAGTTTTAATGGCAGGTACTCACTCGTCAAATAGCTATGTCTATGCATGATATAAAACATTTATATACAGTTGCATTTACAATCCATACAGTCTGTTGCATCTCATTCTACACTACTGCTTCAAGACAATGATCTTTATATATAACTGACATAAAATCTCAGAGTAATTGTGATATTATGAATAAAGTTATTGCAAATTTAGTGTATTTACCAGACACATAGAATATAGACTTACAGTGGTATTGAACTTTTATTTAGGAAGAAACAAATGAAATGAAATTGTATGCATGAATTTTCTTGTATTTCAGTGGGACAGCAGGCAATGACGAGTATTATTTCCCATGACTGTTGTGTACAGTAGCCTAAGACAAATAGGCTGCTGTGTTTCACACTGTATAAAGATGCAACGAAATACAACCTCCCTCCCAAGGAACTGATAATATCAGTGATACATAATGCTAAAAGTTTAAATGGGAAACAGAAAGAAGAAATACATGAGATTCATAAAAAACATATTGCAACAGGCCACCATATTATTATAATTTCTGGGTTTTGTCCCATGCAGGCAAGTTTTCATAGATTACATTGTCATAATGCTTTCAAGCAGTAACAGGGAGTTATGGAGACAAGAGCAATTGAATAGACAAAATCTTCTAATGGTCAAATTGCTCATTAAAAATATATTATGAAGGAATTGCATTACACTTGTCTTCAAAAGCCTACAGAAGAGCAATAACATTGACTTTTTTATGACTCTTTTTCACTGTAAGTTAAATTGAATAATTTTTAGAGTGTTGGTGATGCTGGATATTAATTCCTGTACATACCTTAAAACTTTCATCTCTTGGTTTTTTTCCCATAAATCAATTTGAGAAGTAGTGATAATTTTATCATATTAATTACCTTTTTATTTTTTTCTGCTGAAAGGATTGCATTTTTTTTTATTATTATTATTGTAAAAACCTTCTCCTGTGAAAAATATCTCTATATATTTGCCAAAACCACCTAGAAAACAAACAGTATTGGAGCTGATCCAAATAGTGTAAGCTCAGTTATAAGAAATATTTAAAAATACTTGACATGCAATGGATACATTTTTAGTCCATGAAGTAATTCAATACCCTCCTTCAGTGTCACACTGCTTTATAGACAAAAAAAAAGTCACTTTGAAAATCACAAATTTTACAGGAAAAAAAAAATGTTCAGTGATTCTTTGATAACTTTTAATTAAGAAGTAGTTCTTAATTAAAAAAACGAAGAAAAAATCACCAAAGCTTCTATTTTATAAAGAATAAAACATCAAAAACTTATCTTTGTTTCAAAGAAAACAAAGATCAATAAACCAGAACTTTGACAACAGTTTTGAAAATCTTCAGTATGCTTATGCTGGCATAAATTTTTTTGAGTAAAAAAAAAAAATAAATCAAAAAAAAAAGGAGCTTTAACATATTCTGCCTTACGGGATGTACTTGCATGTCCTACTACATGGCACAAGACTGGCCAACATGTACCTAAAAACTTGTGTCCTGGTCACCTCATCGGAATGTAAGGAGCCTTGGAGCTGGCTGCAGGGACTCAGGGTGTAGGTGGGGATAGCAATGACTGATGCAAGCCCCAAGGATGGATGGCACAACTCACAGCATCCAGACCATGCTGTCGTTGCCTGTTTTACACAACTTTCAGAGGTACAAGGAGGCAAATATCAGCAGCTAGGTTGATGTAGGGTACTTCTAAAATGTATGTGTGCGTGTTTAATCATGCTAAATTCACATAACACTTTTGGTTTGGTGATTGTCCCAAAATTCAAGTGGCCTTCATTTGACAGTTTAGAAGTTGAGAGATGAGAGAAAGACAAAAGGATTTATTTCTTTCCTTGTCACATCCTCCTTTGGATGGGACAAAGGACAGCTTCCTTACAGGTAGAATATTCCAGATAGAATAATAACCTCATGTCTTCATCTCCTCTTATGTTACAGAGGGAAAAATAAAAAACTGACTTTTGTAAAGCTCTTTTAAGTTTACTATTGAATAACTTGCACAGTGCAAAGACCAGTAGATTGAAGATCAGCCCTGCTATATCCAAACTTGTTTTCTCCTTGCTCTCGGGATTTGTGAGGGGCTGGTAATCAAGTGGCACCACAAGAGCTCAGCATCGCTGGTAGATTGCCACAGCCCAAACATCTCCCAATCAGGCTTCTGTTATTTGCTAAAAAAATCCATGTCAATGTATACCAAACAATAACTGTTCCTATTACTTTTTATTTTTCTTTTTTTCTTTTTTTTTTTTTTTTGTGATAGGATATTTACATTTAAGATGAATTTTCACAATATCCAGATGAATGACTGTATTTTACTTGAACAAAAAATAGACAAAAAGGAAAATAAAATAATAAGTTGCAGGCAGAAAAGCATTAAATACTTCAGATTATTTCTACATCACTTGCTGTCTTTAATAGTTTTTTTCAACTTAATGTGTGTTTTTCCAATGTTTGAAAAAAAGTTTATATAAAGTTGTAGATATAGTCCCCTGAAATAATACTTTGAAGCCAGGAATTTTAGATATTTTAATACATGTGTGAACACATAAACATGCAATACATAAATGTAGTTAATTTTAGAGAATGTTTCAAGTTTCATGGAGTGCAAGACCTGCATAAAATAGAAATTTTGTTTGTCATTCTAGTCAAGTTCTTACAAGACAACATCTAACACACAAAAGATCTGCCACAACAATGGAGTACTCCTCAGTTTGAGAAAAATGGCTGTGGATTTGGGAATGAAAAAAAAAAAGAGTGAAAATTATTGCAATTTGCATTTATGACGTGATTGTGTTCAGTACAGATTAAAATCAGAACCCCTACTAACAGTCACTTTCACAAAGCAGCTTGTGGTATCAGGAAAATCTCTTCTCTTCTGATCCTTACCTACTGAAAGAATACACAGAGCTTTGGTGTCAATTAGAGCACAACTCTCTACAGTTTGCCCTGTAGTAGATGTCAGGCAATGAAAGGTTACCAGCTGGCAAGAAGAAAAGAGAAGAAAAGGAAGAAAAGAGAATAATATGCTAATAGGAAAATGTGTTTAGTCATATTCTATATTTAATGAGATTATTGTAATGTGGTTGATTTCTCAGGCTCATAAAAAACCACAAAATGCCCCAGGAATATCTTCTTCCCAGAAGCTTTTCTCCTCACGGAAGAGGAAATGCTGACTCTCCATAAAACACCATGTAACCTATTTAGTAATCACACAACTGCCTTAGAGTTTCAGAGTCTTCCTAATAAAATCCCTTAGAAACCAATACTCTGCAGTGGGGTCATGCCACCTCTATATTGTGCTGGAAAAACACCACCCTGAAATAGGAGAGAAGACAAACCCAAGTGAAAACATTTGAAGCTTTATAACTTCAAAGGAATGAACAAAAATGTGAAACATACCAATTTGTTGTTGTTTTCAAATGTGTGGAAATCAGATATTACCACCCTAAATCATGTATTTTTTTTATTTAGCTCATTCTTGAATCTGTTCTCCGATTTGCTTCAATTATTTAATGATCTCTAATGTACTTATGATGAGCACATGACCATGCTAAACCATAGTTAAAAGCTAACAGCTGAAGCACATTAGATGATAACCCTGGAATTCAAAGGCTGCTACATGAAAAATAAGACATTAAATCCTATTCAAAACAGCCTCAAGTGGATGATCTTGCGTTTTTAAAGCTGCAAAATCCAAGGCCTCATCTTGCTCTTAGTCCCTTTACTGAGATCATTATCTTGTTTAATGGCCTGAAATTTCTTTTAATATACTCAGTCCAGTTCCAGTAGTTATAGAATCCCAACTCTGCTAACACTGCACAAAACTAAAAAAAGCTGGCCCATAAATAAGTAAATTTCAATTAAATCCCAAGAGTCAAGCCAAAGTGTATTTGGTAACTTAGAAGGCTACCATGGGAAGGCATATACTAACTTGCAAGAATAACATTTAGTCAATATTCTGTTTTCAGATTATTATGTCATGAACGAGAAAGGAAAAGAGCTCTTGCATTAGATAATAAATAATAACTATCCTAATACCTACCCTAAAAAAAAAAAAAATCTCTTGAAAGACATTGCCAAAAATTCTGAATATCCCACCTGCTAAAATAAATAATTTGTTTTTCTTGCAATAAATGGCTCATCTGTACAGTCCCATAAAGCTTGTTTTGCAATAATTGCCTTTTTTTTTTTTTTTTTTTTTTTGGGGGGGGGGTGGGGGGGTGGGGGGGGTGAACCACAATTTACTACAATAGGTTTTGCTAATAGAAGTTACTGTATGAAGGCAAATCAAGTGTATATATATATATATATATATATTTTTTTTATTTTGAAGCATAAAATTATGTTTCGCTTGAGCTCAGAATCAAACATAAAGTAACCTGATTTTGTATTACATGTCATCTGTTTATATGTGAAAACTTATGGACACAATTATGTAACCTTCAGTGTTCCTCTTTCCTGGTTACGGAAATAGTAAGAAGTAAAGCAGAGCCTTTGTTTCTCAAAGAAGTTTATACACACTCACACATCACTTTTACAAAATCAAGGAGTCAGCAGATGTTCCTATTGCCAGCAGTGTGACCACCCTGCACAATTGAACAGTTGCTGAGTAGATACTTTTCATAACTTGAAGGTAGATTTAAATGGTTGCTCTGTGAAATTATTCAGTCATAAATGATTGGAATTGCTCATGGCCTCAAAACTTAGTGAAAGAAGTTGTCTGGAATCATGAAAGGATGCTTTCAGTGTTTTATCTTCGTTGTTAGCTGTGTGTCGATTCTTCACACTACAGTCAATGGGAAGCATCACAACAATTTATGTGTCTTTTGACTGTTTTCTGTGCAATATGCTGGGGTATTAATTTTTCAGGTTTTCTTGTTCAAGTCACTAAAAATGAAGGATTTTAAGTTTCATCTAAGATGAGAAATGTTGATTTTGATTCTATTTGGCAAACTCCTGAATTAGATATAGTTTAGTTATGTAATTACCTGTGAACAAGTCTCTACAGCTGAATTTCAATTTCTGTGATGCAAATCAATCAGTAGTTTTTACAAGTCATCACTTCTTTTGCAAAACACAAGTTTTGACACACCATGGGAGACAAAGTGCACCTACTACCACTAGCCTTGAGTCCATCAGCTTTGTCATTTGCAAAGAAAAAGTAATAGATTTTAGTTTAGCAGATTTATCTGGGTGTCTTTCCTTGTGTTCATCATGTTGAAACATTTTGCAAGACAAAGAAATTACCAGGTACCCAAAATATTTTCAGTCTTAAATTCAGTGGTGATTAGAATTTGTAGTCGTATGGTATTACATCTTAGAATCATAGAGTCATAAAATAGCTTGGGTTGAAAGGGATCTTAGAGGTAATCTAGTTCCAACCTCCCTGCCATGGACAAAGAACCTTCCACTGGACCAGATTGCTCAGAGTCCTATCCAATCTGGTCTTGAACACCTCCAGGAATGAGGAGTTCACAGCCTGTCTGGGCAACCTATTTCAGTGCTTCACTATCTTTATAGTAAAGAAATTCTCCTAGGAAGAAATCTTCCTGTGTTTCAGTCCTTGAAGAAGTACCAATATAGATTGATTTGCTAATCCTGTAACATGTGGTTTGCTCAACATTTTGAAACTCTGTCAAATTCAAATGTCAAGTTGACATTGGTCAACTTTGTCCAATTGCTTGACGCATCTGCATTTAGATTGTTGCAGCATGAGTTTCTATAAAACGGAGTCTTAGTGTGAGTCATGTTTTATTGGCGGTTACTAAATGTAATAGATCACTCCTGTTTTAACATAGGCATCTAAAATACACCTAAAAAGTATTAGCAGAACTTTATTGAAGCTTCCTAAGTTTGCTGAAATCAGTGGAGTATTAAATCACTCTGTCTCTAATTGCAGTCTGATAGCTTACACCTACTAGTCCCTACCAGTTATGGCCTCTGACCTGTAAAAGCAAATGTTCATCTTCTTCTTCAAACTCTACTAACACTTTGTAATAACAGCATAACTTTTTATTTGGACTAGAAATGCTGGGGATTTTTTTCCCAGATAAGAAATGCAGCTACTTATATTGATAATGGATACAACAGCATTTCTCAAAATCAGAGCTCCTCCTGGGCCGTAGGATCATATTTATATATTTTTGTATGTAAGTTGTTCTGACTTGCTTCCCTTTTGAAATGGAACCCTTGAAAGCTACAGCTGCAACTATGAAAATGCATGAGGAGTTTAAGGTCTTTGTGAGATTGTATTCATCTCCCTTTTACAAGGCAGCAAGCTGTTTGTGAAAAACCTACATGAGTTGTTTATGTTTTGTACTCCCATGGTAAATACGTTTCTCATTTATTTCAAGGTTAAGAATTTTCTTTCCTATTAGAGATATCTTGAAATTTCTGTAGAATTAAAGATTCCTGTGACTATTCTACTCAATGAAATTTGAAATAAAATTAACAGTTTCAATGGTAGAAGTGAGGCACAGTTGACATGAGAAGGAGGGTGTTCCCTAAAGTCTTCCTCCAGAGTCTCAGAGTAGGATCCAGGAAAGAATAGAAATTGCAATGCCTAGAGACAGAGTAAGTATTAAATAAATATACACTGTTCTATCTTACAGTCTTGACATCCCAGAGGCCTGGAATCCCTTAAAGACTTGTGAAAGTGGTACAAGCTGAAGTATTTTCATTCTTGCTTCTTCATACCAAAACTTAAAAGTCTCACTGTTTGAGCCACATGCTGATCTGCAAAACCTAGCACAAAAGAGCACAAGTGACAACAACTGATCATAGCAAAACACAGAAGAGAACCTAGGCAATCAAAAATATCAGGTAATTATGAAATCAATAGGCAATTCAGTAAGTCTGAGACAATACTCGCCCTTTCAGAATAAAAGCCAGTGCCTGTGCAATAATAGATAATGTGTCAGATCAAATCGGTCAAGCTGATAGAGTCATTGGCTTCATTGTACAAAAAAAAATATTGACTGGCAACACCAAGTTAAAAAAGAAAAAAAAAGCAAGGAAACAAAAGACGTAGACGCAATAATGACGTTTGCTGTGGTTAAAAAGATAGGAATATAATCCTGAAGTCAAAGAGCAGTTAAATTCTTGGTTGATACCAAATAATTTTTGAGCCATGCTTTTTTTTATCTTCTTAAATGTGCTTCTAATGTCTCTGTTCTTTCTCTGCAACTCACAGCTAAGAGATTCTAGTTGCCTATATACGGTGTCTGTATTTAAATGGTAAGATAAGGAAGATTTTTACTTAAAGATGTGCAATAAAATGCCATGGCAAGTTAGTTCTCCCTCTTGAAAAGAATACCTGACTATTGCCTTTGTTTCTTTATTCCAAAAAATATAAGAAATATGAATCTATTCTCCAGGAACACTTAATTTTACTTGTGAAAATATCATCAACTGTACACAGACAGATGTTTGGCTTTGTTTTACATACAACTGTTTCCTATACTAAAGATCTTGTCATATTAAAGTATGACAGGCTACAAGCCAGATGAGATGAAGCCTGTGGAAACTTGTGGGGTTTTTGGGGGGGTTTTTTTGGTTTTTTTTTTGGTTTTTTTGGGGGGGGTGTGTGTTTTTTTGGTTGTTGTTGTTTGTGGTTTTTTTCTTTTCTTTTCTTTTTTTTTTTTTTTTTTTTGAGTGCACTGTGCAAGTACCATGAAATCTTCTATTTGAGCCAGCTGTGAAGCTTCCAGAGGTTTCCTCTTCAGCAAGTACTGGGTTAAGATTAAACTCGGCAGAATGCCTGAGGAGATACTGAATAGATTTGATACAAATTACACTGTCCTGCTGGTTTGAAAGTACACATTACTAGAATCATTAACCATAATCATCCTCAATTACAAGCACTGTAAGCACACATACAGCAGACCAATAAATGAAGCCATTGTTTCCATGCAATGCCCATAATTTAGAAAGACATGGTCATGTCATCCATAGTTTGACACAAAGATGTAATCTCCAACAGAATATTCTGAATTATTTTTGTGGTCTGAAATTGATACAACTTTCATGCCTCTTTTTTTCCCATTCCTACTAAGAGAGCCAGTCTTTCTACATCTCATTATCCTAGGTCATATGAAAAACATTTAGAGTTTGGAGAGGACTCGGAGGGCTTTTTATGAACTTCCATAAGCAGCCAGCAGGGCTCACCACTCCAAAGGTTTTCTTCAGGAGAATCTTTCATGAAGTAACATTGTTGACACATTTCCACCATGAAAATGGCAACTGGAAAAGGTACAGACCATAATAACAATGAAAGAGCTTATTAATAGGCTTACTATCCTTTTTTGGGTCATCTCCTACTGTATTTCACTCCTCCTGCCAGTCCTGCATGAGAGCAATTCTTGCAGCACGTACAGCTTACATCCAGATGGAGAAGAGAATTAAAGTACATTTTAATAATGTATAATCTATTGTATGGTGCCAGTAAGTAATATTATGGGGGGTACTATTACAGTAATCTTTAAATTGTTTCCTACTACTTTCTCTAATGAAATGACACTTTTGAGAAAACAATTCTCTATGTTAATGGGAGGTATTGAAATCCCTCCTGGTTTCACTGGGGTAAGTAAATATATCTTTTGTACTTGCACAGAGCATACATTACTGTAGGTAGAGCTGATAGCGCTACCTATTATTAGAACTGCCAGGTATTTTATAATAGGAGGGTTTATTTTCATTTGCTCATAGCCTTAGAAATTTTATATATTTGGGTTAATAATTCTTGCACTTCTGTCACAAAATCAGAGAACTGTTACCTGTTTGGTGAAAATTTTGCTTAAATGCCTTATTACTTCTTAGAGAGGAATTAATGGGCTGAATTCAGACTTCTGCCTATCTTAAAATATAAGTACTTTCATGTTCCCTTCTGGGTTTTAGAAAACAAGATTTGAAGGTGTTTTGGGGTCAAGTGTACACATTTTGCTGCCCCTGTGGAAAATGATCAAAGGTTAGACAATTTATAAAGTTTTTAAAATTGCAATTTGAGCAGAGTTGGAGACAATTTAAGACTTCAGCAGGTAGCATACTCTGAGGAACCTGCACTGACTATGCCAATTGATGACATTTTCCCAAAATGAGGTTACAAACTCCTACAAGGCTGGCTCTGACCTTTTCCAAGCTCACAACATGCTAGTGAGCAGTGCTTTTGATGCTATCCCAGCTGTACTGAGTTTGGAGAGCATTGACCCAAGCTCTGATGTGGAGGGTTTCTTAGCTATTGATGTTTGTTCAGTTAGAAAGAAGTGGAGGAAGATGAATTAGAGACATCATGTTGCCTCTGAAAGCCAAAGCCACGTGATTCTGCTGTTTGGAGGGGAGGTCAGCTCTGTTCTCTTTGTCTACACATACAATCTTCCCCCAGAGAAAACCTTCCATGGGTGCAAAGAGACACCCTACATAACATGGCCAGCTCAGTGACTGAGGCCTCAGCGAGCTGAGGGCATTCTGATGGAACACATAAGATGTGAGAACAGAGGAGCTCCAGAGCACCGAGCAAAGTGCCATGGTGAATCATGCGCTGCTCTGTGGGAAGCAGCTCTTGGATCACACCCACATTACCACCAAACTGCCTAAGGAGGTACACAGGAGAGACCCAGCAAAGTTCACCACTACTGAACTTTCCTGTCAGAGAATCATTTGCTAAGCTTTTCTGCAAGCCACTCTCACAAAGAGAAAAGGAAAAGTTTCTCTAAGTCCGGGCTGAACTTGGCCTTTTTACAAGAGGATCCTCCAGCAGAAATTACAGTTCAGGATTCTTATTCCTGAGTCTTATGGCACAATTGGGAACTCTCTGAGGGTTTTGTGGGTTTTTTTGTGGTGTTTGTTTGTTTGTTTGTTTGTTTGTTTAGGAGGAAGTTATGACAACAAGGTGAAACTAGCTTAACAAAATTATGTACAGTTGGGAGCCTTTTAAATAACTCTTTCCAACAAGCTTTGGGAACACATTAAAAGGCCTTTGGCCATCAGCAGAGCTGTTTCTGAATATAGCAGCTAGTTACTGTAAATGGGAAAATTAAGCTCCACATTCTTTTTAGATTTACATCATCGCTGAAAAGACTTGAACACGATAAGCATGTTATTTATTGCTTGGTCAGAGTAAGGATTAGTTTGGCAACACAAAAGCAATAGCTGAGAGTATGAGATGTGGTTACAAATTGCTTCCAGGGGCTTTTTGAAAGTTAGTAGTATTTAAATGGAATCAAAGGAATCCTTTGATATTGGGTTGTATGAGTAAGGGGATAGTATATGAGAGGATTTATTTTCTGAAAACATTTGGAATTATTGTTGTTCTTGACTTTTCTGGCTAGTTACTGAATAGTTTCTGATTTCACTCAAAACCTGCAGAATATGACATCCTGGAAGTTCAGCATATTCCCAAAGTCAGCAAAAATCTTGCCTCAGAGGTGAAGTCTTTATCATTATTCAAATATAGGCTATTTTAAGCTAAACTAAAAATATAAGTCTTTTCCTTAAAATGTATAAAGTCTCCCATAACTTAACTTTGGTAGCTTATGTTATCTTGAAAATAATATATTAATTCCTTTGGGAATTAAAGAAGAAGAAGGAAAACCTGACAGTATTACAATGTCTGTCTAAGTAATATCTTTCAGTTATTCCTGAAATAAATCTGATGTTGTCATAATTTGGTTAGATCAGCTCTGTAGTTCTGTTAAGAAAGGTCTGTTAAAATTTATGGTCTCCACTAAAAATAGTCAAAGATGGTGAGACAAAATTATTCTATTACTTTCAAAGGTATTAGGGTAATTCAGGGAGCCTGCAGAACCAAATGCTTTGAGATTTAAAAGAACAGAAAAAATCAATCTACCAGTGCAATAAATGTACTAACGTGTAAGAAAAAGATGTCTAGAATAAACTGTTCCTAGGTTTGTTAGTAGCTGTGTAGAGTGAACACTCAACTCTTAGCTGTCAGTTCCCCTAAAAGTCTCACTAAAATGAGGTAGTGTCATTCCCACCTTTGACACCCATGTAGAATATGTATGGGTGTGTGTTATAGAGGCCTTGAGAAACTGCAAATACAAAAACACAAATGAAGTCATATTTTTAGCAGTATTGACAGGATCAGTATGGATATGATTATGTTTGTTTTTTAATTAACTGTTTAATATGATATGGGGAAATCTGTGTTTGTCTTAATAGGCCTTGCATTATAAGGCTTGTAATAAGCTTGTTTAAGTTCAATGGACAGGTAAAACTTCTCTCCTAACACAGTTGGGAATAGTGTACAAATAAAGCAATACCATTTTCTGCAAATATTTGCCAAGGACATACAAAAGGACTTCTGTCAAGCTTGCTTTTGTTGTTGTTGTTGTTGTTGTTGTTGTTAATGGCTATCTTGCCCCTACCACACATTTCAGGAGCTAAAATCTTTCCATCACACTGATAAGGGAAAAAAAAAAAAAAAAAAAAAGAAGCAACCCCAAAGAAGCCTGACTGTAGCTTTGCTGGGATGAATGGCATCTTTGGGGTAGATCTCCAGCCATCAACAGGTGCAGGTGCGGGCCAGAAGTCAGTCACATTCAGAAGGGAGTGGGTGACAGTCAACAGATGGGCCTTAGTTGAACAAGCTGAAAGACCTGTATTAAAAGGAAAAGAATCTATTAAGGAAACAGATGCTGGACTCTGTATATCATGATATCTTTGTGAAATTAAATCTGTAATCATGAAGAACTAATTTCAACAGGCTAAACATGTTAAAATACTTTTCTGAATTGCTGTTCTGTAAACTTATTCACTTTGCAAAACTGTACATGGAAAAATCCTCCCACAATTTTCAAAAATTTCCCTTTTTAAAAAGCAATGCAAGACATGAGTACCTTTGCTATGGGGTCAGAATGTAGAACTATGGAGATAGTTGAAGTAAATTTATTTCAATTTGAGCCAATGTTTCAATCTCAAAATTAGATCCAAGTTTCTTATGAATTTCTACTCTTTCTGCATTTGTTCTACTACTTGGAATCTATAAGAACTAATCAGATGTTATAGCTTCCATTTCACAAGATTTTTCTTTTTCAAAGTAACTTTTCAGAAATAGTAATTAAGAAGAAAAAGTGTTTTCTTTGCTGGATTTTTGTTTGTTTTTGTTTTGTGGGAGGGTTTGGGTTTTGGTTTGTTTTTTTTTTTTTTTTTTTTTTTCCCTTTTGGGAGGGGGTGGTTTTTTGTTTGTTTTAGAGGGGTTGAGTTGGTTTGCTTTTTAAAAAAGTTTAAACCCAAACTTCTGACTATTAAGTCTTCATTTGGAAAAAGTTGAAATGAGATTTCGATCATAGTCAAAGGTCACAGTTTTCCACTGTCTTGTTCTTCACTAGTAAACAGATCTGTTATACAGCTCTAGGAGTCTGTGGGCTGTGATTCCCATCCATTTCTTAAATTCCAGATGACTCAGTGCAAGGGAGATTCCCAGAGTGTCTGGGGGTTTTGTTTTGGAAGAATTGTTCCCATGATTTCTTACCTTCCTGGAAATTCTTGGGTCATAAACACTGAGAGTCAGCATTATGGAAGTATTTGTGCCTTCCCATTCAGCAGCCACCAGATAGTTAAAATAATAATTGGGTTTTGTTCCAAGTGCATTACACTCAAAACAAACATTCTTTTCCTGAGAGTTTATCTTTTTCTGAGAAAATATTTGGCATGGGAAAAAATACAATTACTAATCAAAAATGTATTCTTTATTTCTTCTGGAAATATGACAGATAGTAGCCTTTCTAATACAGAGATAGAAATTAGGCCCCTTTATTTCTGTTTTCTTACAGACTGTACAGAAAGGATCTCATCACCTCATGAAAAGCATGTTCAGAATTCTTCCTAAAAACCTTGGGTAATTTTAGTTTTATTAAATTTACGAAGGACTAATTTGTATCAGAACAGGAGGGGAAAATGTATGCTTTGGGATGTAATCATTTAAACCTTGTGATGTTCTCTCCAAGGAAATACTGGACGTTTTATCACTCAAGCTCTTTGCAAATAAAATTAGGAAACAGGAGAATACCTTGTTGGGACAAAGTCTGCAAAAGGCTGCTGGGAATAATGAAGGCTGCTCCTCTAATTCTAATTCTGTTACTGGAAAAATAATGCAACAGGAAGAGCAAGTCCTTATTTAAAGAGAAGCTTTTAATGAGGTTGAACATCTGAAAGACATATCCAGATGTGCAGACTAAACTGATCACATAGCTATCAAAAGACAAATATGTGTGGGTAGTACAAATTTCCTCCTCATCACAGGCATGTAATTTCCATTCAGTTTCCATGCACTATCTCTGCCAAATATTCCCCGTTGTTTTTAATCCTTCTGCTTTTTAGCCTAAATTCCTTCGGATAAATGGCATATATGATTATAACTGGGTATTCTTGTGTCACAGGTCTGTTCTCTCAATTCTGACAAAATTAGAACAAGTAGAATTTGCTGTAAAGATAATTAATTGTACTAGAAAATGTACAAAAATAGACAGGAAGAAAAAGATGAACTCTCTTAGTGTCCTATAGAGCCAAAGCCCACTTTGCTTACAAGTGCCAGAATCACAACAAAACCTTCAAACAAGACTCGTATCTTCTTAGGCACCTCAAAGAGACATAATTCTATAGGACACCACATTCATTAGTTCATAGGTTCCAGGAATTATTTGTATCTTTTATCTTGCCTGAAATTTTCCCTGAAGTTACCAACCTGCATTTCCAGAAACAGATTATAATGGAACAATTTTCTTTTTTTCCAATATGGTTATGATCTGGGATCACCAAAGAAAGGATCAAGTGTTAGAAACTTCCCCGATTTCTTTCTTTTTGAAGTAAACATATAAGTAACTGGCAAGGGATTTTTTTTTTTTCTCCTCTGGGATACTCTAAAAAAGTACAATTTATCTAATACCTATTTATTGTGTAAGTCTACAGTGCCCAGTGCCATCGTCTGATGGCAATGGTATCTGCAGTATCTGAAATCTAGATAATTATATCATGCTTATCATTCGATGCTATTAAACAAACATTTTTGGGAGATCAGACCACATTCACCAATTTTTTTTTTGTAGCAAACTGTAAAGTGTCCAAACATAATTTGTTATTTCTACAAGCAGCTCCATAATTACGACCAGCAGTAAAGAAGAAATCAATCAACCCACAGTCACACAGAATTAAAAGGCAAACATGGAGAAAGGAGGAGGTGAGGTGACAAAATTCTGTATTTCCGACTACTGACAACTATTTTATACTCTAGTGATATCTTTCATGAAAATGTCCCTAAATTAATTGGTGATCAGCATGGAGAAATCATCCTGGGTTTTTTATCAACTTGGAAAATTCAGGGAAGAGCATAAAGGAAGGTTTTAAATCTGCCATTTAATAACTGGATATATTAATCATTCAGCACATCAAACAAAGGTAGGGAAAATTTCAAACTGACAGCATTGAAGTATGGGGAATCTGAAAAACAACCTGTCCACCCATAATGGGGTTGGAACAAGCATTCTAGTTTCTATTTAGTATCCCTTATAAAGATTATATACTGGAATTGTGTTTGTAGCCCTGTACCACACCACAGGATGAAATCTGGGTAGTACCTGGGCCTAAGCTATCACTCCACATCAGAGAGATGGCTACAAGCTACAGTGAGTGTTGAACACCTCTGACATAGTTGTTCCATCAGAATCTTCTGCATCTTATTTTTTTCAGTCACAGTAAACTTTTACACAGACTTTCTCTTGCAGCTTCATCCCCTTATGTGTGTGTTTGATATGGAATATATAATGCCAGAGAGCCAGAGAAACTTTTATTTTTTCTCTGTAGAAATTTGGCTTCCGTCTCTTATTTAAGGCTCTAAAGAGTCTTAACTTCATTTTGCCCCAAAGAGATAGTGACTGTAATCTTATGTCTAAACTATCTTCAGGTGTAGTAATATTTCTGTAAATACCTGGATCCTATATTTTTTTTAAAGTCACATTTGCCACCTGGTAGCATGCATTCAATAAGGAGACTGTTGTCACCTTAGACTTTTCATATGCATTCAGCCATTTTTTCCTGGCAGTGAGACATTCTGTCATTTTGAAAGGATTACCCTGCATTATAATTCAGTGTCAGCATATCCAAAGCTATAAAACCTTCTAAGTGATAGATCTCTGCAAATCTTCTCTTCTTTTTACATTCTGTATTGTCACATTGTCAATCAAGACAGTCCAGACTCTTTTGCTACATAGGAACCTGCTGGCAAAAAACAGTTTTAGAAATGTGTACACAGGTTTAGAAGTGTATACACTAAATATACCATTCTTAAAATTGAATATTTTAAGAAATCCAGAATGGGTCTGACTCTATGTTTCATTTAGGTTCATAATTTGCTGCTTAAAAAATTATAGTAGAGAAATTAAGGGAGAGTCTGTGCTTCTCAAAAGCTATAGTTTATAAGTCAGAGATCACAGCTAATTTGCTGTCTTTTAAGAATAAAATAGCTACAAGATCAAAATAGATAACGTCAATGACACTGAAAGTACAAAAAAGGTGGTGATCAAAGCTTGCATTTGTGTCTGAATGAGTTAGATCTTGGGACATATTCCAGTAAAAGAAGATTATGTCTAAGAAGTTTCCCCTGTATACCTCAAGCGTTTTAAATCATGGAGAGTTTTACCTTTCTGTGACAGTGAGGTGTATGATGACCCTGTAAATCACAGCAGGCAGTTTCTGAGTGCTGTGGCTCGCAGGTGCCAGCCGTTCACCTCACTGATTTGGCAAATCCCAGGGGCACGCTCTACTGCAAAACAAGCAACTGGTACTGGGTAGTATGTGTCCTGTGAGACCAACCACCACATAATGTATATTTGACCATTGCACACTGTTTTGATCTTATGACCTTTTCCCCTCAGTGGATTACATCTTTTTCAGAGCTTCCTGCACATGACAAAGGAGAATCACTATCAGAAAACGACCCTCTTTTCTTTCCCTTTCTATGAATGTTAAGCTCTCTTTGTCCTCAAATAAGAGGAAGATTTGACCTGTCCGTCTTTTGAGAAAATCTTGTGGTATTTGGATTGGGGGAGGGGGCTTGGAAGGGGCAGAAATTGGGACTGAGGGAGGAAGGAAAAAGGGAAAAAAAACTTTGTTCAGTGCATCTGAGTAATACCAAGATCAGACTTGGTTCCTGAGTATTTGACCTAAATTATTTTTTGTCCCCCCAAACATAAGAGTTTACATAAAACACAAGTAGCCAACAAGAGAGAATATTCCTATATTGCACTAAATAATTCTAATACTTGTTTTTCAGAATTCATTTCTTAACTGGAGGAACTTTTTGTGCTCTTGTTTAACTATTCCCTTTTAGTTATTTGTGTACATGGGCAAGATATTAACTCATAATTTTGGAGTAACCCTTTTTTGTTTGTTTGTTTGTTTGTTTGTTTGTTTTATTTTACTGGGTTGCAGAAAATTTATTTCTGCTTCTATAACTTATTATTGTTAATTGTAAAGAAAAAAATAAAATAATATAAGTTTAAAAGAAAAAAATCCAAATCATTATTATTTCTTTTCTGTGCTGTAAAAAAAGTCCATCAGGAATAAAATTACTTTTCTTATTCTAATACTTCTGAGATGGTAGATAATTTTGTATGAGAAGAACTTAGCTGAAGCTTTGGTTGCTGCTGTTGTTGTCGGGTTTTTCTAAGCAGTTGCTAGGTTCTCAGAAATAGCTGACCTTTTATTATTAGACTTTGTTAAAAAGTTTTGATTCTGTGCATGCCATACCACATTAAGGTGATTCTCCTATTAACCAAATTAACTTGGTTAGTTCTAATGACAATGTTAGCAAAATATTTGAAGTTTCAGATAATTTTTTTGAAAAGGTAGAAAAAAATACATCTGACCTTCTTATATTTAAAATAAATTTATATGTATTTATTTATTTATTTATTTATTTATTTATTTATTTATTTATTTATGTTGAGGATACTTATACTGAATTTATGGGTACTTGAAATTTAAATTTATGGGTACCTCTCACTTGAAACAAAATTAAGCTCCCTCCTCTAACTTGCAAGGATAGAAAAAAAGACCCAAACTTCATAATCCTTTCATTCAACATGACAGAGTGTGTGTTAAACCAATGATTGAGATGAGGAATGCCTATAAATGGAGAAATAATATGGCATGGCATTGCATGGTGTACTCTGTCACATAATAACTGGCTGTGCACATAACCTTCCTGGGGCAATGCTATTGTAAAATGGGTTCTGTAGTCAGTCCTGTACTTAGGTCACCATCCTAAGATTGATTTCAAATTCCTTGGCAAGGCTTAGCATTTAAGCCATTTAAGACTACATTTTTTTGGATGCAACTTTGACTTTCCAGCTTTTGCCTCTCAAGTTGTGAAAACAGCACTTCCTCATCTCAAAGTATTTCTATATAGGATAATGTTTTACAAACAAAAGTTATATCCTCTATAAGTTCCAGTTCAGCTTCTGAAAGCCTCTTGCACAACATCTAACACTGATGTTGCCCACAACATGTGCAGGGACAGACAGACAAATATTTCACAGGGAAAACTTACTGCATGAGAAACACTAATTCACCCTCTTCTGTTTTCTTTTGTCTCTAAACAACTCTGTTGTCCTACATGTTATTCTACACGCAGGAAGCCTATATGGCTTGAGAGAGTGGGTATTTTTGGCTGTTAAATCCCATTATTATTAGATTTAGAAGCAGGGCTTATGCTGGGGCTCTTGCCGGCTTTTGTTCAGGGTTTTGTTCATTCTTTATCAGATTATGTTCTTTGTTTCCTGTATATTGCCACTTTGATTAATGCACCCTGATATTCTATATGGTTTAAGAGTAAAGCATCTTGCTACCATCTGGATCCGTAGTTATAGAAACACAGAGCCAAGCATGCAAATTTTTTCATCTGCTTGTACAATGTCTATAAACACCACCTCACCAAAAACTTTTCTAATATTTAGCCTCTTCATCGTGAGTGCTAAGCAGAGAGTTTTGCTTTACTGCTGCACTGTGGTTAGAGGACCACGCTGAAATGCAACGCCATCAAGGGATGATTTAGTGCATTAAAAGGCCCAATGTACATTCGTATTGGATTTTTGTCTTTGCTAAAATATTCTTGAGGTGAGAAATACCAGCTTAACCTGAATAATTCTATACCTCCTTCAGCTCATTTTGAAGTTGTATCACTGTTGAGCAGATTTCCACTAGATATTTGTGAAAGTCTCAATTATATTTCAGCAAGTTCATTTCTTGAATATACTAGATTTCCTTTGCATTAGGTTAATTTTTTAATAGAAATTTCAGATACCATAAAACCGAAATTATTGATTCTATCAGATAGATTTCACAGTCTTTGTAAAAATTGATTGCTCCAGGATTTTGCTTGTGTTTTTAAATGCAGGATCTGATGTAAATTTCACTTCTATGGACATCAGCCCTCTCTAATCTGATCTTGTTTGGTGGATATTAACATCTGTTGCAGCGTTGTTTTTTGAACACCAAGATTAAAATTAGTCACTTTAAAAAATAACTTGAAAATATGCTAAATATATTTGTAGCTGACTATTTTTTTTCTGAAAATAATTTGAAAATAGCAGATTGTCATTGTTTACCAATTCTTCTAAAGACAGATTTACTAAATATAACATAAAGGTGTAGACTCTACAGCCATTATGCAGCTGAACAAAACATTCAGTGCATCCCACCATGATTCCAAAATCTGTATATTTCAAATAAATATGTTTTTACTTATGGAATATTTTATCTTTTGAGAAATGCAAGCATTAAAATTAAATTTTAAAAATTTAAAATAGAAAATTTGCAGCATATTGAAAATGAAAAATACATTAAATTAGTAGAAAGGAACAGTACTCTTGAGCAAAAGACCCACTCAGTTCCAAGTCAAACTCATCTTCATGCCTTCTAGAATTTAATTTTTAATAATTTTGAAGAATCGTGTGACTGAAATGGTTCACCTGTTTTCAAGGGTAGTCAGATCTAGGGTCTGGTGAGCAACTTCTGAAAATAAACTCCATTGCTTCTCTGTTTATGAAGAATTCTTATGCCATGATAGGGAGAAGATGTGATTTCTGAGCTGTATTCTATTTTTTTACTGCTATGAGTGTAATTGAATATATAAATTAGCCTTGTATGATTTCATACTCTGAAAACTGTAGAGATATTTTGAATCAATTACAAATGAACTGACTTTTTGATTCAAGTTTTAAATGAAATACAATTATTATTATTCATAGGTTGAAAAAGAGGCCTTGGCTGGGTGTGTGCAAACTGAAACTTCAGTAAAAGTCCAGAGGAATCTTATTAATTCTCCTTGGCCTGATTAGGAATTCAGTATAGATAAAGTATGAGAAGAGATATTTCTACTTCATACAGACCAGGGAAGCATTTTAAATCCTTCGGACAGAAGGTACTCATCTTGCATTTCACATATAAAAGAGAGTAGAGAGGAAACTAACCTTAGAAAACAACCTCTTCACACTTTTTATTTCTATTAGTTTACTGAGTTTAATATTGACCTTTACTGATCAGGGGAAACTCTTGCAGGCATCGTAATGGAAGTGCCTGCCCAAGAAGCACTAATGACAAAAAATATTGCACCACAATCTAAGATTTATTTCTGAAAAATTGGGCCATGTGAGATGGTTACTGACACTCAGTTTCTTCCTACTGCCAGTTCCTGCCCAGTTCTGTGAAGGGCCTGGAGAGAGCAGTTCTTCAAACACACCTCTTGAATTATGGTTAATTTGTTACTCCTGTAAAAAATCCCCAAGGAATTAGACATTTATAAACCTAAGGAAACACCCATAGTTATATCAGATATAAAAGGAAAATACCTGGAATAGCCATGAAATATCTTGCAGAAGTTGGTTTCTAAAGTAATTTAGAAATGCATTACTCAATTGCATGTCTTGGTTGCATTCTTTGATTTTCCTTTTATAATATTGCTTCCTGAAAGGAAAGAAAAGGATAGAACTATTAAAAAAATCCTCCCTAAATTACACTTTTTCTGGTGGGAAAATTCCACTGCTACAAACATGACATCACCTTCTAAGTTTACACTGAAAATGTATAAATAATTATTAACCTGTGGTGAGAAAAATAGGTGAAACCCTGCCTAGCAGCGTTTCCCGGTACCAAAAAACCATGTACCATAGATTTTATGTTTCTGTTCCTCAAGTTGTGAATGAGGAAGCAAGGAATTTTTCTTTTCTGCAGTAGAATATTTTCCTGTGTGTTTCCCCAGGGTGCTTTATGACTCTGCATGAATTCCACTTATGGTTCAATTGATTCCAGAGGAGGTAATGTAACAACAAATGCTCTGAAATAAAAAGAAGTGTGCATTTCACATTTAATGCCACAGAGTAATATATTCAGGGCTTAATATGAAATGGTACCCATTTCTCTCTCACAGAGTTTCGATTAAATCTCCTTTTGGGTCTATGCTAATGACTGGTTGGCAGTATCTGAACAGTGTTGAATTTATTTTCATCGTGCTTTGTCTTGTGGAGGTGCGATAGCCGTAATTGAAACTTTGACCAACTTTTCAGTATAGGGGAATATGCTCATCCATCTGTGCCAAGATCAGGAAGTTGGTGTCATACATCAAGCGTCATTTAGCACATGCACATCATTCCCAGAGATCAATTATTATAATATTTATTTTAAAAGGCGCAGGTTGGAACCAAGAAAGTAAGACATCCATCTTTATCAGTTACATACCTTTAATTCCTAACAGTGTTAACTGCAAATTTGGTGGTACAGCCAGGCACACTCTAAATTTTGTACACGTAATAATTTTAAATTTCATTTAGACACATCCCAATTTATCTTCATCGTTCATCTCTTAGAATTCAATAAATCCTTGCTTTATGAAATCAGTCATGAAACTCTTTTCTGAATAACCCCTAATAATAGCAAGCTGTTGTTAAACAAGGGGCGACTGTATTAGCTTGCTGTAACAGCTAAAGCACAAGTTGAAAAAAAAAGTTTAAATAGGAATTAATTTTCCTACCCACTCTGCACCTCTGCACAGGCTAGGCTTTGGGTCTCTTCCACTCTCTGCATTCCTTGCTGAAATGACAACTTGTCTTATGGAAATATGACAGACAACAAAAACAAAATAAAACATCTCAAATATAAGCTGAAATTTTCTTATCAATTAATTTTCATTTTATAGTCATAGTTCTCCCCAGCCAGCCCTAATCCACACAATTACCTCCACTCACTCTTCTTCCCCATGGCTTGTCCTTCCTTGCTAGTGGAAATCTTGAAATTTAATGTCAAGGAGCCTGCTGCTAGCTTTGATGCTAATAATTTGCCCAAACTGACAACAGATATAATCACTTTTTAAGTGTTATCAAGAACAGCTGCTGTGAAAATAATTCAGTGTGTGAGATGGGGGGGGGGGGGGGGGGGGGGGAGGGAGAAGGGGTTGTTGGTAGAAAGAGAGGGTTGGATTATTATACATGCACAACATCCACAACCATTTCCCAGGATAAAGGGGAAGGTTCTCTGTCCTGCATTTCTGCACTAAAGGATACCTAGAAAAGAAGTAGTTATCATTATACTGAGAAAAAAGATAACACACAAATTTAAGAAACAAAAGCTCAAGATTCCGAAACAGTCATAGAAAAATAGACTGGACATTAAAAAAAAAAAAAAAAAAAAAAAAAAAAAAAAAAAAAAAGTCTGCTGATCCAAGTGAAGTCAGAATTTCAACTATCTAAAGCAGAGGACAATTACTTTAAAATAATTCAAATGAAAGTTGTAATTTTTATTACATAATCTGCGTCCGTGATTTTTTTTCTTATGTAGTGGGGAAAGATGAATGTGCGAGTGCGTGCATGTATGCACATGTACGTCTGCTGAGTACAAATGATATTCAGCAGAGCAATTGTGGAGCCTCATACCCCCATGCTGTGTGTGTAAAAGGTGTTCCTCACTGTAGGGAAGCTGGGGGAAGAGTTTCCAATTCCCACTTTTGGACACAAGAGAAATGAGAACTGGCAGAAAAACAGCCACCTCCCAGAGGCGTCCTACCCTGCAGTGTGCAATGGAGTCAAAGCCAAAACAGAAAAAAGGAAATACCCATCACCAGGTTTAGAAGACCTCATCTCCCTCAGTGCTTGCCCTTTTGAGGAGCTGATGTTTGACAGATGGAAGGGACAAAATCCAGTCTCTGTTTACTCCCAGCACTTAATTCCTATTTACTTTTTTTGTGATCATGTCTTGCAGGAAGAGGGGACTGGGATATGTTTTCTGAACCCAAATTATCTCTTTTGGTTTTGTGAAAGCATGTCAAGTCCACTGAAAAGAAGGAAGCAGACAAGTGAATGTGAGGGAGTTTCCCTCCCTTCTCCTTCCCTTGGGGGAGCATTAAGAGGCCAGGCAAAGCCCAAGAGCATTTTATAGCCCCACATTACTCCTCACTCAAGCAGTACATGAAGGCTTAGGCAAGGCTTCAAATATTGCATAACAACATTTGGCAGACATTATCTATTAGAGGTCCCAGAAAAACTGTTAGCAGGGGAATTTGCAGACAAATATAACGTGAAGCATGAGGACTCAGCAGACCTTTCTGAAAAGCCTGAAAAATACTGAGAAGTAGTTAGAAATACTAACTTTGCCAGCATGTTGAAGTCACAGTTATGTTCCCACAGTGCAGTACATTGTTATACTTCTGTCAGTAATTTGGAAAGTTGCATTTGACATTTTAACCTATGTTCAAATGCAAAAGTTCAGTTTTCTAGGGTTTTACAAGCACTGAGGAACATAATTCTCTTGGGAGCCATCAAATTCTGTCCTGGATTTTAATATCCGTTAAGTGATTACTGCAGAGAATAGGAGACTTTGAGCAGCTGGGTCAGAATTCACCTGTGAACTGGGCATTTTCCAACTCTAGCAAGATACAGGTTAGACCAGAAAAGGAGATCTTATAAGAATGACATAATAATAATTAAAGGAAAAAAAACTATATAGAAAAGGAAACTATGAACTGACAGCAGTTCTGATCTCCAGGTGTTCTTTATTTTTTTTTGACCTTTTGCCCTTCTCACTTAAAATGACCAAGAAAAACATAATAAGTACTAAATACTTTAATGTGAAAATTTAATCCTACCTGCAGTTACCCAAAAATACATAAGAGAAAGAAAACTTTTACAAATCACAAAGAATGTTTCTATATTTATTGAGTTTTAATAAAATAAGTTGCAAAGAGGCGCAAAGAGGTTCAAGTACCAGCGCAGGGCTGTTGCCCATGCTTAATTAGCAGGTCAACATTCTTGCTTTTTAAAATAATTTGACTCACCTTTCCCAGGCTACCAACTGTTACTGTGTCATCTTGCTTCCATCATAGAGGAAGGTTGTATCTGTGACATTGTGTCTTCAATTGACATTAAAATTATATCATAAGGAAGATGCAAATTAATTTTCAAATGTCATGTGCATACATTTGTAAAGTCCATGCCAAAACACTTCTCCTCCAGTGGACGAAGGGAACAAATGTGTGAGAGATGCTACCTATCTTGACCAAAGGTGTGCTGAGTTTTCTGCTATTACAGTGGTCAGCATGCTCTAACAACCTAGAAAGTGTAGATAAATGTTCGACTACATTATGAAAGAAAAGAGCACCTTTACATCTCAAGAAACAGCTTAAAATAGCAGAGCTTTCTTGCAGCAAAATAGTAAGCAAGCAAATTAGATAAGAATTAAGCATGTATTTTGTTCCCTCCTTGATCAAATAACAAAGGGTTTTGTTCTAGTATTCAGGTGAAGAGTTGGCTGTTCGGCTGGTCATGTATCTGCTAGAAATAAATAATTAATCACTAGATGGCAAAACCAATGAATCATACATTTTAACATTAAACATTGTACATTTTACACTTTAACATTACCTAATGCAGTTGATTGCCTATAGAACAAACAAACAGAAATGTAGGATGTACTCAACAGAGATAATTCAGCTTTCAAATATCCCTAGTTTAAATGGTACCACTTTTCAAAACCATTCAAGACTGTTCTTACCAAAGTGATACGGATTTATCCTTTTTTTTTTTTTTTTTTTTTTTTTTTAAATTAGATCAATTAAATAAGAAATGCTATTAAAGTTGATTTTAAATAATAACGTGCTATTTTTTGGACATGTTGGTTGCATACCAACATTAGTAGTTAGTAGGTCACAGAGAAATGAAACCATTCTGAATAGACCCTGTATGACAAAGGAAAATAGAATTGTAATTACAGCTGGAACAGCTGCAATGAACCTTATGCATGAACAAACACGAACAAATGGGTGTAAATGATCTTTTCTGAACACAAACTAGTAATTGTTGTCACGTGCAAATAGACACAATATCTTATTCAGCATCTGAATATCATAATATGATTTTTTTGCTTGTATTTGAATTGTCCATTTCAAAATTAATTTTGTAGGTAATAAGTTATTATTTTATTTGGAGTTTTATTTCCAATTAAATTATTAATTAATTAAGTTGGCTGAAGAAAAAAGTCTTTATTGTATCTTTACAGATAAATAAATTTTGGCGGAATTAATGAGTTTGAGTGTATGGCTACAAATTTTTTTCAAATTTCTTGTTGTAACAAATTTTTTACATTTTACATTTTTTCTTTCTTTTCATTAAAACTTCCTTACATTCCTTAACTTCATCTCTTTCCAACATTGCATGCATTAAAAATAAAAAAGTAAGAGACTATGAAGTGGAACATTTTCCACGGCTTTGATAATAGATCTTGTGTAAATCTCCTTGCACACATTGAAAGAGATCCAGCGGGAACTGGCTGGGGATAAAGTTACTCAGGAGATCCGCTGTATTATGCCAGCCACTTCTATCCAACACTGGCTCGTGCCTCTCTCCAAGTGTTGTTTCTGTACTTTCTCCAGGATTTTTTTGCTGAAAGACAAAATACATCGTACTTCTCTAAATATATTCAAAATAACCTTCAAGCTAGCAGTGCTGAAATCAGCTCTATGCTTAATGCCTTCTGTTTGTAGGAAAGTAAAGGAAAGATCAGGAGAAGACTTGGCTGCCCTCTATGAATCCTGTCCTTCTTGGACAAGACACTCTTGACAGTGCAAGATGTAAAGGCATTTTAAGGTGTTTTTTTCAGTTTTCTCCATGCGCTTAGAATTAGAAGGGCAGGTAACTAGTGCAAGAATAAACCATACCACCTCTATTAAATTTTCACCTGTGAAAGTGCTTTAGCCTTTGACAGACTCCGCTGAGACAGAAAAAGAACATGTTTACCTCTTATGACAAAGGACACTAGGACATACAGATCTGGGCTTTCCACAGAAAGTACTGAGTTAAATTTGTCAGATTTGTTAAAATCAAAATTATTTGGTTTTTTAATGCAAAATTAATTATTTACATGTTTCTGAAAAAATTTGTTTTCCTAAATTAGAAAATCATCCAACGTGTGATCGTCCATTTAATTGTGAGATCTTTGTATTCTACACCTGAAGTAATGGATCAGAGGTATCCTGGCATTTTAAGTTTACACTAGAATTCCTAATGAATTGTTGTGGGGTGTTTTTTAGATGAGGCTCTCCCTAATGGCACACTAATAACTTGTAATCATAATTAAGATACTGTACTAAAATTTATTGATAATGATAGATAAGTCATTTTCCACTCAAGATTTTATGTTTGCACAGTAGCATTTGCTCTCTAGAAGCATAAAGCACATAACATTAAATAGACATCTTTACGTAGTGTTTTATAAAATAGAAGTAATTCCTTTACGTAGCGTTTTATGAAATGAAAAGTGGCTCACTTGAAGCTGAAAACAAGTAATTTTGATAGACATAAGTTTTAGATTTTAATTCTTGCTTCCTAAAATGAGGATGTTTCTTTTTGTAAGTTAACGAAAACTTTAAACTGATGTTGAGGACATGTAGAAACTTGACACTATCCAAAAAGCCATTTGAGGAGGCCTACTGAAGTTTTCTGGCTCCTGCATCTGCTGTTAAGAAGCGAGCTTGTACACAAGGTGTGTTAGGAAGTTGTGTTCTTCTGCTTCTGCAACAGAGTGAATTCCCTCAGTGCCTTTCAGCCTGGCATCAACAAGCTGGCAGTTTGCCATCTGGAAAACTGACATTTGTCTCCCCTGGGTCTGCTGAACAGCTCTGCCGCAAAACAGCGTTTGTACCTAAAGAAAATATAAAAGGGAGTAGAGAGCTTGCTGAGCACAAATAATAGACACACTGATGTTTTTCTTTTAAATAGCAGGAAATGTTGGCGTTTTAGAGTGTTTTTATTCATCATCCTTTATTGTAAAGGTGCTTTTGCATGAAAAGAACAGTGAAAGCATGCATTGCATACTGGCCATCTCCTGTTCCATCAGTCAAGCAACAGTTATTTTAAGGACTAGTCTGGGTTTTGAAAAACTCATTACCTGAGTCATTCAGCTTTTTTTTTTTTTTTTTTTTTTTTTTTTTTTTTTTTTTTTTTTTAAATTTTTTCTTCTTTTTTCTTTTTTTTTTTTTTTCCCTGAGAGTTCACATTAACGAGAACATTAGAATTTAAATATGACAATCTACATTTCAAAAAGAGTCATTTCAGAAGGATTTCTCTTTGTGATAAAACTGGATTAGAATAGGATGCTTGCAGAGCCTAACATCATGACTTAGGCCAAACTTTCTCCCTGTGAAAATCATTCCTTTGCAGAACATAGAGAGTTCTATTACCTCTTCAGGTCCCAAAATAGTATTAGAAGACATAGGTTGACATAATGAGTTAAGTGCTGGAAATAAAGCTGTCATGGTAAAAAACCCTTATGATGCAAACACTGTTTAACTCCATCTCAACAGTGACAAATTTAGCTTTGGATTAATCAGGCTATTTTCTTGTGCTTTCAAATGTATAACCTGTTCATCATCGCACAGCTGCCAAAACTTCTTACACTTTATATTTGCCAGTCATCTAAATGAGATGTAAGTAGTTCATAAGATATGTTCCAGTTACAGTAAAAGAGTAAATTTGATTCTAAATACACATTCATATTTCAAATCCTTTGTTAAAATGAACTGGTGAACTTGCACTGCATGGTTTACAAGTTTTAAGGACATAATATCAAACAATATCACTTTAGATTAAAAGGAGCAAGATTTAAATAAAAGGTATTATATGTTTATTAAATCAAAATACAAACCATTTTTGAATTATGAAACTTCTGAGTCTTTCCTGGGAAAATTACTCAATACTTTTCCTTTCAAGGATTTCTCCCCGAGTCACAAGAAAAAAAAAAAAAAAAACTGTTTTCTATTTCATAAATGTGTTATATGTGCACAAATGTCAAGTCAAACCATTATAACACACTCAGCTAGCTGCCAAAATGACTGCATAATACTGTGGGATTTTTCCTTAGGGTGAGACTGTAATGCCTTTTAGCAAATAAATATTAAAAAAGTATTTCTTTTAACACAGATTCAGGTCACTGCAGGCCATCCTAATGTTAGTGTAAATAATACTGCTTAGCTTTTTTGTGTTGGTAGTCTGTTCATCCTACTTCTCTTGATTCTATAGATTCAGTCTTGTCTGATACTCAGATTTTTTTATACATGCAGAGCAATGGAGACAAAGTATTTAACACCCTTTTTTTTTAAAGTAGTTTTACTTTTTATTCTGAATCACCACGCTCGTCCCTTCATTTCGTGTCAAGTTTACACCCATCCATTGATACTTTAAGGTGGATCTGTCTAATGTCCTGTGCTTGGAGCTCCCCTGCTATCATGGTTTAACACCAGCCAACAGACAAGACAAGACTTTTGCTCACTCCCCTGAGTGGGATGGGGGACAGAACTGGAAGAGTAAAATAAGGGACAAGAAAGGCCTTGATTCTGTGTAACACTACTCAACAATAAGAAAAGAATCACTGTGCTAGTAATCCTGTTTACAGCACAAGTCCAAAGTGTAGCACCTCACTGACTGTGAAAAAAATTCACTTTACCCCAGTAAAACCAGCACACCTGACAAGCTTCCTCAGATAGATCAGAAATCAAGCTGGGTTAGGGACTTAGAACAAAGGTATTTTTAACTGGATATCATGCAAAATGCTGGAGCTTTCACCACATTTATCAAGCAGGCATTATTAGCCATGTTTCATATCATTGGTCTGATAGACTTTTAGTTCATGAAAAATTAACTTGTCTATAGACTTAAAGTATTCTAGAGTGGCTTTCTTGAAAGTATTAGAGGTTTGGTTGAGTTTGGTTGAATTAACTAATTTGAAATGTGAAACTCTAGAGAATCTTCTACTTATTATTAGGTGAAAAAAAGGGAAATGACTAAGTGTCCAGGAAGATAATTTTAAAATAAATCAAGAAGTTAAAGGCCCCAAAAAAGTTCTTAAACACTGGCTTTTTTTACTGACAATAGAGTTACAAAAATCTAACTTCTCAAAAAACTATGATCTAAAAATCTGGTAACACCCTTGACAGGAAAGAAGAAAAAATTTTTGTACCAACAACTTTTGTAAAAATTGTTCAATTTTAAATGTAGATCTATGAGGTAGCACTAGGGGTAGCCTTCCATAATTTTGTCCTGATTACAACCCAAAAATGTTTAAATGGTGAATAATAAACTGAGTATTTCTATAAAGACAGCATTGGTGGTTAGCCAATGACTAACTTTGAGTAAAAGAACAGATAAAGTGATAATAAACAGAGGTCAAAAATACTAATAACCCAAACATTTATGAGGGAGAGACTCTCAGCAACCTTTTTTCTGGCAACTGTAGTGCTCTAATTTAATGTGTATTTGTTTTGCAGGTTAAGTATGCGGCATGATGTTTGAATGTATGCCACTCTTTGGGTTTCCTAAGTTACCACCAGATATACTTAGGTCTTGATATTATAAAATAATAGGATTAAACAGGTGTATCTCCCCTCCCCATCTGTCCTCTCCTTTTCTTAAAAAAATAAAAAACCCCCAAAAACAACAACAACAAAAAAAAAACACAAAAAAACCCCAAAAAACAAAAAAAACCCAAAGAAAACTGAAAAGTTATTTAATACCATATCCAAGAGTGAATATCATGCCTCTGTGAACATCACAAAGCATTCAAACTTGCAAGAAGCATAACTGCATGACATGGGAACACCAGAAGCCAGACAACTTTGGTTAAGAGATCAACGAATATTAACATGTTCATTTTGGAGTTCGCTTTGTCAGTACAAATATTTTCATTGGAGTCCCCTCACTACTGTTCCCGTTGACTTTGTGGTACTGTACCAGCTCGAAGGCAGGAGAGCAGCACCCCTGCAGAGGACACTGATGCTGCTCAGTGGATATCAGGCAGGGTGTACAGCGCATCTGGCACTGTCTCCACTGAAGCATGACCACGTCAGTGTTGTGAGACACTCTGTGCCGCATTATACCCTCAGTGCGTGTGCACACACGGCTCTCAACTCTGCTCTCTCCATTTCAGCTGTTCAGATCTCAGATGTACTAATCAGATTCCAAATATTGGCCTTTGCTTCAGCAATCACTGCCTCAAAAGAAGGAAAGTGACGAGGCGGAATGATCCTTACCATAGGGATGGAGAATGCTATGGAATCTATAAATGGCACAGCCAGGATGAATAGTATCATTGTACTGGATTTTGCAGAGAGTGCCAGTTACTGCAGTCAAAAGGACATCGGAGTAAAGCAGTTAATAAAAGAGAAAAGAGGAGGGGAAAGAGGTAGTGTTGAAAATCATGGTACTGAGAACATTGAGGTTTAAATGCTTTTTTTTTTTTTTCTCAGACAATGAACTGTCTACATCAAAGTTAGTCCAATAGCATTTAGCTTTGTGCCTGCTTCCACTGTACCTGGCCATGGGATAAATAATGAAAGGGAGTGCAGACAGAGCTTACAAGGGCTCTATTATTCCCACAGCTTAAACTCTTAATTTAATAGAGTACAGAGGAGAGGAAGAAAAAAATTTCCAAAGAAGATAAGAAATGAAGACACATTGACAGGACAGAATGATAGAGACACCCTACAGGAGGAAAAAAAAAAAAAAAAGCTTCCATTCTCAACGGATTTATTGCCAAAATAACTAGTACAAAAGCATGCTATAGCATTTTTTCATCCAAGTAGCCCAAAGTGACTTATAAACTATTAATTGAAGGTGAAAGTTCCTCAAATATGTTATGCGATTCCATTAACACTTTTCAAAACTTCAGCTCTTAAAGGACACTGCTGAACCTGAAATGTTTAACCCAAATGGCAGACTTTTACAGGGTGATCCCACAGATAAGACATTGCTTCTAACATGACATCAGAGCTGTACATAAGCATCCTGTGCACACTAAAAGGGGGAAAGAGCCTTCTAATTTTAAAGGCTTTGACTTAAGGGTACTTCCATGTATCATTATTTTGGCCTAAGAATGTGTCCCAGAACAACACAACAAAAGCATTAGCAATAAAGACTGAAGTAATGGTTCCTAATTACCAGCCCTATTCAGTTTAGATTCCCTACCTTTTCAGCATTCAATATTCTCCTTTTCTTCTATGAATTAACAGCACCTGTATCTAACATATGTCTTTTGTGTGTAAGGAAGGAAAAGTATCATTCTATGAGATATATGACAATGCAGCTTTCACCAAATCAAAATAACACCTCAGAACATCTGGGATGATGATCATATGCTCAAATTAAGAGAAATGTGTTGCTTTTTCTGATTGTGGTACTTTCTCATGCTATCATTTATGCTTTGCCAGTTTACTCTCTTTGCCACATGTCCACCCTATGCACTGTGCTATCTTTAGGACAGGACAGTCACTCCTTGTATTATAAATTTGGTGTTCTTCAAATCCTTCTAAAAGCCGCAAAACTTATTGCTGACTATATTACTTTGGAGCTCAGCTTTCAATGAAAATTAAGACAGATCCTTTAGGTGTAGAGATTTGACTTCCTTCCATGACTGTGAGAATGAGGCATGGGAGAATTTTTTATGCCTCTTAGTGTCTTTCAGTGTCTTCAAAAACCTCCCTAAATTGTCTTATTCTTACATTTATTTTGGAAGGAAAACCCGCTCCCTCCCCCTTTCACTCTTTGCTAGGCTTTTTTTTTTTTAAGTACTTTTAGGAAAGGTCTGCTGGGTAAAATCAAGAATAGTGTTGAAGCAGAAAATCTTTTATACCTTCAAAGTTCAAAGTTACGTTGACAAGGAAATTTCACAATTAAAATAAAAACAAAACAAAAACAAAACAAAACAAAACCCCCACCAAACAACAACAACAACAACAACAAAACACCAAAAAACAAATTAAAAAAAACCACAAAAAACCCAAAAATCACCAAAACTAAACAAAACAAACAAACAGGCAAACAAAAAAACCCCACAAAACCAAATGAAAAAAAAACACACCAAAAAAACCCCAGACACAACTGGGAAAAATAGTGTAAAAAAGGTTTTACAAAGCCAGCTAAGGAAGATGTTTTCTCTTGAAAACAAGCTGCACAATGGTTATCATGCATGAAATGCATTGGCGCACATCTAACAATGTGCAAGGTCTGCGGGCAGATCCCTCCCTTGCCCTTTCAACAAATGTTATCATTTCCCAGGGAGCGCTATCGTTGCTGCAATCTGCACCCACTCCTCACGGACAGCTCTCTTGTCTGCATGGAGCATGTGCAGTGCCATTTCAGATACTGTCCCGTGTCCTTCCCTCCGCATCTATTGACAGATCTGAACTTTTCTGTTATCTCAAGTCGCCAACAGCAGGACCTGTCATTGAAGCAAAGAGGCTCTGTATATCTGAGCCACTATCATGCAGCCCCTTTGTTTGTCCAATGACAGTGTCTTGTGATAAATGTTTCAGAAATGACATTTGAGATGACAGCAGAGGAAAACTCTTAAGTAAGAGACTACAGCTCCCAGTGTCTCCTGAGACATGCTGCTGTCAATAAAGAAGAAATATTTACGAAGAGATTAGAACGCAGGTGGGCCAAAATGAATGTATTACAGGTGACAAAAACTTTCCAATTAAATTTATTTTAAGAAGTCACAGTAATAAAAAAAAATGTATTGTTTCTCAAGATAAGATAGGATTTACCTTGTCAAGAAGATTCAGGGAACTTCTACAACCAATGGTAAATTTTGGACTGGGAAGAATGTGTTATAACTTTATAGGGGAAAAAAAAAAAAAAAAAAAAAGAAACCCATAAAAATCAAAGATGGCAAAGGTAGAAGAATAAAGTCATTTATCAAAGATGTATTAGAGTACAGAAGCTGGCTGATAGCACAGGTACACAGAATGTGAGATTTGTCCATGTTCTCCTGGCATGGGCAGAGCATGAAGTACAGCTGTGTTGTCCCATCAGGTCAACCCAGAAGCTAATCTCAGCTGTAGCTTTAACATTTAATTTGGCTTTCCATAAAATAAATACATGACGAATTCCAATGTGAATTGACTTTTATGTGTGGCAAATGGGAAGATACTCTGGACAGTTAACACTGAGGTTTATTTCTGTTTATTTTTTTCCATCAAGTTTATACGTAATGTTGCAATTAGATGATCATTCTGGCATTAATAACCTGTTTATACATTACCTTATTTTTATCACACAGGAATTGCACATTCCAACAACATTTTTGAAAAATTGTATAAACAGGAGAAGTTAACCTGGGGTAGAAAGAACATTAGGAACAACATTAACTAAGAATTACAATAGTAATGGAAATCAGGGAAAACAGGAGAGGAGGTAAGAAAAATTCAACTTCCAAAAATTGCAAAATGTTGTAATTCTATTTACATATGATATCTCAGATTCCTTGGCAGAGGTTAATAGGAGAGAGAAAAGCTATGATAATTGATGTCAGTCATGGACAAGATTTCTAAGCAAGAAAAATAAAGAAAAATATTCTCCTGAAGGGCAGATTTAAAAAAAAAAAATAACATTGCAACCTGGACAAAGCAAAAAGAGCTCTTCACAGTCCCTGTGGAGAATGAACACGGAAGACGAGAGCAGCTATGCTAAGGGAAGGAACAAAAGAATCTCCCTAGAACAGCACAGACCAAAGTTAAGAAAGGTCATATTAACTGAGATATTGTGGCGGCCAATGAGAAACCTGATTGTTTAATATGCTTAATATACTTGCTCCTTTTTTCTTGTATTTTATTTTTTATCTGTTCCCAAATTTTCAGCTAAATATTCAGTTTTTACTTGTAACAATTCACATGTTTTCTATCAGCTTCTCTGATAATTAGATTGAGCAACCGATGAAACCCTTTAGGACTGCTTGCTGTATCAACAGATCTGGCCTACTGAGGCAGCACCTACCACCTCCAGTGAACTGCAGGGTGAGCAAGAATAGGGTGCACTTATGTCCAAAGGTTTAGGGTTTGAGGATTGAACACATCTGACTTTAGTTAAAGACTTTACTGTCTGAGAATATACACATAGCCTGGAATGTCAGCCAAGTTCTCCCTAGTGAGTCATGGTCTTAATTTTTTTGTCAAAGCACACTTCCTCCAATTGAATTTTATTTTGATTTTAAGACATAGAGAGATGAAGAATTATCCATATACAAGTGCTGTCCAAGCACCTGTGCTTTGTTTCACAATCTATTTAAGAATTTTTCTCATCTTTGTTTTTATTCCAGTAAAATTACATTTCTATTGCATTTCTATTAAAAGACATCTCAGTATTTCTTTCCCCAAGACATGGTTCAAATCACTCTATTGCTGCAATGTGTTTCCCAAAGCTTTCATGACAAATTTCTTTACAATTCTCCCCTGGATTTATGTTTTTCCAGTGGTCTTTCTATAAAGTGCTGTGAAACATGGTAGTCCCTGGGATAGAGCAGACTCCCACAGGAGGCAGTTGGACCATCACGCCACCACCTCAGAGAGTAAAAATGGGGAAGACAAGAAGGTGTTAAAGAAGTGTCCTTCTTCCCTTCCTGACACTTTTGCAGGGGGTTGATGTGCAAAACAAAGTGATTTATGTCTCAGTCTGTTAAACTGGTGCATACCCTGAGCTTGAAAGTCATCTCCAGTGGAGCTATTCCTTGCAGTTGATGAAGCCTACTTGCTCTCTAGAAACAATAGATCTTTACCTGGAGTCATTATGGAAAATGTCAGGCACTGCAGTGGCCACAGAAGGGAGCAGATTTAAGACCAAGGTCATCTAGAAATGACAGCCAGATCAACAGTCCATTCAGGTTTATATGCTAAATATATTTATTCCAGCAGGGTGGACATTTGCATGGGCATGCCGTATTGTTTTGCTCTTAATGAGTATTCTGCATGCAGAGTCACTACAGGATCAGCCACTTATTTCAGTCTGAAAAATAATGTACTTTATGTCCTCTATTCCTCATTTTCTTTTTTTGTTTGTAGGTAACATAGACAAGCACAACTTGTGTTCTGGGAAAACAGTATGTTTTCTGTTCTGTCAAAAACAAAATAATTTCTGAACTATCAACAATGAAAAAAGGGAGAGAGAGAGAAAAAGAGCACACATGAGGAGGGAAAGACTGAAATATGTGAACACCATGAAGAAATATCTGTCTTCTTATAAACAATAAAAGAGAATATTGCCAAACATCCCTTACATTAAATAGTCTACATCTTTTGGATGCAGGGACAGCCTGATGAATTTCACTCCATAAGGCAACAGTCTGCAAATGGATAAGAGCCTGAAAATTAGATGAAAGAGTTTCCTCCACCATATTAGAGCTCCTACCAAAAAGGCTTTACTGTCATGGCTCATCTCATTAATCTAGTACATATGTTGCATTAATATTTTTTCTCTTACTCTGCAAGACTGATAAAATTCTATCTTTTCTAGTGATTTAGCAGTGCAATTGTGAAATTATTCTGCAACCATGAAATGGTTAAATATCAGATTTCTGTTGTACTAAGAAGGGAACGTCTAGTTATTACACTGACTTTCAGTAAGGGAAAAAATGGAATTAGGTGCAATACTAATTTATCGTCTTGTACAGACTGGATTTTTTTCTCTCTATTTCATATCAGAATAAACCAAGCAATGTTTTCATGACAGATTGGGGGTAGGGAAGGGAGGGGGAATGGAAACTTAAGCAGGCACTTGTCATTTGGAAGATTGTTCTATATACAGTTCATTAATGTCCTTTAAGAAATTATGAGTTGCCATTAAAAATATAATACTAAGAAATTGACAGTTTATATATATATATGTATGTATGTATGTATGTATGTATAATTTTGTCTTTGTCACTCAAATTAATTTGTATTTTAGTCCTAATAATTTAACTTCACCCCAATAGGATCAAAGCATTTCTGTGAGACTTATAATATGGAACTTTTTGAATTTGGGATGCATGTATAGCTGATTAAGAAGTGCCAGCTTCTTCCATTTTATGAAGCAGGACTTATATTGCTGCCTGCTCAAAAATCAAAAATTCTAAACATTGTACCTTTTTTTTTTTGAGTAAACAAAATTTGGTCTTCTAGTACCAGTAGGAAATAGCTAGTTTGAATTGAAACTCCTCTTTTGCCTGTGACACGGAAAGTAGAGCAGGGCAATGACAACGCTCATGCACAGCAATACTTGAGAGGCAACAAAGAGCTTTTCAAACTCATTTATTTGGTTGACAATTCTTTTAGCAAATGATGCACCTGCACAGATTTTTGAGAGGGGGAAGATGGTGCAGCAAAAAAAAAAAAGTCAGTGAGGACTGTAACCAACTGCTGAGGTTTATCCAGTGATAAACAAGGAGATATTGATTCTCAAAAGGAAAAATAGCATTCTCATTTGATTACAGTGTTGCAAAAAATTTTCCCCATAAGGTTTATTGACATCCAGGATCAAAACCTCATTATTTTCCATTGGTTTTGTTTTGTTTTGTTTTTTTGATGATTTTTCAAATGTCTTCTAAAGAGGACCCCCTCTAGGTAAGCTTTCTTCATGCCTCAAGATAGCTTAGTGATAAAAAAAAAAAAGTTAAAAAATAGTGTTTTCTGCAAGGGAACATGATACATATTCCATAATGAAATATTTGCATAATGAATATAAACTATGCTAGGTTTTATCACCTTCAGATTTCTTTTCCTGACCTTAGGGAAAATTACATGATTGCTGACCCAAAGCTTCCTCTGGGAATTGGGGCATTGTTTTTATGACATTAAGTGCTTTGCCACAGGATTTCTGAAGCAAGTACTGGCTAGAAATCACATAGGATTGACCAAGTTCCTTGCTCATTCCATGTGCACTGACTGAAATTCCAACAGGTGGACTTAATGCTGATTTACCCCATCAAGGCTGTGCCGTCTGACAGAATTTTGTTGTCTCATAGTACATGCACAATGTAAAGTTATGCATTTACAAATGCTCTAGCCACAGTACCCACATAACCTGTCCAGCTGTACTAAGGAATAGACCTTACTAATGAGGGTCTCCTTGTCCTACTACTTTGAGGTCTGTCTTGGGAATTCAAGCATGTTTTGCAATGTCCATTGTGATTACTCTCACATCAGTGGAGACTATCATTCAGTAGGTGAAATACATGTTCGAATCTACAGGTAGGATTTCATACAGAAGTAAGCCTATTTGGGGATTTCTTTTCACAAATAATATACAAAACCTGTGGGATTAAAGAAAAAAACCAAAACAAACCAACCAAACAAACAAAAAACACAACAAAAAAACAACAAAAAACAAAAAAACAAACAAACAAAAAACCAACAAAAAAGCCCCCCACAAAACCACAGCTCATTCATTATCTTTCATAGTTGTTGGAAAAACTTTAGTCCTCTTACAACAGACTCAGTCGTCTGCTTTTAAAATAAACTATCATCATGTGGCTCCCCAAGAAACCATCTTTCTTGTTGGAGGCACAGGGTACCTTTCCTTCAGCTGTGATTTTTTTCCTCTCTACCTGATCTGCTAGAGCTGTTTCCAGGGCTACAGTGTAAGCCAGTCCATCCTACAAGTAGTGATAGGATGAAACTAATCCCATTGTTTCTAGGATAGTTTTTAATCTACTTCACCCCAATGATCTCTGTCACAAAGCTAGCATGTGGGAGGCAGAGACTGATTAAGATGACCTACCCCCATATTCTGTATTCCATGCAGAAGTGGGAGAAGCTGCTGCAGGACTTCCATGTCACAGGAACTGTGACACTACCCAGAGCATCCATTATTCCTTTATTCAACAAGTCCTTAGTGACCCTTTGCCTATCTTCCAGGATGGAATATGCCAAATCTTCTGAAACTTTTCACCTAATTATTCCTAAATTAGAGTATTTTGAATTATTTTCTTGAGGAAAGGAATGAACTGCTGAGATATATTTGGTTCAAGGTGAGGAAATAAATGCATTCCACTCATTGTTCTGCTTGGAATCCTAATATCTTCTTGTCTCGGCTTCCCTGTTCATTACTATAACTGGCAATATATTAAAAACTTAGCCTGAGTACTTCTATGTTCCCATACCTCCTGATCTTAAATCAGAATTTCAGACATAATTAAATGATCCATAAAAACAATTCAAATATTATCTTTAGCCTCAGCTTGGGGCCCTACCAGTTATTTTGGCAATCCCAAAAGGGAAGAATTGTTTTCTGAAAGTGACTTTACCAAGGTGAATTTAAAAGGGAAACATAGAACCATTCATGTTGAGGTAGTACATATAGCCAAAATAAAAAAGTCACTACCATCAAGTCCCTCACAAAATTACCATTAGACATTAGCTTGTCTTTGACTTCTGTATGCTGTTGTAAAAAAAAATAATCATAAAAAGCAATTAGCTGTGGATATTCCACCATATTTGTGGTAATTTTTATTCAATTTTCACAAGACTAAATTTTTTGAGCAGTCAGACTTCATTTTAAAATAAAAGGTTCTGAGGTCATGAACCAGGGGAAGCAGTAGCTAAAGAAATGTTATGAATTGTCTTTAGGTATTTTTCTGAAACTCTGCTTTATCCTTTGGAACTCTCATTTGTAACATATTGTGCTTTGTATGTCTGCTGTTCTCAAATATCACATAGAAGTCAATATACCATCATGTATAGTAGAGTAGATCAACATGTGTCTTACCTGTCAGTCCTGTCAAGTACTTCCTTCAGTTTTATTACTGCTGCTTTCAAGTCAATGTGTGAAAACAGGAAGAACATGAGTTAATTCAGGTATGGTGTAGTGGTTTCACGTTCACTAAATTTTGGTCTTGGTACTTACTCTTCTTGTGGGAGAAAGACTAGGAGAAAAACAAAGCAGGCTTAACCTTAAAATTAACAAATAGTTTTATTAACATACACTAAAAGAATAGAAAAAAAAGAAAGTTGAAAAAAAACTAAAACAGTATGAAACTTCAAAAACACTCTTCCCTCCCCTTACAAACTATTCACTTTCTTACAAAACAACATAAAGAGACAAAACTTGTAATTTTCAGTCAGTTTCACTATCTGATAATAGTCTATTATCAATTCATTAGGGGAAGAGTATCTTTTCGAGAAATGGGTCCTACTGACAACTTAGAACAGTTCCCTTGTGGGTTTTAAACTGTCACAAAAACAACCGCCCAGAGAAACCTGCCTTTGTGACCCTCCCAGGAGCAGTTTCCCAAGCTGCTTATGGGTCATGGGTCTTAGACTTTTGCACACTGGGGTGTCACCTTTTAAAGATTAATAACTCCAAAGCAAAGGATTCTTCACCTCAAGGCACAGTGATATCTTCTCACTTCTTCACTGGCACAGGGGGCTTCTCATCTTTATTTCTGTTCAAGCATCTTATAGGATATTACTTAGTTCATCACAAACACCTTTGCTTAAATCTACACACAAATTAAAACAATCATCTCCCCAAATACATATCTTTCTCATGATTTAAAGGAATGACCTAAATATAGAGTTCATTTCCATGGTTCAAGTAAGAATAGAACTAACTCTTCAACCCTCTGTCCTAATAGTCTTTTCACTCTTGCTTTACTGACTTCATGCTGTTGTTCTTTATGTTCACTCTGTCTTTCCTTACTCCCTCAGAGAAGGGCTAAGCTCTGGAAGCTTCATGTTGCTAAGCAAGAGTTAAATCTGCTCAGAGTCTTTGTCTCTCTCTCTGTAGCTGGTGGTATTAGATGTTCAAGTCCAAGCTGATGAGGGAGGAAGAACTCACAGAAACATCAGAGATCGGAGCACTCAGGCAGTCCAGAATCTCAAATAAAACCCAAAACAGGCAGGATCATAAATACCTTCTCAGCCACTCCTCAGTGTAAATTGGGGTGGCCTCGGCCCAAATGGTGCTCATAGCTCTTATCAGGGGCCAGCAGAGATCTCTCCCTGTTCTAAAGAAGTCTGAAGAAAGTAGCTGTTACAAAACAGCAACCTCTCCTTCCTCCCCCTTTCACTCGGGAGCCGATGGAATCCGGCCAGGCCTCAGGTCAGCTCCCCTCCAAAAGGGGGAAGCAGCAGGCCCAGCTCAATGTTACCTGTGTCTCTCCGGCCAAAGGAAGAAGAAAAAGGACCCACCTACAGGAAATCAAGGGGTTTTATATGGTACTTCACAAAGTCGCAGCTAACAATTTCAGTAGTCAAGAATAGATGCCAATATTCCAACTGATAGGTCTTTGTCTCTTCCAAAGCAATTCCCAAGTCCTGACCTGGAAAATAATTTTACATTCTTTTATAACTAAAAAAACCAAACTGTACTAACCCATGACATATGGGCTAGATGGTTATGCTGTGACAATGCTTTCTTCAGCTTTAAGTCAACTATTTCTCAAAAATTCTTTCCTTGGGTCCTGCAGGCAGTAGGCTTCTTCCATGCTTGGTGTCTGCTGTTGTCTTTGTGTCAGAAAATGAACAAGTTTGAATAGTAAAATATGTCTGTAGAGTAACACTGTGATTTAATTACTTTTTTAAACCCACACTATATCCAGGACTCTGCCCTATTTTGTAGCTTGGTTTTCCTTTCCCAAGAAAGGGAAAGACAGATGTTTTCAGAGACTCAACACACTCCATACTAAACTGAAAAAATTTAAATAAGTATCTTCAGTAAGATGCAAACCCTAGACTAAATGTCTGGCTATAAAAAGATATATTTACATATATTTTAATGGCATTTAAAATAATTAAAACAAGAGCACTCATTTATTCAATCAGTCTCTAATTTGAGTACATGCATGTTTTGTGAAAATAGTTTTAATTTTTTGCATTTTTACCAATAGATGGTGCTAGCAATTTCTGCATTTAGTTAAATATCTGCACCCATTTTACTCAGCTCAGACCCATAACAATCCTCTGAAACTACTAGAAAGTAACAGTCTATCCATGTGCCAATTAAAGCAGGAAATTCCTGTTCACCCATATTCAACATTTTACATATTGAAAAGACTAGTAGAGCAGCAGAAAGCCATCGGTAGCTACCCACTGCAGAACATATACAGTATGCAAATGAGAAATCTGCTGTTTTCACTCCTCCAATGTATTTTCAAGATTTCTGGAATAGTCACATTATGTTTTTCTGTCATTAGGGTGCATACTTTTAGCAAAAAGGATGCTGGCATCACTCAAATTCACTCCTCCACCAGTCTTCTACAGAGCACAATGGAAACTGAATGCCTTAAGCACAAATCCTGCTAAGTTTTTGTGCACATGCCTCGCTTTAGGCACTGGAAATAGTTATGAAAAGTCAATCAAGATGTTCACAATATGCATAGTAAAGTAAATCTGAGATTGTCTGTGACTTATATGGAATGTTTGTAGTACTTGGAATTGAATGTGGCTCTTCATAGAAATGGTCAGGTGTCTTCTGCAGCCATTAGGAGGGTGGATCCAGAATGGAGCATATTTTTATAATATCCTACCTGCCCTAGTCATCTAGAAAATTCACATTCAAAAATAGCTGTTTAAATATTTCAGTTCTGTGGATCAGATTGTGTTGTATGTGTTCAGAGAAAGTATGTTCAAGGTCACTACAAGTGCATTAAAAAAAAAAAATAGGTATAAACAATCTTGTTCTCTGCATTTCCAATTTCCAATTTCCTCTAGAACTCTGGTATCTGTAAAAAAAAAAAACAAAAACACAAACACCAAAACAAAAACAAAACGAAAGAAAAAAAAACAGAAACAAAAAACATAAAGAATGTTTCCAATATCTCATTGTCATTGGCTTTATTTTTCTTATTACTTAGAGACATTCTCAAAATATTTTGAGATAATTGAAACGCTGTTGCTCTTCAGAGGGAAGCTGTAGCTCTGTGCTCTCCAGTTCATTTCCACATGCAGTACACTCTTCAGTGTGAACTGGCTTTACACAGCATGGAAGTAAGCTCCCTGGAATAACAGATTTTCACAAAGAGGTTGCAGCTTACAGACCTTGAGCTCATGGGGATTACAGTTACCTGCAATTTCCTTTTATGACCTCCACTGGCTTTGGGGATAATAAAAAGCAATTGCAGACTTCCACTATCTATACATACAAATATATATGTTTGTGCATCATATGTGTGTAAAGTTTTTTATATATATTGTTATATATTTATATTACATATATATTACTATATATTAGATTGTATTATAAATTATATGATTTGCAACATGTTTTTATAGTACAATATTTTATATATATTTATATAAATATATATATATATAAATATGTATATGAGTATGTACTACATATGTGTATAGAACATGAAGAAGCATATATGCATACCTTGGCTAGGTTTGTAAATATGCATATGTCTATTATGCATATTATATGTATTGCATTATAAACCAAAGAATATTATATTCCCTCAATATTTAAGAGAATAAATGTACCCTCTGGGAACATGTAGTCAGTAGCTCATGTAACTTTCTGCTGTTATAGTCACGTGCCTACTTGTTTAATTTAGCAAGACATTATTATGTTTATAGTAAGTATAAGGGAAATGTGAATTAACTTTTTTTACAGATCCATTAAAATAATCACAAATCTGAAAAGCTCACTCTAGAAATTTCTATCACTTCCATTTTACACTGACATAATGGAAAACACATTGGGAGAGGGAAATGTGCTCGTACAACCCCCCAAAAATAATTAATATGGACAAAAATCCTACAATAATTCACATTTTATTTTCCATTTCCTTCTGTCTCTTTCTTTTAGTAAACCAGGCTTTATTGCATGAACCTTGCTCAGAAATGTCTGTGCCTGTAAATTAATCGGTATGTTCTGAATCTCCCTGGACATGCTGATTTATCTTTCGGGATTATGTCAAAGACCCATGCATTCCTCAGATAGTTTGAGAGGCCCATTTCCACAGTCGTTATTGTTTCCTCATGTAGGGGACCAGTGATCATAGCAATACCTCGATATTTTCAGCTGTACTTCTGTAATACAGATTTTTTATTAAAAAAGTCAACCCATCAGCCCAGTCCTTCTGTTTCATAAACTCCCTTACAGAAGATCCCCGGGAAGGTGTCAGTTTGCTTCTACTCACCATGGAAAATGAAAAAGACTCCTGAGCTCCTTGTAGAAGAACATGGAGTCGTGAAAAAAGTTGGTTCCCCATTCTTTACATGTTTAAGATGATCCTAAACTTCATTCAATGAAATTATGACTATTAGTATACAAGTATTCATCGCTCAATGCTGTATTCTGCTGGAATGGTTTATTGTTGCTTTCCCTATATTTCATGTGGTAATGGTTTACCCCAGAATTTGTATACTCCCTTTTGCTCCTTATATAGTTATTCCACAACCTTTGTTCCAGCACCTTCCTTGTCCATCACCTAAACCCTGCCTAAACTCCCTGTCAGTTACTGTAAAACCTATCCCTTTTATCCAGAAAGTTCTATGTCTGTTATGTATCCTTTGAGACCCCACTGGACTCTGTACCACAATCCCTCCCACAGAGTAACCCTATTGGTTTCCCAAATTCTACCATCCTACCCTCTCCTCCTCCCTAGTTATCTCCCATTGGTTAATTGTTTATATCAACCCCTGTTATACCCCCTACATAAAACCCCGTGCACAGAAGTGCTCCGCGCCTGTTCTTCCCTCGTGGACCCATTCACAATAAGTACGTGAGTTTACCTGAGAGGAGAAGGTTTCCTCGAATCCTTTGTCCTGGTCCTAGTGGACTGACTCCAAAGGCTCAAGGAGTGTGCCTCTGCTCCTACAGGTTCCGTGCGTCCTAAGGCTTTGCCGCGGGAGCACGGTTCCCTGCTCTTGTGGAGACGCCGGGGTGCTGAGCTAGCCTATTCACCCTGAAAGCCTTAAGGAATTCACAGCTCAACTGGAAACTTGCTACCTTTTCTCACTAAACTGTAAACGTTAAATTTGCCCTCCCATGAAGTAGTGTTGCTTTCACTTCATAGAGAGGCAGAGCACATAAAGAGTGACTTCAATTATTGTAGGTTGCCTGGTGATTCAACACTGATCAAAATAACTGCGCAAACACAAAAATTATAATCAGGTGTCTCAGTGGTATCTATATTCAGATCCTTCATTATGGGACAAACTCTATTAGTGGAATAAAAACTCTAACTCCTCTATGACAGGGGAGATTTAAGTTTAGATATTAGGAGAAGATTCTTCATCCCTGAGGGGCATTGGAACAGGCTCCCCAGGGAAGTGGTCACAGCACCAGCCTGACAGAGTTCAGGAAGTGTTTGGGCAATGCTCACAGGCACATGGTGTGATTCTTGGGGTTGTCCTGTGCTGGGCCAAACGATCCTAACTCAGGATATTCTACAACTCTAAGAAAACTAAATAGATGGTTACCAAATATTAGATTCGGCCTGTTTAATTGTAGAATACAAGAAATTCATTATTATAAACTTTCTTTACATACAAATGTAATTTTTAAAAAAATTCAAACATTTTATTTTTTAACATCCAATTTTTTTTTATTTTTATTTTTTAATATTTTGTATTTAGTATCTGTCTGGCAATGAATGTATTCTTGCATTCCTCCAATGTTATCTTGTGACACTTGGGAAGTTTTGGGTCAGATATCTGATGCCACATTTCAGACGTGACTGAAGCTGTGTGATTAAAAGCCACTGTTGTAAAATCTGGTTAAAAACTTATAAATAAAGGATTAACTATAGGATAAATAAAAATAAAAGATAACTTCACCAAACAAAAAGACCCCAGAGCCTCAAAGAAATATAGCACCAATTACCACATTTGTTTCAGTGCTAAATTTTAGCAATGTATCTTCCAAATAATTTATTAATTATAGACTCATTTGGATTACAGGCCACCTAGACCAATCCCCTGCTCAGAGTATTTTAAATGAGATCAGGTTTCTCAGTCTTGCCCAGTTATATCCTGAACTCCAAGAACAGAGATGATCAGTCTCTTGAACATCAGCCTGAATGAGAAAAATAAAGGCTTGCAAGCCAGACCAAGGCTGTGATCTACTCATTGAAGTTTTGAATGCAATTACTGGCAAAATACGCTATTTTTTTTTCTGAAAAAGGCCATCTCAGAGGTGAGTTGAAGAATTTCTATTCAGGACTCTTACTGTAGGTGTGGTGTCCAAGGAAATTAGAATAATTAATATCTAAGCCATTCCACATACTGATAGAGTTATACTGAGAGAGTTAGATGGGATCGAAACATATGTTTTTCTAGAAACAGTGTAAGTGCAGTAGGTGTCTAAATTCTAGATCAAAGTTAAACCATAATATCTGATTTTGATGCACATAATTAAAAATCAAGAGTAAGAAAAAAACCCTTTGTCTAACAGAACAAATCATTCTCTTTAAGGATCTATGATTTTCATGTGAAATATTTCAAGGGTTGTCAAGGCAAAATTCAATTAACTTTAACCCACTAGTAGTATAAAATTGTGAATAAGAGGGACGCAAGAACCCAAACTGCTTCACTATTGATCAGATTTAAAAACTGTGAACACTAATAGAAAGCAAAAGATAGCGAGTCAAAGGGCACAGGGATGATGGCAGGTTTTTGTCTAGCTTGTTCAAGTGTGGTGGGGTTTTTTTTTCAGCAGATTCAGACATTTCCACAAAGGAAATTATATTGTATGGCATCTTTTTAAATAAGATTAAAAAAGCTACTTTCACCACCAGTGACTGCCATTAATTGGTATGCTGCAAGGGAGCTGACACATCCCTGGATGGCACATCTATTAAGTGTAGACTGCAATCAGTAAAATAGGTTTTCCAACAAATGACTTGTCAAAGCCTTGACACAAGAATTACTTACGCTTGTAGTCAGTCACTTACTTTTCCCCAGTTCAAATGCTCATCTTCTGCCCCCATACTGGAATCTGAAACACAGTGAAAGGTGTTTCTCCATTTTTGTTTGATTAAAGTCCTAATCCATGGAATAAAACCAAATTGTTGAGATTCCTAATTACAGCCCAACAGACTTGGGATAGAAACATGGTGGTGCAGGAATTCAATTTTCCAATTTTATTTTTAAGAAACTGCAGTTACCAGACAATCTCTACTTTTCTGTTTTAAGAGATCTGAACAGAAAATGTCTTTCAACTGACAGCTCCACCACCAGGCTCACCAGATCAGCCCAGCTCCCTTTGATCTTCAGTCTTTCTGGAAATAAAATTCATTATCCTACTACCTAGCAGCAAGTGCACGTGTTTTACCTGGATATAATCTAGAAATATTCAGTGATGCGGCTGTTATGCATTGTAGGTGTAAAATGTTCACATGGAAAACTTTTTTCTTGTCATTATTATATTTTTTAAATTTTATATTTAATTCTGCTTAAGTACTGAATTGTAACTCTACTTTTGCATCTGGAAATCTGAATGGATAGGAATGATCTTTTCACTAAATTACACAAATTCAACTAAGATATATGTCTCTATTTGTAGGGCCACTATTTACTCCCCCTTGTCACCTGTGTTATGACTGATAGTTATCTTTGAGAAGTATTGCAACATAATATGAAACAATAATATACACAATCTGCTTTTAGGAATCTTTCTGGGGCATTTTAGGAGCAATTGCAGCAATGAATACTAAGGGGTGAGGGTTATCTTTACACAGTTTAACCACTTACGTGTCTCTTGTATGTTGAAGAAACAGATTCAGAAGTCAATTAATTTTAGGATTTCTCTTTAGCTGGTACCTAAAAGTCTAGCCAGATACCTAATCAATGAACAGAAGCTAGAGAAAATGAACAGCAATCCTAGATTACTATCTTTCATTCTGAATGACTCTCACTGCTGGGGGGGAAAACAAATCAAACCAGGAAACCCTAATGAAGTATATTTACAAAGTTGATTTCACTGGGAAGTTCAGAATTTTCTAGTAAAGTCTCTTATAGTTTGCAGGATCTGGGTTTGTCAAATTCATTTCAAATATCTTGATTTAATTTTTTTAAAATACTTTTATATTAGGTCGCAACTAACACAAGTAGCCAGGGAAAACTGATTATGATTTTTAACTGGCAGGCCCCTTTTTAAGCCCGAGAAGATTTATTAAACTGAAGGAAGAAAATTATAATGGAATCATTATAATTGTGAAATTCTGTCACAAATATTACTGAAAACTGGGTTCAACAAACCTTTACTGTCCATGGATACTTATTTACACAATCTGAAGTAGAGATTATCACTCCTGTTGAAAAGTTACTACTCTGGGGAATTCTGCTTTCCAAAGCACTGGATTTCTATGAGTTTACTGGTGTTTTCCTTTTTTCTTGTTTGATGCATGAATATAAGATAGTTAAGACTTCTATAAAGAATTTGTCTTTTTATCAGGGACTTTCCAATGAATAAATTAACTCTCTAAAATATCAATAAATCTAGTATTAAATGGATTAAGTATTGACTAGCTGTTCTCAGAGTAACTATTGACGTGGAACCATCCCTGAACAAGGATGTTGCTAACAATGTTTTGCAGTCATTAGTATTAGACCTGACCTTGTCCAGCATTCCTCTCAGTGGTCTGGAAATAAATATCAAATCACTGCCTTTTCAAATGACATATGGATTTGTACTGTGTCAAATAATGGTGGCTAAGTGTTCATTCCAAGCAATTGAAACAGTTGACTGCATCAGGCCCTGTCATTAAATGAGTCCTAATATAGTTGAAGAAACAATTTCACAGAGACCCTGAAATAGAATCTATATCTCCAAAATTCACAACTCTGTCCTCAGAAACAAAGTTTGTTACCCTCTTCACTTCAGAGTAGCATGAGGCCAGATGGGATGGTGTTTTGAGCAACCTGGTCCAGTGGAAGGTGTCCTTGCCAGGGTTGGAACTAGATGACCTTTAAGGTCCATTCCAACTCAAGCCATCCTAAGATTCAACAATCCTATAGCCAAAATAATTCAACATGAGCTGTCTGTGGGAGGCTAAGATAAATCAGGCCAGTGAAATAGTAAGTGTTGAATGTCAAGTAGAGGCATGGTCAGTTATATGCCTGTTCTTTTTATAAGCTTGTCCAAACCAGGAGTTAGTTTACATTTGAAGTGTTTTCTGGGGTGTTGAACATTTGTACAACAGAAAACTAGAGAAGATGTGAATTAACTGTCGCATACTGCAAAAGTCTGGAGAAGTTCTTTCATTAGAACAAAACCTAGCAGTAATTTCTTTCACATGTTCATAGTTTGGCAGAGACATGTGACAGATATAACAGATCTTGTCCTAGAAATAAAGCTCCAGAGAAACACTGCTCAAAATGTTGTCTTTTAAAAGATCTATTAATGTGTTTATAAAAAAGACATGGTCATGTACCTTCCCTGATTTCGGGTGTAACCTAAGCACTCATGTTACATCAGCACTGACAACTTACCATGGTTGTCATGTTTTGTAAGTTAATTAGACAAATAACAAAACACCTGGTGTCACAACAACATTAGTGTATTATCTACACACATCGCAGATTAGCAGGGCAATATTTATTAGTCCTGGAGACACAAGCTAATTTCTCTTTTCTAGGCCAAATATTACCTCTTATAATTCATTTCACTTACAGTCATTAACAAACTCCCTATTTATTACAGGTTAAATTCCTTGCCATTTGCATAGTAAGAGGGTAAAGTCTTCCACAGAAAATTACTGGATGTTAATAGAGTATTATTTTCCAGTACTGAGGTATGTCTCAATATGTGACATTGCCAAGACTGATACTAGAAGGGTTTCTTTGACTCTTCTGCCTGCTGTTGGAAAAAAGAAGAAAGCTTAGAAGAGTAGCAAAAGTGATGCAGAAACTGGACAAAGAAATATCTCTGAGTGACAAGATGATCTTTCTCTTACAAAAGGAAAGAGCACATTACTCACATTGTATGTAAACTGTATGTTCTTCATAGCAATAAAAAATCTAAAATGGAAGCCTGTGATCTCATAGAGAAAACCATTGATGGAAGCATCTGGTAATTAAAGCTAGACTAATTTAAATATCAACAAAACATTTTTTGTTTTTAAACAATCAGTGATAGAGCAATGAAACGGCATTACCTAAATACAATGTCTAGGAAAGGTGCCAGGTGCCATCATTCAGTACCTTCTAAAATGTAGTAGATAGCCACATGCTAGTGAAATATGAGTAGTCTGTACAGACAGGAATACACAGATAAAGTTCTATGGCAATGGTCATATGGAAGTTTCCAGTAGATGCGGTTGTGTCCTGCACTTAAAAGCCTTTATGTTCCTGCAAATTCATGAATTTTAAATCATATGAGTAAGAGTCATGAGCAGAATATGATAGCCAAGATTTAGGAAACAGAAATCCAGCTGAATGCCACAGATATAAATGAGTTTAGTTCCCTTCAGATATAATTGAAAATCCCATCAATACTATTAAGGGTTTCAACTACTTTTATTTATGTTCATAAAATATTGGTGGAATGTTTCTGAAGATTTAAATTTTTGAAATTCCTGAACTCAGTTGCACATACCATTCAAAACCCCTAACCTCAAAATACCAGCGTCCAGTCAGTTTAGATCATGATGTCAGGTGAATTTATTGAAAAAAAATTTGTTCTCACCAAATGTTTGTGCACTGGCAGAATGCACCAAAGCACCAGCAGACGGATTGTGAGAGAGAAAGCATGACTGTATTTTGCAGATTTGCTGTGGATCACTGTTATTTACTTCTGGGAATATTTATTTAGACAAAGATACTCAATGTTTAGAAGGGATAAAACCTTTCAAAACACCTTTTAACTGTTTAACATACACAAGACCTGCAATTCACTAGAAATAAATTCACCTGCCCTCAAATAAACATTATATTCTCTAAGAAAAATATTTATATTAGTATTTCTAAGGAAAAAAATAGAATGTGAATTTAGAAAAAAATCTGTCTTAGCATAATGAAAAATCAGAAAGCTAGTTCCTTTCTAAATGATAAAGGAAATATTTATAATGCATCATGAGTTATTTCAAGTGTTTCTTTGAGTGATCAGTGTAACATTAGGACTTTCTTTTCTTGTTTTCGGTTGGAATGGGGATTTTGTTTTGTTGCGCTGTTTTTGGGGGGTTTTGTGTTTTGTTGTTTTTTGGGGGCTTTGTGTGTGTGTGTGTGTGTGTGTGTGTGTGTGTTTGTTTGTGTTTTCTTATTTGACTTTTGTTATGAAAGATTGTGCATTCCAAGTGCAGATTTCATAGCTAGTGTTTTTGTTTTGTTTTGTTTTTTCTTTTTAGTCAGGCTAGTATATGCCAAGTAATTGTGACCACAGGAGCTGACCCTGCAATATTCCCTAAACAGTTAGCTGAGAAGAATGGGATTGTTCTTCAAGCTGCTTTATGCTTCTCAGCTGGAAAATTTTCTGTAGTTATTAAAAACAAGATAAATTAGACCATTCTAAGCTCCAAATTGCTGCAGTTAGATTAGAAGTAGGAAACTGACCTTCAGCTTTGTTCAACTGCTACACTGCATTGTGCAATGGAAACACATTCATAGCAACCATTCTAGACAGACTGTGTCTATTGGATGACCCCCGTGGATTTGGTCCCAATCCTGTCCCTCCCTTTGCAGCTCTGCCTTTGCAGAAAGTGCTGCTCTGTCTATTTCACATGCTTTTGGAGTGAGCAATGCTGAACCCCAATAAAATGGTCTGACTGCGTGCAGATGTACGTATGTGTGCACCAAAAGGGACACAGGGGACACAGGACCACTAGTGACTTACTTGCAGATAGCCTTATCTTTCTTTCACCTATTTCTCCTGAACATTTATATTCTGCATTTATTTTACCTCTAGAATTTTAAACAATATTTGGAGTTTGTTGAACCACAAGGCTTTTTTTTTTTTTTTTTTTTTTTTTTTTTTTTTTTTTTTTTTTTTTTTCCCCCATGGCAAAAATAAAGGATGTAGGTGGTACCACAGTAGAGTACTCAACAATAGAAAATACATAACAAAATTATCAAAGAGCATTGGGAACATAAAATATATATCAGAGTTCCTCTGGTTAAAAACTTAAACTTATAGGCATGCACAACATTATGGGATTACAGGTCATGCCTTCAAAGGAAAATCAAGAAATAATTTAATTCAAACACAGTGCTGGTATCTATTCCAATTTACATTGCACTTCCTCATAAAAAGAAAACACTTTCAAGGAGAAAAGCAAAGAAAGTCAGAAATATTGTTCTTTTCAATACCAACAAATAGCTACTCTGAAATAAATTGTTGCTTGTATAGATACTACTTTTCTACATGTAATATTAGTGGTAATAATTCTGGCAATTGTTTTTTACTGACAGATTCAGGGTGACTTCATTGTTCTACAGAGGCATTTTTCCACTTGACTGGTAATGCCACTATAGAAATTCTTGATTGCATTTCCTCGCTTTTTGACATTGTGTTCTGCATTTGTCATTTGTATACATACATATGTAAACAGCTTCATGGCAAATTCTATTTGCTTACTCACCTTGAGTGGCCCATAATGTACATGATTGCAGGATATAGTAAAAGGCATATGACTTTAATATGGCCACTTGTCCCAGAAATTATTACAGACTTCAGAGAAAAAAAGGTAAGAGGGAATATACGAGTTTGGAGATGATGTTAAAATTATAAGAAGGCATCAAAAAGATGAAAAATAAGACACATCACACAAACCCTGAAAAAATGTACAGCGTTATTCTAATAGAACAGGCAAATAATTTCATTTTTCCACTAGATAAATGAACTCTTATATTATGTATTTAATTCCACAGGCAGCTTTGAATTCTCAAGGGACAAGAAGATATGGAGCATCAGAATGTTCTTCCATGAAATACCATGGCTGTGGTCCACCACATGTTTATGTGGTCATTTGCACTTGCATAAAAACAAAACAAAATGCTGTGTGATTACAGGTCAGCAGAGTCCAGGTGCCAAAAGCCAATGGTGAAAGGAAAACAGGGTATTGAGAAAGTTCTTGTTTGAAATGTGGTTTGGAAACGATATCTTGATTTATAATCCCAGACACAGATATTTACTTGGTTGTTCCCAAATTCCTCTTCTGCCTGTGAACTACAGAGGTGATTATTTCTTAGGCAAATTAGACCTTGAAGTGCTCAGAGGATCCCAGTCTGTTGTCAGACCTTTTTGGAAGAATTATCTAGCATTGACTGTGACTATAACAACCACCTATGCCTTGAATTGGGAATTTACTGTTTTAAAAATACCCAGTTTTACATGTGCTTCTGGAAAATGCAACAACTACATTAGAAACAGTTTTCTTCTATGTTTTTTCCCTCTGTTATGAAAAAGCTAACAAGGAATAAGCTATGTCTTTCTGCTTCCAACACCACATGTTCTAAGTTCCCTCCTCACTAAGATTTATATCTAAGTTTCCGTGTAATTAATTTATTTCAGAACTCTGTGATTTATTAATTTGTTTCCAATTGAAGATGCATCTACAATGGTGTATACACTTAGCAAGATGAGAGGCTTTCCTTTTGAAAACAGTAGGATAAAAATCAGCAAAGTTAGGAAGACCAGAACTTGATCTCAGAAGGTATATTTTTGTTCATGAGATACATCTGAGATTTTTAGAGGTCTAACTGTGACATTTGGAAATTCATGGTGAATAATGAGGTGCATCCTACTTTTGAGAGAGCCTCCATCTAGTATTGGATTTTCTTTAAAATATTTTGAAATGGGAAGAGGAACAGTGAAGCTTGGGTGTTTTTTTGGGGGGGTTGGTTTGGTTTTTTTGGGGTTTTTTGTTGTTGTTGTTGTTGTTTTGTTTTGTTTTGTTTTGTTTTGCTTCTAAATTCAGAATTTTAAATAACACATTCCAGGAAAATATTGAGATTTGGTTTTGGGGGAAATCTTGTATTATTTCTGGGTATTTTTTTACCAGAGCAAGGGTGAAAAAAACCAGGGAAAAATAAATGAAGAAAAAACCCACAAACATATACACAAAGGCCCCTGAAAAGACCCCCACCCTCAATATACCCTCAAAAAACAATCCCACCACCAAACAAGGCAACACCAAAGATGGCATGATCTGGATTGCAGATCCTGGGTAATGCATTCCGACAAAAATTCCCACCCTGGCAAACTGTACAAAAAGCAGTTTCTTGTATGCAAATTAGTAAGACAAAGATCACATCAAGTTGTGGGACAAATGGCATCTGTGACCACCACAGCCCCTCCTAAAAATGCCTCATGGATACCTGGAATTTAGACTGTGAGTTAAGCAACCACAGCTGGAACTTGAGATAACATAAAAGTGGTATAATTGTCTGAGACCTTGGGGGAGGTTAAAATTTGGGGAGACGAATGTATCACTGACAGTGGGCATAAAGAATGATAGCCCATGCAGAAAGCCTACTCAGCAACTGTGCTGAAATAAGCTTGAAGTGGGTGAAAGGTAATTCTGGCAGGGGAAGATCACAACGAGCTCAAGAAACCCACTGACTCAAAATAGAAAGAATGAGCATGCAACTAATTAACATTAGAAGCAAGAGAGTAATTTAACCAATAGATTAAAAGAACTGTCTAGCCAGTAAGCATTCCTTCATTTACTAAAATGTATAAATACTGAAAAGAAGAATGACTTCTGGATCCCCACCACTGAGAAAAGCAGGGTCAAAAAGAGCCAAAAGAGTCAAAAGAGCTCTGTTCTTTTCCCTATTCCCCTCCTTATTTCTGACCCTCTCTTTCCCCTTCCGCCGCTATCCTCCCTCCTTGCCCCTCCCTCTCCCGCTCCCATTATTTTTATTTTTTTTCTACTTCACATCTACTGTTAAAAAAAATACATATTATTGCCTTTGGCATACGGACTTAATTGCACCTTTATTTGGACAGAGGTATCTCTCAATGATGAACCGTAACACTGGCACTGTGCAATCAGGCATGAGGAAGAAAAGGAAAGGCATCTAGCTCTGCTCTGGTTTTATAGCACTGCACAGTACCGTTGCTTTTGTGAACCAGCCAGCACACTTAGAGGCCAAACCTGAGTGAGTGACACAAGAAGATGGAAGGAAAAGGTGGAACTTCTTTTTTTTTTTTTTTTTTTTTGTAATTTTCAAGTTAATTCGCTTTATAATATCTCCTGTACCAGTTACTCAAAGCCACAATTCTATAAAGAATTAATTTAAGAAAAGGGAAAATTAGCTTTCAATAGTTGGGAAACTACAGATTCATCTGTTACATCAGTACTTGATCGGTGTACATTTCCTAACCAAAAAAAAAAAAAAAACAAAAAAACCAAAAACAACAACAACAACAACAACAAAAAAAAAACAACAACAAAACAAACAAAACAAACAAAAAAAAGACACTGGAATAATTCTTTTGGGTGTTTAACACTCATAAAGGTCTTGACTTTCTTTACTTAATGGAGTTCTCTCCTTGGTTCTGAGCTCTTATTTTCTATTGTTTATATATTCTAAAGCTTTTATGGTAGGAAAAAAAAGATGGAACATAGCCATAGTAAAATGGGACTGTGCTCATTTCTTTCATGCATCCTCCCAGTGTTTATCTTTTATATCAAACTTCAAGAAACAGAGCTGGAACATTTCTGTGTGGAGAATAAGTAGAAGCATTATAAAGCTAATGGCTGCATCTATATCTTTAACTGAGATACAAGGGCATAGCTCCAATGGCACTGACCTACCTTGTTCTTGAGAAGTCATTTATTATGCATGGGGTCATATATACTATAGATCAAATCAGTAAGATATCTTTGGGACACAGTAATGCATCTTCCTCTCTCATTTTTTCAGATTTGTTTTGTTTGCTATGGATGGTGGTTGTTACAAGGTGCCGACATCTCATTAGATTTTAATTAATATGATTATTTTATTTTCTTCATCATTGTCCTAATTGGTCCAATCTGATTATTTTCCAGTACCAACCTCTTAATTTACATTTGGTATAAAACAAAAAATATAAGGACAGATAAAAAAGAAGGAAAAAAGGCTGTCAAGTAAGAATCATTTTCTGGGCACCTTGCTGATTCCTATTGGTAAATACATAAAGCATCAGCAAACTACAGAAATGCCTTATCAACATTTTTGAGACAGTGGCAAAATTACAGTTTTTATGTTTTTCAAATTACTTTATATTTTCCCTAGTCTACATCTCATGTGTATGGTATCAGGACTAATGTGCATTTATGAACATAACTGGATGCACCTTTTAATAATTAGAGAAACACATATAGTAAAATATAAGATACAAATATTTCATGATATACTGCTGCGGCAATGAATCTTCTTGTCCGATTAGCATAGGAATGGCATTCCTGTCTATTCTAGCTCATGAGGAAACAGTGACTGTCAGCAAAAGGTAAACGGTGCCTAATCTCAGTTAGAAAATAACCTGCATATATTCTATATGGAAATCAGTAAACTAACTTCTTTGCTTTTGCTAAAAACATCATTCCATATTATTGAACCTTAAATATGCCTACATTTTTCATTTGGAATAGAAATACATCTGCCAGTAAAACAGTCTAAGTATGCATTTACATGCATAAAAAGCTTTGTATTGGAATTCATATCCCAGTGTGACATTCATTCTTCCCACCATACAAAGAACTATGTGGTGGGTTGAAAGTTTGGATTTTCAGGGCTTTTTTGGCTTTAGTGTCTCCGAAAAAAATATATCCAAAATATTATGACTGATAAGCAACTATTAAGTCTGATGAAAAAAATCTCAACTTATTCAGTCTGAGTTCCCTAAATTAAAAAGAGAGAGCACTGTACAATCCACACTTGCAAATACTGGTGGAAAAACTAGAAATTATTCCACCCTACCTGTGGGTAGGGTGAGTGTTAGCAAAGGTGTACAACCACTCTATGCTCCTCCTGTATGTAGACTGCACAGTTGGCAAGTACATAAGCTGCTTCTTTCCACGAATCCACAGTTCACAGTAGACCCTCCCTAGAAAATGCAGCTTGAATAAACAGGAGACCACACTTGGGGTTACCTCATTTTATAATCAGAATCAGCACAAGCAGGAGGACTGGAGCTGACAGACGCTGCAAAGAACGGCTTGCATGTGTCCCCTTCCACCTCTTCAGGCGTCTGAATTTTATATATGGTGTTATGAGACACAGTTTTCCTCAGTGATTGGCAGTGAAAAGGCCACAGAAATATTCAGGTTTACTTTTACGGCTATGCACTTAGGTAGGTATATGGGCAGCCTTATTTTGCTAGACTTCATACATCTTTCTTCAAGCTGGAGGTTATTTTGGTGAGGGAAGGAAGCAGCCTTTTTTAATCCATCTTAGAAATCATGCTTAATACATGTCCTGAGGAAGTGAGACACTGAAATACCGCATACATGGGTAGGTAGGTCATTAGGTGATACTGGTGTCCTGTCAAAACCAATTCCTAAACCAGGAACAGCAACATTCAAGAGTTCATAACTCACCCCCACCTGAGCAAACTTGTACAACAAGCCCCCGAAGCACTTGCCCTATACCTGCATTTCATAATGTTTCCCTAGGCAGCTGTTCCTGAAGGGAAAACATAGACAAACCTCAGTGCCAGCTGGAGGATTTCATGTTAGGGTTATGGCTGGACTCAATGATTTGAAATGTCTTTTTCAACCTAAATATTTCTATGATTCTTCAAAATATTTAAGGACTCTTGCTACCCCTGGATACACTACAGTAAAAATATATTTCTCATGGAAGTTATAGTGAAGAAGATGTTAAGGGCCATAGCTGCTTCTTCTATAATATATTACTGCAATAAGCAGAACTGCCTGAGGGCCACAGTAAGTTTGGGGGTTTATTTATAAATTTAGAAAGTCATAGATATACTGGCATGGCAATCCTAATTCCTATTCTTTTTTTTTGACTAGTCTGAGTGGGAGACGAAGAATCCTTAAAACAGTTTTACACAAATCCAAGCTCAAATGTGCTGCACAGGTAGGATTTTTTTTTTTTTTTTTTTTTTTTTTTTCCCCCCCCTGGAACCTCCCCTTACAAGAATAAAAATGAGCTGCTAAAGCTATAGATCTGATTTCTGTGTCACTGGAAATGGACTGCATTTCAAAGGGGAACATGGGAGAGAAGTCCCATAAGAAAGCTCTGTGGAGCTATAATCTATCAAAACACATCAAATAGGAAGAGGTGCCTTCCAGAAGAAAAGAACATATTCCATTTCTACATTTTGTAGATGAAGTGTTTATTATTTGGCTTAAAAGACTTTTCACTGATTCTTTCATATGGTTTAGAATATTGCAAAGTTATATATATATATATATATATATATATATAAAGTAATCTTATTCATAATAAGATAAATTTAATAAAAAAACCCAGTTGACTTCTCTACTTTATTTTGCTGGTAGGTATTAAAGCCATACTTTGAAATATCAAAATCCTTCCCCAAATAGTTCAGGTCATTGATTATTGCATTAGCATTGCATAGCATTGATTATTGCATAGCATTGACTATGCTTATACTGTGTTGTGCTCAGGCAGCAAACTGAGTGTGACTCTGACTAGAAGAACGTTCACTCCCTTGGCCCTATTGTCAAAGGGCTCCTGCAATCTGCAAACATGTCATGCAATGCAGAGTTGCAAATTTACATGCAAATTGTCTTGGTGGCGTTGCCCAGGTGCTGGCAGTGGTGGGCTGCAGAGGTGGCCTACATGAGCAGAGGACCAGGCTGCCCTGTGCCAGACACAGCCAGTTCCAGAAGGATCCACTGCAGCCCCTAAGCCAACACGGTGGTGTCACCGTGGAAGTGCGTTTAAGGGCAGAAAATTCTGGGGAGAGGGAGGGGAGCAAGGAAAAGCAGAGCAAGAGAATAGAGGGGACACCAAGTTTTAGGGTGTTGACACTCCACTCCTCCAAAGGGACAGGGGCCCAAAGAGGACCCACAGAGGACTCAATTGAAGCACAAGAAAAGGGTGAAAACAGATTGACAGAATCACAAAATCATTAGGTTGGAAGAGAATTTTAAAATGAGAGGCTTAGCAGAGATAAACCACTATGCCTTGCTGTGGTGGTTCTTTAGAGAGATCCAGACAACTGTTGATGGCAAACATTACAAACCCCAATATAAAAATGGAACACAATATAAACCCAACTAACACACTGTAACACCTTAACGACCCTCCATGTCTCTCTGAAGGGGTGCAACCTGCAACAACAACGGTGCAGGCAGGAAAGGTTTCTGCAGTGGAGGAATAAAGCTGAGCCTGGGAGGGAAGATGGGGAAACCCACAACAACTGAAAGAGGTGGAGATTTGTTTCCACTGTGTGTGCAAGTGCTTGTTTCTCTTCTGGTTTACTGTTGCATCCCAATATTCTAATGAGCATTTTTGTTGTGTAGGTGTGGGTGCACTGTTTAGTAATCATCAGTTCCCCAGTGTACATAACATTTTAGAAGGTGAAAGGGGCTTGAGTACAAAGATGCAACTCTGCCTTTTTCATGTGCATGTTTCAGAAACAAAATGAAACTTGTTCCCAAGAGAAGTTTCTTAGAACATCTTTTCTTTCTATTTCAATAAGACAGAGCAAAGACATTACTTACAACATACAGTAATCTATAATATTAACAGCTGTCAGTGCATTAAAAGTACTTTAAGTAGTTGTCTTTAGATGTCAAGATTCACAAGAATAAGAAGACATTGAGGGTGGGGAGAATTACACAGTGGGAGCAAAAGCAAAACACTCGACTCCATAAAATCAGGAAACCCTGAAAGAACATTTTGTCTGTAGAGCATTTAGGATCTTGATTAAAGCCATTGTTTACAGCCTAGCAAAGACACTATTATATCAGCAAGGCCAGTTTCACTATCAGGCTCATCAGCACAATACAGCCAGCAGGGACATTTTAAAAGGTCTCTTCAGTTAAGCCCTAAAGTGGTTTCAGTATCTATTCTTTAAAAATATGATAAAGAATGTATAAAAATAAACCCCTATATTTCATGCTGATGTGTTCTAGTGCTTTTCTGTCAGACTTTAACCATGAAAGGAATAGCCTTTTTGTGCAAAGAGAATAGCTAGAAGAAGATTCAGGGAATAATAAAAGAAGATTCAGGAAACAGTTATGAAATATTGGTTTTATCCAACAAATATGAATGCAGCTTAGGTCCAGATATTAGCACGATTGTTCTTTCTAGCCCATTAAAATTAGCTTAGCTGGCGATTAGACAGACTGTGGTTGCTTCCTCCTTGAAACCCTCCACTGGCCCTTCAGCAAAACATCTCACAGACTTGTCCTTGCTTCAAGGTCCTGTGATGAAGTGTAGGCTTCAATTTATCTTTCATGACTATTTCTGCCATCAGGAACACCTACCTTGTGTGTGAATTACCCAGTCTTCAATATAAAACTCTCAAACTGTTTGAACTGTACACCATTCTAATACCAGTCCAAATGACCAATTCATACTTTCCTTCTAGACTGAAAACTACTTGAAACCCAAGAATGGATTATCTTGGAGAATATTTGTATTAGTGACATTGACTAGGGCTCACATTGAGAGTGGTTTGGCATTTTGTTCCCACAATTTTAAAACCAAAAACCTAGAGAAGAAATCTTTAAATGTAGGTTAATATAGATTCATTTTCTCTTTTTTTTCCTCTAAAACAAAAATGTGAGAAGAAAGTTTAAAATAGAAAAAAAAAATGCTAATTTTTGGTTGATTTTACCATTTTAACTTATAAAGTGAAATTTCTCACCAAAATGTGAGGTTTGAGCAGAGGATGTTTATACCAGGAATGCATCTAAATGAGTTTTAAGAACATGTCCAGCCAGGTCAGTGCAGTGCTCTTTCTTCAGGGTTTGTATAACCTGTAAATCTAATTATCTATACAGATGTAACTTCCACTGTAAGAGCTAACTGTGATACTGCTGTTGCCGTGAAATATACATTTCAGCTATATTTGGAAAACTTGAATCAGTTTTTAAAAACATACAAAATGAAATGTTTACATATTTGAAAGTTTGTGACAATGCAATTGTCTTGCATTTTAAAATTAATAAGTTGTACATCAAAATGGATGTGTACATTTTTTCTATGTGCATAAAAGATTCCAACCAGTTATCCTTCCTATTCTTGAAGCACATGTTTTACATTGCTTCCTCATTCTTTATTTTAGTTCATGATTCTCTGATGCCTACACATAAATAATGGATGAATATGCAATATCAGCATTACATATGTCTCATTCTAATAAGAAAAAGTAAAAATGGGAAATTTTCTTTATTAGCTCAGCATAAGTGAAATAGTTTGATTCTATCCAGTAGTGTCCTGTGTATACAAGATCCTGAGGGACTTAAATCAATAGAATTTCACTTGGTAGGATTATTTAGCCATCTTTAAAGTATCACAGTATCGTCAAGGACAGACAAGTAGACATGAGAAAAGAATTCATCGAGACCCACTCTTTTAGATGCGTGTGCTCTACTAATTGTTATAAAGTTTAAAACAACATAACAAACCAAGTATCAGACTCATTAATGAATCAGCATGCAACTGTTGCCAAATATAGCATATAATTAATTACCATTGATATGCAAATGATATTGGGTAAAATTACTTGATTTAAAGTGAGACAAGTGATAGCTGACAGGATGCTCTAGAAGTTGAAAGTTTTGTATTTCTGTCAAGAGCAGATGCATTCATCTTCCAGACTAAAACCTCAGCTACTTGAAGTAAAGGACAGCATTGTTAATACCTGCTTCATATTCTAGACAGGATCACTCTAAATGCAATTGTCTGAAAATTGCAACAAACATATTACTGACAGTTAATTAACTGTATCTATAAAATCACAGGATGCAAAAAATTAAGCAGAAATCTAGGGATGACCAATAAAATAATGCACCAGCTTATTAAAATATTGTTTGGTGGAAGTCAGAAATAAGGGGGAATATTTACAAATTAATAGGTAGATTTAGGACCACCATGGTTATGACAGACCAATTTCATTTTTCAATGTCCTTTTAATCCCCCTGCTAAATCCCCAACCTTTTGTTCTTTTTTATGCTCATTATGTTAACAGTACATGTGAATGTAATACTGATTTTTCTTTGTTTTGTATAATTCTTCTTCAGTTTAGACATAATTGCAACAAAAATTCATGTTATTAATCACTGTCTCATGTTTTCTTGCAATAACAGCTTGAAATGTTTTAAGAGTAACAACACCTTCAAAGTATAAAGGTTAAAGCTCTTTATGTAGAGGTCTAATATGATCCCAGTTTATGAAATTTACCTAACTTATATTTTCTGTGTTGGTATGGTGAATTGAATTTGACCATCACTACAATGATTTCTCTCCTTTCACTGTTTGCTCATTAGAAGAAAGCAATAGGTATTACATACTGATCCAGAAATGAGAAAGTAAGTGGGCAGGTATTCTTTATAAAAAGGTCTTAAATGTAAATAATGACAGTTATCTCTATCTGCTCACTCCTCCTTAGTTAATGTTCTTATGGATTACTTAGAGAGTGAAATCACAGACAATTTCAGGGAGATCTAAAGGATTAATATGTGGATTATTTCCCCTAGTAACCAAAAACCCATTCCAAGTTAACCAGTCGAATGATGTCACTATGAAACTGTAAACTTAAGCAACCTGTGGTGGTGTGAGAGTTGTTTTATTAAGTTATTAAGTCATTTTTGTAAGATTTTTAAGTTATTTTTATAATGGTTGAGTTCACTGTATACCCCTGTGTTCTGCATTGGTTGTTTTGTCTACTGTATAACCAGACGTTTTCTGTCATTCATTCCTTCCCTGCACCTGTCGCTGTCAATCCCCCCTCTCTCCTCGTGGTCGCCCCGTCTGTCACTTCAAGACCCTTCCCTGGATTCTGGAAAGATCCAGGAGAGGTGTCGAGTGATAGGCTGGTGCCCGGGGAATCCCCTCCTACCCTCCTGTGATTTGTTAATGGTTCAAAGGTTGACACCCCTGTTACCACCCCCGTGTTCCCTGGTTGGCTGACCCGTTGTCAGCCCTCCCCCGTTTATAAGTGGCTGTCGAGCTTTGATCTGGGCTCTTCTGGGCAGCAGGTAGTGGGGTGCAAAGCTCCGTGCTCCCCCCCCTTCAATAAACCCTTGTTAATACCCTGCTCAGAGGAGTCTGCCTTTCATTCAGCTGCCGCAGTTGCTTGCTACATCTACGTGCCCGTCGCTGGCTTGGTGGGATCCAAGTTCCCACAGGGAGGAGGCGGCTCGCTCTGCCTGCCGCTCTGACCTTACCACGTTGCCGCAGTGAGACACACTGAGCTAGCCTGTGGCTGCACTGGTCAGCGCGAACTGGACGCTGCGACAGCAACCTAAAGAATAAACAAGGACAGTTTGTTGCCTTCTGTCACCAGTTCTGAAAAAATGGTTCATCATCAATGAGGAGATAGAGACATTATTCAGAAATGTGTATTCTATGCCAGAGACTGATAGCTTTCTTAATATTGAAAAAAGGGAAAACATATCCTTATAAAAAATCTGCTATTTATCTCTCAAAGAATGAAAATAACCCTATTTTGTGTTGCTTCAGTGTGCAGTAAAGCAAAAACTTTATTTCTAGTTGCTTCCTAAAAAGAGATGTTGTGGTCAATATTATGAGAGACATTTTCAGAAGAAACAGTCCCATTTCCGTTCAGATTAGCTCTCAAAAATCTTTCATGGGTATATAGACACTTCTGAAAGCATATGTCCGTTTTATGACACATACTGTATATATAAATTTTGAGAACATTTTCACTGACAGGTGACTAGGAACAGTTGTCCCTTTATTCCCTTGCAAGTTTAATTTAACTTACCACACTTGCAAGGCGTGAGGAGGTATCTCACACAGAGACAACCATGCACTCTTTACTTGAAATAGTCCCAATCATAATTAAGTACTACATACCTATATAGTATAATCAACTTTTGCTTGATATCATATACTCTCTCTCTCTTCCCCTCTATTTTTTTTTAAGGGTTTGGTTTGATTGTATTTTTTTTTTTTTTTCTTCTGAGCCCCTGGCACTTCAGAGTCCCTCCCCATTCCTGGCATAATGCCTGTGTAAAGGCAAGCTTCTTTAGCTACTTCATGGCTGTGAAGTCACCGATTTTTTTTACCTCTGACCAGAGAAATCAGTTTCCAAATGAACTGTAGTTCTTAATGGGAATTGTGGACATAGGTAAGGAATTACAGTTAGGTAATAGAATTTTCTCTAACAAGAAACATTTACAGAAATAACATAAGTCATATCATATCAGACAAAAGAAGCAGCTATCCCAATTTTGTGTACCTGACAAAACCAATAACAGATGTCTAGCAATCACTGCAAAGGCACTCCTTAAAATGTGCATCAAATCTATAGCAGTTAGGGACACTATGTATAGAGGCACTAGTCTTGCTGTGTAGCTGTCACTGTTTTTCTTTTTTCATGAATGACTTAGTTACTTACAGGCAGAGTATGTCTAATTTCCTGTGGCAGAGAATTCCATGGATAGCTGCACCTGAAGTATCTCCTTTTTTTGCTGTTTAGAACTTGAGACACACTTGTCTTATCTGATGCTCCTTACATCTTGTATTAGAGGAGACAGTAAACAATCTTTCCCTATTTACCTTCTCCTTGACACTTCTGACATTCTGCCATATCCACCTTAGATCATTTATCTTCCAGGTCAGACTGCTATATTTGAACACCCTTCTTACAGAAGTCATGTCATACCTTTGATCATCCTTGTTACCCTTAGTGTAACTTTTCTTATTGAAATATCTCTTCTCTTACAGGAAGGAACCAGAATTGTTCAAAAATATCTAAAATTTGTTCTTGTTTTTACCCTGGGAGGTCAGGAGATTTGAGCACTGCCATCCATTATATGGGATTATACTTCTATCCCCTAGTATACCAAGCCTGTCACTCTAGTGTGAGATACAGTAAGGCATGTTCTCAAGTTAGAGCATTCTCAGCAGACTTTCAAATCTGTCAGAGAGCCTCAAGTGTCCTTTTTTTTTTTTTTTTGTGTGTGTGTGTGTGTATGTGTGTGTGTGTGTATATATATATATATATATATATATATATATATATATATATATATACACACACACACACAGGTTGCTACCTTGATTTAAGAGGTTTTAATCACCTGGGTTCTCGGAGATTCATCAGGAGTTCACGGTTAGAAGTTCATGACCAGTGGCTGAAAGATTCCTATCACTGTAACCAAAGGCAGTTCCCACAGTTCATGGTTTCAATTCCAAAGCAAAGATATTCAACAAAGCTAAGGAAAAGTGTTGGGACCCTGGAGGCTGAAAATTTCAGGCTTTCTGAGCTGAGGGTGCTGAGCCTCAGGCAAGCTCCACATTTGACTTGAGGCCTTGGAAAAGGCTTCCAAGATTGTGTGATAGCACAGGGGCTGTGGTTATGGAGTTTGAGTAGTGTTGTGTGGCCTCACAGGGTGAAAAACTTAGATTTGGAATTTTGGTACCAAGTTGGAGGATTCGGGGCATTACCTGGATTCTTCTTCTTCACGTTCTTCTTCCTCCTTTTTCTTCATGGATTTGGGTGTTTTTCTCTAATTGAGTGAAAAATGTCCACATTGCGGACCTTTGGTTGTCATTATTGGGTCAAAAGTATAAATTACAGAAGTGTCACCTTGGTATTAGGTAATTATCACTTAAATAGCCTTGGTAAGAATTAGAGGCTCTCCATTTATCTCATTTCTCTAACTAGCAAGTTGGAGCTCATGCTTTGTGAGCCTGTAAATACTGTGAATAGATAAGATATAATAAACATTCCAAGTCCGAACTCGACTTTACGTCTCCCATGTCTTTTATCCTGACCTTGGCTGAGATAAAGCAGCCAGAACTGCAACAGAAAGGAGGTGTAGAAATTTCATCCCTTCACAGGGGTGGCATGTTACTTTAGCCTTTCCCTTATCAAATATGCACAGAAGTACAAAGAACAAAATTTCATATGAGCATGAAATATGGCCTGTATAATCTGCACTAGCAACCTTGAGAGACTCCTCAAAAAACTCATTCAAAATTCATTTTTTGGATAAAATCATGATGTTTCCACAAAACTAGTTCATGAAGGACTCAATTAATGTAAGAAGTGCATAATGCACATACAAGCTTCAGGGTACAAAAATGCTGTCCTTCAGAAAACAAACTATTTTCCAGAAAGGGAAAAGTTGAGCAATCTAGTAGGATAGTCTAGATTTCCATCACTTCTCTCAAATAAACTAATGGCAGAATGAGGCAGAGACACAGACAGGACACTCTCTCACACCTTCCCCAGAGCTGGGACTATAATTGGCTCGTTTGCACAGTGTCAGTTCCTGTGTACCAATGACTCCCCAGGCTTGTCCTGGGATAGCTACAATCCTCCACAAACAATCTGTGCAGTCACAATGCAAGAATGTACGCCCACACACAATCTGTACCCTGCTGAGTGGGCAAATAAATAGCAAACAACAAACAAATAATATAGTGTAAAATTCAGTGCATAATAGCTACATATAAATGTTCAAGAGAAAATCATAAGTAAGGGAAGGGAAGGCAGTGCCTTCTATGATAGATTACATCTCTTTTCTGCATAACTATTAACATTCTCTGGAAATCAAATTTGTGTCTGATGAAAGTGAAGTTTCAAATTTTTTCATAAAGAAAACCATAGTTCAAGAATCTTTCTTTGAGAAGTGTTTTTAAGGCAAGTGTTATTCTATAACTGATTTTCATTTTGTAGATCAAGACATCTTTTCCTGATCTCACAGCAGTTTTGCTATTCTTTTTCTCAAGGAAAGAGACAGCAACTGTAACATTCAGTACAGCCTTAGAAAGTGTTTGCATGGAACTCTTGGCATGACTGTGGCACTGAGGCAGCTGTATACAGCAGAACAAGGCAACACGAAGCAGAGGTTCCCTTTCAGCCACAAAGATCTGGTTATTCCACAGGGAAGCTTTTTTATGTTTCCTTACCTTGGGACACATTTTCTGTACTCCTGCCCATCTTTTCATATCTGGACTCGTCTCCCAGTAGACTCCATGGCTGCTTCTCTCTGATCTTAATTTTGATTTGGAGATGTGGCATGAAGCATATGTTTCCCAGCTGGATATTCTGTAGGGGAATTTTTATCTGTTCATTGCATTCAGTTCCAAGGGACATTATGGAAGGAAAAGATCATCACGAGAATCTATCAGGCTTTCCTCTTCTCAATTTTCAGCAGCAGAATCAGAGTGTTAGTTACTTAACAAGCTTAACTAGTGTCAAGCCAAAAACTAATTTTTTCTCTTCTCTGGATCCAGAGAAAGAGTCACAAATTCAAATAAATATGATTTTCAAAATACAGGACAAAGAGATGCTTTAGCTAAAATACATATTTCCTGCTATAGGAAAAAAAAAAAAAAAAAAAAAAAAAGCCTCTCATAAAAATAAACCTGCTTTTGAAAGACATATGAAAAGAAAATATTTACATTGTATCACATCAGACAAAAACATAATTGATTGGTCATTTGTTTGCATTTTATATATAATGCATATGGAAGAATAATAAAGGATAAGACAGTAAGTCTCAGTGGACATTTTCTTCTCTTCATTAATTTTTCTTTGTAAATTTCCATTAATTTTCTTGTTACAGTTATTTTCATAAAATCAATTAAAAACTTATATAATAAATGGGAATTGCATCTTTCAAAGTTAACAGGGCTGGAAGATGCAATATTACTTAAATTAAAATTATCCATTGGTAAATAAATTAACTCTTCCTTTCAAAGCCACAAGACTGGTTAGATTATATATTCTGAGCTAGCACCACAGTTACAATAGTGTTTCATTTTCTTTAATGTTTAGAGAAAAGTGTCAGTTAAAAAACAAAACCAAACAAAAACCTTTCAACTATTCACACTGAAAATCTTTCAGGAAAATTTCCTCTTTTTTTCCCCCAGTTATCTTATTTACAGCTCTCATCCTGCCTTGGAAAAACACTTGATAATGTTTGGCCGACCTGAGCATGTAAGGGAATTGAAGTCAGGGGATGTATACTCTTTATCATCAAGTATTCCATGAGTCACTTGGGAGATTATCTTTGTTGTTCAGTTAAGAGCAGAGTCCACATCAGCTGAGTGGGACCTTTGGAAACCATAGCATGTTCTATGGCATATCCCAAAAGCTAAGCATCTTTCTTGGTAGACTCCAGGGAGACCACCTGCAGGAGGCCTGCACCTGCCAAAACATTGGCTGAAGGATGGGAGACAGTGAGTTAGAGCTTTTTTTTTACCTTTTTGTAGCTCAGCAGTGGGAAAAGCATAAAATTGCAAGGAAATTACAGGGCAAGTCCAGCCAGAGGTTTCAGGTGATAACATTTCACAAGATTCTCAAATATTTAGTTTAAATTACTTAATGAGATGTTCTGTAAACCACCTAATGATGTAAGATTCTCATTCAAAATTGAAATTTCTGAGGCTTAGCCATAATTAATAACCAGTACCTGGCTTTTATATGTAAGAATAGCAGCAGTTTCTCAAAGCTCTATATTATTCAATGAGATTAAAATCTCAGTCCTGTTGTAGGGGTTAGCACTTTATGGTTATACAGATACTAAAGTAATCTTAAATGTTTTCTAAGGGGACTGATACTGCATTAGATATAAAACTATACTCTAAAAGACAACAAAATGTGTTTAAGAGGTTCATGAAGTTAAGAGACGCTTTCTCTATTTAGGATTTCAACTTGAATCCAAACCATCAGCTACAGCACAGCAGCTTTGTATTTACTGGATGGAAGGAGATGTCTGATGCCTTTTTAGCAATTCTGCATGGCTGAATAGATTTGGATAAAATCAGCTGGTTATTCATATCACTCCCATTTTAAAACTGACCCAAAAAATGTCGCTCTGTTAGAGACATTAACATTCCTTCAATTTTCCATCATAGTTTTTAATAATTTCTCCTCTGCATTTTTTATCAAAAATGGAACTATTTAATTTTATTCAAACAGTCCTTTAAAGTCCCTTGGATAGGTATTTGAGAAAAGCTTTTTCTAGTCCTTTGGGGAACTCCATTCTTAACCTCTGAGCCCTTTCAAAACTATTGGTTCAATGTCAGCCCCTTGGAAAATACAAAAGATACCTAAACAGAGACTCAAAGGCATGGTGGAGGCTAATGATTTAAAGACCTTATTCCTTATTTTCTATTAATGAAATAGAAATACCACATTATAAGAATCTGTAGTTCCCTAATACTACAGTACGGGAAGTTGCATGGACCTTAAGGGAAAATATGAAGAAAGATGTGTATTTCACCCTAAGTATCTGATATGGGTGGTCTGAATGACAGGTGACTCGCAGGTAATTTTCACCTATCATTCAGAGATGTTAAGCTACTGAATTATGTCTTCTAAAATGCACTTATATTAATCAGTGTTCAAGAGTGAGTATATTCCACATCAGCTAGCTGTGACTTTTTTTTTTTTTTTGAGTAGTTTCATTCAGAGAGATTAAAATTCAGTGGGATAATTAGCCCACTTAGAGCTATGAAGACCAGCTCAGTTAATTTTACTTGTAATTTAAAATGAGGAAAAAAAATCCTAGGATTGAAACTAATTTTCTAGTAGAAGATTTTGGGCTCTTTTATGATAAACTCTTGGCTAAAAGGACTGCAGAAGAAGAAAATGGGAAGGATTCATCATGGACTTTCTCTTTGATGAACACCTGCATATACATGTGGACATTTATAACTGTCCTCTAAAGCCAGGAAAATAATGATCTGTTACAGAAAGGTACCAAAATGAAAGCATTTTAATGAAAAGCAGTGTTTTTTCATGCAAATATATATTCATTAATATTAACTAAATTTTATTTCTCAAGTGTCAAAAAGGTGGAAGATATTTAACATTGTTGTGTAGTATACTGGCCCATTATGTTTCATTCTTGAACACTATTTTTCTTTCTTTAGGGCACCATCTGTTCATAACACTTTCAATAATTTTCTCCCATGTATAGTATTAGTGTATAACAGAAAGTGAAGTTTGTTGATAATTCCCAAGGACATTGTCTTAAACAGTAACCTGATATACATATAAGTGTCAACATTTAGCAGTCGGGAATAAGGTAGTGCACTTGCCTGGATACTTGTGCAGAACCTGATTTTCTCAAATATGACACCTAAACTAGACCATGTGTGTTGGAAAATAGCCAAAATCTAGGTCAAGTTGTAAGATGTTGACATTTGTCAGAAATCATGTGATTAGGTGTTTAAACCTAGGGGGGAAAAAAAAAAAAAAAACCAAACAAACAAAAAAAAAACCCACCAAAAAAACCACAACAGAACAAAATATAAAGTTCAGACATAATAATTCGGTTGTTCTTTGACAACTGAACAAAAGATAACTTTTAATTGAAAGAAAAGACTGAATCATTTAAACCATATTTAGAGTAAAATTGCTATTATTTGCAAGTGACAACGAAAATGTAAACATTGTCATTTTGCTAATGTAAAAGTATTTATTGTTTTAGTTTATTGCACTAATATAGAATTTTGGACTTTGCTTAATTAGTTCTTTTACTTTCTAGAGGCTAAAGGTTTTATCTGGTTTGATGATAAAAAAAAAAGAAAGGAAAGAGGAAAGAGGACTAAGAGGAAAGAGGAAAAGTCTCCATGCTGTTTCTCTCTTTTTATCATCTGAACATTGAATCTCATTTTGCTTGACTTCCATCTTATAAATTGAACAAAAATAGCACAATGCTTATTCACTGTGTGCTGTTCCTGAGTTCATTGTCATTAAAAAATAGGTGGCCTAGTTTTTGTCTAAGAGACAACAAAAATGACATTTTTAATACACACACAACTGCTGCTTCTTAAGCAGATGACAGTATCCTGCAGAAACACAAATAAGTTTATATCCTGCTAAAGCAACATGGGATGCCATCAAGTATATCTAATCACTCACTCTATAAAACATTGGTTTAAGATTTCCAGAAAGATAAAACTCTAGGATTACTTCAAGTTGAAAAACGAGTAACAATGGGTGGAGACAGGAAGTGCTACTCAAAACCAAATAAAAATTCTTTTAAATCTATCTATATTTCAAGGAAAGAAGAAGAATTTGAGTGGTTTTTTTTCTGGGCTTATTCAAGATTATAGGAAGAATCCTTAGAATATCTGAGTCAGATCCAACCTCACCTACTTCTCTGCATTCACAACGTCCTTTCTGATCTACTCTTAAAGAGTCAAGATGTATAATGCATCATACTATAAAGAAATAAAGCATCCATACCCAAGAGAGGTTGAATGAAATAGTTCATTTTCCAGCTAAAAGTCATTGCTCAATACCTACTTGAAGACAGTCAGATAGCCCAGTAGGGGAAACAAAAAAAAAAAAGAAAAAAAAAAAAAAAAGTTAAGGAACATGTGGATGTTTCATCTTATAACATCAGAAAAATCAGTTTTGTAAATTTTTCACACCCCAAATTTAGCACAAAAGTCTACAATTTAGGCTGGAAACGATCTCTAAGATCATCAAGTCCAACCACTGAACCAGCATTATTGAGTCCACAACTAAACCGTGTCATCAAGTGCCACATCTGCATGTGTTTTAAATGCCTTCAGGGATGGTGGTTCAACCACAATCCTGGGCAGCCTATTCCAAAATTGACAACTCAGGTCCTTTGTCATGCAGCAGCTTTCCAGTCACTCTTCCCTCAGCCTGTGTCTCTGCCTGGGGTTGTCATGACCCGAGCGCAGGACTCAGCATTTGACCTTGTGGAACCTCACACCACTGGCCTCAGCCCATTGTTCCAGCCTGTCCAGATCCCTCTGCAGAGCTTTCCTGCTCTCTAGAAGATCAACACTCCCACCAAAGACATTACCACCTAGCTGAAGGTCCACTGGATCCCTTCATCTGGGTCATTGACAAAGACATTTAACAGAACTGGTTCCAATAATGAACCCTGGGGAACACCACAATTTGCCAGTTGCCAGGTGTATATAGCTCCATTCACCACCACAGTTTGGACTCAGCAATCCAGATAGTTTGATGTTGTTTTTTTGGGTTTTTTTTTTGTTTACTAATGAGCTATACATCTGTCCAAAAATTGTACTATCTAACATGCCGTTCGAAGTTGAAATTGATTATTTTGCTGAGCTTTCAGGTCAAGTAGAATGGAGTTTAAATGACAAAGAAAATACACATAAATAGAAAGTGAACTCAGAAATCAATTAATAGAGAAGGTACTGAGTGATGGAATGAATTTATGATATAGGCGATGCGGTTAACTAACATAAATGTATTAAAGAAAAAAATATAAAGCTGAGGAGACTAATAAGTTAAAGACATTAATCAAATCTGGGAGTCCATGTAGCCAGCTGGCCTCTTAAATATTATTTTTATTAATGTTACTATTATGGTTTTCTTCTTTAATGTGCTAACCTTCATATTAAGAGTTTCCAAGATTGAAATGTTCTGTCATTATGTAGAATAGAATGATTCACTGAAGAGCTCAAAATGGTCATAAAATTAATGGCAATTATGAGATGAACAGGGAATAAAGCCTCAAAATTTCCTTCTACACATATACAGAATGTGTCTTTATTTGCACATATATATATATGTACATATAAAGCACATATATAATATTTATGGTTTTAATAGTTCTTCATGGCAACAATAATATCCGCCCCAGTGTAATGAGGAGCATGGTTTTTCAATAGTTGGATGTGCATTTCAGCAGCTTTGGAGTTTAAGGTAGAATAAACTCCAGCTGAATATTTCCAGTACTTCAGATGTTTATCTTCTCTCCCAGATTGGTCGTCCCTTGTCTGATAATGCCCAGCTTCCTTCTGCATCTTCTGTTAGCAAATCATTGAGATTTTCCTCCTTTGTTTGGCCACATCTGTTTTTACAAAATTCTGGAAAATTGAATTAGCTGTCAAGCAACTTTTTCTGCAAACTATAGTCAGAATTAAGTAGCTCCAAATATTTATATGTGATAACCACCCTGTGTTATTTCTGTAGGAGATGAGACAGAAAGATAAGAAATTTTCTGATGGGTATACCTAGGCAGAACTTCAGACAAAAAATTCCAGAGAATAGTCCTCATTGGTGCTTTTTACTTACCGACAAGATTTTAATAATGGACCTTAAAAACCTTTTATCACTACAAAGGAAGGGGTTACATGTGTATAGAAATATAAATATATGGATATGGATACAGATATAGACCCACACAGAGGCATATATTTGAAAAGTAATATATGTCAGAATCACAGGGGTTCAAGAAACAAAACATATGTCTGTCAGCTGGAAGGGCATGTAATTACTGCACAAATACTGGTACAAATGTATCATTTTATATATCATTATATATAATTTTAGACAAAAAACCCAAACTAAATCAGAACAAAACACATTAAAACATATCTTCAATCTGGCAGTAGAAACAATTGATTTAAGTATCGCAGAATTATGCCCTTGAGTTTGATACTCGCCTAGATTTTTTTTCTTCTTCTTCTTTTTGGTAGATGTTCAAGCACAAAATTAGAAATATGTAACTGTAGTAATGTATTAATTGAGTTTATATTTAATTGGATTTGTAATGTTTTTTCCATATGTCTGTCCTTGCCCAGCAGTGCCTATCCACCCCACTGAAATGTAACCTAATTCTGTTTCCCTCCTGCTTCTCCCTTATTGGGTGATGCCTCTGGGCCCTGCCTCTGGGCCCTGCCTCTGGGGGAAAAAGCCATGACAGGGGAGGAGCCAGGTCTCTCTGGCATTGGAAAGTCATTGGGAAAGGTCTCCAGCAAAGCAGGACAGGACTTGAGAATAAAAGCTGTAAAATCCCACCTGAAGCCAGAGAGCAGACTCTTACTTTTGTCATCGGCGGTCGTCTAGTCTCGTGGGGAAATACTACATGTAACAAAAGAGTTTTTCTCTGTATGAGATCTGTGGAACAGCAACAGCAACTTGGAATTCCACTGGCTTCATGAAGTGCTGCAAATATTTAATCTATGTATATTCTACTCATCTGAAATGCAATACTCATTGCTAGTACAATTTTTTTTGGTTTGGAGTGGATCAGTTTTCAGAACTGTTATTCAGCCCCCCTGACATCATGCAATTAAAATTGCAGATGACAAAAGTATACAAAACTATGATCAATGTAATACAGCAGCAAGACTAGAAGTTAATCCTATACAATGACTGGGCAGTGAGGCTAAACAAATGGAAGTACTGTTGTATATTGTAAGTAATTAAATCATAGAAATCTTTGCCTCAGGAGATTGTAAGTGCTAGGTTTATAAAGGCATTGAAAAATCAAAAGGTCCTTGGGGGAGGAAAAAAAAAGAGTTAGTGAAAAGCCAACTAAATATGAAAGATCACATTCCCAGTGGGGAAACCACAGCTTGGAGGAAACCGGGTGCCGTCACATAAAGTGCTACCACGTATTGAGCTGAATACATACATTTCCCTCAGTCAAGAGATCTGCTGGACTTACCATTCCAGCTTTGATTAATACTTTCTTCATCACAACAGAATAGTTCAGGACAACTATTACTCTCCTCCTCAATCTGTTCTTTTTTGTAAATTCTGACTGTGGTGTGACAAGTTGGGTAAAATTAGTCTATTGATATTATAATTCTTTATTTCTTTTACTAAATAACCAATTATAAGATAATGTTTTCTTCTTTCAAATTATAAAAACAGAAGGTGTTCCCTGAATTTATTTTCAGGATTCTCCCAAACATTTCTCTTTGAAAAAAACTGAAGGAAATATCTCCTGAAAATGTTGGGGTTTTTTTGCTCGTTGCAGCTAATATTTTTTTCTAGATTTTTGTAGAATCATAGAATGTCTTGGGTTGGAAAGGACCTTAAAGATCATCTAGTTCCAACCCATCTGCCCATGGGCAGGGCCAATCCACCTTCCACTAGACTAGGTTGTTCAAAACCCCGTCCAACTTGGCCTTGAACACCTGCAAGGATGGGGCACCCAGGGCTTCTCTGGACAACCTGTTCCAGTGTCTTACCAACCTAATTATAAATAATTTCTTCTTAATATCTAATCTAACCCTACCTTCTTTCAGTTTAAAGCCATTCCCCCTTATCATATCAATACATGCTCTTGTGAAAAAAGTCCTTCTTTAGCCTTCTTGTAAGTCCCTGTCAGGTACTAGGTGGTCTCTGTAAGGTCACTTTGGAGCCTACGCTGCTTCAGGCTGAACAACCTCAACTCTCACAGCCTTCATAGGAAAGGTGCTGCAACTAACTTGACAAAAAATTCTGTTTGCATCATTTTTCATAAGCAGTTTCCTGTCCTATACTTTATAAAAAATGCAACACATAAGTCTTAGGTACATTCGTTGGAAAGAATGGTGAAACAATTTGTTTATTCACAAAATGTATTTTAAAGGATTGGAAAGAGGTACCATAATTCACTTCTGTTCTAAATTTCCTTTTTTTTCCCATGTGTAATAGTTTCTGGAAGCTCTTAATCTCTTGACAAAAACTCCATAATTTGCAATACTCTTCTAATGATTGCAGGGTATTTCTTCCACTCTCAGGACATTACCACTCTAGTGGGAATTATGGACACACTTTAAGAGGATTTGATTCAGTATTAGAGCAGCAATTGTGTGTTAATTAAATACCAATTGATTATTTAAAATGCTTGTGCTGCGTTTTAGGGACATAATCTGTAAATCTTGATTACAATTTTTTTAATGATATATTGCATGTTCTGTTATAACAAAAAATGTTTGAGTGATGCTGAGCAGTGAGCAAAGCAACAGCTTGATGTTCAAGGACACTCTGGTGGAAGTGGGTAAATGGATGTTCCTTGTTAAAATATATTTCTCATTGATTGTTTTGCCTAATAAAGTAATTTATAAAATATACTGAGTCTAATCGGGGATTTTTTGCTTTGGTTTTCCATCACATGAGCAAGATCAAAGAATCAGAGAATATCTTGAGTTGGAAGGGACTCACAATGGTCATCAAGTCCAACACTTGAAATACCATCTTTTCCTTCCTACAGGGAAAAAAAAAAAAAAAAAAAATTAAGGAAAGGTATAATTTCTGTTTTCTCAGAGCCTAGGACTCCTCACACACAGGAATTTCTCAGATAGGTAGATGCTTAATCCCAGACTGCAACTAAGTACTGTTCACTGCACAGCCCCATTATAGGATGGGGAGATGAATCAGAGAAAAGAAAATAAACCTCCTGGGGTGAGATAAAAACAGTTTAATTACTGGAAAAAAGTTAAATGTTATTATTAATATTCCTGTTATTATTTGAACAAGAAAGAGAGGGAGAGAGAGATAAAATCCAAGAAATAGAAGTGATGCCAAATACAACTGCTCACCCCTTGCTGACCAATGATGGCCAGACTGGTCCCTCCCAGCCAGCTCTTCCAGTTTATATAGTGATCATGATGTTGCTATGGAATATCCCTTGGCCACTTCAAGTGTGCTGTTTTGGTGGTGCTCCCTCCCAACTCTTGTGTACCTGATGGCTGGCAGAGCATGGGTACTGAAAATTCTTGATGTAGAGAATAAGCACTACTAAGGAACAATGAAAACATTGACAGGTTATCATTGTTTTGGTAATGAATCCAAAACACAGCACTGTACCAGTTATTAAGAAGAAAAATAATTCTCTTCCAGCTGAAACTAGGACAGTAGGTTTATCCTCTATCCTGTGTTGAGTAGTCAGTAAAATGAACGATGGGGTTTTTTTCTGTTATGGTTAAGCATTAGGTCATATACCCTTTATCTGATCCATACCCACTTGATGTGAGACTGAATGAAAGCTTAAGGTTCACTAGAAGATATAGCCAGTTTACTGCAGTCAGCAACATTTTGCTGATGTTCAGTTCACAAGCGGCTGGCTACACTAGAAAGGAAAAATTCATCAGGCATGGAGTCTGTACTAAAATGTGAGCTACAGATCAGGCTGAAATAATGTCTTGGTTTTGAAAGACAGTTATCTGCTAAGGAAAGTTAGAGCTTCCCTTGGAATGGAGAATGCAAACCCCCTTCCCTCCAAATTATTATAATTTTGAAATTAGGGGCTTTCAGGTAAAGATATGGGAATAGGTGTAACAGTTCTTTACTATGAATATTAAAAAAAAAAAAAAAAAAAAACACACAAAACCAAATGTAATAGTACCAAAAAAACCCAAGCAAGGTAGCAAACAAAAATCCTGGAACAAACCCTGACAGAGTCAGAGATATGACCTGGCACCTTGTTGGTCAGGGTGTTGGAAGCAATCTAAATAAGTCCTCTTGGAGTAACAGATGTGGTTCTGTGGAACAGAGATGGTCCTGTAGAAAGTCCAGTGGTGACAAGACGGGTCTGGTCTTCCTCTGGGAATCCAGTTGAAAAACCAGATCCCTTTTGTCTTTCAGTCCCAGTTTTTATCTAGCTGGGAACAGTTGGCTCCTCCCCCACTGTGTGGAGCATCTCACAATGGGATGATGGAATGTGTCGTGTCATTGGTGGGCCCTAATGGCCCATTATCAGAAGATGTCCCCCTGGAGGAGGGAGGGGTGGTGAAAGAGATAAGAAACACTGTCCCACCTGGTTTAAATGGCTGGGCCATTATCAGAAGGCATCCGCACCCCTCCCCCCTGGAGTTAGAAGGTTAAAAACATCTCCCAAAAACCAGCTTTCAGCAGGTGAAATAGAATACACATTTTTAGGTTACCTAATCTAAGACAAATAATTTTGTGCTTCCATCACTTTGCAGAACTACGTCATTTTGGGTTGTGTGTTAGCTGAGTCAGCAAGCTTTGTGTATAAATGTGAAAGATACACAGATAAATACATAAAATTCATCAATCAAGAGATTGTAGCAGGAAAGCAGATGGTATATGTGCCAGTGCTAGCAGAATAGGTATTATTACAGCTAAAAAATACTTCTGATTTTATAATCTTTATAGTTTAGGTATATCCAAACAACTCATTCAATCTAATTAGTCAAATATCTTCTGAAACATAAAAAATAGGAGCACAGAAAAATTCCTTTGTAATTTTTCTACATTGGGCTGTTTTTCTTCTTGAGATAAAACTTCAGGTTTAAATATATAAGAGCCTTAGACTATGGGGTATTATAGAAGGAAGGAAAATTACTCTAATACTATTTGGACAAAAGCAGCTGTTTTTATCTGCTGTGCCAGATTAATTTTGGCACCATTCCTGCTGTTTCCTGTGTGCAAACCCAGTGGGGGTGAGGATATCAAGTCAGGGTTTGTGTGAATGGTCATTGCCAAGGTTCTGCCTCTCTATTTTAAAAGAAGAAAAAGAGGCTAGATTTGAGTAGACATTGGACTGACAAACCTAAAGACTGACTTTCTGTGTTTACCAGCAGAATGGCTGTTTAACTAAGATACAATGGCTTTAGCACACAGTACTGCCAGCATCCTTGCTCAGAAAAGATCAGGGTTGTGAGTGAGAGGCCAGAACAAATCTTCATGGTCATATACCCTGCCCTCTTTGGCTGCATTAGGAGAAGTGTTAGAAAGTCAAGGGAGAGGACCCTTCATCTGTGCTCAGCACTGGTGAGGCCACACCTGGAGTACTGTGCCCAGTTCCGGGCTTCTCAGAAAAAGAGAGGCATGGACATACTTGAAGCAACCCAAAGAAAAGTTACAAAGAAGATTAAGGGACTGAAGAATTTTAACTGTGACGAGACACTGAGACATCTAAGACTGTTCAGCATGGAAAACAAATGGCTCAGAGGCCACAAATGTTTACAATTTATGTCTGAAAATATCCAAAAGGAAGATGAAAAGATGATAGGGGTAGGTTGTTTTCACTGGCACCTGGTGACAGGACCTGGGGCAGTAGCAGAAACTGAAACACAGAAGGGTCCATCTGAATATCAACACTTTTAATATTGTAGGGTGACCAAGCACTAGAAGAGATTGCTCATAAAGGTTATGGAATCTCCATGCTTGGAGATATTTAAAAACCATTTGGATATGTTCCTGGGCAACTGCTTCGAGGTGAACCTGCCTGAGCAGCAGGGTTGGACCAAATAACCTCCAGAGGTGCCTTCCAGCCTCAGAAATTTTGTGATTCTGTGATTCAGCCTCCTTGCTGTGATCACCACCGAGGACACAAGGTAGTAATTTTTTGTGCCTTCATAAAAGCTGAGTGGAGACTAAATGCTAAAATTTCATATAGGACACTGAACAGATTGCTAAATTCAGTCACCAACCAGCAGAACTTGGAAAAGGTACAGGTCTCAAGGTTTGTATTGTCATCATCTTTGTCCCAAGTCACTACTTCATCCTCACAAAGGGTGCTAAGGTCTCTGCTGATACTACATTGTCCTCTCTGTCCCATGCTCTCAGAATGACAGGCTTTGCTTTCACAGGCTTTAATAATAATAACTGTGGGCCAGACTGTGCACTCAGGTGGCAAACAAGCTGTAATAACTCATGAATACTTCTTTACACCGCCTAACTTCAGTGAGACTCTTTGATGTCAGTTATTCATATGGGATGTCATGGAAGTAGAAATTCCTACGCCAACCAGTCATACCTAGCATGAACCCATGAAGCTATGAAAGAATGCAGACAGACTTTTTCCTCCCTCCTTCCCAGCAGGACTGCATCTGATCCTGCTAAATTCCAGTCTTTAGTACTTCAGCTGTCAGATAATGACCTTTTATTTAATCTTAAGCTCACTGATGCCTTAAAAAGAACACAGAAGAATGTTGGGTATGCTTCTTTCTCCAAAATGATAGTCTCTGATTTCAGTATATGGCACTCTTTCATAATTATTGGAAAGCTGTAGCAAAGGCAATAAGAAAAAGATTTAACTTTGGTGGGGGTGGTTTTTTTTGGTTGGTTTTAATTTCAGTCTTCTTCCTTCCTTTCTCACATCTCTCCAGAGGTATTGTGTATAACATCATGACTGAGTGGAAGAACTAGAGATAAAGGTATGTGAAATGCCAATTTTCATGTATATTTTATTCTACTCACTAAATACAAGATGAAGCTCCATTTGAAAGTTTAGAAATTGGGTGTTATCTACACTATTCATTACTGAACAATAACAGGTTTTCTATACCGCAAGATAACCACAGGTAAAAAAAAAAAAAGAAAAAAAAAAAAAAAAGAAAAAAAAGGAAAACAACAACAACAACAACAAAACAAACAAACAAAAAAACACCCAGAGAAACTCTTTATCAGTGAAAAATACTCTAAAAACAATACATAACATTTGGATAGAAACAGAGAGTGATTACATTTTAACTAAAAAAAAAAAAAAAAAAAAAAAAGCAAAGCAACCAAACCAACCAACCAACCAACCAAACAAAACCAAAATGAAACAAAAAACCCTGCCCGCAAATCCCTTAGGAAAAAGAAAGTCAAATAAATAAATTCTACCAACAAAAACAGTTTAATCATATATGCTGCCTAATGCTGTTTTATGATTGCAGTGACCAGTTTGCAAGGAACAGACTTCTTTGATAAATAACTCTACAGATAAAATGTTGTTTCTCTGTGTGGAGCTTGTTAGTCATATCCTGATGTGTCACTGATGGCTCAGAGAGATAAAATGAAAAATAAGGGAAACATGGTTGATCAAACAGGTATCTGTTCACAGAAGTAATTCTACCTATGCATATATGCCAACTTCTATGAACATAGATGTTTACTCAAAGGTATATATACACAGGCAGTTATTCTAAATCTGTGCCTGTGTAGAGAATGGTTTCCAACACAAGACAACAGAAAAAATACCGAAAAACCTGTCAACCAAGCAACAGAAGAAACTCAGCCTTCCCACCCTGCTAGGTATCTAATTGCAATATATAGTATTATATAGGAATATACTGTGGACAGTTAAATAAAGGCTAAGAAAAATGTACCCAAGTGGGAAAGAATAGCTATTTGAAGACTGCATTATTTTAACTGGTCAAAGTGTGGTCTGTAGAAGGAGCAAACACAGCTCTGAAAAGAGTTAGTACCTGAAAGGACATTCATTTTGTATGAAGCATAGTATTCCTCTTTTGTTCTGAACTCAGTGATGTGCAATCCAGCTAGGTGTGGATTAGAAGGAAGGGCAGTATTAGAAAGAGAACCTGGGATGAGGATTCAAAATCCTAGCTCCCTTCTAGCTTCTTATTCTGAGATTTGAGATGGGTGCAGATGCACTTAGAGTTCCTCACTTCTCTTGTGAAACAGATACAAACACTTGTGGTGGGTGGGAAGGACAGTGATCCAAAACATGATTATTAATGTCAGCTCAGGAAAAAGAAAACATTCTGTTGCTGATTCAGAAGGTTTATGCCTAATTTTAAAGTATACAAGTAAGCCATTATACACATTGAATTCTACATGACTAAAATTTTTAAAATCCTAAGTAATTGGCTGATAGCTTCCAAACTGGAGTTTGAAACCTTGATACTGGGTGGTTAAGCTACATGTTATCATACATATATTTATATGTCTTTCTCTCCTGTGAAAGTAAGTTTTTAATAATGGATTTACATGCCTTACTTTCTTAAGACTATTTTGAATAAAACTTATTTTAAAAAAGATTTCTCCAACCCACCCACCCAAGTGTTCTAGACTAGGCATCTCATTCTCACACTGTGTATCATGAAGCACATGATACGTCATCATAAATCAAAATTAGAGAGGAATGAATCATAGCAGATTGAAATATTGTATGGCTCATTTTCCATGTATGTGATTTGCAAAATGGGGCTGAGAGCTCAAAAGATTGCTGTTTTCTCTGGATTCTTTTTTTGTTTGTTTGTTTAAAGATAGAAAAGAGTTAGTAAATACTGGGACCATCATAATTCAATTGCTTCTAGTATTTAAATAAGCACCTTCTTTCTGCTCTTAGTTAGTGCTCCAGATGTTCTGCTGGTACTACTTGTCCCTCCAGACATTGCGTTCCTTTCTTTCCACCAATGCAGCACATTATTCTTCCTTTTTCATAAAGCTAACAGTGACAGCTCTGGTGCTTCCTCCTGCAACCTCAATAGATTGCAGACATAAGATGGGCATTCCTGGCTGAACCCACTTAGCTGTTTGGCTGCTTGCCTCCTGCTACTGCAAGAACATGTCTAAGATCTTCTTCAACCCTATTCACAGGTCCCCTATATTGTATGTCTGGTCCTTGAAGAAGTTAAGTTCTTAAATATAATCTTAATCCACAAATATAATATCCTCCATTTCAGGCCACAACTGGAATCCAAAATAGAAAAACAGGAAATAATGAAACCCTTGCAAGTACTGTTGAACCACAGATCTACTCTTGAGTGAAGGCTCTGGCCTGGCTTTCTCTTCTGTCGATCAACCCAACCATTCCCTGATGCAAGCGCAACAGTATTAAAAACACTGGTGTGTCACCCAGTGATTCATCATCCTGCAAGTCAAAACTACAATAATCATTTCTTAAATGGTGAAATACTGCCACGTGATATAGGAAAAGCTGACATTTTAAAAATACATTTTCAAAGATTTACTAGTCAATACCCCCAGAGAAGTTGCTTAAATAAAACCGTAGATTTTAAGTATATGCTAAATGCTTGCCCTAAAGCCTTATTCCTATCCCATTGATGCTGATGGAAGCAGAATCCACTGAGGCAAAAACAGAAGGCTGGAGCAGTTAAACTTACAGCTGCACTAAAATTCACAGCCTTTTGCAGTCTCATGCTACTGCAGAAAGAATGAGGCCAATCAAGTCTGGGCTTTCCCTGTTCTTGCTGTCAAATTCTTCCTTACTCAGTGCCCAAATATTTTCTGCTTGTTAACATCTGCTGAGTGTCTTACAGTCCCTGTTTTGTAGACCTGGAGCTTATGTACCTAGAAAGTTTGACAAATAAAATACATCAAAATTATGAGAATATTTGCCTTCGTGTTTAGGATAATGGTTCAGTCTCATAAAGGATACTAATAATCTCCATGAAGGTCATACTTGTCTGTGCTGGTTTTGCATGCAAGTGATTTTTCTGGGAAGAGCTGTTGACTGGCTTTGGGTGTTGACAGCCTAATTAACCTGTTAGAGAGCTGGATACGCCTCTGGACTACACAGGTTAAAAATTGGGGAAAATCCTGGGAAGCTTTCCTTCCTTCCAGCCTGAGAAGAGGTAATAGGCAGGCCCAGCTCCCTCCTTGCCACGGGGGACCAGGCCAGGCATGCCCCTTCCCAGGAAGCTCACCGGGCCCCATCCCAGGCCAGAGCTGGGCCCGGCAGCTACCGGGCACGGGGAGGGGAGGAGAGGATGCCCCATCCCAGCCAGATCAGGCTGGGATGGGGTATTCTGCAGCTGCAGACATTCTACCTCTAAATCTGCACCCCCATCACAGCCCCAGTAGCCTAACAGGCCAGGTGGCCCCTGCTGAGGGGCCAGGCCCTTTCCTCCCCTACCCAGCGTGACTTTTTGAAGAATTGTTCACCAATTCTCTGGCCACTGCTACTATATCATCCAGCTGAGTCGGGGGGCCCAGTCATGCAGAATGGCTCCACAACCGCCAGAACTCTGAGATCCTGGCCTAGCTTCAGCGCAGCCTGACCCTACCACCTTCTGTCACTGCCCAGAAGAAACATGCCCTCTGCAGACCTGGGAGAGATTTAAGTCTTTCCTTGCACAGATGAAACTTGCAAAACACTAATCCTCCCTCTGAATAAGAGAAAGGAACAGAGTGGAGACATGTAGACAGACAATATTAAGACATCAAAGTCAGTGAAGGAAGAGTTGAGTCCTAGGTGGAAAGGGAATGAGAAGATGCCCAGTCTTAGGCTGAAATTCTTTGGTAAAGCCATGGAAATTAACTATAATATACTAGAATATCCCTTTAAGTCATGGAAATATGTATTGGGGAGATGAAAAGAGTGTTCAGATTGCAGAGGTATTTGTGGTGGACTAAGCAAATATTGAAGTAATTGTGATCTTATGAGAAGCTTGAAGAGCGAAAGAGAGATGAGATGAAGGTCAAGTTCTACCACCAGGAAGAAGAAGATCTCTTCCTAGAGATAAAGATGATCTCAGAGAGAGAGAGAGATGAAGAAAACCTTAGCATTTGAAATGTTCATCTTTAAAATGGTACCCCAATAGTTTACACAGCCCGTTGTGCAGCTTTGGGAAGACTGTGTGATACGGGAGGGACTTCACAACTGCAGATTCCCAGGCAGCTGCTTTTGTGAGAATTAAAAAAGCCACAAAAGAACTGTTCTTGTCTTATGGGAGACTCCATGGCAGACCAAAAGCGACTTCTCTTTCTAAATGAACTGATGAAAGACTATTTAATAAGTGGTAAACCGACCTAGAGTTCCAAGTTTTGTCGCTATACATTGTCTGTGAGAACGAAAAAAGAGCTGTTAAGGGGGAGGGGAACTGTTTTGATGGTTTTATTCTGATTCTTATTAATTTTTCCCCTCTCGTAGTTTTGTTAATAAACATGTCTTTATACCCTTTTAAGTTTTGAGTTTGCTTTGCTTTTTTCCTAATCCTGTCTCACAGCAGAAAAAGAGTAAATAATTCTAGTAGGCACTCAAACCACTACACATAACTCAGGAAACAGAAATTGGCGAACCTGAAACCACTCCACTCTCCTGTGCCTTCTACCTTAAGCTAGTGCTTGATTTATGCCACAGTACAGTACTTTTTATATTCTTTTTTTTTTCCTTTTTCATCTCATTTAAAGATGTTCTCATTATCCATATAAATGCCTGTTTTCTTTCTAAACTCTATGTCTCAGCGAAATCTTATGGTGGTGAGTTTGACTGACTAATTATGCATTGCATAAAAAAACCCCTCCCTTTTATCAGTTTAAATTTCTTTCAGTTTCATCTACTGTCCCATTATTCTTGTCTCATGACAAAGGGCAAATAAGTTTATCTTGGTTTAAAATCCCTCCGTATCGCTTTTCTTTGATGAGTACCATCACAATATGCCCATTATGTAATACAGCAAGGATCTCAATATGTCTTGGTCTTTGGATGTTACTGGCTTTCATTTTGTTTTTTTTTAATATCAGAACCCTAAAGGCTTTCTAGTAGATATAGAGGTGTTTCTAATGAAGATGTCCTGCTGATATTTAGAAGCAATCCAAAGGCCTCCAGACCAAGGACTACCCACTAAAATCTATTGTTTCTACACTGACCTCTGATCAGTGTTTAGCACTCTGCATATTAACTTGAGTTCTGAAAACCTTGTTTATTCAGTGTTGGTTTATGTTGCCAATAATCTCTAATTATCTCATCTCCAAACCATTTTTTTTCCCCCTCTCCTTTTACTCTCTTATGTAGAGGATTTTGTGTGGTTCATTGGCTTCACTATTCTTTTGCCCTTTGCTTAAGTGCTCTGTGAGCACAGAGCAGCCCTAAGGATTTGGGGTGCTTTTGAGCCTATATCCCTTCCAGCTCACATGGTACAGCCATAGAGCAGCACAGGATAATGTACATCTCTCTGCACAGCCATCCCTTATTTATCCTCTAAACTAGGTTTGAAGGGGGAGGGGTTGCAGCTAGGCTCTCTGGAAGCAGGCCCAAGGGTAGTAAGCCTGAGTTAGGGGTGAAATCAGTAGCCCAGCTGAGGTGCAAGTATATCAATGCACACTTCATGGGTAACAATAGGAGCTGAAAGCCATGGTGCAACAGCAAAGCTATGATGTAGTTGACATCACAGAAACATGGTGGAATGATTCACATGGCTGGAGCACTGCACTTGATGGCTACAAACTCTTCAGAAGAGACAGGAAAGGGAGAAGAGGTGGAGGATTTTGATGCCATGGGTATTGAAACGAATGAAGATGGAATTGGTTGCCTAAGGGTAACAATTAAGGTGAAAGCCAACGAGGCTGGCATCCTACTGGGAGTCTGTTATTGTCCACCCAGCCAGGAGTAAGAGGTGGACAAATTATTCTATGAGCAGCTGGAGAATGTTTCAGGATCATCAGCCCTTTTTCTTGTAGGTGATTAACCTACCAGACATCTGCTGGGAACTTAATACAGCAGAAAGGAGGCAGTCCAGAAAGTTCTTAGAGTGTGTTTAGGACAACATTTTGTTGCAGCTGGTGGGTGAGCCCACCAGGGGAGAGATTATGTTAGATCTGCTGTTTGCAAATAGAGATGGGCTGGTGGGAGATGTGGTGGCTGGAGGACTCTTTGGGCACAGTGATCATGAAATTATAGAGCTCTTCATATTCGGTGAAGTCAGGAGGAACATCAATACGACTCTGACACTGGACTTCCAGAGGGCAGACTTTTGTCTGTTTAGGAGATTTATTCAGAGAGTTTCTTGGGAAGCAGCACTTAAAAACAAAGGAATCCAGGAAAGGTGTGCATGCTTCATAACAGAGATTTGAGGGCACAATAACAGACTGTCCCTGCATGCCAAAAGCTGAGTCGATGAGGCAAATGTCTAGTCTGGATGGGCAATGAGGTTTAGAAGGAACTTAGGAATAAAAAGAGGATGTATCATCTTTGGAAGGAGGGTCAGGTCTCTCAGGAAGTACTTAAGGGGGTTGCTAGGGCATATAGAAGAAAAAAAATTAGAGAGGCCAAAGCTCAGTTCGAACTTAATTTGGCATTTTTTGTAAAGGTGGTTTTGTGGGGTTTTTTTGGGTTTTTTTGTTGTTGTTGTTGTTGTTGTTTGTTTGTTTTTGGTTTTGTTTTTTGTTTTTAACAAATATGTTAATGGCAAAAGGGAGGGTAAGACTAACCTTCGTTCTCTACTGGATGTGGGAGGGAACTTAATAGCTGCAGATGAGGAGAAGGCAGAAGTGCTTAAGGTCCTCTTTGCCTCAGTCTTTAGTGGGAAGACATCTTGTCCTCAGGACACCTGTCCTCCTGGGTTGGTAGATGGTGTCAGGGAGCAGAACGGTCCCCCTGTTATCCAGGAAGAGGCAGTCAGAGAACTGCTGAGTCACTTGGATGTTCATAAATCTATGGGCTCAGATGGGATCCATCCCAGGGTGATGAGGGAGCTGGCAGATGAGCCTGCGAAGCTGCTCCCCGTAATTTACTAACACTCCTGGCTCACTGGTGAGGTTCCAGATGATTGGAATCTGGCCAGAGTGATGTCCATTGACAAAAAGTGCGGGAGGGAGGATCCTGGTAATTATAAACCAGTTAGTCTGACCTCAGTACCTGGCAAGATAATGGAACAGTTTATACCGTCATCACACAGTATTTGCAGGATGGCCAGGGTCTCAGGCCCAGCCAGCACAGGTTTAGGAGAGGTAGGTCATGTTTGACCAACCTGATCTCCTTTTATGACCAAGTGACCTGCCTGGTGGATGCAGGAAAGGCTGTGGATGTTTTCTATTTCTACCAACCTCAAGCTGCCAGGAGAACCCCAAAAGTCTGTTTGACACTCTTTCACTGATTTTCTTTGGGCTGTAGTTTGAGCAGAGCTCAGTTAAATATGCACAGGAAAGTCTGATTTAGAGTCATTCTATACTAATTCTCACCTATTGGTGCTGCCCAGTGTAGTTACATTTACAGGTGTCTAATTTTTAGCATTGGTCAGAAGTTCAGTATGGAAATAATCAGCCTCAAGTACAAAAGGGTTTTCTGGATTTTTGTTGCCACAAAAAAAATGTGGAGGGCAGACTGTCTTAGTCACCTGTCTTATGCAATATACACTCAAGCTCTGGGAAAGATTCTAGTAGAGGAAAGAAGAAAGTAAAGTTTAACACCTTTGACCACTAAATTGCATTTAGTATAATCAAAAAATAATTCTTAAAAACCCAAAATTTCAATGTTGACAGGTTCTATATGAATATGACATGGTTTCATATTATTTTTTTCCATATTGTAAGATCAGTTTGAAACCATATTAAACAATATTCCCATGATACAAAATGTTGAAGGAGGAAACCTGTAGCATCTTATTATTGCAGGGCATATAATTTCCTCCTGGCATTAGACTTGTACCTTCTCACCCAGAGTTGCTCATCTGACCAAACAACTGTGGTGGAGGGGAAGGAAGCACAGAAAAGAGCATGACAAAAAAAATCAAATCCCTGCTCTATTGAAACCATCTTGCTGGGGTTTAATTAGAGGATTTCAGGAAGCCCCAGATTAGTAAGAGGAAATCTTTGTGATTTGCCTTGGTAATTACTAGAATGAAATTTCAGGAGCTGAGATAATTCCTAAGGGAAAATGCATCTGTGCACTTCAAATTAGCAGCTTATATGCTTGCTTAGATTCTTTACATGCCTTCCAAACCATGCTGGCATACTTAAAAGGTATGCTCATGTTAGCAGATTTAAAGGAGGGAATCTTTAGCAGATTACGTTGGCAGAAATTTCCTCTCAGAGTTTCTTGTGGAGTGTTTCTCTCCTCCTAGAAAAGATATCCCAAGGGAATTCTGATCTTTCTCCAGGGATATACGCCTAAATCCCAAGAAATCAAAATCAGGAGAATAAAAGCATCTTATTCAAGATCCTCAGCCTCTCCTGAAGCAATACACACCTGGCAGTCCTGGCTCTGTTCCCAGGCAGGTGTAATTTCAACCCCACATATGAGTAGCAGGCTGCCACAGTTTAAGGTTTAGTGTCCTGTGGCCTCATAGGACTAACAAATGGAGTATGTTATCAGAAAAGGGGGAGGCTCTGGTTTCTGAAGGCACATGCATTGTCCTTCCAGCCCTAACCACTTTCAGGTATCAGATTATGATGATATGGACTATTTTTCAACTGTTTTATTTGGAAGGCTTTACAGTCAGGGGTTTTCGAAAGTGTTCTTGTAGGCTTGGTGCTTTTTATTCAACTTTTAAAATCTTTCAGTATTCTTTTACTTCTTTGTGAAGTTACTATAAGGTCCTAATTCCTTACTATTTATTCCTGTTCTCTGCCAGTATGAAGCTCTGTAAAAAAAACACATAATTTACCTGCCTGAAAAGTTACACATATTTTGAATACACTTCTTAAGATCACTTAAGAATTGCTATGGTGTTTCTATGTGAAGCTACCAGCAGTTAATGAGAATTGACAAAAGCAGATATTCAATTCCCCAGGTACACAGGTATCCAGGGCTGCTCGATGTACCTCAGATAATGTTTCTGGCTTCCAGCAGCCCCTCCACAGGGGCATGAGTCTCTTGTAGCTCACTGCTGTATATCTGCCAAGCCTCTGTAGCTGCCTTGGCTTAACTATACCATTTCACGGGTGTTGAATGCTTATTCTGAGTTGACTGAATCCCTGGAAGTTGGCTTATGAACTCCTTCTGAGGCTTTTTTCTTATATTATGCTTTCAGAAGTCTCCACCAAAATCTATATATCCCACTGCCCCTTGTTTTCCATGTAGTCACAATTGAATATTACTATGTTCCATAACCCGCATGAAGTGTAGGGAACATGAGCATTCCTGGCTGCACTCCTACTATGGCTCAGTCTTGAATTCATAAATAAAAATTCCATGCAAATAAGCTCATTTATTTGCAGTCAGTATGATGCTAGCGCTTGTCATAATCTTGTATTCTACATTTATTTCTGTCTCTAAGGGTTTTTTTTCCAATTATTCATATTTTTGTCTCCTGTTATTTATTTTCCTATGGTGCAGCCCAGCTTGCCCATTACTGTGGCCAAAGCTGAAACTGCAACATTCAAATAAATCAATTGCCTCATCTTTTCTTTTTGAAAAAGAAAACCAAACCAAACAACAGCAACAAAAAAAGGGAGGACTAGTCTCTCTTCTCTATGGAATTAAGTGGATTCTTTCTTCTTTTCGTCCCACCTCCAAAATTCCAATAATAAACGTTCAGGTTTAGTTGACATTTACATTAAATATAATATATTTAGAGATAGTCCCAAGAAATCTGAAGAAGCCCACACAGACTGAATTTAGGCTGAATTACACAGTAGAATTATGTCATTGTACTTCAAAAGGCTGCTTCATGATCATTACCCAGCCATTTTATGCAGGATGAAAATCTGATTAGTGTCTTGACCCAGTTCCTAGAGAATCAGTGACAAGTCTGGGGTCAGGGATAAAATTGCCATTGTAAAATTGGCTCTTGCTGACTGAGATACAAGAAGTGTATTCTTAAAATTGTTTATTGCAAATTGTATTTCCTTTAGGCTTCTTCAATTTCCAGAAACATAAGCAATGTTTGGTTGTGTCTAAGACTCGGGGTGCCCTGTTTTTAATTTCACAGATCAACTTAAAAATATTCAATACTTATGCCAAACTAAAGTAGTGTTCACAGCAGCCACAGCAGAAACACTTTGGTAGGAGACAATGCATCAAGGCTATGAAAACCAGGCACATCTCAGCTAAGATGCTGCCATAAAGGAAAGGTTCATCTGAACAAAAGAAGAGGGGACACAAACTCCATTGTGCTCAACAATAATCCCTCTCTTTAGCCTTGAGCACACAATTTACTATCCCTCCTTCACTTTTCCTATCTCTGAAAAGTTCCTATTTGAGAAGCATTTGGAAGTTAAAAGGAGTTATAGAAAAGTTCTGAATTACCCTCATCAGTCTTCTCCTGTACCTAAACTAGTACCACAGAACTTTCTATATAATTTATTTTTATCTAAAACTCATAGCCTCAAATGGACTCTGATTTCCATTAGATAATGAAAAATATATGAACAAAAATGGGAGATAAAGGTGAAAAATAAAATTGAAAAAAAAAAAAAAAAAAGGCAGTAACTGTTAGCATAAAGAGGACAAGTCTGGAGGAAAAAAAAAAAAATCAAAAAAACCCCTAACAATAAAAACCCCCACAAACAAAGACCAACAACAAAACAGGGGATATATTTAGAGGCAATTCAGAAGGTTTTCACACTAATCAGTTAATGCTGAGTATAAATACAAGGCTATGCTGACTCTATTTTATGAAGGACAAAATTACAGAATGCATTTATATTGTTTGACCTAATTGTTATTTTGAAAATGGCTTCCTTATCACTGAAGGCTAAGGGAATGTGAACATGCTTGTAGACCTTTGTTCTTTTATTGAAAGATTTATGTTACTAACCTTCAAACACTGGCTGATATACGGGTTCAGATCTTTACTGACAAATTCCAGGTTCCTTGAACACTAAAAGTTGGAATGCAGGTAAAACAGCAAATACAACTCACTTATCAGATTTCTCAGCATGAGGAGAACTTAAATAAAAACCATCAAAAGTGAATATCAAATGGTTGTGACCTATAACCATCCCTGACAGCTAAGAATGGACTTGATCTGTGTGTGCTTTGTCTGACATGTAGAAACTGCTACCCAGGCAGACAAAAGAACACTGGTTTATAAAGAAAATATTCCAGAGAGATTATATTTCAGATATGAAAGACAAGTTAATTTATGATGAGCATTATAGACATTAGAGACATTGTTTTTCTAGGTAGGTAAAAATGCGACATTCTATTTAACAGACAAAAGACACGGAGAACTGATGCATTTGGGAAACTCCAATCCTTGTAAATTCATATTAAAGCAGACTGAGAAAGCAAATGAAGCCAAGCTATCAGCAGTCTTAAAATCAAATGTGCAAGTAAAGCAGTAAGATCAAGTAAAGGTCAGATTTTATGGCAAAAATCGAGGATTAAATCATGGGAGCTGTCATCATTGATGGTATCATATATTTCCTTTTTAATACAAAGCATGGTCATGGGCTGTGTTTCTGTGGTAACAGGAAAGGTTGACATCAGAATTATGATGTAAATGAATGGATCGTCACATACCTTCTGATTCACAATCACTGAAGGATGCACATAAGGAACTTAGATGTAGCTTCTCTAAGAAATCATTAAAAAGAACAAAGAGGAAAGGGGAGGAAAGGGTCTATGCACTGACAGAGGGCTCTGCACATTTTTTGACAGGATAGCAATAATGAGCATGAAGCAAGCTGTTCTATATCATGGTTTCTTTTTCATTTCTTTATTCACATCTTCTCCCTTTACTTTCTGTTCTACTGTCTTTCAGAGATTGTATTGTTAAGACAAAAATATTATAAACAAAGTTGAATAAGACTAATTGACAAAAATGAAATATAATGATTCCAGGAAAATGTGTCTCCTCTAAATGCAAGTTTCTTCATAGACCTTTGAGTACTGATAACTGCATTGAGTGCAAAACACATTGCAACACAAGTGAAGACAAAACGTCCTTGAAAGCATAATAAATCTGGAAATGGCCAAAGGACCAATACAAAGATGATGCTGGTTTTCACTAGGAAAACTGGTCTTTATATGCCTGAATGAACTTTTATTTGTTTGCATGTTCTCTTTCAAGCCAGATATTATGTGCCAAAAAGTAACCCTGAATGAATGACATTGTGAGGTTCCGTATTTGTTCTGTCTCAATGACTTCCAGATCAAATACATGTGATTTACAAGTCCAAAGATTATTTTATGGCTGCCAGAGCTGTAAATTCAATCTGGGAGCAGAAAATTAAGCATTATTCTTTCTGGGCCCAAGTGAAAAGTTCACAACAAAATGCCAAACACATTGAAGGCACAGGTCACGGCATTTTTAGTTGATCTTGCTTCTATGGTCTTGTTTTCATTTAGAACTGCAAACTTATTTTGTTCCATGTCAGGACTTGACAGTTGTACAACACCTGAAGTAAGAAAAAAAAAAATATTAGATGAATAATCCTGAAAGTTGCTATTTTGAAATCCAAGATAATCAGATGAAAATCTTCCCTTGTATTTTTACTTAGGATCTAATAAAAAGTAATCTTTAAAAAAAAATCCCAACCAATCAAACAAAAAAAACCCAAAACACAAAAATATATACAAATAATATTCATAATTATGTGTTAAAGCCTTTCAATTTTAAATTTTTTTGCTGTTTACATTTTTATATTGTTTATAAAAAGATCATTCCCCCATTGTCCTGAAGTTTTAACAAAATTTTGATGGGTTCATGTCATGGCAGGAGATTAACTTTTATCATTATTCTGACTGTACTAAATCTGTACATGTAACATCTGTTTCGGCAAGCCTGAAAAAAAACAAAAACAAAAACAAAAACAAAACAAAAAAAAAAAAAAAAAAAAAAAAAAAAAAAAAAAAAAAAAAAAAACAGAACAAAAAAAACCACCAACAACCTCTAGCAGATACCCCCCCCCAAAAAAATTAAGGTATTTTCAATTACTCTCTCTACACATTCACATGATTCCTTCTGACAATGATGTGAAGTGTGGGACTTTCAGCTATGGCTGCAACAGGCCCAGTCCAGAAGTTTCTTCCATTAAGGCAGCTTTTTCAACCTAGAGTAGTTCAGTGAAGCCTTGTAGAGATACAAAAATTAGTCTATTCAGAAATTGTTGGGAAGTTTATGACCATGATTTAAATAAGTGTGTCAGAGGCCAGGACTAGAAGTACATATAGAAATAAATGTGAATATGGTGAGTAAGCATGCACTGGTTTTACTTTTAATCCTCAATCCAAATATATTAACAATTATTTTTTTAAAACTCCAGAGATTTTTTTTAATAAACAAAGACTTTTAGTATGTGATTTCATATGAACTTTTAGATTGGCTAGCTTTTGTCTTGTTTATGCATTGTTTTCTTTCCTTGACTAGTCCAAGGAGTCAAATTTCCGTCTGCCATGTAAATGGTCAGGCAAATTACTCCATACTTGAATAAGAAAGAAACCATTTCAGCTTTGTGTATATGTACCAGAGTGAACAAAGAAAGAGAAGCAAAATTGCATGTCTTAGGGGAACTATTACCACGATAAAACAGAAATGTCCAGTCTTTGCAATATAAACATATGGAATAAAAGGACATTGCAGAATAAATGATAATAATAAGTTGTTGCCCAGAAAGTTGTGGATGCCTCATCCCTGGAAATGTTCAAAGTCAGACTGGATTTAGCCTAAGCAACCAGATAGAGTAAATGACATTCCTGCCATGATAGGTTCCTAGTTCCAACTAGGTGATCTTTAAGGACCCTTCCAACCCAAGTCATTCTATGATTCTATGTTTTCCACCATTTGAAGGTTTTCCAGAAGGGACAAATGTCTACACAGCCCATGGGTGTGTGACACCTGAAGTCCTTGGAACAGCTGGCACAGTTATTTTTCTTTTTTGGGTGAGATGTTTTACTTTTTCTACCTTGTTATTTTTCTTAAATAGTATGAAGTGACAGCAAAAACAATGGCAACTAGCAGCGAGTTGGACAAAGGAGAAATTGCACAGTGGTCATGATGTCTTAGGATGGTGAAGAGGCAATCCTAAATGAGTCCCAGGATAGGAATATTCCACAGCAGCAACTTGGCCAATACACTCACCATGCCATATTTTATACTTAACATTGAGTGTGAATTAGACTAGAAGAACAGGCAATATCTCCCCACACAGACATTGAAACTGAATTCTACAATCAGACAGCAACATTCAAGCTTGTAAAAATGGTCCTCAAAGCTGCACTAAACCTAAATTCTTGCTTCCCTCTACCAGACTTTTTTAAGAGGGCAGTCAAAAATATCTTCTCCCTGCATTTACACTCATTTTATCTCAGTTATGTTGCCTATAGAGGTGTGAGGAAAAATCACCATCTATTTATATGCAAGTTGAAGAAACCTGCTTTGACCATGTACTCTAAAAGCATCAGATGCCATCTGCAATTGAAATTATGTTAATCTCTTCTGCTTAGGAACAATTAACAAGCATTTCTAGGAGTGTTTCTGATGACATTTCCTAATGACAGGATGTGGGATTTCTGTGTAATTTATTTTAAATTTGTCCTATTATTTAGGTGAAAAATAAAGAAAATATGTATTTGCATTCATTTATTACATCTGTGCTTGTATATTTATAACAGACCAATTAAAATAATAATAAAAAACCACAAAAAACCAAAACCCAGCAAGTTTAAGTGTTGCATGATTTTTTCAATTAAGCATAATTCAAAGTTATCAGCCCCTACTGCATAAAGCAAGAATCAATTAAATCCTGGTTTGTTGCTTTTTTAATAGAGATGGGTGGAATGATAATCTCATCACAAGATTTGGTTTCCAAACAAATTCCACTTTTACAGTAGTCAACTTCATGGTCCTTCAAGCATATCCTAAAGGCAAACACATCCATGCTGTTTTAGGGGAGGAAGGGAGAAGGAATTTAAAAACTAAAAATTCAGCAAGGAAAAAACCTATTAAAGTTCCCCCCCCTTGAACAGAAAATGCTTCCATTTATATGTCTGTGCTATTTTAGCATAAGTTGATATCACTTCCATTATCACCGTGAGGGAGTGCCTTCTTCCAGGGTGGTGTTACTTAAATTGGATCCTTCATAGTCCTACGATATTAGAAAGCATTGAAATTACAAGGAAATATAGCCCTTGAATTCTGCATGTATTTTGAAGGTGAAAGGGGAAAAAAAAAAGAGGAAAATTAATAAAAGAACAACAACAACAACAACAAAAAAGTAAATAAAGCTTTTAAATAAATTTCATTTCCTGTAGTTTTTAAAAAGTGTTGAAAATATTTTTGCATTAGTAGAGGCTAGGAATCACTGCATTAAACACAAATTATTTCTCAAGAAGAGATGGCTCAAGAATTTAAATTGCACATACTACACCGAAGGCTTGGAAACTGTGAGTGACACTGGCATTTTACCAGTGGAACAACTTAATTACCTGGTTTTCACACTGATTATCAAAGGTCTATTATTTCACGGTGTGCTGTTTCTGAAGTAGGACACCATGTGGCTGTCAGAATCCTAAAGTGAAAAAGTGGCCTTCAGAAATAAAATTATAATCTCTTTGCCACATGCAAATAAGAGGTAGTAATCCTGGCTTCTGCTAAAAACTGTTCATACAAAAAAGTAACAAGAGCTAGAGCCCTGGACATCCACACAAGTATTGAATATCATAACAGGCAGGTATACCGGATTTCCCCTAGCCAGGATCATATAATTTGTTTTATCCAGAGTGATTCTGAGCCAGATGCTTTGCTATAAATTCTGCCAAGCCTTGGAGAAAACTAAAAACAAAACAAAACAAGGCTCAAACAGATTTGGAAGAATTTGAGACATGGTGTTGGTAGGTTTATCTTCACAGGGACAAAACACACTGTATCTTCACCTTCTTCCTGATTGCAATCCTGTTTTTCTCCACTTTTGAAGAACAAGGAAAACATAATGAAGATTATTAGGACTTTTCAAGAATTATATTTTAAAAAGAGCAAAAGCTCAGCACTATAATTTGAGGTTTTCATGTGCTATGTCACTGAAACTGTTCTGTTGATTTCCTACAGGCAAAACTTTCTAGAGGTACCAGGAAAAATATCTTCAACCTTCAAAAAACAAGCTATTTGTGGAAATACTTCTCATCATTAGAAACCCCACATTTTCATGACAGATATCAGTTCCAAAAATGAGGTTTCTGAAATTCTTCTAACAAAATCACCTTTTTTTTTTTTTTTTTTTTTTTTTTTTTTTTTTTTTTTTTTCCCTGGAGGAATCTACTGAATGTATTATGGGTTTTACATAAAATGACATTAATTAAAAGAAGAACGAGACAGAGACATTTAGTCAACTTGTTTAATGCACAGTTTGAAAGCTTAGGAGATAAAGGTAATATTTGTCACTTACTTTAAAAATTCCAAGTTGTAAAATCTTTAAAGTACTCTACTGTGGCGGTGCAAGAATTGTTTTATCAAGTTCTTAAGTAATTTTGTAAGTTTTATAAGAAGTTTTATGTTATGGTTCATTCCACTGTGTCGCCAGTTCTGTAACGGTTCCTCCCCTATGAGTTTGCTGTATAGCGAGTTGTTTTATGTCAATCATCCCACCCCCCCACCCGTCTTTGTCAATCCCCTCTCCCCGCCCCGCTCTGGGGTATCCTGTCTGTCACCTCGGGACCCCTCCCCAGGCTCGGGAAATTCCCAGGAGAAGCGTCGAGTGATAGGCTGGTGCCTGGGAAATCCCCTTTTCCCCTCCTGTGAGTGGTCCTATGTTTACAAGTGGACACCCCCTGTTATCCCCCCGAATTCCCTGATTTGCTGACCTGTTGTTGCCACCCCTGAATCCTCCCCTGTTTATAAGTTTGGGGGGGGGGGAAATTCAAAGGGGCTTTTTCTCTGGGCAGTTGGAAGGGTGGCAGAGCTCCCGCCGCTAGGACCCGAATAAATCATCATTAAACCTGCCTAAGAAAGAGTCACCTTTTGTCCACCGCCACAGACATGACGCAATTAAGGCCAGCTGCCGGTGAGAAGCTGAGTCCCGCAAGAAAAGGTTGCTGGCTTGCAACCCCGACTGAAAACGCTTTGGCCTCTGTGCAGATCTGAGCCAGCCAGTGGTCCGCGCCTGCCCAGCATGGAGGGACACAGCCACAGTCTACATTGCCCAGAAAAAGGACTTACAGCCCAATTTTGATACTAAGGCAATTAAAATATTTAGAGTCAGAAAATGTTATCAAATACCCATAGTCTTAGACTCACTGAGAGCATCCTCTTTCATTCCTAAAGAGAACATTTCCTAGGATAGTTCCAGAACTCAAGGCAATATACACAATATGTATCAAGAATAAAAATCTGAGAGTTTCATCTGAAGTGCAGAAACTACAAGAGAAATCTGTGTAGAAAGGAGCCTTAGAAGACCCTAAGCTACAAACACAAAATCTGCTCTCAATTTGGTGCACATTTTGTTCTCCAAAACAAAGGTAGGATTCAAAAAATATCTCCTTAGAAAAGAAGACCATGGTTTCTTTTGATGGGTATTTACTAAAACTTGTTTGATATACTTCTCTCCTCCAATACTTTTTTTTTTCCCCCCCCCCCCCCCCCCCCCGGAAAAAGGAAAAAAGATCTTATAGAAAATTATATACCAAAGCTAGTTCTTCAATTCTGTCCTTTTCAAAATGTTACCCAGATTGACAAGGAGGTCAGTGATGTGCTCAGTGTTGCTACAAAGATTACAGAAAGTGCACTCACAGTGCTTTGACTGTCAATGCCTTGATGGCTACAGAACACATTATGGTGTCTTAAGAGTTTCTGTTATCGCCGAACACAGTATTTCACCCACAGGCTTTTCGTCAGCGGAGTGTGTCATGGATTCAGAACACAGTTTGGGTGTAAAGTTCATCCAGGATCTCAGACAGAATGCAATGTTTAAAAATATATATTTTAAAAAATATTATTTGTCCTGAAAGAGCTTATTCTTCTTTTGCAGAGACAGAGAACTTAACCTGAATCCAATCAATTTTTCCACAATGTAGCTGACTATTTCCCCCTAATCAAGAAGCATTCCTATCAGTACAGTGAGCAGATTCATTCAGGGTTAACCAAACAACAAGGTGCCCAGTCATTGTTCTGATTGAGATTTTTGGATGTTCTCACAGGGCCAAATGTATGCCAAGTCTTGAAAAAAATATCTTTACAACTCCAGATTTCTGTCTTTACCACATTAAAAAAAGAAAATATAAATCAATGCTGTGTCAGCATTTTAAGGAAAGCAGGCACAGATCATTGCTAATTATAACAAAGAGACTGTTTCAAAGTCTACCAGGCAATGGTCAAAGGGAGCTGTCAGTGGAAAGAAAGACATAAAAAAGAAAGAAGCACAGAATAAATTATTTGTAAGAGTCAGAAACAACTATATAGGCACACATGCTACAAGAGAAACCAAAATCATGACTGTATCTGCAAAACATCATCCTCTTTGCCCAGTGTTTTGTGGTTTTTTTGTTGTTGTGGTGGTGGTGGTGTTTTTTTGGTTTTTTTTTTGTTTTTTTTTTTGTTTTTGTTTTTTTTTTTGTTTTTTGTTTTTTGTTTTTTGTTTTTTGGTTTTTTTTAATTCTCTGTCTTATGTCAGCCTTATGCTCTGTCTGGTCATGCAACACTATCACCTAAGTTAAACTGACTGCTGATTGAATGCTGTTGTCCATCAACCTCTGAATTTTTACTTTATATTTAAAAGTGACACAATTTGTTCTTTTTGTTATACTTCTTTACTGCGACTGAAGCTGCTTCCTAATCAATGTCTGCAAATGTTTAAGCTAAAAACATTAAAATCTCAATTTCAAAAGCAGGTATTTTAAAATTTTTACTTGTTTTTGTGGGCAGCAGGTTGTTTTTTTGTTTTGTTTTTTTTAATGGGCATCATGGAAAAAGTAATTTTTCATGTAATGGTGGAGTAATGGTGGAGTTATAAAAAAAGGAGGCTATGTATTTGAGGCTAAAATAAGTGATTTTGTATTAATTAATCACGAATTACTCAGGGGATCATCTTACATGTTTTTATCTATCAGTTTTTCATATAAGAAAAATGGCAATGAAATTTCAATAAAATAATTTAAACTTCTAGTAAGTTGAGTGGCTGTGTTGGGGAAAATAAAAATAAATAAAAATAAGTAGTAATAAACCCATGGAACTTTTAATTTCAGTTTGTTCAAACCATTTTCTTTTCAGAATTACTCACTGCCTTCTAACATGGAAAAACAATTATTTAAGTCTCCTTTCTTGGGAAATAAGCTCTTGATGTTCTAATTTTGTGGGATTTTGTGCTGCCTTTTAAGTTGGATATTTTTTTCTATTTTAAACAATTTTGTTTGAGAGTAAAACACTGCAGAGAAAGTTTTGTGTGGGTCTAGATCAAAGTTATAGAATTCCATTATAACAACTTTCTCAAGCCTCTGCAGAATCCAAAAGTTGCTATTCCAAAATGACAAATAGGTGTGAATAGATAGATAGATGTTTGCTTAAATATATTATATATATATATATATTCACATTATTTATTTAGATTTATATATGTTTATTTGTATAGGTATGGATACATACAAAGGAATTATTTTTGTTAAAAATTAGGGGAAATGTATCAATGTGACCTGTAAATTTGCAGTTTGACATAACTGCTTTACCCTAAAACCTTAAAATTAAAAGTTCATTTCCAAAACTAGTAGACAATTAATTCAGTCTACTATTTTTCCTATCCTGTACTCTTTTGCTGTACTACAGTTTTGAGGATCAATCAATTCTTGTCCTTAACAAATATTTCCTGTGGTTATTTCAATGTTATATTTGTTCATGTATTTTTCAAATTAGTAAGATCAGGACAATCAATCTTTCTCTGTAAATTTTCCTGTGTGCATAAAAAAGTGTATTTAGGTTTATGATTGATTACTGAGGGCTAATAAAAACAATAAGCTTTCCAAAACTCAGAAAAATGATGTCCCAGTAAATACTCTCTGCATAATGTAAATGTCAATAGACAGTCATTTCAACCATTTTTCAAGGAATCTTCCTAACCCACCGCCATCAGCAGTAGAAACTGTGAATATCAAAATTATGCCCAAAATAATGCTTTTCTCTTAATCATCTTCCTTCTTCTCTTTACCATACCTTTTTTTAATAATGCTTCAGATATTCCTTGCAAGAACCACAAACATTTCACTGGAAACCTAATCCCTTTTTCCATGATAATTTTATCTTACTGCTCAGTCAACACCACAGTGAGCATATTTTATAGCAAGGCAAACTTGCAATGTTCTAATCAAAAGCAGAATAAACATTTCTCAAAATTATTAACATGTATTATTAACATGAGGTATTCAACCTCGCTTGATTTTTCAGCTAATTTCCCTTCATGATTGTGAGCAGATCAGGGAGAGAATACATAATAATTTCCAAACAAGATGGTAAGTAAAGCTGTGTAGAACTGGCTCAGGTTTTGGGTCAGTCCCTGGTGTGTACAGCTTTAGCAGTCGTACATGACTGCTTCATCTTAAGTCAGCCATTTTTGCATTCAACAGAAAATACTTGAAACTGACTGCTTCTTTATAAATTATTCCACATTTCAAGATAAAATGTCATAATACTATTTTAAACTTAGAGAGCATGTGGCCACATACTATGTATAGCATCAATTAGCATAATACTAGATAACATGAGGTAATATGCAAATAGGAGAAGAATGCAGTATTGGCATGGCCCAGCACAGCAAACTCTGACATCTGTTTGGCAATATTTTGCACGTGTAAATTCTGCTGCAGCTCTGTCTGTCTGTGTTTAATGAATTTGTCTGGAAATTCAGAGCACCTAACTGAGAGTTTATCTAAAGTAACAGCACAGCAGCAGTCTGTTTTAATTTAGGCTGTCTGCAAGATACTGCTACGAAAATTAACAACTCTTAAGTGTGTTAAATAATCCCTGGCCTTCATAATAATTGAGCAGGCTGAAAGAAGTCATACAATTTGTATTATCTTGTTGTCAAACACCAGCTGACATTTTTTCCCCTTGTATAATGATTTGGAGAATTAAGCTGCCTCTGGTTGGATATGTCAGCCTGGAAGGATTTTAAGGACAGCTAGCAAAATCCTCAGGCTACCAGTTTTAAGGTAACAATGTCAAATGGGATTTGATTTCAGACCCTGCGTTTGTACCTCCTGAGCAGTTCCAAGAAAGAGCAATTTATTGCACCTCTGCCTATTTATAAGGCATTGGGCCAAAAAGCAGTGACTGAGAACTGAAGACAGGTTCACTTGTATGAAATTGATAACAATGCTCTGCAGCCCCAAAATGTATGTTTTTTATGTTTTGCCATAAATTATGCCTAGTAATGCTTTCTCCAATCAATTAATTACCCTGAACTGGCTTATTAATATAGCCATTTTATGTGCTGAAGACTGAGTGTATTCTCTGACAGCAGCATGTTTACTTAGCACTTATTTGGTGATGTTACCACCTGACACTGGTGGCACTCACCCTCAGAACAGAGGGAGAGAACAAGAGGAGATGACTCATGGCACTGGAGGCATCACAGAACCTTATAAACATCAGGAATACTGTTGTAACAATGCCAAGAAACCCTGGCTGAGGCCAGCGTCTTGTGTTGCCAGGCAGAGACACACATGAGCATAATATGTGGTTCTAAAAGTGCTTCTCTATCCTGGACAAAAATTCTGAAGCTGTGAATCTCTGAAAGGAACGATGTGGATGGTGCTCTACTGTTGCCCAGCTTCTCCAAGCTCAAGGAAATATAAACTTCTTCAGGCATGTATTATCTCATTTTTCTGCAACAGCTTCTGATTGATGGCCAGTCTTGTTTTGTGGTGACTCTAAAGAGTCAGGAGGTGATATTGGTTTTGGGAGAACTAGCTCTAAGATGACTATATTTCCCACTTCTTCTGCATTGAGATGAACTATAAGTTTGCTTTTCCAGAAGTTTGATTTTTAATTCTTGGGTAAGGTACCTAGAGACTGGAACAGATATTAATTATATTTTTTGTTGTTGTTGTTGTTCATGGAACAGAAAATATCCAATAAACACGTGTATTATCATGGATAAAGAGTGGTTGAAGACCTCAGTTCCTGGATTATAAATACGGAGGTGGATGGATAAGTCACTGCAGGCAGGTGGAAGAAATCCATCATTGTCCAGACAGTTTCCTGTATTACTTCTGTAGCTGTCACCAGGGAGAGACCATAACAAATTGGTGGTACTGATGACTGAGCTCTTGCTTTGGGTCTGGCCATGAGCAGAGAGAACTTAGAAACTTCTAACTCTTTCCTTCAATTTCAGTTGAATAACATTTCATATCAGAAAAGTTTTGTTTCCATGCTCAGCAGGGAATTTAGATGAAAATTTTGCACTTTAACGTACTTTGCCTTATATTACTTCTGAAAAAAAATATGACTGAAAATAACAGTCCACAGATTTTTAAATATTAGATTCTGAATATTAATAAAACAAAGGACACAAATATCTACTTTTCCTTCACCATAAATGATCCTTAGGCAAGTCATCAAACTATCTGCCCATAGATACAACAGGTCCAATTGAAAATATGCAGGTTGCAGAAAGGTACCCACCAATGACTACAATTTAGTGACGTTACTTGCAAGACTGACAAAACTAAATATTTTTTAAATAAAGTATACCTATATGATGGTTTCAGTGTGAGGATATTTTTTCATGCAAATGTAAGCACTGATGTGTTTATGGAGAAATTCACACGTCTTGTGCATCAGATAAGATTATGCAGTGACCAGTCCAAAATGAAAAAATATATTTCATAGGAGCTGAAGAAAACAATATAATGTGTTCCAAGAGAATATAGCTAACATTTTTCTTCTTTTTCTTGACATGAAACTTTAAGAGTAAATGTTCTTTTTTCACATAATACAACGACTTCTCCTACCAACAATTTTAACAAACAGAAAACATTGAAGTGAACACTATTTTTATTCCTTCTGATTAAATCTTTTTTGGTAGCTATGTGCTGTATGGAGTAAAACACACTTTTCAACATTTAAAGATTAGAGCTGAATAAGCTTCATATTATCTGTCTGGTTTTGATTTTGCTCGTGGATTTATTGTCAGAGAAAAGTTCTCCCCATTCTGATTGCATAGCTTGAATTGAATGAATGTTCATAAGTCATTACAGAAGGATTGCATTTTTCAAGGCGAGACTATAAAAGAAAAATATTGGCTATTCTCTCTATAAATGAAGGAATGGCAAAATAATTCTTTGGTATATCCATATAGTTCTAGACAAGGAAGAAATTAACGAAGTGAATCAAAGACTGAAGTACAGGCATTCCTAATTACTTCGAGACCACTGTGTTTGGTGTAATGTGCATATCAGAACTTTGCAAAGCTTTATGCCTTGCGAGTCTGAAGCAGAACCTCCTTCTGGTGGGAGACAAGAATTCCTCATGTAAGTGTCTTGCAACATTTTAGAATAGAATCTCTTGTCTGGTTTAAGTATTGATTAGTAGAGACCAAAGCGAGGAAAAAACTCTCTTTCCTCCATCCAAAGACAATGTATTTTCCTTTGTGAAAGAGAACACTGAATTTGTCATATGTCACATGTCAGTTTAAGGTTACTTCAGACACTGCGCTTGTATTATGTTTCTTGAACCATTATTAAAGAGTTAATATTTTCAGTTTTATCAGATTATGTTCAAAAATAAAGTTCTTAGAGTAATAAGAAACTGTATACATGAAGACTGATCTGGCATGCATTTTTATGATATTTAGCACCTAAGACAAGTCCTGCTTCCATGTTTCTAAAGCTGTCTTTGAATTAAATCCAACCCCCATGCTCATTATTTGTGTTCAGCCAGTTTTGTAGCCATAAATGGAATGTTGTCCCCTCAAGATGGTTAAGGAAAATTGTCTTCAGTAAGACAAATTAGAACTGAGCTGATATTAGATAAAGCATTCTAATTATGACAGCAATGAAGGCTGTGAAGAGCTGACCAAAGGGGCCGTGGAATCTCCTTCACAAGACATATATATGTACGTAAATGAAAATGAAGGTTTCAATAATTTGAAACTAGCAACTCTTTTATTGAACCTCTTTTCAAAGGCCTTTTCTTTGCTCTTTTTTTGACTGCCCTCCAGATATTCCTAATCTACAGTCTTCCTGTTCTGTGGAGAATAGACATTCTGATCTCTTGATCTTCAACAGTGGGTAGGAAAGTCTTATAATTACACTTCACCTCCCAGACGATGAGGGACACAAAAGACTGAAATTTATGTCGTATGACTATGAAAAGAAATATTTATTCATGCTCATATTCTTCAAATGTATGAATGAATAAAGCTGGTTTCTCTTTGAGGTAAATACAAATGGAAGTAATTCACAATTATAACTTACTCATGGGGTAATTATCATAAAATTCCTCCAAAACCTTTAACTTTAGTGACACATTCCAAACCTTTTAAATTGGCATATATATTCTAGAAAAAATTCTATGGGTCTTTTATGCCAGCTCATGGAAAATTTGTTTGGGCAAAGTAAGGACCAATGTATACTCTTTCAACTCAGCAGATAAAAAACATAGGCGTTCCTTTATTTCAATCTACATATGGGCACCCTTGCATTCATAAAAGTAGCTTTTTGGGCTTCAAGAACTTTAGGATGAAAGATATGTGATCTCCCAAAATTATGAGAAAAATGGAAATAGGGGAAAGTGTATTGGGTTTGCACAGTCAGGTGCTGGCAGTACAGGGGCTACAGGGGTGGCTTCTGTGAGAAGCTGCCAGGAGCTTCCTTCATGTCTGGCAGAGACAATGCTAGCTGTTTCCAGAATGAACATATGACTGGCCAAAGGTGGGCCAATCAGAAATGGTTGTGATGTCTCCGTAATAACTTATTTAACAAGAAAAATAAACGTCCAAACATTATATCACATAGTTGTAATTGCTGACTTTATCGCAGAGATGTAATTGCTGACAAAGAAGAGCAAGGTGAGAACACCTCTGCAGACACCAAGGTCAGTGGAGAAGGAGGGTAAGGAGGTGCTCCAGGCACCAGAGCTGAGATTCCCCTGCAGCCTACGATGAGGCAGCTGTGTCCCTGCGGCCCATGGATGTCCAGGGGGATGCAGAGATCCACCTGTGGCCCATGCTCAAGCAGGGATGCTGTAGAGGAGGCTGTGACCCTGTAGGAGGTCTGCACTTGAACAGGCTCCTGACAGAGATCTGCAGAGATGTGGAGACAGGAGCCATACTACAACAGGTTTCTCAGCAGGACTTGTGACCCTGAGGAGGACCCATGCTGGAGCAGCCTGTCCTTGAAGGACTGCACACTGTGAAAGAGTGACCCACCTTCCTTGTGGATAACTGTTGCCCTTGGGATGGAGTCACACTGGAGAACTTTGCTGAGGACAGTGTTCCATGGGAGAGACCCCACGCTGAAGGGGAAAGATTTTTTTTTTTTATCCTGAGCAGCCTAAGGGACAGTGTTGATGAATTGACAATAATCCACATCTGCTGTCTCTGTGCCTCTGGGGAGGGCAACAAGGTAGAGCAGGAAGGAAAGAGGGGCAGGGGAAGGTTATGAAGATTTATTTTACTTCTTGTTATACTGCTCTTATTTTGTTAGCAATAATCTCAAATAATATCCTCAATCCAATCCATTTTGCCCATTATGGTAGTTGGTGAGTGATCTCTCCTGGACCTCATATCAACTCATGAACCTTTGTTACATTTTCTCTCCCTTGTTCAGTTGTGGAAGGAAGTGATAGAGTGGTTTTGGTGGGTGCCTGGCATCCAGTCAGGGTAAATCCACTACAGAGAGTAAAACCACAATATAGACAGTGATTACGTATTTTTTTCAAGTTCTCATTTTGCATAATGTAATATTCTGTAGCCTTGGTGACTGGAATAGTTTTGGTTTTGGAATAATAAAGGATTAGCATCAGTAGCGTTCTCACCCTTGATAATATTTTTTAAAATTCATGTTGTGTTTATAAGAAATTATAAATAGAAATCTTGCAGCAATAGCAAGTCTAGGCTTGGGTCATTAGCTATATTACAATGTAAATGTCTAGATCTTTTCTCCAGGAAGAAGTACTTGAACATTAATCTGGTTGAGCAACCTAATCAATGAAGCATTTTTGTTCTTCTAATGATACTGGGATGAGTTCAGGGCAAAGAGAAAAGAAAAACAAGTTTTCTTCATCTTTTTTAAATTTCTATATTAAGCAAATAGATTTTAAAAAAATCTAGTTGCTGTCACTCACTTTTTAGAAATACGCTTTTCCTATTAATAAAGTAACCTGCTCTTGCCAACAGCTATCGGAAGTGTCAAAGTTACATAGGTTTCAGGCTTGGTATTTGCTTCCTGAAGAGTATAATCTGCTGTAATTTCATGTCAAGGACAATGTAACGGATATGTTAATAAAGCACTGATGTTCAGAGATTCATCTGGAACCTTTTTGCAGTAGTCTCTCCTTATGTTTTCAGATATTTGGTCTTATCATGACACTGTGCAGGGTCACAAGCTGGACTTGGTGATCCTTCCAACTCTACGGGTTCATTCCAACTCAGCTGATTCTGTGATTCTGTGATTACTCCAACTTAAAGCTCACAATGTTAAAATGTTATCACTTTTTAATGAATTAGGGAACCATAAACACAAAGAAAGACACTACAGAAAGATTTGATTGAATTATTTTTGTCAACACATTTCTTATGACATGCCATCCAAAATTTGTTTTACTTTGGTTATTATTTTTTGAGATTTTCAATGGAAAAAAAATAATAATTTTCCTCCATATGTTTTCAATTACCTTCTAAAAATTAATTGGGGTCTTTCATTTGTTCTGGTTTTGTTGTGGTTATTTTTGTAATCTGGTTTGTGCCTTTTGAGAAGACGAATTTATTCTATTATGAATATTTTTGAGCTCCTACATATTTTTTAGAGTATTTTAATTCAATTTTTTTTCCTTTAAAAATCTTCCTAGACAATTTGAAAAAAAAAAACCCAAAAATAAAAAGGTGGGTAATTCTTTTCTTTAGTAGTGTCAAAGTAATTAGGATTTTTTAAATGGCTCTAACCATTGTATAGAAGCACAAGAGCTCTGACACACTATTCTTTTCAGATATATCTGAACAATGCTTATACTCACTGCTTGCCTAACTTAAGAAAAGGACTCTGGGAACATTAGAGAGAAAAAGCTTGTGATGAGGAAGGAATGGAAAAAAGACAAATGTTGATTCAAACCAATCATTGTGAAATAGTGTGTCACTTTATTTTGAATCAATTTAACTCAATTACTTAATGAGGCATAGTGGAGGAAGTCAGTCATGCAAGTGATTCAATTGTTTAAAAATATTGGAAAGAGTAAGGGGAGAATACAATATATTAGGATTTTTAAAGTGAAGAAAGAAAATAAGAGTTAAGAGAGACAATATTGGAAAGTCACTTTTTATGGCATGTGGGCAAGTGAGACTTTAGATTCTCTCTTATCTTATTGTCTTTGTGTCTTTCAGTTTTGTCTACAGGAATCATTTGTTTTTACAATGAAAGAGGGATTTAGTTTCAAGTTTTCCTTATCCTTCTTTGGCTAGTGTCTTGCATGTGATGGTAACTTAGTTTACCAGAAAAGCTAAGCAAAGGCTTGTTCAGTTATGATGGCTAATGGTTCATATTGGCATGCTGTAAAAATGAAATATTTGTGAATCAAATAAACAGTAATGGAAATACATTGGGGGGGAGGGGGGGGGAGAAGGGGGCGGGGGGGAGGGGGGTTTAGAAAGAAAGAAAAAAAGAAAAAAAAAATCCTCAATTATTTTCCAAAGAAAAGAAGAAAATACATCCCCTGATATTCTCCCTAGCTGCATGCCAAAAAACATATTTGAAATGTTAAACTATTGTTACAATTTGGGAAGCATGAAAATTGCAAAAGCTGCAAGCTGAAAATGCTACAGATAACAGTGAATCACAATTTAGTGGATTTTCACTCTTTCTACTAATAACTGACAAAGGATGCTTTGATCAAGCAGATTCTGTTGACAGAGACTTTCCACAGCAGACAGAAGCTCTTATCTTCAAGCTATGAAACACAAAAAACATTCATAAAGATCACTTTGAATGCCATTTTCTCTGTATTATGTAAGTTTAGGGATTACTGAGCACAAAAAGGTGTGTGATGAAAGATACAAGACTTGGAAGTTATTCTAGTGCACAGTAATTCACTGCATTTATTACCATTAAATTCCACATTCTGCTGGTAAACATTGTTCCCTATTTAGAAGATATGTCAATGGTTCTAGCAATTGTCGTAAGCAAAAATTCTGCTCCAGCAAATGGATTAACCTTAAAACAAGACAGGCTTTCAATATTAGATACAATAGTTCTTTCCCCTCTTAAACCAAAGCTCTTCTTCTGGAACATTGCAAGATATTTAGCATGAATTTCATTAACTTACTAAATAGAGAGTGAGGGTCTGTTGCTGGGTAGAAGCACTTTAAGAGCATAGTGCCTTGCTTGCATTTTCAGGACATCTTAGGAAACCAATTAAACCAGCTTTTCTTTTAGACATTTGTTATTGCTTTCAGTGCTTTTTCCAACACCATAAAATTCTTTAACTAACCATTCAATATTGAGTATCCCATTATAATTTTACAGTTGGCCTTCCAAAAACATTAAAGAGCTTGACAGGGTTATGAATCACAGATTTTTAGTCTCCCTGTGGACTAATCTATCAAAAGGATTGAGATAGGGTCTGTATCTAAAGGGCTGGTGTTGATTCTAATTCAGTGGCAAATTAAACAGGCAGAGTGTGTGATTACCTTACACACACATCCATACTGCTCCTACAGCTGAGGTTTGCTTACCTCTAAATCATTGCACTTTTCAGAACAATGTATTAAAGCTAAGTCAGTAATCCTACATAAATCTACAGCATATTGTATGGATATGTCATTTGGGATCAATACTAACCCAAAGAATCCTTCGCTGTCTTCTACACAATGATAATCACTGAAAACCAGGGTATCTCATATCTTTAGGGCTTAGATATCTAAATCAGAATTGCTTCACACATGTTGCCAGTCTTATAACAAACTGGAATTTGTCACTTAAGACTTTATGAAATGCAGTATAGATACAACACCTTTCCTAAAATAATGAAGCTCCTTATGAAAGTAGATCCATTTTATTTTCTGTTGCTTCAGTCAGTAGTTGATGCCCACATGATTTTTCCACTGTCACAGAGATCATTTAATTTTATCTCTTCACAGAACTAAACAGTCAAAATGATACTAATAAAAGTATTCAGCTGCTATTATTAATTTTTTTCTGGTCTCTTCATCATTTATTTTTTCCCAATATTGTAATTCAATGACTATTCTTAAAATTATTAGATTCTTTAAAGTTTTATTTGATTTTTCTTCCTAGTAATGCCAATAACGTACTTGACAATTGCTTTGAGTATTCATCTCTCTACCAATGCACAGACAAGCAGATTCACTGCCACCTTGAGACAGCTATCATCAGTCACCTTAGCCCATCAAACCAGTCAATCTACATAATGGGGAAACATAAAAATCCTGGGGTCAGAAAAGAGCTCTTTCGACTTGAAACCTACAAGGAATATTCTATTAGAGTTCCTTGCAGGCTTTACCTGGGTATGTTCAGAGTATAGGTCAAAGAAATGTTTGTTGAGCTGTCCTCCTTTGGTTTAACCACCTGGAAAACCATTTTAAGTCCTGGAATGTTTTTCTCTGTATATTTCTACTAGGTGATTTGGGGTTATTGACTTAGAATAAATACATTTTTGTGGGTCAAAATAAATGACCAATGAATACCTGAGTAGGAGCAATTATTGACCTGAAATAAAAATTATCCTTCTCTCTATTTAGACAGGTTGTAGGAGGTCCAGATAGAACTGAATAATAATAATAATAATAATAATAATAATAATAATAAAAAAAAAGTGAAATTCCCTTTGACTCCCTAAATATGATAAATTTTCATCTGAATTTAAAAAAAAAATCCTATCAAATGTAATATGCTTTCACAGAAGCTCTACTTTGTGAACAAGAGTGGTTGTAATTTTATAATAATCAATCACAGTTTAACTTCTAAATCAAAGTATAATTTCTGATATTGGCCATGCATATGTGGCAATAAAATTTGTTCCTCAGAAGAAAGAGATTTTGTCCTTTCTATGATATTTTTGAAAGTCTACAGTGTGCCTTTTCAAGTAATGATGAGAAGAACACTAAGCCTCAAAAACTAAAACCAGTGAACATTAGGGGAAGGTGGGAAGACTCCTGGAAAAGAAATATGACCTTTAATGGATTTCTACAAAGAAGAAATCAGATCCTTCCTGCCTGTTGACTCTGAAACTGTCTACAAGAAAAGGTCTCCAGTTTGAAAATCAAGTCATTTCAACTGTAGACATATGCAGTTGGTGCAGTCAACAGAAGATAACCAGTGCATTCACCTTCCTAAAATCACCTTACCTTTTCAGTAGTTTCAGAACTGATTTTCAACCCCATGGAAAACAGAAGACCTTTGCTGGTTTTTTCATGTGTGCCCATTTCTCCTTTTAGCTATAAAACTTTTATCTTCTTACATTCCTTAAAGGAGGTAGTAAAAATGCTTCAATGTGTAACAGATGTGCATATGTACATTGCATTAAATTCATTGCAGATACAGTACACACTCTCAAAAATGTCTTTTTTTTTTTTTTTTTCTGTTTTCATGTGATGAACACCTGTTTCTTTTTACTGAAGAATGTGGTTAAAGAGGAAAGACAGCTTGATATACATTCATTGAACTTTTTTTCTGCTTGCATTTTAATAGCAGAATTACTTCTGGATGCCTGTTTAATGCTATTATACATGAATAATTTATAGATGTATCAAATGTATTTATTAATTATTTCTGAACCATACAGCACACATATGACAGTATAGATAGATAGATACATGATAGATATTTGCTTTTTGGATATGCTTAATTTCAATACTACAACATCTTGGAACTTAATTTTCTTGACAGGAAAATCTGGTTTACCACTTTCAAAAGTGCTAGGTGTTCATGGAAGGGAGAGCTATAGTGCCATGCATTTTACAGACATTAGTAAACAATTCAGTGAGGGTCCCTACAACCAGATTTGTCTGCCATTCTACAGTCCCATTGGCATTGATGGGGATTTTTTCAGGACTTTTATGAACTTCCTATTGGGAAGAAATCAAATAAAATAAAATTTCAGAAAGATAAAATCCCTTATTCATATCCCTAAAGATATCTAAGTAGCTAAACTTAAAGAACAATGAAACGGTCATTAGTAGACATACATTTGAAAGGTGGTCATTTAACAAAACCTATCAATCACGAGCGTTAACTAGATGGATTAGAGAAATGGAAATGTTATGGTAGACTTTGCCTAATTTATATGCCTATATAACTGTCAGAAACATGTAAGCCAAAATTCCTTACTCAGAAATATTTATTTCATTTGTAAGCAAGACTAGAATAATATCTTCCTTCTTTGTGTTGTCTGCACACCAGCTGAAGAGGTGGTTAGATTATGCCAAATTCAGAACAGATGCTACACTTTCACTGAAGTTCTTTATGATAAATTTGTTAGACCAAATTGCAAACAGAAGAATAACATCACATAAATTACAAAAAGTGGTGGTTACTGAAGACTCACAAGACCTGCACAGATTATAGTGAAAATAGAAAAATGGAAAGTGAGTGTTTCTGGTGGATTCTGTTGGTTCAGTTTTCAAAGGCTTTTCATCTTACATTACTACCTGCAATTTTAGTACATTTAATAGTACAATAAAACATCATCAGGAAACTTTGTATTTTATTGGGTTTTTTTTCATCATGTCATCATTACTTAGACACTGGCATTTCCCATACAAAATATCAGTAAAACATGAAAATGGTTGAAGTAAGAAATGAAGTATCAAACTTGTATTCAAAGCTCCAGGGAGAGAGAGAGACAGTTTTGACTGATTCACATCCAGATTGTGCCTAGAAGTTTTGATTTTGACAAATAGGAGGGTTTAAAAATGAAACAGAATGTTGACTGGTAAAATTTCCTTTCCTTTTCCTTGGAAAATGCAACCACACCTGTGCAAATCACTGCAGGCTGGAAAAGAGCTTCTGTCCTAAATTTCCAGACATGTCTGCTAGCATGGGACTGTGATCATGGTAACAAGGCTGCACCCTAAAAAGGACTGACACAACCTTATACAGCTATGCAACTTCAGAAGCAGCATTTTCATGTGTTTAGCCGCCTTGGAGTGCTGCAGTGCAAGCAGGTAAGTTTGAAATTAGGACTTTCAGAAAAGGCTCTGATGCCACCATTTCTCCACCCACTAAATAATACTACTGATATAAATGCTTTTTGTACAATATTATGATCACAGAATTATATTTGCACAATATGATTACAGAATCAGAGAATGTTCTGAGTTAGAAGGGATCTTAAAGATCATCCTGTTCCAAACTCCCTGCCGTGGGCAGGGACACATTTCATTAGACCAAGCTGATAAACACTCCATCCATCCTCGCCTTGAATTCTTCCAGGGATGGGGCAGCCACAGCTTTTCTGGGAAACCTGTTCCAGTGCCCACAGAGTAAACAATTTTTCTTAGTATCTAATCCAAACCTACTGTTTTTCACTCAGATAGAAAGTTAAAAAGAGATACATGGTTCCAACATATAAAACAACTTCTAGTTTTGACAACACTGTTTCAAACTAGCACTAAATATAAAAGTTGTAAGTTAGGCTCTGCAGTTGCTAGCGCTGCACATATGCATACAGGGCAAATACAATCTAAACAGAATGAGTTGAGTTACTATTCATGTACCTCACACGATTATCTGGGTCATTTTGACCTATATGTGCTGCTTTAGTAAACGTGCAGCAGCAATTCCAACAGGGTTGATATGGGAATCACTTCAAAAAATTCAAAGGCATGTGTGATACAGAAGGTCAAACTTGATGATCACAGCCTATCTGGTCTCAGACTCAGTGAATAAAATTGTTTTAACTAGCTGGTCACAAAGCCAGCTTCATCCTTCTCTTTTATTACTGTATCAATGCAAAACAGTCAGAACCTATTGGTGAATTTGACCCTTAAATTTTCTGGTGTTCTTGTAGTCACATAAGGTTGATAGCTGCAGTTCTGCATACTGTTAAGGTCCAAACTATGTTTCATTGACATCAAAAGGAGATTTATGTGAGAACAAGTCTATCTTGCCCATGTTTTTGATGATACAGCAATTCTGATCATTACATTCTGATTTTTTGCTTTCCAGTAGCTTGAAGGGAACAGCTTAAGGGGGCACACAAGGAAGTTAAACTAGCAAACTATAGAGTTTGTACTGGTTCATGCTGGGTTAATTTTCTTCATAGTAGCCCTACAGATATGGGGCCACACTTTGGATTTGTGAGCATAGTGTTGATAACACAGGGATGTTTTCCTCATTGTTGAAGAGGTCTTGCACAGAGCCAAGGCCTTTTCTGCTCCTCTTCACAGAATGAAAGTGTGAGTGGGCAAGGAGTTGGGGAGGAGACAACCAGGATGGCTGATATCAACTGACCCAAGGGACATTCCATACCCTATGGCATCATGTCCAGCATATAGAGCTGAAGAAAGAAGAAAAGGGTGAACATTTGGAAGGTATGGTTATGGATGATGGCGCCTGGCTTTCCTGATGATGGCTAAAACCACTTGTCTAGCCATGTGAAGTGGTGAATTGTAGAAGGATTTCTGGAGATAGACACAGAGCGGCCTTGCAGTGTTAGGAAAATGCTGTTTGTTTTAGCACTGTCAAGGACAGAATAGTCTGGGAACCAGCCGTGGCCCCTCAACAAAATTGTGAACAGGTAACTGCAAAGGAATGCTTATCCAGATAACACTAGTGAATAGTATAGCTGCTTGGGGCTAGTGGACACCAGGAGGTATCCAATAACAAGTAGTAAAATGCCGCGTGAACAGCTTATGCGCAAGAATTATATGTATAAAAGAACCTTGTGTACCCTCAATAAACGAGCATTCACCATTACTTCTGTGAAGAGCGCGATTGACTCTGGCTGCTCCCCGCAACTTCACTTTAGTGAATTAATTCCTTTTGTTTTATTTTTTCCTTGGATGACTTTTTCCTTTCTTATTAAGCTACATTTGTCTCAAACCATGAATTTTCTCACTTTTACCCTTCTCATCCTCTCTTCCATCTCACCAAGAGGACTGAGTGAGCAGCTGAGTGGAGTTTAGTTTCCAGGCAGAGTTAACCACAACACTGTTGCCAAATGAAAAATCAACATCCTGCTTCTTACTAGAATTTAGTCCCTAGTTAGAACTGACAAGGTTTTCTGGAAAGATATAAGCAAAATGAGCTAAGTTTTCAAAAATTATTAACAAGCCAATGATTTTTTGTTCTGCACTCTAACATCAAGCCTGCATGCTCCATTCCATAAACTACATGAATGCTCTTGCTTCATAACTGTTTCCCCAGATATTTTTATTAAATACATTTTTTTAAAAAAAAAGGGAAGGGAAGGGGAAGGGAAGGGGAAGGGAAAACCAAATATAACACACTTAAAATTAAGTCAGTGTCTTGGGTTATGTAACCTAAAAACATGTATTCTATTTCATCTGTTGAACGCTGGTTTTTTTGAGAGATGTTTTTTTCCTTCTCTTGTAACTCGGGGGAGGGGAGGGGGGCAGATGCCTTTTGATAATGGCCCAGTCATTGTTTCTTATCTCTTTCACCCCCCCTCCCTCCTCCAGGAGGACATCTTCTGATAATGGGCCATTAGGGCCCACCAATGACACGACACATTCCATCATCCCACAGTGAGATTTTCCACCCAGTGGGGGAGGAGCCAACTGTTCCTAGCTAGATAAAAACTGGGACTAAAAGACACCAGGTTTCTGGTTTTTCCACTGGATTCCTGGAGGAAGACCAGACCCATCTCGCCATGACTGGATTTTCTACAGGACCATCTCTACTCCACAGAACCACATCTGTTACTCCATAACAGGACTTATTTAGGCTGCTTACAACACCCTGAGCACCAAGGTGCCAGGTCGTATCCCTGACTCTGTCAGGGTTTTTCCAGGATTTTTGTTTGCTACCTTGCTTGGTTTTTTGTACTACTACATTTGTATTTTCCTTTTTTAATATTCCTAGTAAAGAACTGCTACTCCTATTCCCATATCTTTGCCTGAAAGCCCCTGATAGCAAAATTATAATAATTTGGAGAGAAGGGGGGTTACATTCTCCATTCCAAGGGAAGCTCTAGCTTTCCTTGGCAGACAACTGTCTTTCAAAACCAAGACTGACAGCTAACTTTACACTACATCTTTGTATCAATTTCTACTCAATTGACACAAATACAGACCATATACCTGGTGCAAGTCAGCTATGTGTTGACCCTACTTTTCATCAGTATGTGCTTTAGGAAAAAAATGAAATTAGAAAGATTGTTGTACTAGTTAGCTAATTTGTATAACGCATTGAAAATGAAAATTGCAATATATGTGCAGAGTATTTTTGTTTTTATTTCATCATCTGCTGTGGCCATTTGTTCAATTAACCAATTACAAAGGAATAACCAGGGAGTGCATGAGGCATTATTACTTATTTTATGACAATGTACATTTTTTTCTTGTGTGATTTGACTAAAATTAACACTGGGATATCTAATTAATGGCAATCTTCATAAGAAAACGTCTAAACAACTTTAAAAAAAAAAAAAAAGAAAAATAAATAGAGGAACTCAAAGTAAAAATGGATTCAGAAAAGGGCACAAAATCTTAAATTGTGCCTGTTCATTGTGTTTGTAAATCTGCTCCTGCCTTGACTGATTTTTTTATAAGAAACCTCCTGTCTTCACATTTGCTACGTTCAAAATACAAAAAATCCTTGACCTGTGCCACATTAGTTAGACAGCTAGCAGGAAACACATTGCCACAACAGTTTTCTCCCACAAAGCATGCGCATACAGGTGAAATGATGGGTTCTTTTACAAGTAAAGGAAATTTTATCCTGGTCTTATGTGTGTGCTAATATTTAATCCAGATGTCTATATTGAGCAGTCACATCCAATGGTTTCCTTTGGCACTAGTGGTCCTAGAGTACTATTAATTTAGCCGAAAATTTGAGAAAATCAGGAAGTTTTCACAAGCCATCTGATTTCTTTTCAACTGTGTCCTGTCGAGATAGACCCAAAGGCCCGTCTTGCTTGCTGTGTATCTGCACCTAGGGAGGAAGTATGAACTGAGGTGACTGAATATTTCAGTGATATGTAAGTCTAAATGGCTAGATATGCCCTTGGTGTTGAAAATAATATTTAGGTAGTAAAGGAACAGGTGAAAGACAGATTACATGTAATGCACAAACAGTTAAAACAAGCCTCAACCTCTCAATACTTTTCTAAAATATTATTCCATTCTGAAAAATGTTATAAATTATAAATGAACAATATAATTTATATTTACTGTCTGTTTTCAAGGTATTCAGACCTTTTTTCTGTAGCTGCAAATTATTACAGGGTTGCTATACATTGAAACTCTGTGCGCTTTAGTATCCTGCATAGAATGAAGCTGTCATACAAAAAGACTGTGTGTCATTATTTGCTGATAAACAAAATATAAAGTGGATGCAACAGTATAAGACTTTATCTTAATTTAATGTTTCTCAGCAACCAGTAAATGAAAACATAATAGAATTTTTGATTTACAGTAGAAGTTAAAATGCGCACATTTATTTAAGGAAGACCATTCACATACTGGAAAGTCTTGTAAAAACTATTTTTTTTTTTTCCTGGTAAAAAAAAAAGAGAACTAACAGTTAATTTTTGACAGCAGCCAAGTACACAGAATATTTTTCTCTTTTTGCCCATTTCACTTTTTTCTACAGTCTATTTTCATAACATGATAATTACACTAGCTTGTCATTGTAAAATACTATGATTTCATCACAAGAGGAGAGATCCAGCAGAGAAGAACGGTGAAGAAAAGCACAGAGAAAAGTACAGGTCATCCATCTCTAATATTCATAATAACTCTAGCAGTTTAAATAATACATAGCTTTGAGCTTCATGTGGAAGTCCGTACTTACAGATCTATTTGTTATAAGTCATTTTTTCATCTGTTTACTAAATGTGTGTTAAATTTCTGGCCTCCTAAGTAGATCTAGAAATGAAGTTTGGTTTTCCTTTTTCTTCTTTCTTTGCCAACTTAAACAACTTTCTTGTTCGAGAGCTAAAGAGATCAGACTCTGAGATGCTGGCAGTGTCCTGTGTCCAGCAGGTGAAAATACCATATAGTGAACTGGAAAAACAGAGATGTGAAAGGTTTGTATTTTTAGTTGAAAAATGTAATAATCTGAAATGAAACGCAACTTGTCACAGTGGGCTGTCTTTCTGTATGACTGAAGAGTCCTTAAATATATTCATCTTAAATGTGTGGAGAGATAGGAAAAGAAAATAATGACTAAATACTAAAATAAATAAATAAATAAAGCAAAAAACCTAACAGAAGTAGAAATTTATTCTGAGAGCTGGGAAAGGATCAAAAACAATAAAAGAAAAAAGGCTCTAAATAACAGCTAAAAGGCTTTGAGATAAATCTTGACTGAAAATTGTAGGTACAAACTAAAATTTACCAAGAAACCTTAGCTTCATAATGTAGTATTTTTGTTATAGCATTCAGGAGAATGCAAGGCTTATTGGCTACATTGTTCAAGAACCTGCAAGGTCTTTCAGCTTCTCTTGAACTCGGTTTCAGTTCACACACGTTGGCTTCACTTTATGTCACTTTATGTTGTTTCCTTTATGTCACAAATGAACAATTTAAGGTTGTTTAAATAACCACCATCCAAACTATTAGCAAGAATGGTTTTATTGTTGGATTTCTAGAATTAATATCATTTAATATACAGAAATGCACTATAACCAGGTTTGATGGCAAGGTTCACTCTATTACTTGTTACATGGATGAAACCTACAAAGAAAAATCAAATTGGAATGTATTTAAAAATATTTGCAGAAAGACTGAAGATTCTAAAGGTTAAGAGAGACCCTTCCATTGACTCATAAGGTTTAGAGTGGACTTCTTGCTTTTTGGACTTCTCATGGAGCCTAGGTCCAATCTTAGACTGACTTTGTCAATGGTTTGTGTCTAAAGGGATTAACTACATGGATTTCATTACCATTGATTTATCATGCTGGCAGCAAGTGTTGTTATTGAGGATCTCTCTACTTTGGGCAAGGATGGATCTCAGTCTCAAGTAAGGAACCTCAAACCTTGATAGGCATCCTAGCTCCAGGTAAGAGAATCTGGCATGCAGTCCAGTTGCGATTTGGAGAGAACTCGAATTGGACGCATCCAAAGATCTGACGTTAGTAGAAAGGTACATCTGCCACAAGGAGCAAACCTGGGAGGAATCCCAGCTCAACAGAACAGCACTGCCCATGCAGCCACGTCATCTAGCCAGGAGATCCTATTAAAAACTCACTTAAGCTGTTATATTTATGGGGTAAAACTTGCCACGTTAAGGTGCGCACAGTGGGACAGGTATGCATGAGATTCCTTGTGCTGACAACTTTATTTGTTCCTTGACAAACAAATTTTGGAAAAAACATCCACCATTCATGTGTTAGTTGTATGATATGTGTCCAAGTTCATATGCATTTATTCCCACTGGGTCACCCTGCTCCACTGTGGATTTTCTGGAAGAGTTCTGGGCCCAGGTATGACTCAGGTCTTTGCCTCCTTTGGAGACTCTACCAACTCCTGCTGGTTTGATTACAAGGATCAAGTGCATCCCTCAAACCCTTTAAAGTCCTCAGTAATTTAAAGCACAACACAAGCTCTGCAGGTGATCATTAAGTATTATTTGTGTCTTTAGAAGCACATGGTGGGGACTTAAAAGACACGGCATTCTTATAGGGGCTTTGAAAATATTATCTCTCTCTCTATTGTCCTTCAGAACTCACAAAATTCAAAAATTCAAATCCCCCATTTGCAAACCCACCAATACCATAGCATTTTCTTGCTATCTCCTTTTTCAATATTTTTCTTTTTTCCATTTTTCTTCTTTCCTTTTTTCCTTTACAAAAATGTGAATCATTAGGTATTTGATACTTATAAGCAAGAACACCTGCTTATAAAAAATAATTAGATTTATTTATTTATTTTAAATTCAGAAGCACAGCAGGCAGGAAAATACATGAATATTTCTAACTTCCATAAAGGCAAGCAGACACCAGCAGTGCTAAAATAAAAAAGGACATTAGGAAAGGGCACAAGAATGTCAGAAGGCTAGGATTATTTTCAGATAATTGCCTTGAAAATATGTGGGTTTCATAGCTCATTGATATGAATCAAATTCTTGGCTCTCTTCGTGTTACAAGTCCTCAAGCAGATGATGTCCAGAAAGCCCCATGAGTTCAAAATACAGGGTCAATTTCCCCAATTCCAAATAATTCCAATAGATTCCCACCCCCCCCCCCCCCACCCCCTTTTAGTGTGTCCCAGTTTGTTACACTGTTTCATTTTATGGAGGTTTCACAAGCGGTCAAATTGCTAGTGGGGTCTCTCCTACAGGCTTCTCAGTCGAGAGCAGAGCTGATTGCAAGCAAATTTCCAGTCTTGGAATATTGTAGGAACAGTGTGGACAAATCTGCTACTAATGGGTGCCCACAGGGGTAAGGAAAAATTTTATATAGGTATTTCTGGGCAAGAGGGAAGAAAATTGACAGCTGAAGATTTATCTGTAAAATGGAACCGCCTAAAAAGCAGCTGCAGGATTCTTTTGAAGGATATTTTCCCCTCTTTTCCCCACCTGAAGAGAATTAATTTATGCATGTTTTTTGGGTTCTGGTAGAGAAATTCTAAGTGACTATTAACATCAATGAAAATGAAGGAAAATGGCCATGCCATCTACTTCAGGTTGTAATTTAGTTCTCTGAACTCCATGCTTCTTCCTCTCTCCCAACATTTTGTAGGCAATTATTGCTTTCTGTGTTTGCTTTATGAGGAATTTATTGTAGTACGTGTTTGGTCCTCTGAGTCCCATCTTAATTTGACATCCAATGGAAATAAAGTGATCTTGTCCTAGAGAATCTGTTTGTCTCTTCCACACCTGAGTAAGGAGCTACACATTTTTCAAAGACCTATCCTTTCCTGACATCAGGCAGACCCTGTCATTTTTAATTAAATTTCTATGAGAGCTTCCATTTAAGCTTAAAAAAAAAAAAAAAAAAAAATTTGTATTCACCCAGAAGACTAAGCTAAAAATTACAAGTCCTCTCAACTGCCTATGAACTCAGTCATTATCCAGCTGGTGAGTGAAGCACAGAGAAATGTGCCTAAGCAACACCAGAGTCTGGAAGAGAGCTGTGTTCTTCCAACTCTAATTCACTCCAAGATTAAACCACTGAGCTGCACAACATTATGCATCACAGCCCATGAGACAAAATAAGGTCCAGCAAGTACTGAGCTGTGCCTATTTGCTTTGCGTTTTCACTTGCTTTAGCAACATCCAACAGAGAATGAACTGCTCACATTTATTCCACAATCAAGGCAAAGTTGCCTGACTTTGCAGTTCTAGAAGTTCACAAGTAGAAAAAAAATCAGAACACCTGTGTTGGTTTGAAGAGATCTTGTAATAGGCTTCTTTTCAAGCCTCCACATCATCAAGGGCGAGTCCTGCCTGACCAACCCAGTGGCCTTCTATAGAGGAGTGATTACATCAGAAGATAAGGAAAAAGCTGCAAATGACATTTATCTGGACTACTGTACAACCTTCTGACAAGGTCCCCCACAAACATCCTTCTCTCTCAACTGAAGAGAGATGGATTTGATGGGTGGACTGTTACATTGATAAGGAATTTGTTGAACAATTGTGTCCAGAGTGCAGTGGTCAATGGCTCAGAGCCCTGAAGGATATCAGTCACAAGTGTCCCCTCAGGACACCAGTATTATTTAATATCTTCATTAATGACATGAAAGGGTCACCCTCAGCAAGTTCGCAGATGACACCAAGTTGAGTGGTCCTGTTGACACACCTGATAGAATGGATGCCATCCAAAGCTCCAGAAGCAGGCACAGGGGCATTTCATGAGGTTTAATAAGACAGTGTAAGGTCCTGCACCTGGGCTGAGGCAACTCCCAGTACCAACACAGCCTCGGGGATGAATGGATCGAGAGCTGCCCAGTTGAGAAGAACATGGGGGTACTGGTGGATGAGAGGCTGAATATGACCCAGCAATGCTCTCCAGCAGTCCAGAAAGCCAAATGTATCTTGGGCTGCATCAAAACCAGTGTGGGCAAGATGAGGGAGGGGATTGTGCCCCCTTACTCGTCTCTGGCGAGACTCCAGTTGTAGTGTTGCTTCCAGCTCTGGGGTCCCCAGCACAAGAATGACATCAGCCTGTTGGAATGAGTACAGAGGAAGACCAAGGTGACTAAAGGCATGAAGCACCTCCCCAAGAGGAAAGCCTAGAAGAATCTTGATGTTTCATCCTAGGGAAGAGAAGGCTTTGGGGTGACCTAATAGCAGCCTTCCAGTATCTGAAGAGAGCCTACAAGGGAGATGGACAGAAGTTATTTACAAGAGCATTTAGTGACAGGACAAGAGGGAATGGCTACAGACTGAAAAAAAAAAAAAAATTCGGTTTAGAATGGATATTAGGAATAAATTTTTAATTGTGAGGGTGGTAAAGCACTGGAACAGGTTGTCCAGAAGAATTGTCCGAGACCAGGTTGGATGGAGCTCTGAGCAACCTGGTCTCGTGGAAGATGCCTCTGTCCATGGGAGGGGGATTCGAACAAGATGATCTTTAAGGTCCTTTCCAACACAAACAATTCTTTGATTCTATGATCATAAGAAGTACCTCTGCTTCATAAAAATTTACAACCCTGACTGTGAAGGGGGGGGGGGGGGGGGGGGGGGGGGGGGGGGGGGGGGAACAAATTATGTTTTGGAGATAGGGAATATACAAGAAAATGTCTATTCTGACAGATTTCTCTGTCTTCCAAAATCGGCCTAAGGAAGCCAGATCTCCTGATTTCATCCATGGGAGCTTGTGGCCACATTTTTTTTTTTTTGGCCACATTCAACTGATAATACTTTCCTGAACTGCAATTTCCAGAGAAGATACCATGACTGGTACTTGCATTACAGGCAGCCTGAACTCAGCCTCATTTTAGCCTTCACACAAATCTGTTCTTCCCATGCCACAGGTGGTGCCAGAGAATCTTCAGGAACTCGGGCAATTGTGGCCTAAAGCTGTGATTTGTCCATAAGAGTGAAAGGAAAAGATGAATGGGCTAGGCTGTTCTGGGATGTAGCAAATGGCAAAGGCCAAAGCTTTTTCCTCCAGAAGTCACATTAGGCATGACCTGGGACCCAGGGACTTTGTGTTCCTTAGCCAAGGATGCCAGCTATCCCAAAAGGAATATGTCTTGTGTGCTTAAGACACAATAATGTCAGGGTGTCTACTTGCCAGCTGTCTGCAGTATGTTTAAACCCCTTTCACCCTGTTCCCTCCCTCCTCTGTCTCCCATTCCTGCATAGTGCAGAAGTGAAAACACATATCAAGGCACCAATCTAGACAGGATCTTTCCCCAGAAAGCACTAAAATTCCATTATAAGACACTTGACACTGTAAATTTAATTGCTGCATAGATTTGAACTTGACTGACTGCATATATAATCAATCGAGACCAGATGAACTCTCCAAGACTTGTGGAAAGTGTGCAGCAAAACGAAGCTCTTCTAGTAGACATTTTTTTCTTTTCAACATTAATCCTGTGTTGTGACTTAACTTTCTGGCTTTCTACAGCTGCACCATCTTGGCTTTCTTCTTTTATGTCATTATTCACAACAGAATTTTATTTAAAATGTCTAGGAACTAAGGCTACATCTAAATTTGTCAAAAGTAAATAGCTTTGTAGATTTGGGTCTCTGTTCTCAAAGTCCATTGTCTCCATTGTGCTTTCTTTCCACACACTATATATCTCTGTGACAAATGGTTATGGCTGTGTTTGATTTGAACATTGACTGAGGAGTACAAGCAGGGCAAGGGGGGATAGAAGGGTATAGGGAGCAAATATTCAATTTAAAAAACTTGTGCTATAAAATACATAATAATTTTCAAGTGAAAAGGACATCTTCATTTTCTAAATGGGTCTTTTAAAATGATAGGCAATAATGGGAGAATAAGTCCATTATTCATTTATAAGGGAATTAGCATAACAAAGCTGCTTAATGTGAGAGTTCAGAAAGCTCTGATTAATAAATTAATCCTTATATTTTACAATAGGTCTCATTTTTTTGAATAATTTCTATAAGAAAGTGTTTTCATAATCTCAATGTTTTTCTTCAGAAAATTTAACTCTTTGCAAGCTACCCAGAGCAGAGACTAAGATCAACTTCAAATGCAGATGGGTGCAAATAATTATAGCTCTCAATAACCAATAGTATCACACATGGAAAAGCCGGGGGCAGGACCAATGAGAGTTCCACTGGTGCTTTTGTGGCACAAAGGGGTCCAGCACACTGGTGCTAAGCAGCATAATTTAAATTAATCTGTGAGGTAATTAATATGAAGGGAGAAAGAATTCTGAGCCTTCAGTTTTGAGAAGAGTAGGCTGAATAGAGAATAATTTATTTTTTTACATCTCTTTAAAGCCTTTTCATATTTTGTCCTTTCTGTAAGCTACTTTTTAGTGGGAGCACAGTGTCTTAAACTTGCCTGCTCTTCACTAGATAGACTCTACTGTAAAATTAAAAACCTTTGCTTTTCTGAAAAAGTTCTGTTCCGGATGAAACACTTTCCATATCAAGTCATTGCTCTGCTGTCTTGCAAAGACAAGTAAGGCATCATTCTCAATCTCCTTTTCTTAGGAAGGAGCTTTTTACTCTGTCTTCTTTTTTTAAGCTTCAGTGAATCTGGCCTTTTTATCTGAATAAGCCATAAAAGGGTTTTATTCAGGTTTATTTTATTAGAAGCATTGTTCCTATGTAGTTGTAGGAAATATCATTTGATGTATGGCATCATTCCTTGTCTATTTCTGTATTAACAATTTTAGATAGTAGCCTTTCCCTTTTTACAAGAAGAGACTAATGAAACCAGCACTTTTTGATTCCATTCCTCTTTCCCCCCATAATTGACCTCTAATGCTGTTATTTCCCTCCACGCAAGGGAATAGGGTCTAATGGGAGTGGACAAATCTTCCTGATTCCTTTTGGAGGCCCAGAAAGGATGCTTACAATAGAAATCATGAGATAAAATGCTAGTCACCATGAAGCAGAGAAGGGTGAATTCTGCTCAGACACACCATGCACAACAGAACACCTGATGTGACATGCTCCAGTCTTCTTTTGAAAGCTTTGGGAAGAGTATTAATGATGTCGTAACATAACAAGGAAGGCAGAAAAGAGAAAATTACATTGGTAGTTTCACCTTGAGCCATGTGAATTCCACTTTTACTAAGCTTAGCAGAGCACTCTTAGTGTGGTTTAACTGGGGAATGGAAAAAAAAAAAGGCCGAGAGGCTCTTGCTGACCTCAGTTTAGGAGTTCAGTCACTGGATGACAGCAAGTTTCAGCCATTGGGTTTGTATCCTGCCTTTGGGTAATACAAATGGAGTTTCCTTCTCCAGTCTAGTGCCTACACATCAACAACAAAACAACTGCAAACTTTCTTTGGGCTGTCAGAGTAATAAAGTCTCATTTCTGATACTAGCAACCTCTGTTCCTTCACCTGTGGAATCTTCTGGTATGTTCAACTTGTCTGTTCTCATCACACCTTTGTTCTCTAAATCGAAAAGACAAGGCACAACCTTACTAAATGGAATAGGACAGCAGGGGGAAAAATCATTGTACACAAAAATAACAGTTTGAATCTAGACTGCACAGCAGTTCCTCACAAATAACTCTCACTTCAAATGCAAGCCAGAAGCAGATCTTTGAAAGGAAAGCATTTGACAGATTACATTCTCTAATAAGTCTCATATTGTAAAACAGAGGGGAAGGCACTATTAGAAAACTGTTCCTAATTCATACTTTGTTATTACAAATTAATGATACAAACAGGAAAACAGAAACTCCATTACTTATTTGCATAAGAATTCCTCCATCAACAACCCTTCAGTTTATTTGTGATTCCTACCACTCCTGCTATGGTTAAATTTATCATTTATATCTATATAAAGAGATATCTATATAGTTCAATTATGGTTTCCTGTTGTCTGGAGTGCTTTGGAAAGAGCTGTGAAAACTTGGTAAGATCTATTTGGCAAAACAAGACTGTTTTAACAGAAAAATTAACAGGGTTTGCCAAGCTCATGAGCCCAAGGGTTGTATAATTTAAATCTTTCTCTTATGCTCAGTGAAAAAAATAAAAGCCCTTAGAAATTACTTTTTTGGCACTCAGCACTAGTCTTCATTTAATTGTTCTTCCCGTTGGCATTGCTGCTTCTCACAAGGAAAAAAATCCACTTTTGCAAGTTCCTTTAAGGTCCTATTCATATTTTTCCTCACTCCATTTCTACTGTCCTAGTTCTTCTCTTCAACTGTTCTCATCATACTGTATTCATAGAAGGCACCTTTCTTTTTCAGCCATGCCCTAGACACAAACCAGAGATTTGGTGGCAATTGTCGACTTATCATCTTGGAAGTTATGTTAAATCTTTTCCAACCTTTATGATTATCTTATTCGCAGACTTGCAAGGATGACAATTTTCCCGCTGTATAAATGTTTGCTCTACACAATTTTGTGTATTTAAGTTTCCATCTGATTGTGCATTTTCAAGACTTCACTGTGGACCTACAGGTAAAACTAGCAGAAAGCCATGGAATTTAAGAGTATAGGTTTGCTGAAGTTGACTAGCCAACTGTTATTTGTGGGTTTTCAAGAAAGATGATTTTTTATGTTTGTATTTATAGTTTTTCTTTACTATTTAAAATTCTAGCATAGCAGTATTTCTGTCTCAGTGATGATTTAAGATCAACCTATAGTCTTTAATTACTCTCTGTGCATCATTTGCTCTTTACGCCCAGAAGGCCTGTTCTCATCTGTTGACTAATTATTTAATGTGAAGAGTTTATCAAAGACTAGACTAGTCAGGGTCCACATTTATAAAATAAAAGGTAGAGTATGATAGAATGGCATTGATTCTCTGTCCTGTCCAAAGATATCTGACAAATTAAAAATGATAAAGTATAAGTTGAGACACATGACGTTTCATTTCTGGCTAGCAAGGGAGAGTAATACATGAGCAACAGGCTCGTCCATCGATTTCATCTGGTCAGAGATGAAACTCCACATATAATAGCATGACATTTAGTTTTTGTTTCCTTTTATTTTGTTTTGTGGCTTTCCCATAAAATTCATAATTGCAATAAAATGAGAAAATGAAAAATGAAGTTTGGGTGGTGTTCAAAATTATGTATGATGAAAAAACCACAAAACATCACCCTAACAGTAACAACAACCCACCCACCCCCTCCACCCCCCCCCCCCCCCCCAATAAATATTTTTTTCTCTTCCAAATGCGACAATCTAATAAACTCGTTCTGGAGTCCTGCTTTCTCTAGAATATCATGTTTATAGACAGAGATATTTCCAAGCATATGGACAATATAGAAGTGGAGACACAAATGTAACCAAGAGCAACCTTTGCAATTCCTACTTTTCAGGTTAGTCAGAGTATCAACTGAAGATGTCTCAGAGCAGCTTCATCTGCAGTTCCTTCTTATGGCATGGAGCATCATCCAAACTCATTGTGAGGCCAGGAAGTAGAGCAAAACACAAGTCCAATGGCCATAATAATGTCTTATCCTTGGCTTCTGGCTCCAGTTCCCCAGCTCAGCACAAGAGCAGGTGCTGAAAGTAGACCAATAATTCTATAATCAAGTCATGCCTGTATCCTTCTGGTGACTTAGGGCATGAGACATGAGGATTGTGTTGTGTTTCATTGGAAAATTCAAGTCTGCTCTTGCTCAGTCAGCCATTTGGTTTATAGAGGTGGATAAATGGTAAATATGTGACTTTTTCTGTTCTTGAGATGTGAGGAGGAGAGAGAGCTGTCAGTTAGCCAAGTAAGATATCAGTCTGCCAGTCTTCCAGAAGTAAAGGAGAAGTTCCAGATATGGAAAGAAAAGAAAAGAAAAGAAAAGAAAAGAAAAGAAAAAGAAAGAAAAGAAAAGAAAAGAAAAGAAAAGAAAAGAAAAGAAAAGAAAAGAAAAGAAACAGAAAAGAAAAAGAAAAAAAGAGACAGAAAGAAAAGAAAAGAAAAGAAAAAGAAAAGAAAGAAGGAAAGAAAGAAAGAAAGAAAGAAGAAAGAAAGAAAGAAAGAAAGAAAGAAAGAAAGAAAGAAGATAAAGAAAGAAAGAAAGATAAGAAAGAAGAAATAAAGAAAGAAAGAAATAAAGAAAGAAAGAAAGAAAGAAAGAAAGAAAGAAAGAAAGAAAGAAAGAAAGAAAGAAAGAAAGATCTTCATGTTTCAAAGCTTTAGAAAGCTAATGTTGTGTATGCTGATACAGACACTCCCTAGAAACTAGGAAAAAGGGTATTGTCCTGGTCTTCTGTCAGACAGCATTACAGCTTAGCCTGAGGTTTTAAAACCTATGAACAGCAGATATCATTTAAGAGCTAACTTCCAAATTAAACTTCTGAACTTAACTTTCTGGTAGGGATTAAACTAGTACAAAGCTCTAGCCTGGGAGAACAAGCAAGTGTAGTGTTTCTATTTCTCTCATGATTACAAATAGTTCAGCCTTATAATCGTATTTAAGGTGCTGCCCTTGATCAACTGTGTGCTTAACATGATCACCACTCTCTAGATTCCAGATCAAGCAGTGCCCAACAAATTTACTATGCTGCTTGTCTCTCATGACTAATAGAGAGGAATCTTGAAATGCAAGACATGATCAGGCAAATCAAAAGCACTACCAAAAAAAAAGAAAACAATGAGAAACCTTCTGTAAGTTTTTTTGTTTTTGTTTTTGTTTTTTTTCCCAAAATGTAATTCCCAAAGCAGTCCTTAAAGTAAAAACACCACAGCTTCATAACCAGTAAATGCAGAAAATCAAGACAGTGGAATCCAGTTTTATAAAGACCTAATTAGAATGGTCAGCAGGGTTGTTTGGCTTACCTTTGGGATTTTTGAGTGCTTTCTGCATTTATAAAAATGATCATGAAATAGTGAAGAAGAAATATTTTTTTAGGAGAATGATTCACAGTTTTTTTAATACTGAAAACTCCTTAAACTGCTCAATACTAGAAACCTCCAAAGGAGGTTTACTCTGTATTTAGTATCTCTGTATGTCCTTGATAGATGATTTGCTCCTGACTATGTGGAAAAAAATGTGTAATATATGAAGGTGGAGTTATTCATTTTTTTATGTTACACTCGTTTGTATTAATAGACCTTACTCAAGTTTTTGGTTGTTTTTTTTTAGTGAATCCTTTTGTAAATTTCACATCTCATAAATTTTCAACATGGAATTGTTCTTCCACCAGAAAAACTGATTACTTTTCCTCGTAGTGGGAAGAGAAACAATTTTGTAGGAATTTGGCAGCTTTTCCTGGATTATGGAAAGTGTTAGGCATTGGTTACAATAAATCTCAGCACATTTTGTAGTTATATCTTGCTTATATACGCATATGTTGCATAGTACTTTAAAGGCTTCTAAAGAGTTTAAAATAAAGAATGTTAGGCCTGAGTTTGAAATCTGTTGCAGAGTGTGTTTATGACCTTTATGGTATCATTGCCTCAGAACATGTGAAAGGCGCAAAATGTAGATGAGTAGGGCAAAACTACAAAACTCACGAAAGTTACACCCTGAGGCATGTAGCTCCAACACCACTCGACACAGAGCTGGTGGAAGAATAGTCAGTTTACAGGAGACCTTATTAACTACGTGTGAAGATTTAAGAGCTACTGTGTGCAAATAAAAACCCTATGATTAGACTACTTGAAAATGCACTTTAAAAAGAAAGGTTTAAATATTAAAGTATGGAGGAATTAGTCTACTAGGCATGCCTAATTGAAATTGCAGGAGGCTTAAAATGGTAGCTTTCCATTTCTCTTTCCATTTGTCTCAGGAAAGTCAGCTCTATACACTTTTGTCAGTGTCAGTAGTGCTAACTTCAAGCTTTCAACATTCATGAGTCAGCCCAAAAGAAGTTTTATCATTCGCCTAAAAATCATTAGGTTAAATAAAGGTGAGTAGTTCATCCATTCCTTTCCATCTCTCCCTCTGTAAGCTTGGCCCATTTGTTTTCAGGAACTCTTTTCTTAACTCTGGACACCAGAAAGTTGTGCCTATTTCAAATGAAAACTAGAAAGTCTCCTGACACCCCATTAAGCTTCAGGCATAGGAATTAGAGATAAACAATATATACTGTAGCCTTTGTGATTAAAACAGTTTCTATCTCAATTTTTTCATAAGAAGAGTCTGAAAATCTCATGAATCTCTGTGGTGGTGCAAGAATTGTTTTATTAAGTTATTAAGTTATTAAGTTATTTTTGTAAGTTTTGTAAGTTTTTTTTAATGGTTCATTCCACTGTGCCCCCCTGTGTTCTGTAATGGTTTCCCCCCTATGAGTTAGTTATATAACCAGATGTTTTGTGTCAATCATCCTCTCCTGCACCTGTTCCTGTCAATCCTCTCTCTCTCCTCTTGGTCGCCCTTGTCTGTCATTTCGGGACCCTTCCCTGGCTTCTGGAAAGATCCAGGAGAGGCATCGAGTGATAGGCTGGTGTCCAGGGAATCCCGTCCTCCCCTCTTGTGATTCGTTCCTTGTTCAGAAGTTAACACCCCCTGTTACACCGCCATGTTCCCTTATTGGCTGACCCATTGTCGCCACCCCTGGATCCTCCCCCGTTTATAAGTCTCGGTTCAGCTTTGATCTGGGCTCTCTCTGGGCAGAAAGGGTCGGTGGCAGAGCTCCTTGCTTTGGATTCCCCTTTAATAAATCACCTTTTACCCTGCTCAGAAGAGAGTTGACCCTTTTTCCGTCACCGCAGTCGTAATGCCATCAGGTCCACTCGCCTGTGTGGGGAACCAAAAACCCACCGGGAGGAGGTTACTCGCCCTGCCTGTAACCCCGACCGATCCGCGCTGCTGCAGTGCAGAACTGAGCTGGCCTGTGGTCAACGCCTGCTAGGCGTGAGGGACAATGCAACAAATCTCAGTGTTCGCTTTGGTATCATGAAAAAAGGGCCTTTGGCCTAACACTCCTTTTTCCCCTTTAAAAAAAAAAAAAAGTGTCAGGATAGTACCTGTGTTTTAGAAAGTCCTTCTGAAGTCATAGAGGAATATATTTTACTTAGAACATCTGTAGTTACTCTCACTCCTTTTTCAGGTTTGATGTAAAAATAGGGAATTATGGTGGATTTTTCTCTTAATCCACTTTTTTGTAAGCATATTCAAGAATAGTGAATTCAGTTCAGCAAGACATCACAGAAATTATGAATGCAATAATTAGCCAGATGATCCAAGACATAAAAGCCCAAAGAGTCACCTCTGTTAGCTAGTAAAAAGACTTTTAAAGGTCTGGAATGAGATATATTTGAGGAGAAAATATTTGAATAATTGTGTCCTATCATTAGTAATTAAAGAAATGTTTCTATATTTAATCCTGATTATTTAAAAAATAAAATAAAAATTAAATAAAAATTAAATTAAATTGAATAGGTAGCATCTGGGGTTTCTAGTCTTGCTGGTTTTACTATTTACCTGTGAACAATATTATATTCTTTCATCAAATGGATTTTGTTAGGAGTTTTCATTCATTATAAACTTGCTGTTGAATGGGGCACTCATTTATTTCCAGCAGATACAGACCAGAGTAAGGTACTCCATGCCCTGGATTTTGTTTACAAAATTTGCTCCATGAAAAGGAGTAGAAAATCTTCCAGCAATACAGAACAGACCTGATTTAGATTGCCCCTTGGGTAATCCCTATGGGACACTCTGAGGTTGCTGAGAGGTCTGGTTACTGACACCATGAGGATGCTCTCAACTACTATTTTTGAAAGGTTGTTGAGGTCAGGGAATGTCCCAATGGCCAAAGAAAAGCAGATGTTCTCCCTGAATTCATAAAAAGGCCCAAAATGTAATCAAAGGAAATCCTGTCCAGTCAACATCACCTCAGGCCCTGGAGAAAAGATCTGGCAAGTCCTCTTGGAAGGCATTTCTGAATATATGGAGTAGAGGAAGGTGGCTGGAAATATCTAGCAGTAATTGAAGCGGATGAACCATGTCTGACCAACGTGATTACTGCTTAAATTACTAGATCTGTGAATTACAGTAAGGCGGCAGATATTGTCTACTTTGGTTTTAGCACAGCATTAGACACGATATCTAAGTCAGGACATTATGGTCTAGATGAGTGAATTAGAGATTACAGCTGGATTGCCAACCTGTACAGAGAGAGTTTGTGGCTGGTACTCTGCCTGCAGGCTGATTACAGGTGGAGCATGGAGGGGTCTGCATTGGGACTGTTCCTGTTCAATATCATGATCAGATCAATGACCTGGAGAAGGAGATCAAGTGCACCCTTACAAAGTTTGCAGCTTACACCTAACTGAGGGCTGCAGTCAATGTGCTCAAGGGCAGAGTTGCCTTCCAGAGGGACCTAGACAGGCTGGAGGAGCAGGCCAATAAGGAACTCATGAAGGGTAAATGCAAGGTTCTGCACCTTGGACCTTGACCCGCTGTAACGAAATGTGCTGGGGACTGGCCAGCTGGGGAGTGGTTCTTCTGAACAGGGTCTGTGAGTGCTGGCTCACATTGGGCTAAAGAGCAGCCAGAGGTGTGCCCTGACAGCATCCTGGGCTGTGCTCATCTGAGGATGTCAAGGGTATCACTGAAAGTGATTATTTACTTGACACTTGTTAGACCATACAGAACTCTGTAGCCAGGTTTGAGTACAAGAAAGTTGTTGATAAAGTGAAGTAATAGAACAGGTTGTCTGGTGAGGCTGTGAAATCTTCACCTTTAGAGGTTTATGAGGACTGGACTGGAGAAAATGCTAAGCAACACAGTGTGGCTTTCCAGCTGCCCTTGTTTTGAGTGGAAGATTGAAGTCTCTGACTCTTTGAGGTTCCTTCCAACCATAAGGAATTTATGGTTGCTATTAAATTTACTTCCCAACCAACATCAAACACCAATTTCCTAGGTCAAAGGCAATGTTAGTTTGGCTGGAGATAATGTGGCAAAACTAAAGAATAAATATATCAAAATTAACTAAAATCTAGTGAAATCTAAATATTGATGCCTCAAAATTCAAATGCTTAATGTAAAAAAACCCAGGTTTTTCATCTTCAGACAAAAAAGTGGATTTTTATTTCTCATTCAAATATAAATATTTTCTCCAATATTAGAATAAAACCTTTATGTGTCTCAAAGCAAGTAAGTTTAAACAGCTTTGTGAAAATTAAAACTATTTTTTATTTGTTAATGGACTGAAAAAAACAATTATTTACACATATTTCCTGAAGAAACATTTGTTTCGGGCTGTAACTTGGTTTATGTCTTCATTGTTCGAAGAGATTGTGATGGGGTTTATTTTCTATATTGTAGGAAACTGACATGGTACTGAAAATTGTGTAAATTAGAAGGGAGAGCAAATGTATTACCAAAATAGCTTGTTTTCTTCTTCTTCTGTTACTGTGATAGGTTTTTGTGGGCAGGTGGATGCATATTTAAACAAACAAAAGTGTTTTCTTATTTCTTCCTCTGTCCTTTGTCAGCATGTTAACTGAGGTATGTCAATACCTTCACTTTGAAAAATCAAATGCAGATGGATTACTTTGGGCTCAAAATATAATTCCAGTTCCTAGCTCCAGTAATATAATCTGGAAATTTCCACACTGATGTTTCTACAGGACAGAACGATTCCTGTCTCTTCATGTTGAACAAAAAATAATCCTAAGAGTAAGTAATTCTCAAGAAGCAGTTCTCAAGGTGCAATGGTCTGAGCAGTTAATATACAAGCTAGGATCTGAGACTCTGATGAACGGGAGGAGAAACAGGACAGAAATCAAAATTTCTCTCTCTCTTTTTTTTTTTTTTTTCCTGGGAAGAAAAATGTAGCAGAAAAGGAAATGTGACAAGGTGGATGACAGAATGGAGTCTAACATCTCGTTTATCTAAATGTCTAGAAAATTTGAATCACAATGATATTCAGGATGTGTGCCTCTCTCCCAAAGCAGCTCATTTTTCCAGGAAAACAAGTGCAAAGAAGTCATCAGTGGGACAATTTTATACTGTCATACAGGAAGTCCGCAATGAGGCCTTTGCACAAATTGCCCTAAACAATATCAGTCAAGAAGGGAGAATGACGATCACTTAAGAGTAACAGTTCTGATGTACCATCTGGAAAAAGAAATTTTGAAAAAAGGAGGAAAATTACCATGAAAGCTCTTCTTGTCACAATAGTTTAAATACAAACTCAAGTCTTTCAGAAAGTATATTCACTTTTAACTTCCATGAGGCTCATTCTTACTTCCAGAAATACTTCCTTTACCCCTAAGACACCTTACTTGAATCAAGGACAAGAGACTTTTTTTACAAGTGAAAACCAGAGGAGCAACCTCTACAGCAACATCAGCAAGAAACTGAAATGCACATTCAAAGAACAAGTTAAAACCCTAATTGTGAAATTCATGAAGTGGCAACTTTGAGATGCAGATCAATCAAAGGCAGGATTGATACAAGGGCAGGTATAGATTCCTTCATCTTCATTCACTGGACAGTATGTATATATTGCATTTTGCTGCAATTGGTTCTAAGTCCAGGACCCTTATGATTCACTGGCAGAAGTTATACTGTGTCAGCTGAAATGGAGTCTTTCTCTGCAGGTAGAATCTGCATCACGTTTCTCTTGGCAGAAATCTCTCCTTGTACATCTGACAGGTTATTTTGCAACCATATCCTTAAAAAAAATTTAAAAAATAAAAATTCATATTTCTTACAGAGACAGCCATACTATTTTCTGGAATATATAAAAGAATTATTAGAATGCTAGTAAGTTCTTTCATATTAGCAGAGCATCTCAAAATACCTCTGTGTAGATTGATCCTTCACTGATTTCTTCTGACTCATCTGGAAGGCCAAGTTTTGTTCCTGTCACTGGTAACATTACTGAAGGAAGAAATTCAAGAAATTCATGCCAGTTTTCTAAAACTGCATACAGTAAACACACACAGGTTATACATTTAACCCTGTAACTCAGAATAGCAAGCAAGCAAGAGACTAAATAGGATTAAGAGATGGCAGAAACATCTAGCCTATTGCATTATTGGTGGCAGGTGAAGGGCCCAGGGAATCTGCTGTAGCAGCCAAGCACATCTCCAGTGTTGTCTGCTAGGTATGCAGATATTTCAGATTACAAGGTGGAGGGAGGTGTTCTTTATCAGGGTCCTCTTTTAGAGGTATATGATTTGTGAAGGAATGACTGCTGAAGAAAAGGAGCACGGACAAATGTGCAAATAAGTACTCCTCGTATGTCTCCTCTCTGATCTCTTCTGTTGTGTTACTTGGGAGTCATCACTTGGGAGTATTTTCATATAGTAAAATCAGAAGAACTGTCAACACAGCTTGATGTTAATGGACCACTTACTGTGAGCATCACAGGAAGCTGTAAGGAGTGTATATTTTGACTCCTGATTCAAATCTAACCTTACTTTCACAGTTCCATAGTGATGATATTCTATGAAACTATAATAAGTTATAAGGAGTAAGTAAAATTTATGAAGCGTGAATACGGATTTTTTTTTGTAATATTCATATTTTCCATCCTACAGTAAATAAATGGCTATTCATTTGGAAGTGTCAGAGATAACTAACAGGAGGTACTTATTTAAGCATCTTCTCATTTTGCACATGTGCAGAGCAATCATTGGTATTTAGTATTTATGAGTCTGGGGATCTCTTACTGTGTTAATGTAGTTGTAGTTCTCATAAATTTGTATCTTTAATACTTAGAACGTTTGTATGTTTTGATGAACACAGTGGTAATGTAATGTGGAAGGCAGTACAGTCCCACTGCTTTATCCTTGAATGAGTGCTGTGATTCTTGCATGGCCTTCAGCAAACCATCCCTCTTCCTCTGTGGCTGGTAGTCTGTTTTTGCAGTGGTCCCTGGAAGAGGTGCCACACATCATCTCTGTATTTCTTATTGTTCTGAGAATATCCTCGGATGTCTTACCCATGTCTTTACAGCAGCTGCTTGAAAACTACACTTCCCTTTTATCAGACCCTATCACTCTTTTATATTAGACACCACATATGATAGGAGAGGATAATTGGCAAATAGGATATAACTACTGTCCAAAGATCAGAATTTGTGACTTCTAGTTTTACTCTAGTTTTACTTTGGATCCAGGCATTATCTTGGTAATTTACACACAGATATCTGTTTGCACTTCTCAAGGACTCTCAAAAGCTATGATGGGTCTGGCTGCTACTTGGCTGTCCTGTAAAGACACACATAAGGAAACATTTTTTCCCACTGAAAATATGTGAAATTTGTTCCCTTTCTGTTCTGAGAATAGTGCATGTCACTCTGAAAGAGGAACGAGAGAAGGCGAGAATCTAAGCTTGCTTTTTATTTCATGTAAAGTAAATTCCATGAATGTTGTCCTTGCAATCTCCCAAGAGTGTCCCTAAGGGTCCGGACTCCTCTTTAAAGGTGGATAATGTTGCCAAGGAACTTTGACATTGCTGATAAATGATTCTACATAAGGATGAATCATTGATTTATTGTCTGTGGTGTGAGATTGAAATTTGAAAGAGTGGAGTATCTATGGACTTTTATAGACAGTTATTTGTAGCTGTAGTCTTCTGCTGGCCACTTCTTCTAAAAGAGAAGAGCTGATGATGTGGAGGGAAAAAGAACAGATAATGTAACTTGGAAATTCTTAAGTATTGAGGAGCTGGAAACTGGTGAGACATCATCATTCACTTGACCTTCAAGTGAGAAATGGAGGTGTTTGTCGCATAAAATAAAAGCTCTTTGGGAGACTTCCAGAAGGAAGACGAGTGGGTCAATTTACTGCTTGGCTCCTGTCTGTCTCTGCTAAGTTTCTTCATTCTCCACAGCTCCTAATGACACTAGCCAGGCTCAGAGAGAGAAGAGTCTCTCTCCCTTGTCTGAAATTGCATATCTAATTCAATGTTAGTCCATTAGATCTGAATTCTGCCTTGGTGATAGCCATTTTATAATCTTCTAATCAAAAATGAGAAAAAACCCACAATAAGCACACAGTTATTTCCACTGAGCCAGAAAGTGATATTGCCATCATTTATCTTCATGGTTATGTCTCATTAGGAAAGTTTTATGCTTTTACACTTTCCTTTCTCTTTAATTTTAATTCTATATTGGTACATAAGAGAGGTAAAGGGGCACTTTAAAAAAAAAAAAAAATAGATAGTTTGTAGGCAATTTGAATCTCATCTAATACAAATATTTTCCCCCCAAAAATAGAATTTAGTTTTAAACATGAACGATAATCAAAATATATTGCAAGTATTTCTGCAACTGGACTGCTTACAATCAACATTGTAATCCACACATTGCAGTTTACACAACTCAGGTTAGTGTTTGCAAGATACTCATTGGGACTTATTCAAAAACTTTTACTTAAATCCTTAAGACATTTACAATATTTTGGAAAATGAATACGTTGTTGTAGTTTAACTCCCTCTAGCAACCAAGCACCGTGGAGCCACTTGCTCAGCATCCTCCTTTGGTGAGGAGAATAAGCCCGGGGTCTGAGATAAAAACCGTCTAGTAATTGAAACAAAGTAAAATATAAAAATTATACCAATAATAGTAATTATAATAACAATAATATTAATAATAATTGTAAAGAAAAAAGAGCAAGAAATTGTAATTAAACCCAAGAAAATAAAATTGATACACAATGTAATTGGTCACTGCCTGCTGATCAATGCCCAGCCTGTCCCCCAGCAGAAATTGACATCTCCCCACCAAGCTTCCCCAGTTTGTTTACTGGACACAATATTCTATGGTATGGAATATCATACCATTTTGGCCACTTCAGGTCATTCTCCTGGCCATGTTCCCTCATGGCTTCTTGTCCATCTCCTCCTTAGAGAACCTGGGAAACTGAAAAGTCCTGGACTTAGGGTTAACAACTGCTAAAACATCAGTCTCTTATCATTATTCCCACACCAAATCCGAAGCACAGCACTCTACCAGCTATTAAGAAGGAAATTAGTTCTATAGCACAGGAAGCCATAACATACACTAAGGAATTTTACCAGCCACAAGCAATTTACCACCAGAAATATGGATGACATCCATCAAATCGGTTATCATCACTCATACACTCCTAATAACAGTCATGATAATATTGACATATATATTTTCAAGTGTGTTCATATTTTGGAATTGGATTCTTCTACCTTTAACTTTTTCTTCAATACAATTTTCTTTTGTAATAAGATTATTGTAAGGAGATAAAAACATTTCTGTGCTTCTTAGAGGAATATAAGGAAAAGATTTTTGGAGAATGCATTTCCTAAGAGTAGAGCATAAAAAGCACAGCAAGGGAAGGATCCTAAACTGACTTCCATTATTACATAATAAGTGAATGTTAAACCTTACTTTAAAATAAATAGAAATATAGAATGGAACATCAGTAATGCCTGATCTCACAAATTCTTCTCCTGAGCACTAAAGCACGTCAGTGTATATTCTGACTTCACAAACATTTTTCCCATAGGTGTTTTTTGGTGTGGTTCCACAGAGTTGGTTTACAGTGTCAAGACATGCATGACTGTCCTGCACATGCCTTGTACACATATCTGTCCAGAAAAAGTATCTTTGTCATCTAGAATGCTGGGTAGTGTCCTTGGCTCCTATAAAACTGATTTCCAAACAAGTTGATTACTGGACTAAAAATTTCTCAAGACCGTGTCAATGCACATGAAGGAATAAAAGTTTTACCGGTGAAAGAGCAGAATAAAAAGAAAAAGAAGCTGAAGCATGTAATTTTAAAAAATTAGTTCTTTCAGCTATAGATTATTCTTATTTTTTTCTTGATGTAGCATCACACCAGGTGGTAACCAATGCTGCAAATATACTACCTATTCCTCGTCTCCTACTAAGATTAGAAAAAAGCTAAATAAAACTGAGTAAAAGCACAGCATTTCAGTTGCAGCTCTCCAATAATGAGTATCTGGTGTTACCTACTCAGCTATACATCTCATCCAGCTAAAAGTTCTGTAGTGTGATTTATGCACATGCCAAAATACTGAGCAATCTTAAACAGGTATGCTTTGGTTACCTTGCAGCACAAAGAAAACATAAAACTTGCCTGCTCAGTAGTTTTTCCAATCCCTTTCTAAACACCTTGCATTATCACATCAGAGTAGATGCAAATTTAATTGAAAAGGAGGAGCTGAGTAGCTGCTACTACCTAATGGGCCAGTGAAGTGTGCATACAGAGTTCTTGCATTTCTGACTGCAAAACTAGGTGGAGATAAAAGTTTTGGCATCCTATGGAGCGTGCACATTGATCCTGTTGAGCAGGAATGAGCTCTGTCTGTTGTTCCTCAACATCTCTGATCCATCATCATGCTCTATTGCAGGACCACAAAAAACCTGACACTTGCTGGGGAATTCCAGTGTCCGTGTTTCTCTATAGAAACACTCATTTGCCATAAGCCAGGGGCTCAGGGATGCCAGCCTGGACCAATTGGTTCTGTGCCTCTGACTGGACTGTTAAATTCCTAGAAATCATAGAGGAAAGTAGTGAATTGGTTGCAATATTGTGGGCAGAGCAAAACCCCAGGACATTAAGCAAAAGCTGTGTTCATATGTAGTTTATCATTTATCTTGCTTATTTCCATGTGATATCAAAGGTGGTATCCAGATAGTTTTAACAGATAATAAAGGAAATGGCCTAAGTGTACCAGAACCTGATATATTGTCAAGCAAATTGTCTTACTACTCATTATTTTTGCATCCTTTGTTATCTTCTTCTATAGTTCCAGCAGTGCTGGAACATTCATTTGCAATGAAATGCAATTTTACTATAATCAAAATAACGTACTTGTCCAATTTGGTGCCCAAAGTAATTGGGAAGAAAGACTAAAAACTTTATTATTTCCTTGATTCTTTTGAATAAAGCAAAAAAATTATTATTTTAATGAAGTGGAAATATGTTTTCTGACTTGGGTTTTGATTTGAATATTGTAGGGAAATGTGTGGCTTAAGTAGGTATGACGGATTAAATGTTAAGTGCATTACCATATTTTACATAAAGATATAGAGAGCTGCTTGAAAAACTTGACAGGACAATTTTCTATTGTTCAAAGCACTCAAACCCAAAATGCTTCCCAAAGTCATGTTGATGCCACCAAGAATTCTTTTCACTAAATTTACAATGATGTTGTAGTGCTTCATTTTTACGTATCGGCATTGAGATATTTGACAGTCTTCATATAGAAATCATGCATCTGATTATTATTATTTTGATGTCCTTAATAATACAGTAGTATTTCTTAAACTGTGTTAAAAATAAAAACATCCAGAGTGAGTGAAAATTTTGTTTAGTTATGAGTTTTTTTAGGTTCTGTTCAGAATAAAAAAATCTCTCAAATTAGCACCTTTTAAAATATATGTTTACTCTGTTCTATTTTCTGTATCAATTAAAAAATAGCTGATATTATTGAAATGAAAATAATTCATCATTGCTAAATTAAGGATTTTAATTAAATGTCCCATTTCAGTTTTGAGAAAATGTTTCTCTTTGCAAGAAGGTTTTTGTTCTGGTATTTTATGGGTTTATTTTTTTTATCTGTGATCATAATAACTTCCTATTTTCTATGTCTAGATTTTCTGTGAAAAGTGAATTCAATTTTCTGACGAGCATAGTAACTGCTGGTAGTATATGGACACGCTTTACAGACACATAAAAATAGCATTTTTCATTTGTTACCATTTTATTGTTTTGTCCCAAATAACATGTTGTCATGTCAACATCCTGTCAGGTCCAGTGGCAACAACTGGGTGCAGCATAACACACAATACATGAGGACAAAGTGTAGAAGAAGTGATTAAAATCTGCTTTATTCTGTTTTGAGGCAGCTACCCACTCACTGTTATTTCTGGTAACAAATGTCAGAAGTGCTTATCGCCCAACCGGCTCAGAGATTGGTGAGTGCTCCTTATTCTCTGTGACTGAAACTAATTTGGGATCATTGTCTATTTTCACAGGCCTCCTTTCATTTCGCAGGGACAACACAAAATGCCACGTTCAGTGGGTGCCTCCTTCTCTGGAGTGCAGGTGGTGAGATCAGGCTGTGCTGGGGGAGCTGCCCATGCACCCTCCCACGAGGATGTCTGCTGGACAAAGCACCTTGTGAGTGACTTGGGAAGAAATCTTTCTGGAATATCTCTAAACAGTGCATGCCTTCCTTCATTTTGTATAGAAAGTTCACGCTTCCTCAGATACCTTTCCTAGCACTGAAAATTAAAGCAAACTTACTTTGCAACTTAATACAGTCTAACTTCTGTTAAAGTCGCAAATTTTCTACATCGTCTGACCTAGCCTGCAGTATTTTCCATGGTTTGTCTTGCTTTTGGGGTGCATTTAAATAATTGCCTAGTCAGAGTAAATTATTCTAATCTTGTATCAGTATTATTTTGGTTCACATAATTCATTCGAAGGAAAACAGCTCCCTCATCCTTAGTTCCTAGGAAACCTTTTCTGGTAATTCATATTGACAGCAGTGAGTTGTGACATTTATCGGTGAGGTGAAGCTGACCAGCTGCAGGGCTCCTGGCTGATTTACTCAGCCAACAAGCTGCTCATGATTCCAGCCAAGTATTGAATTTCTTTCTCTTCCCTCCCTTTTAGTTAGAAAGAAAATACAGAGGCATTTTTTATCGCTACATTTTTATTTTTACCAGTCATACTGAAAGATAAAATATGGACCACCAACTATATCTTCCCTCTAAAATTTAATTTCTTAATGCAAAATTATTTTAATATGTTTCAAGGGAAGAAAATTAGCATTGAATTTAAACTAGTTGAATTATAAAATAAACGATCAGATTCGATCTAATGTTGTTGGAATCACTTCAATAGCGATGAGCTTCAGTATCATAAACAACTTGCCTGCAATCAAATTACCTTTGTGATGAAAAAAAAAAAAAAAATTCAAATTTAACTCATTTTCAACTCTTCAAGTTCAAAAGCAAAATGTTCTGCAAGTATTCTAGGATTTTGTATTTTTAAGGCTTAGATACCTTAGATAGAAGTGAAGGATAGAGAATTTCTTGTATTTCTCTAGTTTCTCTCACTTTTCAAGTCCCTTCTTTTTGGACTAACATGCCTGAGCCACAATCAAACTTAGGCAAAGCATGAGTATTTCTAGAACTGACATTTTCAAGCACCAGTGAATTACTGAATCACTCATTCTTGGCAGTGATACATTATATCCATAATTGTTCTGCTTGAGGAGGTGACATTTCCAGAAATGGCAGTTCAGCGTAACAAAGGACACAACATTGCTGGGAAGATAAGTGAAAGGTGACAAGACCATGCAGCTGCCAAGGAACGGGTGCTCACTAGATGTAACCAAGTTCAAGTGTTGTAGTCTTGATGGAGATTCAAGTCCACCTACATTGCTAATGCTCTCATCTGATTTCTGCAATATAGGCTGCATGGAATTAACACAAAGGCCATTACTGAAGCCTTTATACCTGATGAAAGGCATCCAGAGTGACTGCTGAGAAGAGCATACAGAACAGGTAGGTAAAACAGGTGAGAAAAACAGGAGGGCAAAGTGGCTCAGAAAAGAACAGTCAGAAGGGGGCTTCTGATGGATCAGAAAAGTAAGTTGTCACCATTATGACAAGAACTGTGGGACAGATAAAATGGCCACTGGCACAAGTGCTCACACTTTGTGATGACTGCACTTGAAATATAATTTACTGGGACTTCAGTGTTTGTGCTAAAATTATTAAACCAGTTATTGCACTAAGGATCACCACACTCAAAGTAATCCCAAAAGTTAATCCATTGATATCAAGGATGTGCAACTCCATGTGTTGCACATACCATCCTGATCATTATATAAACCTGTAGAAACTAAAAGACATATGTACCTACACCCAGCCACTCTTTCCTGTGTAAAGACATTATGTATTATGATGCTCATGTATACAATGCAGCTATGTTTGAAGAATGTGTGTATTTCTACAGATGCAGTTGGCAAAAGAGCACATTTTCAATCTGTCCATAGAGCAAGTCCTTTAACAAGAAAATATATTAAGTTGCCTGTTTGAAGTTCTGTGTCTTCTTCAAATGTAGCTGTGAAAAATGCCTTTTGTCATTCCTCCCAAGTGCATTATGTTGTGACAAGGCAGTCATGTTACATAATGTGATGGAGCTGATACCAAATAGCATGTGAAAGATTTGATCTCTTTCCCTTTTAGTACGAGTATCCTGAGCTGTGAATGGCTAGTCTTTGGAGGGTCTCTTTTTTTCTTTAAAGAGAAGGAACAAAGGAACACTCTTTGAAAGCCCTTTTTTAAGAGCTGCCATTAGAAATTTTGCTAATATTTTCTTTATATCTATTAGCAGAAAACCATCTTCATCTTTAAAATATGCACATTTTTGCTCCCTCTTTCCACTGTCTTATCAATAGGAGATTTTTTTATTAGGGCCTACAAAACAGGCTTTGAGAAACTTAAGCATGTAATCCTGTATGGCTCAAGGAAACACATGGTGAGGTGCACTCTGCGCTGTCAGTGACCCACTGGCTTGACCCATTTATTTCTTTGTGCTGACAGCAACAGGGGAGGAGGAGGAAGGAGGGCACTGAGATGACACCAGGAGAGGGAGGGACCAACAGGGATGTAGGAAGCTGAAAAGCAGGAGTTCTTTCCCTCTCCCACAATGTATTTTTGAAACTGTTGCCGTATTGCACTCCCTGAAACCAGTGTGTTGAGAAAGTTGCATCTTTTCAGAAGTATACTGAGGAATTATTTCCCCTGCTATAGATTAAACCACCACAATGTGATTCAAAAACGGTGTAATCCAACTGCTCTTAATAGTCTTATCCCAGAGATGGCATTGGCCCATCAGTGTAATTGCTGTGGGTTAATTGGCCTCAGAAACCTGGTTAGCAGGAGTTTTATTGTGTAATAAACATTTTTTTGAAAAGAGTTTGAAAAATTAAACAGACTAGTCTTTGATTTAAAGACTTCCAACCAATAAACTCAACCCCTCTGTCTTTCTGAAAAGTAAATCTTCATTGCATTTTACTGACCTGCCTGAAACTGTTTTCATACTCAGAGGTCAGCAGAAGCAGCTGGGAGAATACTGTAGAAGAATAAACAAAACAGTGGAAATTCATATATATATATATATATATATATGGCAAAAATTCATGAAACTTTACAGTCACATCATATATATATTTATTAAGTGTATAAACAATGTTCTTTTGATGAATGAGATTGTACAGTACAGTGATAGTACTTGCAAAACTCTCCCTGGAACTTAACTACCATAATCCAAACCATGAAAATGCCTTTGATTGCATGTTAATGCATCAGTGACACACATTTTTAGTCACAGACTTCAACATGAGCAAATAGCAAACACAGCTTTTAAAAAGTACTCATCAGAGGAAAAATGAAATAACTCTAAACATTCAATTTAATGTCAAATATGTCAGTACGTCAACTTCCTAACAGGATTGTTTTTAAAATGAAAGATTATGAACTGACAAGTTAATAGATATGTGCTTTCATTACTACATTTTCCACAACTCTAGAAAGTGAGGTCATGTTTATTTTTGCTATCACTAAACCTCCTGAGATAGACTACAGGATGATATCAAGGCCCTAAAACACACTATTGTAGGAAGACTGGGATTATTTTCCTGGATCAATCCAAGATCTCTTCTAGAGCTATGTCCTGCTCCTGATAAAACTCAAGAGTTTATGCATCACAGGACTGTTAAGAGACATCATAGTCTACATTTCCAAGTGTTTCAGTGAGACAATATTTATAAATTCTAATTGTTCTAGGGAAGGGGTCTTCATAACACACTGTAAAAATCTGATTTTACAATCATTACGGAAATACCTTTCTGTCTGAATGTCTGAATTAAGGTGCAAACAAGACTATATGTTGATGTCAATAGCATGGATTTTATTTAACAATTAATGCGAGGTAGAGAGAGATAGAAATAATTAGGAAAAAAAGAGAGCGGGGGAAGAAATAGTGTCAGAGAAACAGATTAAGAGAAAACATTCCACCACCCTTGGATCCAGATGGCATCCTGTTGGTCCTCTTCTTCTCGTCTTCTCAGTGGTAGGGATCCCAAGGTTACTCAAAACTTCTCACCATTTATACATTTTAACAAACAAAGGAATCAATGCTCATTGGCTAACGCTTCTCTTATTGTTTCGCTTATCCTATTGTTTAAATGATTCCCTAGCTTCTAATGCTGATCAGTCCCATGCTCAGTCTCCCTCCTCTTTTGAGTTGGGCCTCACAACTTGAGTCAGTGGCCAAGTCACTAACCCCCTGCCAGACCCAGACAGGACTAATTTTCAGCACAGCTGCTGAGTTGCCTTTCCTTGTGGGTACATTCTTCTCCTCCAGTCTTGTTTAATTGTCCTTAAACCTAAGATAATTGGTCAGTGGTACCACCTTTACCTTATCTTAAGTCGGTTGGCTTAACCCTCATCCAGATTCGCGGAATCCAGGAGGCATATTCAGGGAGGGGGTAGAGGGAGCAGATCCCCCAGTTGCTTCTTTGCACTGTTTGCTAGTGTGGGAAAAGTCCTTCTTTGGTCTTAAAAGCATTTAAGGCAATTAAGTCTCTTACACATGCATGAACAACTCTTCAGATTCTCAACAATGCATTTGCACAGTGCAACATTTCATTTATTGCTCAGCTGTGATTCCTCCACTGTACTCCTTCATCTGTCCTGCCTATACCTCACTCCTGGTGATGCAAATAATGATAAATGCATATGTCTGCTTTAGAGACAGGCCATCCAAAAAATGTAACCCTCTACTCTCTTTTAGTATTCTGTCTGGGAATAGCACATTTAGCCTCCTGGTACAACCCTTTTCAAAATGTGTTCAGCGTTATGTGAGTCTTACTCCTGGAATGAAGACTAGGAGCCAATGTTGGTCCTGTCTCCATGGTTTTCCAGTCTTTTGAGGATTTAGTCTGTTTGTCAAGGCTGTAGGGATCCATTAGTCATTCATTGTCCAAGTAATATAAAGTACCTGAACACTGAAATCAAACTGAGAATTAATGGTAATCATGGCATATAAGCATTATCTACATGGCCTACAAACAGAAAGAGTGCAGGTTTATAAGTTGTGTTGGTTAAGTATGTAAATGTTGTAAAATCATACATATTCTCCATGTGTGTCAGCTCATTCAGGAATTAGAGAACTTCTCCTTTTGGACAGTGACAAATGAAAAGCTATTTCTTGTTAAGAGAAACAGGAAAGCAACAAAATTGTCTATATGTTCAAATGATCCGCAGGATCAAACAGGCTTGAGTTTCCCTAGCCTCTTTGGTTGAAGATTAACTGAAGGCCAATTGTGTACCTATTTGGAAGCTGTGTATTTATTCAGAATATTAACTGAGTCTTAAGAAAGGAAGAATAAAGAGTGCCTTCACTGAAAGATAATAAACCTCAGCTGTTCAATATTCATATCACTTAACAAAATTAGAGTTATATAGCAGAGCCTTGACTGATTGTGAAGTGAATGAATTACATGGCCAAAATGGAGTTCCAAAGAAGGATGCTGGAAAGGATGACTGAGAATGTAAATATTACAAAGAGAAGCAATTACATTGCCGTGTCTCCCAGACATTATAATTTATTACTTTGATTCAATTAAAATAATTTCAGAGCATTCTAAGAGCAAAGAAGAGCACTCAAAGCCAGTAAAGGTATGAAAACTGGCTTCATAGATGGCTGGTTTGTTCTATAAGAAAACAGGAGGTCCACAGAAAACTTTCAAAATATCCTCCTGATAAGTCAAGATTTGAAGAGTTGATAAGAAGGTGAAGAGGACAATCATACAAATTAGTTCCAGGAAGACAGTTTAGGAAAATAATTACTCATTAAAACCACTTGGTTTTTCTCAAAGACTCAACAAATTTGTTCTTCTGCCGGAAACACAGCTTGAAGCTATGTTTTCTAGGGATAGAGTCATACATGTCTTCCTGCCCAATATATCACATTTGAGATACTGAAGACCAGATTCTGGCCACAGGTTTATGCAGATAACAAAGTAAATAAAGATGAGACCTCAAAGATTGGAACCTATTTTAGAGACAGAAGAAATACTCTGCTGAAAATTTTGCAGAGGTAAACTTACATCATGATTTCTATTATCCCTCTCTTCTCAGTTTGTTAAATTTCTTTTTGCTTACTTTCCCATCTATAAGAGACTTGAATTACCATCCTAGTTTTTGTTGTTGTTCTTTGAGACTTTCCAGAATGATTATCAGTAACCAAAGGCAAGCTGTAATTGCAAGGTTTGTACCATCAAGGTTTTTTATTCAGGTTGCATAAAGAAAATATTCTTACGGCTGTAATGTATTGTTCACATTGCTACAGAAGACATCCCAAATATGAGACTTATCTGCCATGATGGCAGAAGAGCACTGTATCGCTCAGTTGCTTACACCTCACTTTAACTATTGAATCACGTTCAACCTGCAAAGCAGGTTGCCATTTATAGTGTTTAATATGTTTCCTGTAAATGTACAGGAAATATTTGTTTGAAGTTCTGAAGGAAGCAGTACTGATGTTCACAGAGATGCAACAAACTACTTGATGAAAGAAATAATTTTCAAGAAAGAGTCCTATGGGAGAAACAGAGCCTGTTTATTTACACAAAGATCAAAGCAACTTTCATATGAATTGATGTTAAATATTTAGCACTTGAGTGACTAGTAAAGAACACTCTAACTTCTAAAGGAAAGAATAAAAATGGGAGATAAATGTATAAATATATACATAGGCTCTCTGTTGGTAAATTCTTTTTATTATTATTTTCATTACAGTAGTGTTTAGGGTCCAGCTTGAGATCAGACCTACTCTGACATACTGTATGTAAATACTTAGGAAAACTCAGTCTTTTTTCTGGCAAGCTTACCATGAAAACACATAAAGTTCAGAAAGCTGGACAAATTCTGATTCAATCTGTGTGAATTTCCCTAATAGCTACAAAAAAAAAAAAAAAAAAAAAAAAAAAAAATTATCATTAAATTACTCCAAGCAATGGAAATTGCTTAACATGCATTTCAGGAAAACCAAATAAAAACAAAAGACCCCATATACTAGCTGCTCCTGATGAAAACTTTCTGAAGGTTTTCTGTTTATATTCTCATTTTCTTCTTCATCCAAATCAAGTTTGATTACAAAAATCAAAATCAGAGCTAAGTTTTCCTTTCATGATTACAGAGGATATTCAGACACAGACTGCTCAAGCACAAAAATTATATGAAAAATGAATAGTGCAGGAATAGAGCCATCCACCAAAGAAAATCTTCTCTATGGTTGCCAGCAGTCTCAACCTCACCCAAAATAGCTGCCTGCCTCTAGCTGGCCGAAATCTCAGTCTCCCTTCTTAAAGGTGGATCCTGAGGTTTCAGGAGGAACTATGCTAAAACTGATGAATATATCTGAGTGCCAGAATATCTGCAGCTAGGGGAGGAGCAGGCTGCAAAATAGGTCAGTAGCATGTATTTCTCATAGTTCACCGCCTTCTTTCCAGCCTCTAGCTGCAGATCCCTTACCCTGCAAGACCTTCCTCTAGAAATCAGCACAGTACTAACGCACATCTGTGACTCTGGGACCATAGTTAATCTTGAGCTATGCTAAATTCACACTTCCTCAAACCAGAAAAACTTTGTCCTCCTATGTGTAACGTACTACTTTCCACTATATGGTCCTGAATGGTCCTCATTTCTGCGATACTTTTCCCAATAGCGCACTAAATGCGCCTTTACCATCTGTCACATGTGGTTTGTTCTCTCTCTTGTTCTTTATTCCTACCAATATAAAATAACACATAAAGAGTAGTAAGAGTAGGGTGGTTGGCTGCAAGGAGTAAATAAAGTGAAAATTTGATGACGACTTGTAACAGACATTTATGAAAAAAATCTTATTTGTTTTCTGTTTCTTCATGTATTCAAAGTAGATTCTTCAAGCTACAGTCACTGGTATGGTATTCATTGCCTTTTCTTTCTCCCCAAAGAGGAATGATGTTATTTTAAGCTTAAATAGTGAAGATTTTTCCCTTTGTGGGAAGGTTTACAATAAACACGCTACAGTACAAACTAGGCTACCTTAAAAAAACAAAAAAGGTGCCATTTCTTTAAATTCCTAACAATGGGAAACCAGTAGAAAATTTAAAATAAAATCCATTGTGTACTAAGCCTCATGAACAATTTCAGACACTGAACTGTTCTGAGCTCAGGAGAATTGACTCCCTTCTTTATAGTGCCTAATGGAGGTCATGTACTCCTTGGTCCTGGCAGCTGTAGACTTGTGAAGTGTCTGCACTAATTCTCTGTGTGACCTTAGACAGGCTCATTTGCCTGTCATGGCACAGCTTGTCCCTGTTGGATACTTGACTGCCTAAGTCTAAAAAAGTCTGGGCCCTGAAGTTCTAGTCCAACCTCCTTGCCATGGGCAGAAACACAAAGAATTTTCCATCTCTTCCCGTGAGAGCTCAGAGCCATTGATGTTATTGTCAGAAAGATTTCCTTGAAATTAATCCCTTTTTCCTCTTTTCAATTTTGTCTTATTTTATTGGATAACATTGCACTTTCTGTAACCTAGTTTAAAGTTTTTCGAATCAGAATTTCATTTACAGATATTACAGCTGCTTAGTACCTTTCAAAATTTATCTTTTTTGGTTTTTTTTAATAGCAGTTTAATGATACCAAAATGTTTCACAAAATTGTATAGATTTCAACATCACTTTTAATGGCATGTTTTTTGAGGTCATTAATGAAATCTGTGGCAACCCTAAAAAGTCATATATAGACAGAAAGAACTACACAAATCACTGCAAATACAGGTACCTTTTTGGGAGAATATTTATCATCTATGCTTTGAACTCAAATTACAAAAAAAAAAATCTAACTGATACCATAAAACTATATTGTCAGATCTCAGTCAACCATTATATGTGTATATTAGGACGATGTAATTATGTCTTCAATTTGTTTTTCACAAGAAATACATACCTAACAGGACACATTCCAGTGGTCAGTCTCCTCTGGTTTTGATACAATCCATTATTTTCATTAATGATATAAAAGGAACAGAGAGCAGGCTTATTAAGTTAACAGACACCATTTCCTAGGAGGGACCAAAAGAACATTAGAGGACAATGACAGAGTTCAAGATGATCTTAAAAAATCAGAGATATGGAAAGAAAGTACTACAAGATTTAGTAATGGTAAAAGCAAGATACCATACTTAGTCATGATTAACTACATAAATACAGGATGAGAAATAACAGTCTATAGACAGTTCTATGAATAAATAAATGAAGGCTTGTAAGGGGTCACAAAGTGAACATGAGTCAACAGTGTCATGCTGTTGTGAAAAGGCAAATGCCTCAAATCTGTACAGCAGGATGTATAAGAAAAACTATGACTGGAAGGAAATGTGAAGTAATCCCTCTGCTTTGTTCAATGTTTTATTCAATGCTATGGCCTAAGACAGAATATTGTGTCTAGTCCTGGGCAGTATACTTCAATAAACTCATAGATCAGTGCAGAGAGTCTAGCAAAGAAAAAAAAAAAAAAAAAGATCAGAGGTTTAAAAATATGTCCCATGGGCAAAGACTGAAGGAAATGAGAAATGAATAGTTTAATTCAGAGTAGAGGAGAACAAAGAACAGCATTTGCTTTAAATAAAAGTTAAACAAACAGAAGAGATATCATGATTCCTTGTAGTTCTTTTCTTTTCCTAGGATTTCATGATTCCTGGGTGCTGAAGTAAATAAGACTATAGTTCTGTGGAACAGAGACATCAGCCAGAAATACATAATATGTCTAAAATGAAAAACAGAGGCATCTTTCAATTTCTCCAACTCTTATTATAGAAACGTGGAGGGAGAAAAGAGCATAGCTGAGTCAGAAAAATACATCATCATTAAGTAGCAGCAGACTCTGTGCAACTCACTGGATAAGAACTTGAAGTCTACTTGTATCATGCCATCTATAACTTACTCTCACTCCAGAATTCATGGAATTAATCATAGAATTATTTGGGTTGGAAAGGACCATTAAAGATCATTGTCTTCCACCCCCCCATCCGTGGACCCACCTTTCATTAGACCAAGTTGCTCAAAGCTCCATCCATCTGGGCCTTGAGCACATCAAGGGATGGGGCATCCACCACTTCCCCATCGTTGCAAAAATGTCTTGAGATTTTTAATAATCATTTGGCAATCAAACCAAAAACAATTCAAGTTATAGCTTCTATTCAAGTATACTAGTCAAAGAGATGTATTAGATAGTACAAGAATTTAAATCTCTGTGTCTGTAAAATAACCACTTTGGGTTTGTTTGGGTTTGGGGTTTTTTTTGTTTGTTTTTAAATCAGAACTAAATATTAGACCCTCTAAAAAACGTCTTGAGTGATCATGTGCTGTACTTCTTAACACAGATATCTCTAGAAAATCTTTAAATCAGCTCTTTATTACACTGCCCAAATGGAAAAAGTGAATTGCTGAGGAAGTTTCAGAATTAAGTGATGGGAAATGTGATGGCAAAAAATCACTACAGATTGAACAACTTACACAATATAGGTACTAAATACAGTTAATTTTTACTTCTACAGTGAATACAGTTTCTGTGAATCCCAAAGGAAACTATATTCATTCTTTTTCATCCTGGAGGAAGGAGCTGCCTAAAAGGAAAACTGCTGAGAACACAAAGCAATGACATAGCATTTGGGATGTTCTGTAGAAGCAACATACAGAGACTGCACCATTCATCAAGCTGCACATATTGTTCTTTTGCAAACAGTGCTTTTTTCCCCAACTGCCAAAGTGGTGAGGAAAATCGTTTAGTTCAAGTCATGTGAATCCCCTGTGGAAGTACTGGACTGGACAGTACTTGCTAGGACTTCCAGACGAAAGAGGACAGTACAGACAACTCAGAACAGCAGGGAGAGTATAAAACTAAAAAATCCTGGAAGGTGTGGTCTTTTGCCTCCTCACCCAAAGAGCTACAATTAGCTGAAAATTTTGTACCCGGAAAATTCCTTGCAATCTTTCCTGTCCCCAGCTTCATTCCTGAAGCATGCAGACTGAGGACCAATGCTCCTCTTTCTACTGTGTTGGTAGGAAAGAATAACCCAGGCATGTGTGTCATTAACAGATTCCATTGAGACCAAACTGAAAAGGTGTGGGGCTGTTTAAATAGGAAAACAATTCCCCAACTTAGAAATAAAAAGGTACTGGACACCAAAAACTTTGTGACTTGACAAATAGAACACGACACCAGGTAGAAATAACAAGAAAAAGAGGTTTCACTTTAGGAAAAAAAAATCTTATCAGCCACCCACCATGTGCTATAATTTAAAAGCTTTTGAGCAAAAAGCACTGCTTTACTGCTAAAAGGTTTAAAATGCTGCAAAAAGTCCTGATTAGCTGTGGCAGATGAGTCAGCAGAGAAACAGTTCACAATGCAGTGCAACCCTTACATTTTAACATGTATTGTTAAGGGCTCCCCTAAAGTCATCCCAAAGAGGCAAAGAAAGAAGAAAGAAAGAAAGAAAGAAAGAAAGAAAGAAAGAAAGAAAGAAAGAAAGAAAGAAAGAAAGAAAGAAAGAAAGAAAGAAAGAAAGAAAGAAAGAAAGAAAGAAAGAAAGAAAGAAAGAAAGAAAGAAAGAAAGAAAGAAAAAAAAAGAAGAAGATGGAAAAAAGGAATGTGTGGCATAATGAATTCAACCTTGAAAATAACATAAGGGAAAGGATATGAAAATGGAGGGCATAGCATTCTTCATCGTCATAGATTTTGTGGAGGTTTTAGCATTAGCATACAAAATTTAGTCTTTCCTGCCACAGGGGATTCCTCAAGATGTCTATGTATTGGATTGTCCTGATGCTCTCTAGGCAGAAATTTGCTCTTCCAGCCAGGGAAGTAGTGTCTTAATATTATGTGCTACAGCACAAATCCTTTTCTATTGTTGAGAGAAAGAAAATGTTACATAAATAGAGTAACAGATGTGCAGAGTACTGGATGACTACACACTGTGTATCTATCTGTGACTCTACAATCTATAAATCTAAATAAACAAAAATAATTTGATGGAAGGGATGGATAAAACATATCCCAGAAACATTCTGGTTCTGCAACACTGATGTACAGTTAGCTGTTTCTTTCATAACATGACGAAGTTGAGCTCCCAGAGCAGAAGTCAAGAAGGGAAAAAGGAAGACATAAAAAAGTGGTTCTGACAGCTCCAGCTCCCAAGATATTTCTAGCAAAAGTCAAAACTCTGTCATTAATATTCCAAGTTTCTACAGGACTGAATTCCATGAGCATTCCAGACAATGATATGAGATTACAGTCTGGTTTAGAAGTAAGATTTTTTTTTTTTAATCTTTCAGGTTCTGAAGAGTTCCTGTTAAATGTGAGAATGCATTATTCCTGTTAAATGTTCTCTTGCATTATTTAGCATGGCTGCATGATGGGAAATATTTTACAGTGTCCCCTTGTTGGAAATGCTACATTTCGCAATGAAACAACCAGCTATAGAAGTGGCTTGGATTGGGATGTTGCAAGAAAGACTTGCAGAACGAAAGCAGCAGCCCGCTGCAGAGAAAAAGTTAAATGACAAGTCCAATCTCCTATTAGGGCTATAAAGTCAAGGGATGAGGTAAGAGTACAAATTTCTCCTTAGACATGGATACATAATGGACCCACAGCTGCCGCAACATAGGGAAAAAATAATATGACAGCAAAGCTTTTCTCCCCGCCTGGATACCAACCTCTTCTGTCTCTCCACACTGAGCTGTATACGCCTAAATTTTGAAAGATTACCTTCTTTTTTCTTTGTATCCTGAGCCTGAACTGAACAAATAAGTTATGAATAATTAACACTCAAGCCTATTTAAATTTCAAAGGTAGTGGAAGTCTTCCTATCTAATTTTCTAGATTGGTACACACTGTTTTGATTCCAAAATGTTTGTTAAATCAGCAGAGGTGGAGTTTTTTTCCCTGTACTTTTTGGAATGTGATCAAAGTCTAAGAAGGTACTAGGATGAAGAAGCAGTTTCCAGAAGCATCATTTTCACCACTGCGGGTTAAATCATGCTCTTTTTTCTAATATGGGAATGCTATCTTTCAGTTGTTACTAATATAGTTCAAAACTGACTTAAGAATATAAATAGAAATACTGATGGATTTCACAGCTTACCGTTAAATTCCTATCATCATTTCACATCATGAGAGGTTTCTAACCACACTGTTAAATTTTGTACCGTTCTTTACACATTATTACTTTCACTAGGCTTATATTTTACTGTCTTATAACTGTACTGCATCTACACAGAACCATAGGGACACAGGTAGATAAAAAGTGCAGATGGTCCTAAGAAAAATCTTTCAGCAAATCTTAAGCCAGACAGAACTCTGTGTGCTTTATATTACAGCTGTGTGCAGTAACTGTAGACCATCATACTGCACAGATGGAAGTGTAAGTTTGAGGGCTATTGAGCATGTGGATTTTCCCAGTGTGTCACAATTACAGAAACATCTGTGCTAAATAACTTCAAGCTGATCCGCAGCAAAAATTGGCAATGTTCAATAACTCTCAATATCCTCTTTTTCCCCTGTGGTGAGATGGCCTGGTGACTGAGAGTTGGACTACAGTATAGAACATGTAGCTTCATTATTTCAGGGCCTATTTAGAGATTTCTCCCATGGTATATTACCTAAAAAATCCATATGTTTTTCTTTACTTAGCTCCATAGAGCCTGAGTTTCAGAGATGCCACATGCCTGCAGCTATCATTGACTTCCATTAGAGGTGTGGATATGTAGGTTCTCTGAAAATTGAGTCCTGTGGGGGTATTTTTAATTGATTTTGATTTGCACAGGGAAAGGGAACAGTCTGGATGACATGATCATAAGAGAACGGAAGAGAAACAGAGGCAGTTTGCCTGTAGGAAAGGATTAAAATCTACGAACACATCTGATATTTATATTGTGCCATAAAAACATAGAAAACTTTCATCATTTTCTTTCTTCCAGTGGAGACATTGGAGACAGTATTCCCCTGAAAAAACTGTTACAGAACAGAAAACTTTCTCAAATACCCTAAATTATGTAATTACACAATCTTCAATATATTTAGACCACAGTGCTGTTTAGGAAACTTCATTGTTCCTTATCTATGACTGAGTTAGGACATTGTTTCTCTCCCTAGATTATCTTGCAACATTAGAACCCTGAGGATTTTTGGATGTAAGTGCATAACTCAAGTATGATATATTAAGAATTCCTCATGCACTGCCACAGAATGATTTTTCAATCCTTATTGTCTTTATTTTCATTTAGAAAATAGTTGAGAAAACCACTCCAAAACAATCACCAGATTTTTCTCACTTCCTAACAGCAAAAGAAGTTGAAGGATTCATATATTTCTCAGCTGCAATAAAATACTAAAACTTCTGCCTAATGTACATTTTTCCATGCATTGTCCAATATCAATTGGGACTTTCCAAGTGTATAATATTCTTCCTCAGAAACTGTGATCATTCCTTAATGTAATAGACTCAGCAGTGGGATTCCTTACCTTATATCTAGTATGGTTTTTATTTTCCTTAGTTCCACCCCAAATTCTTCCAAGAATACCATTATTCAACTAAATATTTCCTTGACTGCTTTGATGTTCAGACTCTTGAAATATTAGTGAACTAGTGACATGCATCTTATCTGACATTCAGCCAACTTAAACAGTGTTAGTTCTTTCATCTTTATAAACCAGTCTCCAGTTTTCGATAATTGCTGCTACCTGTTTTTAAATTCTTCTTAGTTAATCTCTGACTCTCTATGTACTGCAGCTACTATAATTTTCTAACTACCATCATATCTGAACTACAGAGAAACTATAATCTTCTTGGTTTATGATATGACTCCTCAGAGGGAACAGCCAAAATCATATTGGCTTTTTATGCAGCCTTATCTCTTTGCCAGCTCTTGCATAATTTTTTTGCACTTCAATATATATTCATCCTAGGGTGACTGCATAGCTAGCTGATGTCTGAATATGGGTCTTCTCTCCTTCCTTTTTCAAAGATGTTAAGCTTCTAAGTAGGGACATTGTAAAAAGCGAAAAACAAAAACAAAAAAATCAAGAAAAGCAAAACAGACAAAACACACTCCAATACAAAGGAGAGATTGAAAGATTGAAAGAATTTCTCAGTCTTTTTTCCTCCTAACCACCCATCCATCCCCAGTGCACACCCACCTGAAATTGTCCAACAGCCCCTCTCCCAGAGTTCTCTCTGCCAACTCTAACAACTGCCAAGTTGTCAAATGATTCTGTTATTTTGTCCCCATAGCAACAAGCTTTCTGGCCTGAGTGACAGTATTTCCATATTGTCAGCTGGAAAATGTCCCAAATAACTCTTGGAGCACGTGGAGTTTTCCTGCTATGCAGATATCTTTTTCTTTTCTCCTCCCAATGCTTCATATATTAAAAGGAAGTTATTTATACTCATTGTAACGGATGGTATGATGACAGCTGAGTTTTCGAAATTTGCTTTAAAATTCTGTAAATCTGTCCTTTCTGTGGAATTTATGTTCCTTTTGAAATATAATTTGTGAATTTTAATGCCATATTTAAAATAAATTTAAAAAAAACCAAAAAAAACAGAAAGTAACGTATCAAGATCTTGATAACTGAACAGAAAAAAAATATATAATGTATTATGTGATGCATTCTTCATGCTTTTAAAGTCAATGAGAAATATAAGGGAAATACAAAAGAACTGAGGAAAATGTTTTCCTCAAGGAGGAACACGATTCTAACCTATGTATATCTAAAATGTTACTCTACTGTATGCTTTGACTAATCTTCCACAGCAATGGTGTTTTGATCATACAGACTGATTATGCATATATTAAAAGGGAAGCGAGGTGGGGAATAAAAGAAAAAAAAAAAAAAATCCTACCAGTCTAAGTGAATTGGGTGAAATTTATACCCCTGAAAATACGGCAATTATGTCAGCCATCTCAAATTTTAGCAGTATTTTTCAGTTAGATTATTTAATCTCACTGACTTTTGAAGATGACTCCCAGTCCATTTATCATGGCCAGCTAAGGTCATAAGTGAAAGAGTAAGTGGGTGTTCTAGAAGCATGTGGAAACTTCATTTATCAACACCATTACAACATTCACGTAATATCACTCCAAGTTAACAAGTGAGTAAAAGAGAATAGAAGCCAGTGTACTGTCTTTTGGACAAGATGTGGGTCTACACAGCAAATTGTGACATTATCCCCAGTATTCTTGTCAGTTGCAGGTTTTGTGCCTAACTCTATCACCTAGGCTACCAGCATAGTGTCAACAATTTAACACCATTTTATTTGGCTGTTTTGCTGCATATTAAGCTTTATATAGCTCACTCAATAATGAGTGACAGCTCATCCTATTAATTGCATATTGCTAATTTTGTGGGCTTAAGACTATTATGGTGCTTAATTAGCAACTGTTTGCATTGATTTTTTAAGAGGCTTTACTGAATAAAGGCTTGCAAGTCCAAAACATATCAATTCAAAAAAACCCACAAATTCACAGATAAAAGCTAATTCTAAAAATTAGGACCCCATATGTGAAGGCTAGCTATACAATAATGAGAGAAGCAAAAATACTTAACAATCTGATGTAAGCAGTTAATCATTTATTAAATAGCCAGCATACCTTTAATCTGAGAATAATGGAGGAAAGAATTAATAAAGTCTGCTTCAAGGAGAGAGATCCATTTCATTGTAAATATTAATTAAAAATATAGTTATTTTATGGGGCAAACCTTGTAGACCCTATATAATAAATTAAAGTGAGCTTCATTCACCATTATGTCCTAATGTTCTAGCTAGTTATGCCTATATTACAGAGAGTTATTTAGAGAGAAATCCTTACCTGAGGTCTGCAAAAGCACCGGCTCAAGGGAAACTTTGGGTTCCGCAAATGAAACACTTCCTTGTGCATTGTTTCTGTCTGGGCAAATACAAAATACAGTCAATATCAAAACGCCTGAGTTGGTTAGGTTATAAGCACAAGTTGAGACAAAACTTGCCTATATGACAAAGAAGGATGGGTACAGGACAATTGGACTGGCAATTGGACAAAGTCTGGAGACAGAGTACAGCAGCACAATGTTGGAAACATGACCTGATGGTGACATGGGCCACCCCTGTCCTCAGAGACAAGCCTGTCCTCACCCTGACACAAGTGTACAGCAGCAGACAGTGAATTACCAAAGATTCACAACACCCTACCCCAAAACATAGAATGCAGCAGCCCAAAACCTGCAAAATCTATGCTTGTCACAGAAAGAATGAAGGAGGAATGAATTAAAGATTCCAAAACATTAAACAAGTATTCAGAGAATCAGAAAATCACAGCACCACTCAGGTTGGAAAGAACCTCTAAGACCATTGGGTCCAAGCATTAACTCAGAATTATCAAGTCTACGTCCAAACAATGTCCTTAAGTGCCACAAATTCATAGCATTCCATGCAAAGATCTCATGCCTGGTCTTTGTTGTTACTGCTCCACAGCTGGGTTTTTTTCCCTACTCTTTGTGTTTAGAATGCTATCAGTTTAAATTCATGAAAGTAGTTGCTTCAAGCAGCATATGGGCTTTTGCCATACATAATTCTCTGTTTCCTGAGCTGAATCCTCTGCCATTCTCTTTTTCCTATACAGCTGGGCTCAGATCAGCTCAGGCCCCTTCCTGCTGTGTGGTTGCTGCATTTAAGCTACAGAAGGGTTACTGTACTTGGGTGTAATATAGTAAATCAGTGCACCAGAATCCCACTGAGGCAGCATGTAGCCTGCGGGTACTAATGGTTCATCAAGAAGACCTTAAAGCCTATTTAATGCCAAAGACTAAAGATCTTTATATTTCTTTCTGCCATTTTGCAATTCATTGCAGAATTGAAGTCAAAGAGTGAAGGTTTTTTTCCTCAAGTAGCAAATTAAAAAATGAACAACTGGGTATTATGTGTTTCTTTATAACACAATATGATTCATGCCTCATCCTTCATGCAAACCGATAGTTCTTTGATTTAGAGCCTGGATAGCTATAAACCATTATTACAAAGTAATCTGGTAAAGAAGAATTTATAGGACAAATCCCTTAAGTAAGGGCTCGTGGCTTTTCAGTCCAAACATCCTGCATCTATCTATTTAATCTAGTTAATTCATCTATCTCTATATTTATAAAGTATCCAGTCACTGGTAGCCAGATGCCACCAGTGTAAATGTAGTTTATTGACAACTGGGGGGCGGACGGTGGTGATGGGCATTTGTTGCTGACAGATAGAGTACTGTCATTAAGGAAATAAGTGTTTTAAGAAATGTAATCACTGTGTTGATGCATTTTATAAGATTTTATGTTCTTTCACATTCTGAGCAATTATAGTATTTTTATTTGGACTGGAGTATTTATCTTTGCAAGTAATAGCTGGGGTGGGGTGGGGAGCACAGGAAAGGGTAGTACAGATGAAGAGTCCCAGATCCTTGCCGAAGCAGCAGTGTCCACTGTCACACAAGGAATTCCTTAACATGTTATACATGTTAGAAGTGTTAGTTAAATAATCAAAAGGTTGATTTGGGAAAAAATCATTGCAGCTTCCTCTTTTTCTTCCCTGTTATTCATAGTGACCACAGGAAGCCAAATATGGAATATTTTCTCTGGAACTATATGTCTCATTATTTGTGAGGAATGATTTTCTCATTATGTATCTAGGTTGGTATATACACAGTTGAGAATGGCATTCATAAAATTAAATATCCACATTTAAGCTCACACATAAGAGCACTGTTGTTTCATGAGTACAATTCCTGTTGCTGTCCCTGATAGTGAAGGTCCTGCTGTGCTACTTTTGTTTCTGCTATGACGGGACAAGTTCTTGCCTGCAGGCAAGACTGAACTTCCAAAATGATCATGTTATTCTCTGTGTCTAGAGCAATGTAGAACGCATGGGGGTTTGATTTGAGGATACAGGAAAGCTATAAGGATTTAATGTCTGGAATTAATCACACTCATAGAGTTTACTCTGCCACTGCTCAGTCATCCTTTCTGTGCTCACATATCATTACAAATCATTGCATGCTGGTATACTAAAGGAATATTTCTGTATTTGTTGTATCAATGAAAATTTTATAATGGCGGGAGTTTGTTGTGTTTTTAGTGTTTCAGTGAGCAACAAGCATGTGAAACTGCAGCAAACAAATTCTTGGTCAGACCACAGAGCTTCGAACTTGAGCTGACACATTGTGGTGATGTATATGTAATACAAATACTCTCCATTTTCTGCCAGAAACTAGGCCATTTAACTGCATCCTTCGGAGCAGTGTGAGTCCCAAGCTACCTCTTCCATGCCTCTACCCAAAAGCTTCAGAACAGCCAGTCCCTTCATTCTGTCCTCCAGCTGTGCCTCATTTAATCCAGATTTTGAAGTAGAAAAGAAACTGATTGCTGAATAGCACCATGAAGAAGATAAATTGAGATTTTTACTCTTTTATCTCTGGGCAGTAATGACACCTTCCCTGGGGGTAACAGTACCACTCCCAATGGCACTTAATGGATAAATCTCTCATATTATGCTATAGAGACTCATGTCCTCATAGAGGACTGCCCTTGTTCTGGAGTACCTTTAAGATAACAATGTAAGGGCACATACTTTTTCAGACTTCTAATACGACACAGGCACAATTCAGGCCCTTCATTTTCCAGTGCTTATAATTCAATTTTATATCAGATGTCTACATTTGTTTCATTTTTCTCAGACACTGCAGTTATGCAGATCTTTTACATTTAACTGTTTCAAATTTTGCTTAACTCTTTGATTATTATTTTTCTCCTCACTCACTCTGTACTGAAGCATGTGCTCAGTCAACCTGAAAAAAAATACAGTGAAAGGTGTAATCTGGAGTCAGATTTTGGTTGCCTAAAATAATTTCAAATAAAACCCATAGGAGAGTTTTTCACAATGTTCCGTGATGCACTGAGGTGCCAGGGTCAGTTAAGCATCTCCAAAAAACCAGGTGCGGGTTAGAGATCCTGGAATGCATGGTAGTGCATGATACTTGGGAAGAAAATTGTTGTAGGTGGAGCCACTGGGATTCAGCAATACTGTGGAAAAATTTATTGATGCTGTGCGACTATTGTACCAGCAAAACCAGTATTTATACACATAAATCTAGATCATATGATCCAAATCCCTATATTTGCTGTTTCTACTGTGCATTTTTTTTCTGTTTCCAGTACAATGAAAATTTGATGTCTTAGGACTGAGCATGACCCCCTATATATGAGTATTTCTCAAAAAAACATGCCCATATTAGTCAGCACACATTTTACGTTTCACTCAGCTAACTGTGCACTCAATGCATTTTTTTCCCGTGTTACTGTGACCTCTAAAAGGTAGCTTTGTTATTCCATGCTTCCTAATAAACAGATTAAAACAAAACAATATATGATTGTCTTCCTCTGATCTCTTTTCTGGCTTCTGCACCTAACAATGCAACTTCTATTTCTCTCTGTTCCCTGGCTCATTCCTTTCTGAGCACACCTGACACACATAAGGCTTAATAATTTACAGATAGAGGGCCTAGTTTTCCAGGCTAGAGACATATTCCAATTTCTTCCCACAACTCTAATGAGACAAAGCAGTCAGAAGCTTATTGCTACTGCCACATAAAATCAGATTTATGGATGCTTTTTGTCAGAAAGTGGTTCAAGGCTGTTTGAGTGTTCCACTGAATTTCTCCATTCATCTTCCAGAGTAAAGTTTTCATACCTGTTAATGGAAGAATCACTATTATGAGTATTTTTTTTTCCTAATTAAGAAGCTAGATAAGATTGCCCCAGTCCAAAACACACCGTGCAATTCTACACAAAACTACTGGATTTATGTCTAGTGGTTATGATTCCCAGAAGACTGTAGAGAGAGAACTTTGTGTGCTAGCTCATCCCTGGTTGACTTATTAGGGAGGGTTGATGTGGAGCTAGTGATCCTCTAAATGATCTGCCGCTGCTAGCAGAGCTCCAGAGAGTTCTCTTCACATGGCAAAGGTTATTCTGCAATCTCTGACAATGACAGCAGAGCATACTGTGTATCCCCTTCTTTCCCAGCCAACCAGGAGATACCCACTGACTTTTGTTTGCTTGCTTTTCTCTCTTTCTGATGTGAATTATTCATTGTTTCTGTTTAAACAGTCTGGGTTTTGGACCATCTGAAGATGCCACATCAGCTTTATAATTTCAGAGGATGTAGTACAAAGGCACAAGAGACTCACGTTACGTATGGTGACAGCACATCTAGCTCTAGAAATGGCCAGATCTGAGATACTATATTCTGAAACAGATGGTGCTGTCAGACAGCACAGAATGACAACATTTAGATGATGCAGAAAGGATAGTGTGCCCAAGAAGTGAAGGAACTCTGTCTCCACTTGCTGCATTTTTTTAACTTCAGTTACAGATGGCACAGTAAGGATCATCTCAGCAGGAAAAGTAAGATTTCATCATAGCTGAACTTAAAAGTATCTATTGCAACATGTAAAAATTAAGCAGGCAGACCCTTGTTCCTAGTGACTCCCTTTGGCTCTGTCATAGTATAAGGAATGATAATACAAGGAATTGGGAATCATTGTTTGTTGCAGGGGTTTTTTTAATCTGGAAAACTATAGAATAGTACTCATTCCAATCAAGCAATATTGCTAATGTAAAATATATATTAAAATATGACATGCTGTTTTCCTCTCCATAAACTGATTCCATTTCAACACTAAGGATTTTTCAGTTCAAAATATAACTTAATGTAGAAACAATATTTTTGGAAAATCAAATTGAAACAGGTTAAAATTATCAGAAATAAATTAATGATTCAAGCTACCATGCATTACTTCACAAGTCAGAATTTATTTAAAATTGTTTTTAAATTATTCTTTAAAGATGATTTTTCATCATAATTTGCTGTCTGCAATTTCTCCCCTTCTTCAAAATACTCATAAGGAAATACAGTATTTCCTACCCAGTGCCAATTCAAATATGAGTTTTAACAGTAGTAGACCAGTCACCCAAAATTCAGACTTTCCTTCCCAAATATCTCAGGGGTATATATGCTATGTTCAGCCCATTTAGAACAGTAATGTTACTAAATGACTGGACTTATATAAAAACAAAACACAATTTTTTGTCTTCTCTTAAACTTAAAATAACTTACCTTTGAACTACAGAGGCCACATGCCAAATTATCTTCTTTCATCCAAACTAGTGAAAATTAGCACATCAGTCCATAAAGTGTAGACTAAGACTGCCAAAATAAAGTAACAATACCTGAGACATTTATTTTGCTTGGGGCAGATAAACTCAAGGAATTAATCACTAAATTGACAAAGAGGAAAAAAAATGTTACAAAGATAAAACTCCTACTTATTGCAATATGCTACTTCATATAGAAATTTATTAAAAACACACAAATAAAAGTGGTTTAATTTTGCTGATCTCAGCTCTCCGCAGCCATCACAAATTGGCTGGCTGACAAATTTCTAATGACAAATAGGTGGAACTTTTATCTCTAGTGGGAAAACATAAATAAGATATCATTTTAGAAATTTAGGACTAAGATGAAGTCTTTAATCATTTAATGGAGATGCAGAGCAAAACCAAAGAAATTAGAACGTTTTTACCTGTTGCAAGCAGATCGACGCCTTGCCATGTTTGTTTTGAGCTGTACAGCACATAGGTCTCTTTGTAAATGATACAAATTTACTTTTGGGTGGGATGGTTAGCAGGGAGAATAAAAAATGAGAGTCTTTCCAAATAAATGTATGGATTCAGGGAAAATCAGCATGGTGTAGATGAATCAACACAGAAGCAGGAGTCAGGAAGGAGCAAGGGAATGAAGATACTTCCCTTTCAGGGGAGCATTTGTTAGGACTGATTGCTTAATGAAAACGGATATTTTAAATTACGTAGTATAAAAAATCCCATATAAATTCAAAATACTTTATTTTTGTAATCTTGCTTAGGCCTAAATTTTCTCAGTCACACAAGGAAAAGAATTTTATTGAACATATGCCCTCTTCTCCTGATGCATTATACTTTTGCAGAATTAGAATGGATGGGAGTATTGCTTTCTGTTCCAGACTGAAAACACATTCATATGCTTTTTTTGCAAGATTTCTTTCAAAAGCTCATCTACATTCTTCTAGCTCTAGCAAAAATATGGCATCCACCAACAGCTAGTTTTTGCTTGCTTGTTTGTTTTTTTTCTTAAAAAAAACTTTCAAATTTGATAAGCAAAGCCAGCAAAAACAAATTTGCATTGGCAAAACTGTGTCTCATAATGGTTCTGCTGCTGTAGCGGTGCCAACCTGGGGAAGAGATATTCACAATACTAGCAACAATGTTGAGAAAGTTAAGCCAAGCAACATTTTTAACTGGGGTATATAAATATCTTGAGTTTGTTTTTTATTTCTTTTCTCATGGTAGCAAAAATGTATAAATCATCATGAAATCTACACTAATGCACACAGCAACAAACAAGAGGAGCTAGAAGTCACTGTGCAGCAATTAAACTGTGACATGATTACCTTCACAGAAACTGTGATGGGTGGGATGACTTGCACAGCTGAGTGCTGCAATGGATGGCTGCAGACACCTGGGAAGGGAGGGGCAAAAAAGAAGAAGCGGTGGGGTTGTCCTGAATCATTGAACCAGAGAGCTGGCAGAAGTGCTCACCGAGCCACTTTCCATCATTTACAGCAGTTCTAGATAACCAGAAGGGTCCAAGCTACCTTGAGGCTAGCCACTGTGATAACTACAAGGAGGACTGGAAAGAGGATCTGGGGAACCACAGGCCCCTCAGTCCAACCTCAGTGGCAGTGGAGGTCATGGAGCAGGTCATCTTGAGTGCCATTGCCTGACATGTACAGGACAGCAAGGGGATTAGGCTCAGACAAAATGGCCTCATGGAAAGCAGGTCCTGCTTGATAAACCTCCTTGCATGACAGTATGACCCACTCAGTGGATTAGGGAAAGGCTGTGGGTGTTGCTTATCTAGAGTTCAGTAAAAACTCTGAGATTTCCCACAGCAAGCTCCTAGAGGAACTGTTCATGGATTGGATGAACATACTCTTTGCTAACAACAAATGATAGGACAAAAGGAAATGGTCTACAGCTGGGCCATGAGAGGTTTAGATTGAATCTTTGGAGGAAGGATTGGGAGCATTGGAGCAGGCTTCCCAGGAAGTGTTTGAGTCACCAGTCCTGGAGGAATTTATGAGATGTAAATGTGTCGGTGACATGGTTTAGTGGTGGACTTGTCAGTGCTGGCTTGAAGGTGGGACTCAATTATCTTGAAGGTGTTTTCCAACTTAAATGATTTTATGATTCTATTCTATAAAGCAGACTTGGCAATGGTATGGAGACAACAATACCTGCTATGTTCCAGGTCTGATATGCAAAAATTTTGTGTTTTACGTTAAGAGGTACTGTGTAAAAAGAGTTATTCTGCTGAAAAATGAAAGACTTAACATATAAATAAGCAAAAAACTTATGACAGTTGCATCTGCCATAGAATAACAGCTACAAAACACATCTTAAGTAGGGATCAATGATTAGGTTTACTGTTTTAGGTAGTTCTCAAAAGTATATGTAGGAATCTAGCCTCTGAACAACTTTCCCTTCATTGTTTTCTCTAATGACTGAACAGGTTTCTTAGAAGCAGTTGCTGACTCCTGATGCTGTTCTGTCAGTAGACAAATGCATACAAGCTCCTCTGGTAAGAACTCTGCCATTTTACCTGTGAACTGAATCAATAAGAGCTTCTTCAAATCCAGTCTGGGAGTTTGGAATCCATCATGAATAACCCACATGAAGCTGAAGACAGTTTCAAAGACTGCAGTACTGGAAGAGTCTACATGGAGATAACATACTGGAGCACTGTAGGGAAAATAGCCTTGTAATAAAAAATGGGACTAATTGAAAAGTGGAAATTTACTGCTGACCAGAAAATAATTTCAAAGTTCCATAAATTATTTCCTTCCAGGTATTTTCTCATAATAACTCGCTTGTTTTTCTTTCTCCCTCCAACACCTTTCCTTGAAGGTTTGCTTTTGTTTTTTGTTGTTGTGGGGTTTTTTTTCCTTTTGGTAGAAATAACTTCAGTTTCATGTACAATATGGGATGTCTGTACTTCAACCTTTTGATATTGCATCAGTTCCCACTTGTCAGGTGGGACCTCCCGTGTCAGGTAAAACTCGAATTATCAAATAAAGAAACAGCTCTCTGTTTTAAGCACTTCTTCCAGGTACTGATCTTTCTACAAAGATCAGGTCCCTCTTCAATAAAGTTACTCCTCAGCTACCTAACTCTATCAATGAGTTCACATCACAGCATTCTCACCCAGACAGGACTGCCTCAAAAGATCTCAACAGATCAAAATTCATCAGTGGTCATCTTATATTGGTCAGGGTTTATGAATTTGTCTCTCTGAGGGTCACTAAGTTTCCTGAGACCAAAGTTTATGCTCACAGTTTACAAGAGTGGGAGTGACATGGCCACTGACAAGTACCAGCAGCATTATTAGCTTGAGCAGACATGCTGTCCAATCCAATTTTAGGCTCTGCAGACCTGCCCATAACTGCGGTTCATGAAAGGTCAGATCTGTCATTTGTGATCACCTCACAAAAAAAACAGATTAATGTCTCTGTTCCCGTTTTGCTGGATAAGTGTGGTTTCATCCACTTGCCCTTTCCCCTGGAGTGTTAGAACAATCTTCATTATAGCGGTCCAGAAAGCTGGGATAGACAAATAGCTTATATGGGAATTTCGTCTTCTCCCCTGCCCTGCACATTCACCTTTTCCATGAGGTCATAAGGAGGACGAGGAGGGGAGCTGGCCTGAGCCTGGAAGCACTAGCCATGGATTTCATTATTCCTATTTGATATGGTCAAAATCTGCATCATTTCTGTCAGTCACCAATGAACAAGAATCGCTCTCATTCCATGTTATGGCCCATGGCCAGAGAATCTCTGAAAAAGTTTCTTGTGATCTTTCTGAGCCTCTTGGGATTATTCTCTGACTTCTTGCAGCACCTTCTCATTGTTCAAGTCCGGGTTTGAAACATGCACCCCTGGGCAAACTCACCATGACAAATTTAAGTTTTGTGACACCAAGCACTCAGTTTTGCTCAAAGTCCTTTGAAACATCTACTTTGAAGCCTTAGGTAGGATTAGTACTTCAAATGGCTCTTAATAATGTAGACACAAGTACTTGCAGAAAGAGAAATTTTCTCTGAGCTCCTCACTACAAATATTTTTGAGACCCTTAGAAATTTTTCTAAAAGAGTTTATCACTGCTTCATTTGTTCTAACTTCAACCAGTAGTCAGAGAGCATCATGCAGGTATGACTGTGGTTAGTTTTACCTGACGTATGGCATCAGTGTGGACTGTCCCTCTGCATGTTTTAATCTGATTTTAACCCCTTAGGTCCACCATTGCTTTATTTCTTCCCCATTATTTTTGTTCCTTTCTGATCCTCTTCTTTTATTATAAATATTGTTCCTTTCCCTTTGGATTGCCTTGTAAAAATAGATCACCAAATGAAAGTATTGCAGAGTTGATAGTTAATTGTACTACATTGACAGCCTTATCTGCTTGTGTGCTATAATTACTATTGTTATGTTTGGATAGAACATAATTTCTTCCATCTTTTGAAACCCTCAGGAGCACTAACAAGAATTTGTATTGCCAGTGCAGGCTTGTATAGAAGAAGGAGAAAGAAAGGTCCATTTGTCTGCTACGTTGTGGTTTTGGCCACAGCCCAAGGCAAAAGGCAGCACAAAGCTGCTCCATCCTGTGGAGGAAACTGGAGGAAATCTGGACTGGATACCAAGATGTTTTGGAAGTATAGTACCTTCAAAGGTCCTGGGCATATTCAACATATTTGACTAGTCTGGGGAAAAATCTATTACTTATTTTTCACTCTGCTCCAGATGTTGTCCAAATGAAACACCGCCAAAACTTCCCATTAACCCCAACTAGAAGCTCTGTGAAGGGAGAACACAGATTATTTTAATGTCCAGCTGTCAGGAGGTGAGACAGTGTCAAAAAGATTTTCTTGTAGCTTGTTGTCTTTAAAAGCCCCTCCAAGCTTCTGGGAACCCTCAATATTAGTCAGCCATCAGGTCTGTTTAACCTTGTATAAAGCTGAACTCTGAGCATCTCCTCTCCCAACAGCCAGAAAAAGTATGGCCTTTCCAACAATTGAGAATTTAACATTCAATTCTGGCTAGGCAAAATCACAAAACTGTGGAAAAGTATAACCTCTCACAGCAGGGAGATTAGAACTAAATCGTCCTTCAGGTCCCTTCCAACCAAACCATTCTATGATTCTATGATTCTATGATTCTATGCTTGTCAACCAAGGATTTTCAATTGGCTTTTTCAACCCTGAGGCCTTATCTTGTATACAGTTTTGTGGCCACCAATTGACCACAAAAAGGCTGTCTTTGCCTGGTAAACTGGGGACTCCTCAGAGTCCAGAAGGGCTGTCAGTGTCTGTCCCTTTGAATTATACAGTGTTTGCAGAAAGCTGAGGCTGCCATGCTTGCAGAGCACTGCTGTGAACACAGAGATGTAGCGTGTCAGACCACAACGCACGGGAATGCGCGTCCTGCGTATCGAACCTAAAATCCTTTCTAGTTTATGGAAGACAGAGCAACAAACAGGAAGGGTTGAGCTGAAGTCTATATATAATGGATCTAAGAGATGTCCTTCTGTCATGCTGAGACTTGATTAGAGCCTAAGTGCTGTCAGAAGGGCCATATGTTCCATTCACAGCATGGCTTAGCCTTCTGCGGGCTCAGCAGGAGAGGGCAGCAGCTTGGCAATTTGTCCAAGGTAAATCATGAATTGACTAGGATGAAGAGATTAGGGCCCTGATCCTGGAGTACCTTCCACCTCTTGGAGACACTTGTGTGAGTGTGGAGTGGAGTGAATGGGTACTGCTTGGCCTTGACAGTGATTTAGCACCACTTTGGGCTCATTTTGAAAAGGTGAAAATGACTGTAGAAGCAGAAGATAATCATTGACCTTAATTCCTGCCTGGCATTTCCTTTGTGCTTGTGTGTTTCTTCAATGATTTGTCTGCTTCTAACTGCTACATTTGAAAAAAAAACTTGAGTGAGGAAAGGCAAAGGTGACTGCATTCCTTCACTGCATTTGAATCTGCAGTTAAACACCAGGCATCTGTGGTCACTAAAATCAAGAACTAATGGGAACAGCTAAAGTTTGCTTTTAAACAAAGATTAATACTATTAAAAAAAAAAAAAAAATTCTCTTCCTCTACCAGTTTTCTAACATTATTTACTGCTCCATTCTCCACTTCCAGTCTCTTTCTGTAATGGTGTTTTCTGCAGTGCCCTAGAAAATGGCTTGTAGGCTCACAAGTCAGTGGTACAGCAGTATTTCATGCACTTCTTCTGGAATGGGGATCATGTCCGGAGCCCTTATTTTCATGCAAATTCCTGACTCTGTTTAGAAAGGTCAGTACTGCAAAAAGCTAACAAAACGCAACAGCAGGCAAGCCCAGTGGAGTTAAAAGTTTGCTCATTTTTTTTTTTTTTTCCACAAAGTCCTGTAAAAAATAACCCTGTCTGTGTCACAAAGAGCACAACATTATGATCTGAAATAAGATTTCTGTGAGTCAGTTGAGAGGTGGATAATGTACTAATTTACTTCCATCTAGAAGAGAGGAGGAATAAAACGTCAATCTCCCCTTGATTTTTGCTCTCAAAGGAACGGAACATAAGTATGGTCCCTTGAATCACAGGTATGAATCAGAATTTCACACATTTTTTTTGTGGTAATTGGCACCACACTCCTTTCTTCAAAAGGGCTCCTCAATTAATGCAGATAGGCCAAAAGGAAGAACATTGATGTGGTATTATAACATTAGGCTCCATCTGTTCTAAAGGGTCAACTTAATGCTAGCAGGTATAAAATTCCATCTTTTGTCATATGAAGGGACATTCAGTCTGTAAGCTCTTTTAACACTAGACAGAGCCTGGTATTACAGCAGTTCTGGAGGTTTCTGAGTTGTTTTGGGGTTTTTTGGTTTTTTTTTTTGTTTTTTTTAATTTGGTTTAGGGAAGGGAAGAAAAATAAAATACTTCTTTTTTTTGACCTAAATAAAATGTGTAACTCACCTATTCAAGTTTTTAACATTAAAGAAATAGAGTTTATTTTCTTTTTTTTTTTTCTTTTTAAATCATTACTTCAGTTATTTTAAATGGTTAGCTTTTCAAAACTAAAACCAATATTTTTCACATTTGGACTGAAATCTGAAATATATCTGTTTGTTTGTTTGTTTGTTTGTTTCCCTGAAGCTGTTGTTCTCAATTAATAGGTTCCCTGAATGCAGTAACTGTCCACACAAACTTGCCAGTTTATATGAAAAAGAGAAAAAGAGCATCATGGAGGAAAGCTTATTTGCTGAGTGGTTGGGGTAGTCTGGTGATGACCCATGACTATCCATGATCTCTGCGATCCCTATGATCTGAAGCAATGGAGGATTTAAACTAGTTCTGACTAGCAAAATGCACAGGGCTGTTGATAATATTCTGCTTCCTCCTGGACTCTGTCCTTAAGCCTTTGTTTGGCTTTGTTATGTTAAAACACTGTAAAACATTTGGTTTAGTCCAGATGTGCAATTAGAATGTATAGAAAAAGAAAAATTCCTGAAATCCAGGGAAGTATCTATAAAAGTGAGAGAGGGAGGCGTGGGCTCAGATGAGGTGCTGAGCTTCTCTTGTTTTCCATGGTGGGATGGTGAAAGCTTCTATGCTGTAAGACCAGCTTCAGGGCATGGTTCATTCCACTGGATCCAGTGCTAGCAGGACTGGAAGCTCACCGCTTAGCAAGTGGAAAGCATTGTTGCAACGTGCCATGTTGGAAACAGTTTTTCTATTTTGCTATTCAAAATCTCTCTGAAGTAAAAAAAGTGACAAAATTTATACCCTTTCCAATGCACATACTTTGACTGGGCTGCATTCCTTTTTTAGCTGCACAAATTTGTGTGTTGTGTGTAGCAAGAAATACCAACCTCTGACAACCCATTTCCTAACAATTCACAAACAGAAGGGAAATTCATCACATACAAACCTATGTACACTAATTTGGTCACCTCTAGTGTTAATGACTTGAACACTCTCCTTCCTTTTGACTGTTCTGTTATGCCCTGTGGTAGTTCAGCTGCTCTCTTCTGCTTCCCATGGGAGCTCTGCAATATATTTGGAATAAACCCTTTGGCCTGCAATTTCCCTCATTGCTGCTCCCCTTCCCTCCCAGAAGGCCTCTGTGATTTTCAAAGGTGATCTGGGAAGGAGCTACTTTGGAGTGTGATTTCATTTTTATTTAGTGTGCAGAAATGACAATTAAGCCACAACAGTGCCCCTCTGCTTTGGAAAAGTGCCAGGTTCAAAGACCATTGAGCCTTTATAAAGCTCCATTACCAGAATAGGTTTCAATCCTACACCATTCAAGCCCATTAGACATGCTCAAACAGATACTCCCCCCATCCCTAACACAGTAGGGTACAAGGGGAGACAGATCAGGATCAGCAGAGATGTATTACTACTGCATTCTCAAATTAGAATGAAATAGGTTTTGTCAATTCTTTCATTGTACTCCCATGGAGAAAGCTTGACCTCAGTAAATATTCTGGGGTGCCGTGTTTTTTGAGTGGTTTTTTTGTTTTGTTTTGTTTTGTTTTTAATCAAGTGCATCAAGTGAAACTTCAGGACTACCGGAGGTGTGACTTTAAAAAAGCCTGTATTTTTTGTAAAATTTTGATAAAGATGCACATTTAAATGGTATCCAAAACCAGGAAAGTAGTACCAGAATTTGGTATCCACACATGTGCTTATCTTAATAGCTATTAATCTATTGCTAAGCTATAAATCTATTAGAAAGGACTCTGAATATCGCCTTTCATCTGCTCTTCTCCACTTCCTAAAATAGATCTCACTCAATAACCTTCCTATTTTTGGATAAGAGGTTCAATATCCACTGGTATCCATTCTCTTGTCAGACATGAGGTTATTACTGAATAATGATGATAATTAAAAGTACTCTAACTGATGTGACTAATAAAACAAATTTACATCAATGATGAAGGGCAAATCTCAACACACTGGGTGTGGTTTAGATTAGCAGCCAAAAGATTGATTATCCAGATGTTATCCAAAGGCTGTGTGCTAAAATAGGAGCAGCAAAAAATTCAGATGAAAATCTTATAATAGCAGCTGCTTTGTGGTAAGTTCCTTCCTGCAGCTGGAAGGAGAACTGCTGTAGTTTATAACTGAAGGCAATATAACAATTGATCAAAATGGAATGATATATGATGCCTTCCCAGCACTTCTCAAAACCATAATCACAGATACTGACACTTTTTGGGCATTGATGAATAGTTTTCAATGAGGTGGGGGGAATTGTAGCTTTCCATTTTGACCACTGAATATAAATAAGCTCCATTCTGGAATTTTATGAGAAGTATAAAAATATGTTTATATTAAAAATATATATCAAATAATGTTTTATGGTATATTTATATTTTCATTTGTGAAAAAGATTATAAATGTATATTATTACTTATAATATATTGTCATGTATGGCACATTCAGCTTTCAGCTCTAGGTTTTTTCTTGCTTATGAACACTGTTCTCTTCAAAAACAAATGCACTATCTTCTCAGCTCCATGTATATGCTAACCCTTTTTGCTTCTCTGTCAACATAAATGTAAGCATTCCTTTTACTTCAGCCATGTTAGCCTTTGTCTACCAGCTAAACTCTTCTGTCCTTCAAACCTTTGAGTAAATCTCTCCTCAAATCCTATCTTGCCAAAAATATGTCTGAGAAATCAGACAACTTTTCTGGGAACTGAGTGAAAAGACAGGCAGGGGAAAAAAAAAAAAAAAAAAAAAAAAAAAAAAAAAAAAAAAAAAAAAAAAAAAAAAAAAAAAGTGGGAATGCTTATTTCCATTGGAGACTGGTAGTTATTCATCTGTATGGCTCTTCTCCCCTCCTTTTAGCACTGGCGAAGTCCATTGTGCAGCAGTGTAAGTACGACCCTGAGGTGTGCAGGCAGGCGTGAGAGTATCCACCTTATCAGTCAATGGAGCAGCTAAAATTCCCTCCTATTCTTCTGCCTACAGACCGTACTCTGCCTAATGATCCTCGCTGCCTTCATGTTCTTGGTGACAAAAACAAATAATAAGTAGCTGAAGGTAACAGTTTTGGAATAAAAGGCTAAAACATCCTGCTGTAATATATATATTTTTTTTTTTCCACACAAACTTGAACATGCCAATTAATAGATAGGAATCTCATCCTGTGAAAAAATTTCACATATAAAATCTGAATAAAATAAACCAAATAAAGTATTTACCATTAATTGCCTTGCTTTAGTCCTTGTTCAAAGGAACCAAAACTCACAATCTTAACTCTCTAGCTCAAACTAGAAATCCTGGCATTTAGGCTTTAGTTTTTAGATTCAAAAAGTATTATTTTGCTCAGTATTAGTGAATGATGTCAATATAACATTATTCCTAACACGTGCTGACTAATGTAGGCTATATAAAATCAGTTACCTTCCATTTTTTTCTTCAATTTCCTTGACTAGGAAAAATGGAAAAACATAAAAGAATTCCTTAAAAATTAAAATTAAAAAAAAAAAAAAACAAAAAAACCCACAAAACATATAAATTCCTTCAATTTCCTATGAAGAAGCCTTTCACAGTGAGTGTATTAAAAAAAAAAAAAAAACACATCCTAAACACATTCATATAAAAACAATTTCCTTAGATAGAAGCATTCTTTATTCCTCTTGCTATTATTAAAGATGCTGGTGTTTGAATAGCTTTCTCCCTCACAAATCAGTTTTTCCTTCAGCTGAGGGAAGTCATAACCCTGTGTTTATGGCATCTCATGCTGTTTCTCAAAAAATAATTGTTGTGCCACCAGTGCAGAAAAGATCACTGAGCTGATGAACTTTTAATATGTTAAACACTTACTCTGATTCAAAAAGCTGTATTTTCAAATTAGATGCATCCTGGCTTTCAATTTTGCATGATCAGAATAAGGTAGCTACATGCCCTGAGTGCACAAATTGGAGTACCTGTGATATTGAGTGCTTAAACTGGACACAGACAAGGGTGTAAAACACAAATGATTTGCTTCTGGTATGTAAAGAAAACCATTTCTAGGGTTTTGAGTATATATCAACTCCATCAGCTTCTGTTGAACTGAACAAGAAATGAAGACGCAGAACATTCTAAGATATCCACAGATGAGTCTTTAGTCTTTACCTTAATGGTCTCTCTTTCAAAATACCACTTTACCTCATGAGAATGTTGTGGGGGTTTTTTACTGTAAGGGTGACAAAGCACTCAAGCATGTTGCCCAAGGACATTGTAGAGTCTTCACCACTGGAGATACTAAATATGTATCTGGACACACTACTGGGCAATTGAGTCTAGTTGGCCCTGCTTGAGCTGGAGGGCTTCCACCAGAGGACCTCTGGAGGCCACTTCAGGGTGCTGTCACTTGCGATCCGCTGTTAACTGTCAGAAGCTGCTCTTGCTGTAATGTAAACTAAATGAGACTACCAAGATGAACTACTAGCAAAAACATTTATTTTTAGTAGGAAGTAAAATTAGTGAGGTAAATGATGGGATGTGTTTTCTTCTGTTCAGTGGTGGGCATTATTTTTACATTTTCCTAACCGTACCGATGTCTTTTTTAAAAATGTGAAGCAGTTTCTATGGTAATTTTCTAATTTTAAAAAGTGAGTGAAATAGCACTTCATAAAATTTATAGAAAAACATGATTAAGGTAAATACATATTGTTAACAGTTTTCAGTGGGAGAAATATGTCCATAACAAGAAAAATAAGGAAGGAACAAACTTAAGCAAAACAACTTTAATTCACCTTTTTTGGTGCATTATATTAGTCAGATGAATCCTGTAGAGAAAAGAACTTTCCTTTTAAAGAATTCTTTATGGGCTCCAGAGTAATTGGACTCTTGGTTAGGATAAGTGTGGTTGAAAACCAGTGCATAGATAACCATTTAATAGTCAGCCTAGAGCCATATTTACCAGTAAATCTGGTTTAGGAAAAAAAAAAAATCTAACATTACTTTCACCTCTCCAAACAGCTCCCCATACTTTTGATTTTTGCAGGGCTGCCTGGTGGCTCCCTGCTCACCTTACTAAGGACAAAGAAGGTAGTTTTATACCTCTGGTCCCCCAGCTGTTCCTCCATTGTGCCATCCAGCCCAGACACAGCCTCTAAGTCAGGAGGAAGCATTGCCAGCTGAGACCGGTATGGAAGACTTCTGATAGTATGTAGAACCTCCACGTTTTAGAAAAAAAAAAATAGCAGGAGACTTTTCCTACTAAATTCTCCTTATCTCCTGGCCCACAGGTACAAGTTATGAAGGCTTTGAAAGGTGGGGATCACATATCTAAATCCCCTGCTGACATGGAGAGTTCTGACCCACAGGCTGAGGTTAAGACTGAATGTCTTTGAGATGGAGACTGGATGCAAGTACATCCTATAGTCAAGTCGTACTTATGGACTGACATTTGGTACCCTCTATATTTTATAATATTGTCCTTCTGCTCTGCCACAGTACCAAGACTAAGTGTAGGCACATAAGTCCCAGCCATTTTTCAACTTCTTATGGTGACACTAGAGAGATTGTACTTTCACTTCTTTTATTGTCTCAGTTTGAAATTTTCTTTTGAGTATGGATTACCATTTGCTTTAACATAAAAGATACTGGTTTATCTTACAAATTAGAGCCACTAAGAATGCTCATTTAAGAATTCACTAGAAAACTACTGAGAGATCCCACTGAAATTAGAAGTTACTACAGCCTCTCATGTCCAGGCAGGTTGTATGGTAGCTGTGGTAGCTACCCAGTTATGCTCTGAGCACTATTAATTCAAGTGATCCAGAAATGAATTAAGTACCCAGAACACCTGTGAAACATAGCAAATGTGACACAGAGAATGCTGTGCATCGTGTCATCAAATACCTCCTGCAATAAGTAATAATCTCCTCAGTTTTAAGGAGAAGCACACTGTTCCTCCCTCCTTAAACAGCTTCTTTTCCATGTCTCACCCTGTTGACATTTAACTCTTGGAAGTCAGGGGGATCAAGATATGGGCAAGGCAAACTGGGACAGAGAATCAAGTGATCTCGGAGGAGAATGTTGACATTATTAGGTGACAGGTTTGACACCAAGGATTACATAGCAGCATCAAGTTTGCTTGTTATGATTTGCACAGTTTTGTCCTAAAACTTGTTTAGGAAATCAATGCAGACTTGGGTTTCATTGAGGACCCAGTTTGAGACATTTTACCTTCAGATACCCCATCAGCCAAAAACTAAATCTTCTGAGTTGTTTTGCTGTTGTTGTTGTTGTTTTTGTTTTGTTGCTTGATTGTTTGTTTGTTGTGGCTTTTTTCTTGATTAGAGAAGAGCCTTCAGCATTTCTGAAAATAAGCTATTGTGCATGGAAATTTTAGAAACAAGAAGTGATGACTAATTAGATCTAGTGTGATCACTAAGCTGTAATAAGCCTTGTGAAAAAAAAAATCAAATGGATTTTTGATAACAAATCAAGATTGGCATCAGTATTAATATAATTTTTGCTGAGACTAAACACTGAAATTAAAAAAAAAACTGGTCTGATTTTATCTGTATTACACACAGAACATAGAAGCTGCATTAATGTCTCTAAAGCCCCTCAAAAATACTTATCGCCTTCCTTGTTTATGAAGAGGTCTTACAATAAATCAGCCTTCACATGTTCAAATGCATTTTAACAGTTTTTATCACTTTTAGCTGCTAAATTCCCAAGATAAATAGGTAAGGGAAGTAAGTGGAAATTGTTCCACCCAAAATTAGGGATCCTTTTTTTATCATTCGCTATAATATTTTTCCTCCTATACATTAAGAAATATTTGGGGGGGGGGGGGGGGGGGGGAAGGGCTGAAGTGAAGTGTAGCAGCAACTACAATTTCAAATTACTTTAAGAATATCAAGGTCAGTATTAAAAGAGAAATGTTAAAATGAACAAATCTATAAAAGAAATTCAGGGGAAAAAATCAGATAAAATTTTCCGACTAAAAAAATTACTTGTCACAAGAATATCAATATGTGAAAATCTAATAAATTTTTAAAAAAAGCAAAAAACCCCTGTATGATATATTATATCTGAGATTTAGAAAATGAAGCTTATATGCTAGATACCAGATAGATCTATCTTCTTTTCCGTGTCTTCCACTAATTTTTTTGACATATTGGAGTTCCTTGCCTTATTTTTGTTTCTGTAATATGTGAGGTCAATTTCAAATAATGCTAATTAATCCCATTAATTAACTCTTAAGCCAATTGAATCATTCAGATTTGAAAACTGTATTAATATAATATGAAAATGAAAGTTAAAAATTTGTAGCTTATCATTAAGTTACATAGATCTTTCCGCATTGAAAATCTCTCTCTTCCCCTTCTCTTTTATCAAAAAAAAACCCCAAAAAAGCTCTCTGAAAGGACACTTAGGAACTACAACGATGCCTTAAAAAAAAGAAAATGCTGAGAGCCTTGGCTCTCAGCGAGTATCAATGCCAATTTCAGCACTGATGACCCTCCAGCTCTTTTCTGTAGTTTTGCAAAAAGTTGACTAACGCAGTTCAGATCTTTCTTTGTGGGTCCTCTGTGAAATCTCCAATTCCGTAATAATAAAGCTTAAAAACAATAGGGTTGACTTTTGTGTTCCAGATTTTGTATAATATGGTTTGATCAAGTAAGCACAATTAGCCCGTTAAGAACAAAGAAACACATGAAGGTCATGCTGAAGCAAGTCACTATGTCTACCATCAGATTAGGATCAGATTAAGTGAGACTGAACTGGCATTTGCTGTTCCTATTAGATTGAATTCTGGCCAGCCATGAGGAATTATTTTAGGAAATAATAAGATTAACTAAGCAAAAACCAAGGTGCAGCATTCACTTTCTTTACTAAAATGGATGTGTTCTTAAGAAGATTTTCAGCCTTTTATTATTCATTCATACTTATGACTGGTTCTATTAGCAGATGCTTGTGGCAAGAATATAAAAATCATAGAAAAAACAAGGCAGAACACTACTTGCATATCTGTGTTTGGAAATGTTCTTAGCTAACTAAGTGTGTCTGGCCAATAAAACACACCTGAGTTAACAGGAGATGAAAGATTTCCCAGCTACTTATGTCAGCTTTCCAACCTATATGTATTTTTGTGGTTTTTTACATTTTTTATTGGTTTTATGGTTTTATTTCTTGTTTAAACATTTTCAGAAACAAGGGACATAGATGGAAATCTCTGTGTGTGTGTACATATTCACAGTGGTCATGATAGGGAGAAGAAAATCCTTAGCATGTGATCTCCTCATCTAGCACAAAGATGAGAATAGAAGTACCAGTATTCTATTTTTGAGCATTGAAAATACATGTACACATGCATATTAAAATGAGGCAAAAAGAGGTCAGAAACTGGCTGCAAAGGTCAGGCAAAGAATTCTTCAAAGAGAAATAGATTGGGAGAAGAAATGGATTTTCTGACAAAGGAATGCTTTCAAGTGCCCAAGAAAATCTCAATTTATTTTTCTTATTTCATTTGCAAACCAAACATCTCTCCATCTCCCAAAATAAAAAGCTCTGTTTTGTTTTTGTAGAAGTTATCAACTTGTAGTCTGAATGAACATCATACAGAAGAAAAGAAGCGATGGAAGCAGATTCACAAATTCCATTTAAAAAGTCAGAGAAGGGCACAAAAATAATGCGAGATTTTCTCATCTGAAAGGTCTTTTTTAAAACGTCCTGGTTTAAAGCATCAGTCTGGTCAAGCAAATGACATAAGTAGGGTTTGGGAAAATTCCAGTGCAATAGTACTTGTGAACCAGTAACTCACTAAGTTTTCCAGTGCTTTGTAGCCTGCCTGTGCTGCAGGAAGGGGGATCTTGCTGCAATATAATCAGGCACAAGGAACCAGAGCTCCATCATTATACTGAAATAAGGAGAGACATTTTAGTGAGCGCAGCATATGCTGTAAGTATTGCCAAGACCAGGCCTACAATGAAGAAGCTGTAGATGGTTCCCTAATGCTCCACCTATATCTTCTATGAGGAGCAGAGAGAGAGAGATCATATGCAGTAATTGTTCCCTTTGTGTTTGAGTGTGTGCAATATGGCCAAGCCTGTGGAATGTTTGATTGCAGATACAGGGCTTTTTCAGCAAAAAGGCTCCTGTAATTTTAAAAACATAGAGCACTTAACTGATTCCTGCCAAATGAAATTACTTTAGTGCTAAGGTGTAGCTGGGATTGGTAGATGAATCTTGAAACGCTGGTGAAATCAGTAACATTTCAAATCCCTACTGTGCATTGATTTTCAGGACACTTTTACTAATCAATGATGATTCTATTGGTTAACAGGCACAGGTTTCTCTGTGCATGGGTAATTCTGTGCAGCATTTATGTCTCAGTCATAAAACGAAATACCCCTAGAGTTTGAAATGATGGGGGCCATTTGAAAACTACTTCGTAAAAGGTTAAGTTTCTGCAATTAGCAGCTAAAAAATCTAAATATAATTTATGTGTAGGGATTTTTTTCCTATGCAAATGTAGGGATTTTTTCAATAATCAATATTTAGGGAGAGAAAAAAAGTATGGGAGATGAAAGAAGGAAGAAAATTTAAAAATTAAGGAGGATGGGTGCTCAATTTCTGAATACATTTCCTTCTTCTTGTTTGCATTTACAAATCTAACAAAATGCACTTAAAACCTTATATTTCACCACTTTTTAGGTCAGACCTGAGCTATCTGCTTGTTCCAGTTATTTCACAGTCAACTCCAGGTTAAAGAACAACAAAAAATCCCACTTGCTCCCTCCTGCAAAAAAACCTCACCAAACCCAAACAAAAAAACCCACAAAATTTTAGTTAGAATATATTAATCTCCTCCTTTCCCAAGCAGTTAAGTCAGTTACTGTTGGTAATTCCTTTACAAATATTTTAATCAATTTGGAAAACTTGCATATGCAACAACAACAAAAATATAATTTATTATTTGCCCACAGACCTTAAAGATAAATAACAAATTGAGATCTCATATGTTTAAAAAAACAAAATTAGGTTCTACACAACCATCTCAGTATTCTACTGTTTTAAGGATATGGGGGAACATATTCTAGTATTTTCATCTCCAGGGAAAATTCCCTAGTTTTTGTGTTCATGTAAATATCCCAGACATTCTCCAACTTCACTTGCTGAGACAATCAGGGAAAACACTGCCTCCACACACAGTGGTTTCTGTGATGAAGAATTCCAGAAATATGCAGAAAGGAGGAGTTCTGGTGCACTAGATGGCCGATGCTGAGATCCTGAACACACCACAGCACGCATGTGCTAGTCAGTTTGGAAGGAGTATCTGACCATAGATGTACATCCGTCTCCTAAGCAGTTACATCAGACTTTCTGACATCAGTGGCCTCTTTTTCGTGAATCAAAGAGCAGATCAGGGAAGAAAATACCACTCATTTTTTGCAATTTACGAGAAACATTTTGCAACAACGTACCAGAATTTTGTTGGCTTTTAGACAAGCCGTGTAAAGAGAATAAGAGGGAAAAGTCCTTTTACCTTGCTGACAAGCGCACATATCTCCACAAACAGAGAACATTGACCACAGCTATACAGTCAGAATTCTTTAAGTGCTTCCGGAGGCCAAGTGAGTATGATACAAATGAACACAGCCCCGCTCCTGTGGATCAAAAGACATTCATGTTAATGTACAATACATGAAAATCTAATAAATTACTTCACACAATCAAGTGGAATTTTTAGCATCAGAATTTTTAGCATTTTTGCAACTGTTCTTTTTCCTTGGTAAAAAAACACGGATGAGTGAATTCAGTTTTGTTTCCTTCCAAACTACTCAAACATTATACATTAAAATCTTAACATTACTTGCATTCTGCTTAAAAAGAACTAATAAAAAAAGCAAAGAGAGCGGCAGAGGAAAAAAGTAATTCCTAAGTCCTCTGAGTCAGAGGCTGCCTATTTAGAATATGTTTATTCAAAACCTAACACAATGAAGTTCTGTTCGCATGACTGGCCTCCTCTATGTTACTGTGATACTAATAATAAATTGTTATAACCACAGAAAGTAAAAATCTTTATGCATCCAAATGACAAGGAAACTTTGACCCCATTTTCAAAAGCACCTAAATTGCCTTCAGAATCTGAATGCCATTTACTTCCTAATGTACAATAGCACTTTTTGAAATGTTACCTAAGATGAAAAAATGGATCGGTAACTAAGCCAAGACTGAGATACTGTGAATAAAGACACTCAAAGAAGGTGAGAGGAAAATCCAGTTTAAATGTATAATGCCTACACACACACACGTATACTCACAATCATACATACACACATGTGAATTGAATTTACTGTGCTTAAACAGTATAACATTCTCTTTACCTCAGGAGATTTTGCATTAGCTCAAAGATCTTTCCAAGTGGTAAGTAAGCTTACACTTCAAGAAAAACAGTACTTCTGGGCACTAATTGCCTTTATGAACTCCATGAACTCATAAACTTTGAGATGTGCAGAACTTCAAACCACAGAAGCAACAAAGTAATCCAGGGGAAAAAAAAAGAAAAAAAAAAAAAAAAAAAAAAAAAAAAAAAAAAAAAAAAAAAAAAAAAAAAAAAACACACACACAAACAAAACCACACACACACACACACACACACACACACACACACAAAAAAAAAAAAAAAAAAAAAAAAAAAAAAAAAAAACCACTAGGCTTGCTTTTTTTGCAAGCCTTTCCACTTCCCCTGCTGCTGTTTTGCTTTTAGTTTCTCTGCCCTGACAGTTACATTTGATATACCACATATACTGCTAAGTCTCTGCTGAGCAAATTCAAAGCTGCCATAGGGTAAACCAGGCAAGTCACACATTTAAGGTGGCCCAGATGGCTATGAGAGACTTCTTAAATTTCTTCCTTAAAATTTAAAACAAGTTTTAAAATGTAAAATGAAGGAAATTTACATGATAGCAGCATGTAAACATTTGTACTATTGGAAATATTGAGATATGCACTAGAAGATTTCTCAAGTTTGTTTGGTTTTTTTATAATTTTGGTTTCTAATGAGAACTTCTCAGATTTAAAAAATGGGATGACCCAAATTTTTCTACATCATATCAAAACTCCACCTAGTAATTGTTTGATCAGGCAGAAAATATTAATAAGTCTCTCAGTGAAAGTGAACTTCAAACCAGTCAAGTTTTGCACAGCCAGGCCCTGTCAGACTTGGGTAGGATTACTCAGGGGCTGGTCAGCTTCCTGCTGCCAGGATTTTTCTAAGAGTAACATCACGAAATTTTTTATTCCCATAATGGTGATAAGGCTCTTTGGAACCCCACATTTCCAACACACAGTCAAGAACAATGGATAAGCGTAGCTAAGTCATGATAAAGGTGATGATATCACCACTGTCATGAGGGCAGTTCTGAGATATCACCACTATCATGAGGGCAGTTCTGAGTTCCTCTTCCAGAAGGTCTTTGCCTTAATATTTTCCTGGAATGGAGACTTGGATGAAAACATACTGGATGAGTCAAGATCAAAGTAAGACAGAAATAAAGCTAGTTTACTAGAGATATTTTTTTAAAGACCTTGGCAGAGATTAAGTTGAGAAATAAGGTTTGCTGCATAATTTATTTTAATTTATAATTATATTCTTGATTGCTCTCATTCCTAAGAGGTTTTCCTGCCTTATAGTGTTTTTCATTCTTAATTTTATGCTCAACAGAACTATTTCAACAATGTCATTTAGGTGGGAAGCTGATCCTAGTTACTGGTACCCCTGTGACCTGCAGAACAGATGAGTAAAATGCACCTCCATAACTTTTTCTCCAAGGAAGCAGCTTGGTCTAGAGGGGACTATCATGGAGAGTGAGCTTCATCACACAGACCACAGGGACCTCATTAGGCCTTAAAATCCACTTTCAGGAGCTGTTCAAGGACTGAAGCCATTCTTTAAATCTCTCAGTTCTGCTGACTACTGTGTACCCAGGAGGCCACATCCTTCCCTATGGCAGTCCAGTCCAGCTATTGCACACTTGCCAACAGTGTCTGCAGAAACTCGATGACGACAAACTGATTTTCAGACAGCCTTAACTCTTCCTCCTTCTAGCTACTTGATGCTGAAATAGGCCAACAAGGAAGATTTCAGGACCCAGCCATACTCATAGACTTCTGCCCACTAACCTTCCTTTCAAGCTCCCAACTACTAAGTAGTTCCATGTTCTTTTAAAATAAATTTGGGGGAATAATTTTTTTTATTTCTTTATTTTTTTAATGGATACTAGTAGGATAAGACCACAGTTGTCTTGCAACTATACTCTTTCAGGATGAATATATCTTTTCATGAATATGTTATTCCAAATAGTCTCCAAGAGGACAAATGTCCGCTTCATAAACAGTTTGTACTGCTTGTATTAATTAACAGCCCTTTTTTATGCAAGTAGATTGGATTAGGATTAATAGATTATGAAGACCACTCAGACCTGTCATTCCCTGAGGCATGGGCAGGAAATCCAGCTGGGTCCTGGCTAACAAGTATGGAAGGTCATCTAAACTACGCTGAGAAATAAAGCGAATATAGGTCATTGCTCGTAAATGACTCTTTTGACCCAAAATAGAGTTTCACTCTTCCTGCATGTTATTTTTTATGATGTATTCAGGGACAACAAGGCCTGTCTGCTGTCCCTATTGACTTCAATTTACAATACAGCTATTTCACCATCCCACTCTGTCTTTAATTCAGTCACAAAAAGCCAGGCACTGGAAAGTTATTATTATTTATATACGCTATGCCACTGCCTAGGCACATAATCAAGGATCGATTGTACTGTGTAGTGTACAGACATATAACAAAGAAAACAGTCCCTGCCTCAGGCACTCTCAGTCTGTGCAGCAAGTACAGCAGGTAAACACAAGTGATAAATAGCACAGGGCTGGATAAGTGAAAAATAAAATGCATAACATTTATCAGAAAACAGATGTCCCAACTTCCTACCTAGGTTTTATATTTGTCCTGTCTTTGGCATCCCACTCTAGCAGTTTGTTTTTTAAGCTCTTCGGAATCCTTGTATGAAACTTACTACTTTATGCTCACATGCACAAATTCTCTGAATAAAAATATCATAATAATTTTACATATGTTTAGAAACCATATGTATATGCATTACACAAAAAGTTAAAAATTAATGAGGAAGACTAATGGCAATCACAAGGCTTTGCATGTGTATCAGAATGCATGTAATTATGAGTGCATGTAGGTGATTTTACTGCACACCTCAGTTCATTGCATGTATAGAGCTAATACATATTGATATACTTCAACATCATTATTCTGTTTTATAATTGCAAGGATAGGAAAGTCACTGGAGAAAAATATGGATAAATGGGTTGCAAAAATGTAGTTTAGACAGCTTTTAGAAGTTAAAATGAGTGACAGAGTCACAGTCTTGAATCACTGTCCATATATGTACTCACTAAAAAACTCTCTTTAATTTTCAGCATAATTGTTGTTTATGGTGCACATTTCATCAACCTAGTTACACTGATTCCAGGGAGAGATGCCATTTTATAGTTGATGGATGACATTAGGCAAACAAGTGCAGTCTGACATTCAGGTCTAGCAATCACAGAAGGCCCAGCAGCAAAATGAGTCAGTGAAAAATTCAACTGCCCTAGTGTAAAATGCTGTGGAATTTACAACAGATTTGTCTCACTGAATTCATTGAGCTGACCCTTCAAATCAGGCTGTGCACACCTGAGTTGAGAACAAGATCTGTGGTCTCTGCACATGTGATGCCTGGGCTCCTCACCAATATCTTCATACACTGCAACTGTTACCTGTTTAACAAGTGGAAGGTCAACACCTACTTTATGTATTTGACTAGTTAAACTCCTATTTTTCACACATGGAGAAATGTACATGCACAGATCCAAAACTGAAATGGAAGCAGAATGAAGGTTTGCTGACACTCCATCTGCTGCTGCACTAGAGACACTCAGGAAGAGATGACATCTGTTTCCAGATGTTGTTTTGTAAACTGATCTCTGGGAAGAGGCCATATATACGGAGAGTAAGCGAGGATTGATTTAGCCTGCACCTATCCTACTACATAAAATAAGACCAGCACACAGTCAGAAGTACAGTACAGTACTGTACTGGGATTTTTGCATTCTTTTATTATTATCACACTCCTTAACATTGTTTTGGCACATGTCAGATAATGCCTGGATGTGGGTTTTGGGACAGCACTTGTCAGGAGCTATTTTCATTAGCCAGCCTGAACACTGTGACACTGCCTTCTGAGAGTAGCAGACACAAAATCCAGATCAGTAAATTCTCTGGGTTGAAAATAATTTTTTAGGAAAATATTAGTCACAAGAATCACATTCAGACTACACCTACTCTAAGCATCTGCTCATGGCTACTACTGGTAGAAGAATTCTGACCTGATTAGGTCACTTAATTGGGTTTTAAGATGTATTGTGTATCTGTACGTATGTGTATACATACACAGACATAGACAGACATATACATACCCCCAAAAATGCAACAGAATGCTTTGAGTAGGTGTTCTAAGATCACAAATTTGGAAAGTCAACAATTATTAGTAGATTTTTCTAGAGGTTAAAAATATTCCATCCAGAGTTCAAATTAAAAATTGAAACAGAAAGCAATGAGCTAACTACCAACCTCAGAAAACTAAGTCCTCATTCCTGACCTATTATTGCCCAGAAGAGTAGACCAAAGCATTTATATTATATGTCTTTTTTATTCCCGTCCCCCACTGGGTAAATGATAGTTAAGCACACTTAAACATAGTACCTGGAAAGAAAGTGATCATTTTTTGCTTGTTAATTTGAAGTGTAGCTTTCTGATTAATTTTAATGCAGTTATTCCCCAAGAAACTAGTTTATTAGCAGAGGCTGAGTGCTACAATTCTTCCCTAAATGTTGTCTTTTATCCATTTTCAGATATTTTCCATTGCTGTTTTTCAGAAAAGGAATAAAACACTCTTGTCATCAAATCTATATGCTTTGGGATCTGCACCTCAGAGATTTTTCATGAACTTAAAAAAATAACCCAATAATTTTACAGAGCTGAGCCAGGAAAACAGACACTAGGTATTGTTATTGAATTACATTGAAAAAGACATAAATCATTTTTACCTCTCTGCTTATACTGAATATTTTTATGTTTCAACACTGTCTGTGTGTTCCTTTTTGTGGAAGGGGCATTATATCTGGAATTCTGAGTACCGGCTGAGGATATTCAGTGGTAAAATACTTTATCCTTCTTGAGTAGCAAGAAAGCAGCCATTCTGTCTCAGTTAAATCTAAATGTCAGTGATCACAACTGATTGTGCCCAGATTTTCTGTTGTCCCTGTTAACTGTGAACAGAGGGATCAGCTTTTGGCACCCAAATTAGCAGATATGGCCAGCAACGCTTTGCGAGGATGTCAGGAACTCTTTAGGTGACTGTTCTTGCTGCTCTATAACGACTATAAGCAGGAAAGTAAAGCAGTCATGGAATTCACAGATTCCAGCCACAAGTTTCAAAACCTGCCAAGATTTTATCCCCTTATGACCACTTTTTTTTTTTTTTTGTCCCCTCCTCCCCCCTCCCCTTTAAAAAAACTAGAGAGATTCTTTGACTGTTCTTCTGAAAACCTGACAGTTCTTTGTCTGCTCTTCCAAAGGGAGGGCTCTTTTACACTGTATTCATCTTCAAGCTGGGACTGCCAATTATAGCTCCACCTGGGCTCAGGAATAAAAGATGTCAGACTGCAGCCTTTGTCCTTTTTTGACTGCTTTATACTGCTATTACATTGATTGCTCTTTGTTTCCCTGCAAATGGGGTTTTACAATTGCAGTCCACCTCGTTCCCTCCTTCTACTACACTCCCTACTCCTTGTTACAAGCTTTTTTGCCTTTCCTTTTCTCCTCCCCCCCCCTCCCCTTCTACTATTAATTTTTGGTAGATGCTGAGTTTTGATAAGAATCACTCACATAACTCTGAACTGCTTCTTTATGAGATTTTTAAACCACACTTAAAGACCAGCAAAGGTAAATCAGCAGAGGGATCAACACAGACATATCTCTATCAAGGACTAATTCAGTACCCTATGTCTCATTTACACCTTGCAATTATGACTGCTTTTAATATGATTTTTCTCTGCAGTTTAGGGAGCTGATGTGCATTGTTATGGATTAAAAGTGGGTCCCTGCCCTTTTGTGGTTTGTTCACATCTGTCCAGAGAGCAGAGCAGGACAGCTTTAGCCAACAATGCCAATACAACACTATAAAGATTAATAGGGGACCTGAAAAGCAACAAGGACTTTGAGTGATTTCAAGGATTCCAAAGACTCAAGAAATCAATTTCAGTGAAAACGTCCTTGCTAATTTAGTACCTGATAGTATTTGACACCTCTGTGCTCCAATAAGAACACTGAGCAATATAAGGATTTCTGTGCATGCCTTTTGCAATCAGGATTGTAAATGAAAATTAATGTTAGCTAAATCCATACAGGCAGAAAGGCAAAGAATACCCTTTTAATACCTAACTACTCACAACAAAAGTTGTTACTATCTTCACATCTAGCAAAAAGAAATATATCAGTAAAGGAAAATAGATTATGGACACCGGCTAAGTAATAGTGGAACATTGTTGAAACTATTACATCTTGCAAATAGTGTCAGAACTGCTGCAGCATTGCCTTAGCACTGAAGAACCATGAGAGGCTGCTGGGGGAAAAAGCCAGCTCCTCCTGACATGAGACAAGTTAGATGCTTGTTGACTTGATCTTGTCATTGTTTCATTGCACATTAACAAAAACACCAGCTCATGCTAGATGCTCAAAATAGGATAAAAGCAATCCATAAAATAAAATCTCTCCTCTGATGATGTTGTAGGTATTAAAATTCTGTTTATAGTGAAGGTTTTTTATATGTCCTAATTACATGCTGGAACTAACTATTGTCAGTTCTTCCATGCTGAAAGAGCCTTAATGACGGCATTATAGTTTGAATAGAATTTTTAAGCAGCTCTAACGTAAAAAGAGATGTAATTAATCAAATTTTAAGTTTACTTTATCTAGGAATAAAGGCCTGCTATATTTTTCCCTAAGAGTATTGCAATCTTTTTGATGCAAACAAGGTCTAGATCTATGAACTTTCAAAAACAAAATAGGAAAGTAAATTGCAGACACCTTAGAGGACTGCAGAAGGGGCAAAATACTTAATAAGGGACACATTCCATCTTCCAATATCTATAAAAGATCTTATACACTCTCATTTTTTCTAGGAAATATATTTCATCAGCATTAGCAAGATCATTATCCACATCCCATTTCTAGCGTGCCAAACAATTTGCACATCGAAGAATAACACAAAAGCAAGCAGATGAAGAAGGTTAAAGGGAGAGCGATGTGGAGTTGGATAACATAAACCAGATGTGTAAAGGTTTTTTGTGAACCAGTTGCAGCCTTCACATTGCATTATTTCATCTGGGGGAAAAAAGGTATCATACTGGGTTTCTCCTTTTTTGATTTCAGGTTAGTTGGGAGAAAAGTATTTCACAGATTCACAGAAATCTGATACACTTTGCATGGACTGTATGCACACACATTTTGTGTGTAAGAACATCTATTCTCCTTACACAGACACACACATACACCACAGAATATACATACTAAAGTATGTATAAAGATATATGTACAGGCACACGTGACCAGCACAACACAACAGTTTAAAATGTAGTAAAAAACATCACTCTGCAAATAAAGAGAAAACTGCTGACCCTCAGACTTATAAACATTGTGATCCTTAGCTGCATGCTTAAATAAATATTTTATGTTTTAAGGCTAGATATGCATAGTTCAAGTTAAAGCTTTAGGTTTTATGTTTGGATCATACCTACCATCCAGCTTTCTCCAGGTGTCTAGTCTTGAGTGAATAATGCAGGTTAATCACTGAGGCACATAGCAGGGTGAGGACAAGGTAAAGCAGAGAGCGACCCCAGCTCCCCTCTCTCATCGCTGCTGGCTGTGCTCTTCTCATGTATTCTTTGCCTGACTTGACACTATGGCAAGCTGCACCCACATTTAAATCAAATGTGTCTAATGAGTGAGTCTCACTGATCTATTTTATATTTGCTATGTTCACTGGCCTCATCTGCACTGATAAAAGCTTGTGAAAACTTGTTAAGGGAAAAGAAAAAGAAAACCAAGGTAGTCAGTATTAATAGCTGCTGTGCTACTATGAATGGTTCCAGAAGTGGCCCTTAAAACACAATTACAAGCTAAAACTCAGAAAGAAAATTCTCAAGCAGATACAACAAAGGTGCAGGGAGGTCATTTGTGCAATTCAGATAACCATCACATCAAAATGTCACTGCTAGAAAAGTGGAATTTCCAATAAAAATGTCTGCTTCCTATGAGTCGTCTGAGTAACATCCATGCAGCATACCAAGAAAACGTGTTTGAAGCAGAGGTGTGGGAGTTAAAAATCTCTGTGCTCATTATTGAATTTGCCACCGTGTTCATACAGGACCTTTAACACATTGCTAAATGTTGCTAAGCTATTGGATCTTCATCAGCTAAATAAACACACTAAAAGGTAGGAGAGATAAAATAGAGTTGATCTCACTGAATACATCAGGAACCTGTTCTGGATTAGAAATATCAACCCACCTTCTGCCAGCTAATTTGTAGGCATTAATGCTCGTGATGTATTTCACAGTTCTTAGATAAATAGGCAGACATGGTAAAAGGACCACTCAAAGACTATGTTTTACTGTGCTTTGTGCTGATGACTCATTATTTTTCTGGGAAAGAAGGTCACTGCCTCTTGAATCATCAGCAAAATGGCAGTAAATTCTGATTTCAGACTGTGTGCAGTGCCTGGGGGAGAAAGGAGAGAAAGTAGAGAGCATTTTGCAGATGATTCCTGAGAATTTTTTCCATCAGACTTTTCTCCACATTTTTATTGAGCACAGGCAGGAGGAAAACCTGTTCTGTCTGTGAAAAAGGCCAAAGACATAGCCCTTGTACCTTGTCACTTAAAATATATTGGAAGAAGTCTTCTAGAGGCCATAAACTGCTCTCCAGAAAACCTCAGCTTCAGCACTTCTTTCCAGGTGTCCATGTGGTTTCTGTAGTTTCATGTTAGTCTCTGTTACTGCTACTCCAGTTTATCTCAGGTGTGTGAAGCTGGGAAGATGAACTCTCCATGAAGGAACCATACTGGACACTGTGGCTCTGTAAATGGAAGAAGCAATGAAAAGTAACTGAGGCAGAGATCTTTGACATCACTACACTCTCTAGATAAGCTAGGAATAAAAAATGGTCACAATCTACTCTAGGTCTTACACCTGGCCTTGAAAAATTGGCCTGTTACATGATTCAACTTCTTTTTATTTTTCCACTTTGATGGAATTTTTGATTATCAGTGTTTGCTTTAAAAAGCATAAAATATTCCAAGAAAAGTATCAAATCTGAACTCTTAGTTGTCAAAACACAGTACATTTTGATTTATGTTGTTTTTATTCTATAATCTTCAAAATGATCGCATTTTAAAGTTTCATGCATCAAAGTATCAAGTATCAAGAGGTGTAGTTGTCTATAGGCTGAAGTTTAGAAACCTGCATTTCTTTCATTTGGAAACCCTCTTGAAACAAAATGTGTATATATCATCAGTAGCAATAGTCACTTCCTTGTCAGTGTTTTGGAGTTTTAACAGATCAATAGTGTCCAAACTTTTTTTCCTCTTTCACAAAAAAATGAAGCTTTCTCATCTGCTGGTTTCAGGTTTCCTAAACTAAAATTCTTCACACACCCAAAGCAGGAATTGGACACTTCAAAAACTTGATAGCTTTGTCTGAAGAAAGAATTGGTTTTGGCACTCCTTAGTGCTCAGTTGTCATTAATTCTTACAGTTTGTTTCTGGGCTTCGAGCCTTAGCAGCCAAACTGGTCTTTTAAGTCCAATAGATTCACAACGCTGAACCAGAATCTGACCTAATGATTCGCTCCTCAAGTATTTGCTAAGCAGTGGCTAAGTTTAATACAGCCTTCTCTTTTCTGTGTATTTTTGCAGGCAGATGCCTCTGGAATTAAACCAACACATTCATCCAGAAACAGACTGATGGCAGGCCAGCATAAATTATTAGACAGCAGTTCCCAATTTATTACAAAGGGCAGTTACATTAAAAAAAAGTTTAGGTTTGTTTTTTTGATTTTTTTTTTTTTTTTTTTTGATTTAGAGAGTAGGTTACTAATTTCACTTCACCCCCTGCTTAGCAACTATGAAAACAAAATATGTCATAAAATGGCAGATTTAGCCTCAACATCGCTAAATTGTAAACTGAGCATAAGTGGCACATTCATCACGTATTTGAAAGCATTCACTGCTCTCCCTTACCCTGTTTTCCCGACTACCAGCACTCCTCAGGGCAGAGGTCAGACCACTGTGAAAGAGTGGGGAAAAAAACACTGTGGAGATGGAGCCCTGAGGAAGAGACCACAGACTGCATAGCACATCCACAATGGTGAAGTTGGGATGGGAAGGTGGAGTCACATGTCAAGCCCACAGCTTTTTATCCACTCTTGTATGAATCAGAATAGTGCTGAAAACTCTGCCTGATTTTTGTTCTCTTTGCCTGTAAACTCTGATTGGAGTTTACATGCAAATTGTGTTCTGCTCTTAGCTAAGACTTTTAGTAGCAAAAGCAACAAGTCAAAAGTTTATACCTTTGCACAAGAAATCTGCTAGATTAAAAGGCAAACTTTTTTAAAACTCAGTCCAAAATATCTAAAAGAGTAGATTTACACAAAAGCTGTCCATTTTTCCTGTGCTAGTGAAGTTCAGACCTACCAATTGAAAGAATTTTGTATGCTGTCCAATTATTTATCTTGCTAGGATACAGAACTAGGAATTAGCTTAATTCCTGTTCAGTATTGTCATTTCAAACCATTTAATGTAAAGCAGGATAGGAGAACTGCTGACCAGAGCTTGATTAAACCAATAATACCCTTGGCTGATAATCAGATTGAAAATACAAACCAGAGAGAAGATAAAATTTTGCTTTCTAGGAAGAAAGTAAGTTCCACCAACTTTCTTGTATCACCAGAGACTGGACACCATCAAAAAGGAAGAGGAGAGCAGCAATTCAACACCTGCCTTCAAGGCAGTGTTGGGTCAGGTCTGTGTGCTCATGGAGGAAGCAGACCAACTATTGTACATCTGTCTGCCACAAAGGCGCGTCTTCAGCATCAACACCATCATGGTTTGCTTCAAATTCAGTACCAGAAGGGTTTGTTATAATTTTTTTAAGAATTTAGGGGATTTTTATAAAGACTGATTGAGAAGAAATGAACATCTGTTTCAAATGAACAAGGAAAAGGATCAGTTTCATGGAATGGAAAGGCAGGGGGACCATGGAAGAAAGGCACGTAAAGGATAAAACAAGTGTGTGGAGGGCCATTTTAGGGCTGGCACTTCACCCTGGAGGTTTGGATAGAACCATATCTTATGCAGTCTTGTCCACTTTCCTGTTATGAGTGACACAAGCATGGTCTGAACCATGTTTGATTTTTCTGCTAGAAAACAGCTGACTAGCAGGGAACAGGCTATTAGCAATCTAGACAATTAGTAATCTGTGCTTGAGCTCATTCCCTGGTTTGGTTTTTCGTAGCATTGTGATTTATAATTTATAATGTTGCAAAACACACAGCTCATTACTCCTAGAGATTTCCCTTCCAACTTTAAAAGTACACAGTGCACATGAGAGGCTCATACTGTGCTTTTTTTCTTTAATAGTCTGGCAATGCTGTAATGCTAGATATTATGAGATGTGGTAGTAAGTAAAAAAAAAAAAATGATGACAGTACAATACTCCTAAGAGATATTACAAATTTTACATTCTCTCTCTCTCTCTCTTTTTTTTTTTTTTTTTTTATGTAGAGAAAAGTTTCTATTCATTTAAGTGTGAGGTTTCTCTGAGTAAAGTTTCTGTTCATATCAAGGCCCGAGCTGGTCCACTGATATTTCCTATGCAAACCTGAGAAAATGTAAGGGAACGGGGAGCTAGCATTAATACAAAACTTGAGTGGGCAGAATATACTCCCAGCTACAGGCAGCAGGATTTGACCCACAGGAATGCTGGAAAGAATCTCACTTCTTACTCATCTCCAATGATCTCAGCTAAGATTTCCAAAACTGTGTATGCGAATGTGTGTGTGTCTGTGTACATGGACGTGAGCCTCTGTTTATTTATTCTCAAATAATCTATCAGAATCAGATACTGCAAAAAGTCTTTTAAATTCTTTTTTTCTATGGAAAGAGATGAAAAATGTTCATGGCTGTCCTTTTCTTGGACACCTTTCAAGATGCTACTCCTAAAACACTTTTCTTTTATGAACTGAAACCAAAGTGGGTCATTTGGCTTGTAAGAGACATCATTATATTGAGCTGTGTGCTAATTAGTTCACTTTCACTGATTATCATTAATACCTGTGGCTGTATGATTCGCATAGGCCAGTAATATGCACATAAAACCAAGAGAATGCAGATAAAAAACTTAGAGTGACTTAAAAAAGATTAAACACAAGCTGCAAATACGGAAACATAAGAGATCTGAAATGAAAAACCGACATATTAAACATCAAATTTAAATCTGCTTTACAGAGGGATTAAATGCTCACTGTGGACTATGAGAGAATCCATTTCTAATGGTGAATTTGTATCAGTCCACAGGGAACCCTAGCAAGGCACAGCTGACTAATGACTATCATTTTCACTTGATTTCATTAGTATTTAAGCTATAGCATGAAGTACATTCCCTTTGGTGCCCTGAAAGTTAGTGATTTACATACATTTGCTGTGAAGCTTTTGCTTTGACTAATATAAAAATGATTTGCTAGTAGAGAGTATATTCTTTCTCATGCCTACCCAAGTCCACCTCATCCAAAAACAAATGTTAACTTTTCAAATGATTAGTCACAACACCTTTCAGAGGCATGTTATTATAAAAATAAAATAATGCTGTCAGCCTGAAATCATTCTGTCTTTCTGGATATGATATAACACTCTTTGTTAGTCAACCCATAGTTGTTTGTTACCAGATTTTTCTGTGCAGTGTGTGCATGCAATAAGTCTTCTTCCTCTACAGTGTCCAAATCCACAGTTAGAACAAAATATCATAAACAAGCTTCAATTTATAGACAACTGATCATGTGTGTTTGTGACAATGCCTGTAAAAGAAATTCTGACTATCTGGTCAAGATGGGTAGCTTTTTGAAAAAAGCATAGAAGAAAATGCTGAAAGTAAATGACTGCTTGTGTGTTCCTTGCTGACACCTTACTCCTGGATTCCTCATCCAATTAAAAATAAAACCACTCACCCTCACCTCCAGTTTTTCCCACCTATTCTCTCACATCCCATTACTCAGACAATACAACTTACCAAACCAGCTGCTCCTCATACAATTTTTTCAGATTTTTCCACATTTTTAGCTTTACTCATACTCCTCTCTTTTTCCTGATGCTCTTCATCTCCAGCTGCATTTTCAGCTTCCCCCCATAAAATGACAAATAAAACAGGTGCAAGCAGCACTACTTCAGTATTTTGCAGATAGCTCCACTCACACCAACTTTCTTCAAAATATCCTTTCCTTCTTAGCCTTTCTGTCCAAACCATGCACAGATACAGCACACAGCCACTGTTAAGTAAATATTATTCTCTATTATTTTTAATGGCAAAGCCCAAACCCACTCTATACATGACATTGGCCTAATTATACATTGTTCCTTTTTTTAAATTTCATTTATCAAGGCTATAGAAAAGCTTAAAATATTATGCTTTGATAAGGAGACATATCTGTAAAATATCAGTTGTATATCCATAAAAAGCCCAGGAAACCCTGAGCTTATAGTTATGTTTAGAAGCACAAAAGGATTAAATCAAAATACAGTTTAAAAAGGAGGTTTAAAAGTGTATGGTAAGATTGTTCAGCAAATGAACAGAAAGAGGAAATAAAGATTTTATGGAGAAGGGTTAACATACCATGTTTCCATGTATAATCTCTTGTAAATTCTGGCCACACAAGAAAGGTCCATGCAAAAGACTTTTGATTTGTGTTAGTACCATCAATTACGAGTGTCAGCCAGACACCTCCATCAAAACTGGAATGCTGTAAACACACACTGAGGTGAGCCCATGTGTCAGACAGCTGACAGGCTAAATAAACAGGGTGGAAAAGGGAAACAGAGGAAGGATTGCTATTCCTGTGTTGTACCTGGCCTAGTAAAGTACTGAAATCTTATACAATTTATTCAAATCACTGAAATGTAAGACAGAAACAAGCTGCAAAACCACATCTGCTTCATATCCTTTTCCCCAAGCTCATCAGATTTTTCCAACTACTTCTTTGATTTCCTGCTGTATTTTGATTTTATTTTTGTTTGATTAGTGAAACTACTCCAGGTTCAATTATTCCAGTAATGGAGTGTGTATGAATCAAGAGTATGGTTGATGGAAATGTTCCTTGATTTTGGGGGGGGATTTGTGTTTCAAGCTGAAATGGTCTTTCTTCCAGAACAGTTACTGCTTCTCTCCTGTATAACACTCCTCTGCTTCAGTGCTCTTGACAGAATATTGCTGCTTCAGCAAAAAGCTTTGAAGGTGAAAAAGTTTGTTCCAAGAATGTGGTGTTTATGATCATGTAGCCTCTAAGTGGAGATGTAATGCTGAGTTGGGGAGCCCCTATGACTGTTCTCTCCCTACCAGTAGAGTTAGAATCTCCTGTTAACCCCTCTAAGCTTGTAGAAACCACTGATGAAGAATTATTTTGGTTCATGAAGGGGGATGGATCCCCTTCATGAAGGAAAATAATTTCCTTCATGAAGGAAAATAATCAAAACAGGTTTTCAACACTAGAAAAGCAAAAAGTTAGTGAAAAATTTCAGCATATAGATAGCATACACTCTAGGGAAATTATGGTAGATATCCCAAAGTCCATGAAGAAAACACTGTTTTGCCCATTCAATATTGGTTTCTGAGAATACTGGGAGTCTAGCAGTTCCTCGTTTTCCTAAACACTCAAATCTTAATATATTATTTCAGTAGATGTTTAATCTCTAAATTCCGGTACAGACAAGGCTTTATTGTGCTGCAGAGTTCATCTGAGACAGTAGTTCTGTCCATGTTTCTGTCTGCTAGCAAATGCCCTTTAGCAAATGACGCTGCTTTCAAACACTGCATTTCCCTTTGAATTATTTTCAATACACTGAGCAGTCTGCATTTTGTTCTCCACCCCTGCAACTCAGTTTCAAAACTAAAGTGCAATATTTTAGATTAAAAAAGAAGTCCCCAAAAATTAAGACTGTCAACAGAGCATGCCTGCTAAATTCTTTTGTAATCCTGACCTAAAAAAAAAAAAAAAAATATATATTATTAGTTAAGCACAAAGAAAGTTATTATTTTAGTCTACTGTTATTTTGCCAACCCTTAAAAATAGATTTAAAAGAACAGAAATTAAAGGAGTATGTGAAAAAGATAATGGCTTTAATGACTGTTTGCAGTAGCTGTTGACTGCTCTTTGCATTTCAACTTCATCTATCAATAAGATAGTTTGTGAGCAAGATGTAAACTATCCTTGAGGGTGAAAATGTTGGTAGAGTGGAATGATGAAAATGTAGCTGAAGGTTAATTGAAAGTGTTTCTCTTATTTCAATATCCATGATTAGCTGAAACTTTTGCATCTGCATTACATTTAATCAGTTCATTTTCTGCTTGTGTGAAAGATCAGACTCAGGTTGAAACTTGAAATGGAAAGTATTTTCCCCATTATCTGCAAATCAGAACATTATTGGAAGTGCCAATGTATAAGAATAAGCACTGCCTGAAAGTGCCACTAGGGAGGATGATAAACTAGCAAGCAGAAAGGTTTTTACACCTTAGAAGTCAAAACAGAGATTGAGTTCTTTCAGTGCCTGGCTTTGTTTAGTTTGTTTTGTTTTCTCTGCAAAATCATGGGAAGAATTTCATTCATTTGTAAAGGATGTTGAACAGCACAGCATGCTCTAAATGGTTGAAAATGCTACCTATTTGTTTAAAATGTGGTTAGCACTCTGCAGAATTCCAGCTATCAAAAATCCTGATGATTAATTGAATCTCATGTAATTTTCTCATTGTATTTGCAATAAATCAGACTCTAAAATCCTACAATAAAGTATTTAATCATTCTTGCCCATATCTCAGCAAGTTTGTGGTTCTTTGTAAGGTGATCCTTGTAGCTCGAATAGGCTTGACGCTTCTAGCTCGACTAAGAATCCCTGACTGAAAAAGTTTAGAAAAAAAAGAGAATTTGAAAGTCTTGTTCCTCCACAAGACCTTAAGTCATCCTTGCTGCTGGCATGACGTGTACACAGATTCTGTTAGATTTCCTGGGGTTCATTTGGGTGGAACTCCCTGAAAACAGATCTATATTTTGAATAGTCTGCTGTTCCCCACTGCTTATGAATTTTATACTACTTTGGTTCTCAACTTCATAGCCAGTCTATCGTAGGGTAGCTTGGAGTCAATTACTGGGTGAGAGTTCACCACTGTCAGTGAGAAAGTAGCATACAATTATTTGGAGCTTTGGGCACCCATGGACGCCATTCTTGTCAATTTAAAACAGAGGAGTCACAATGACATTTGAAAACCATGACAGACTTAATCTTAACTGAGAGGTACTTTAATAACAGGATAAACTGATTCCTCAAGGAGTGGTATCACCTCCTTAAAGATAGCCATTTCTTGTTCTCAGATACACACACTTTCAAAAACTTTGGTGGGTTGCCACTGACAGTGCTCATGTGAATGACATCCATGGACCTTTGGCTGTTGTGACAATGGCACTCAGTATACAAAATCAAGTAGTGCTTTATCCAACCAGACAGTAATAAGCATGTAATTATATTTTAATTAAAAAGCAATTATTTACTGGCAACTATTGAAGATGTCTTTAATGGTAATTCTGAGTGTGACTACCATGTAATTTGTAGAGAGAAATAAGTGTGCAATTACCCTGTTAGTAACACAGTAATTACCAAATACATCCATGCATCATTCTGTTTTCTGACATGGAGTTACCAACACCTGCAAAGTATAAATTACATGGCAACTACATATGCAGCTGCCAGGTGATGCACAGTAGAATGAAAAGATGGCAGATATCATATCAGAATTAGGGATTGATCATTAATGTAAAACTGGTGTAACGGATTACCAAACAGTGATCAGATCTGAAATAAGACCAAGCCACTGGAATCCACAGAGCTTGAGAGAGTTTTACATGCGAATCAACCCCAAAGCTTTGTGTAGAATTATGGCTACAATAAAATATTTTGTCACAAGTCTGGGTTTAGTAGTTTATCCCTTTCACGTGAACCCATTCTACTCTATTCAAAAGAGAGAGAGTTTCTGTTGTTTCTATCATGGGTTCCTATCACAGATGAGCAAAAGTCTTGCTGTACATGGAGCTTCGTATGTCAGCTTCTCACCTCCCTCTTATGTCATTATTCTAGTGACATTTCCAAATAATGGGTTTGACAGAAGGTGGGCCCTGAGCAGAGAACTTATCAAGTGAGTGGAAAAGCAGAAGCAAAAGCTCCAAGGCAAGATATGTCATAAACATTTCATAGAAAGCATTAAATACATTATTTTGAAGCAAATTATGTGTCATATTGTGACTGGCATGGTCTACATTCATTCTTGTGACATGGCTCCCCATTCTAACAAAGTCCTTACTTATTTCTCATAAATACAGCCTTAGTCTTAGGCACAAGACTTGAAAATAGATTGACTACTTAGGTGCTCAAAGCCAAAGATACATTTATCTACACTAGCACACACATCATCTCATTTAACCCGTGCATCTATATAACACTCTAAGCACCAAAAGATTCCTGTCAAACATTACACTAAAGGACACGGAGAGCTTAATTTTAAAAAGTCTTGGCAACTAGAAATTCGTATGAGCCTTAAGTGATCAGAATGTTTTAATATCAGTCCAATTTTTTACAACAGCCTAAAATAAAGACCTGTGTTTGAGGTTTATTTATAAGTAACTTATCTAAAATGAAAATAGTCTTTGTTTTCCTTAAAGAAAGGATGAAAGCAATAGAGAAACACAGGACTGCAAAACCCTTCTGAATCACAAATTCTAAAGCCCAGAGAATAAAGAAATTTATTGCAACTAATCCAGTGTGATGTGGGACAACACACTGCCATGCTGGAAAGATTTCTCTCTAGCTGTACAACACTTCCCTTTTTTGGTCTGGGAAAGTAAAGTTCAGCAACAAAACTAAGTAGACTGTTATTTACTTAGCCCTCAGATTTAATTTATTACTATCGTATTACTTAGACTTTGCCATCCCATTTTATATGAGTGCTGAATTTCTTCTGCAGTGCCAGAATGCAGCCACTTAATATTTACAGCAATTCATTTGATGTTCTGTCATCTATCAAGACTTACAGCAATACTTTCCCAAGATGCTTGCATCCTATATAAAAAAACCACAAAGCTGTTGATTACAAAATAGGATGATGAAAGGGGGCTGAGGTGTCTTTCTAGGAAGTTGTGGAGGAAAATGTGAGTCATCTTAAAGCACTTATTTTGAAGAGAAGCAGGATAAGCCCTTCCTTTCGCATCCCTGATACTTTAGAATAATAAAGATAATTAAAGTTTTCTCCAACAGCTATACTGTGAGAATGCTGTAATCCTTCTTTGTCCACACTGGGTGTTTCAGGGTGATTAATTGTTAATTGACAAATGTCAGTATACCCTGGAGCATATTTTGCTGAAAACGTACAGCCAATAATGGCCATTAATTTTTTCTTCTTCTTGTTTGCAAAATCTCACTGAGAGGCATTCATGTCTTATAATTTATCCAAGGGTTTCAAGGGAACAATAGTTTGCATTCTAGACGCTGGCACTCTATTAAAACCTTGAGTTAGGCATAAAGAAGGGTGAGTGTGTTGTCTGAAAGACTGGATTCTGCTAAGACAGGGTTCACACATAAATAGATCATTTGATCACTTAGACATGTGCCTAAATGTGATGGAACTGTGACCAGAGAATGATCTGGTCAGAAGCACTCTGTGTCTGTTGTTACTGTAAATCAAAATAACAGGGGGGGAAAAAAAAAAAAATGGACAGCCCTCCCCCCCCCCCCCCAAAACCCTAACAAACAAGCAAAACAAACAAAAAAATACCTAAACCAAAACAAAAAATATCCCTCAGCCTTGTTTATTGAACTGACTTCCTGCTGTTTTGTTACCAAAACAGCTAGAAAGTCTATTAAGCCATGGCATGGGCATTTAGTGACAATACAGCTATTGCCCAGTTCCTGTTGCTTTGTTGTATCATTGTTACAGTCCAGTGGTCGTATTTCAGTTGCGGTGCTTCTGGATCTGGTGTGGAGGTTTCTTCTTCTGCAAACATCTAGGAAAAAGAAAACTTCTTCTACCACTAATGGATATCATTGTAGCAGTGTAAATGTAGAGGTCAAAGGCTGTGAACATGAAAACATGGTACTTCTACGTGACTATTCTATGTGGGTTCATTGTGGGGGTTTTTTTTGCTGTTTGTTTGGTTTTTTTAAATTAGTCAAAACAGCTGTGAATACACGTAACTAGGTTTGCATGCAGGGTATGCTTAACTTTTGTGATTATTTGGATTTACAGTATCTGTATGGTTTCTTTAGGTAGTTGAATAAAGGTCAAAATACATTACTGTGCTCCCAGTCACAGAAGTTTCCTCGCAGAACTGTGCTGAGGAGACTCACTCCTCAGTAGTCTGCTTTTTCGCCTGTTACAGAGATAAACAGAAGCCTTCCTTCTCTAGAGCTGTCATTCTCACATCTTTCATGTGTGCTAAACTCACTCAAAAAAATATTTCAGAGGAAAACAATAGAAGTGCTTTATAACTCATACACAGTAATTGGTGTCCTGATGAAATCGGGGGCCTTATCTTGAATTCCTAGCACATCTTATGCTTGCCAGCACGTCTCACAAGGAATGTGGTACAACTGCTTGTTGCTGATATAACTTTCAATCCAGATGTACAATCTTCTTATTGTTTACTCTCAAAACATTTATACATACATTTAAATATGTATACAGGTGTGTAAATTTCAGTCTAGACAAGTAATGAATAAAGAGTTTCTGAATCTTTTAAGGGTATTTTTCCCACCTTTTTTGGATAAGAGACATTATTTTTTTTCTATTTTAAGTAACAAGACCTTGTAAAAAACCTTTAATGGCATTATTTAATCTTAAAAGAGTCTGTATATTTTAAAAGGTATAAATAAATGAACAGGTTTATTTTAATGTTTTAAGAGTTTAAAACTCTTAAGAAAACATGATAGACATCTACCATATATACTTTTGGTATTTCTCCTACATGAAGCAAAAAAATCAACCCTTTTTTGGCTGCAAGCTGCTCCCTACTGTGTTACCAAGAGGAACAGCAGAAATTTTAGAGGTGGCCCAAATTGTGATTATGCTTGGAAAATAATTCCTATAGGACATATCTGTATAACCTTTACCACAAAAAGAACCAAAAGGTACCGAGTTCAGGAAAGTTGCATGTGCTTATCTTGGAATCCAGAAATCCAATGGCATGGTTTTTGGATACAGGTTCCTTGCATTTCTGTGGTAGCCAGAAGGTGGATGAAGAGAGTAGGAAAGGATGAGCGGGATAGGAAAGTGCCTGTGGTACACACAGAGGGAATCTTACATCCATAGTGTAGAGCTAACAGAGAACTGGAGCACAGCAGTCTTCCACTTGAGTAGTATATGTTCTGCTTGGTGGCTTTCCTGCAAGGAACTCAGCTTGTGTCCAAATACTAGATTTTGGCACTGGCAGAAAAAATGAAAAAGAAAAATGGCCATTTCAGAGGTCTCAGCTACTCTGGTAGAAACAAGTAGTAATTCACATTGAGGAATGGAAAAGGAGCTATGTTCTGGTTGTTGTTTTTTTCCCCTCTCCATCCACAGACCAAAATTTATTGCGAGACTCTTTAAGCCTAACCGAAGCTTCTCCTTAAGCGCCTGCAGTCTTATGCCTCTGGGATCAACTTTGTCAGGAAGCTCAGTCACCGATCCAACCTGTGTCTTCTCGAAGATGATGTTTTCCTTCTAAATCTACCATCAGTTCTGGAAGTCAAACCTTGTTCTTCCCAAGGGTGCTGTTCCTCAGGCAGGAAGATACACTGAAAGAAAGTCGTCACAGACTAAAGGAAGCCTGGAGGGAGAAGGAGTGTGGGGGCTCCAGAGCACTGAATAGCTCCAGGGAATTGGCTATAATGAGTACAAAAGCCCATTGTTCTTAGGATCGGACATCCATCATTGAATTTCAAAGGAATAAAAATAAAATTTTGTAGTAATAATAATAACAATAATGTTGTGGTGTTGTTGTTATCATCTTTATTATCATTATAAATAGGTTAATAGATAGGTTAATATAAATATCATTATGAATCAGATCTGCTAAAATAAGAAAAGACCTGAATTCTCACTGAGCCTTTTTTAAGTTTTAATAAAGTTAACAATTTTATTCACATTTTTTTTTCTCCATTCTTCCTACGTACAAGTCAGGAATTGTCTGTTATACTGCCAAATGTTAGTATTGCTGGAACACAGCGAAAACACCTTACACTTCCTAAAGGAAAGATAAGTTATATCATGTTACATTACTCAGCTGTGTATTTTGCCAAGTGTATGTGTATAAATTTAACCACAAGTAAAAAGCTTGGGACCATATCTTTGTCTGAAATGTATCCACATATAATTCACCATACTTTTTCAAATCTGTATGTGTCATTTCATTATTTCTAGCCTATTCAGACTCAACTTCTCATCCTTCTCATTATCTCCCTGGGAAAAAATGGATGAAATTGGGTCACTATTGTGTTCATGTCATCCCCTGGGCTGCTGGACACCTGGGTTTTTAGGACACTGTAATATGACAAATTTAGCAAAGTTTTATTGCTTTTTATGTCTAAATTCAGTATCTTCAAGACATTTCCTAATTTAACATCCACACTAGGATGAAGTGAGAGGTATTTAGAGCTCTTTTTCAGCTGATACTTCCCAGCTGCTTCTGTGGAACACCAATGTGATGCCTTCCAATAGCTCAAAGAGAGCTACAAAGTCACATCTAAGCCCACTACACAGAAAATAATATACATCCTTGTCTCTACACAGTTTTGAAAAAAAATGGTGCAATCATAAATCTCACATAACACAACAATTCCATATCCCATTGCATCATAATAGGAGGGAAGAGTTTAGTTGGATTTGGTTTGGTTTGTTTTTCTTCCTTTTTAGCTTACTTTTAAGCGTGATGGAGAACTTACAGTGAACTGGCTTTAGGTACAGTTTACCTCTTCAGAAGGGTGGTCTCAAGGCAGGGTTTTAATTTTACCAACATACAAAGAACATTCGTACATCTTTCAATATTTTTCCAAACAATTTTTAGGGTTATTTAAACCTTCTTCACCTCTATTTGGAAATATTTTAAATAAAATTCAGTCTATTCCTAATATTAATCAAATTCAGCAAACTTTCAGTGACTTTTATCTACAGAATGTTATTATACTACAAAACAAACCAAATTAAGCTTAATGAAGTCATTGTTTCACAGACATTTGGATTTGCACAAACCCATGTGGGGCCTCAGTTTGCTGGAGTTTATATTTATATATGTAAGTACTTGAAATAAGTGAGACAAGACAGCTCATAGGTGTGTTTTCTTTTGCTTGTGCATTTACATATAGCATGCTCTTGTTTTGAAGGTTTATACATGGTGGAAGATGCTACATTTTATTTAGAACTAGAGCAGCTGAGTAAGTGATGTTCCGAAATGTAACCTCCCTTCCTGTCACAATCCCATTTCATTTCAGGTTAAATTATATCAATGCCTCAGTTCTAGAAACCTTTAAATCAACAGAAGTAGGAACAGTGGGCATTAATTTACTTTATAATGTTTATTCAGTGATACAGGCACTTCTGCATAAACCAATATATATTATTTGAATAACTTATAACAGATGGTTTGCATTTCCCTGAAATAAAAATCCAATAAGAATAAGCCTGCAAACTCAAACATTATGAGCAGATTTGCTAAAAAGGAAAATCATGCTATCAAGACCCAAGCTTTCAGAGAGCTGGGAAACCTGCAATCAGGATGCCACAGTATACACAGGCCTGTTGTGCCCCGTCTTCTACAGAGCCAAAGTGGCCTCTGTTGCAGTTAGGGAAGTGCAGCGCTCAGGCTCGACCTGGCACTGATGACCTCTGGCATTGTCGCCACCACACGGTGCCTAAATGATGTTAACAGGAGTAGACAAGGCACATTCAAAGCACCAGCAGTTTATTGGCAGCACACAGCCAACACCCGGGCCACCAGCAGCTCTACAGCAACACTTCCCCCCGTCATTCCAACTGGTTCAGCTCCATTGATAATAACTACAACAGGAACTACTTGGGAAAAAGATACACGCTGCTGTAGGAGCTGAAAAAGTAATTTCTCTCCTCTCAACCACATGGTTGATGCTGAAAATTAGAATGCAAAATCTACGCCGTCAAGCACAGAATCACTTAAAAGGCCCTTGCACAAGAGAGTGAGATCCCTGTCATTATTTAAACATGGCTCCAAGTTGATGAGTAGATTTCATCTGGGTTATTTGCTCTGGGTGATAGTACAGTGAGAGGTAGCCAGTGAATCAGACTCCGATATTACCAATTACTATGGTCACTTACAGCTACACTTGCAATCACAAAAGGCTAAAAGACACATGGTTTAAGTTTGAATGGAACTCTGGTAGAGCATAAATGACGCATTTTATTAACAGACTATACAAAATAAAGCAGTATACTGACATGAACACAGACAAGATTAGGCAAGAAGGACTCATTTATGCCTTATCTGAGAGAGGTAGGGTGTTAGTGAAATTTAGAAAGAAGAAACTTGTGCTGTGACAGATAATGTCTAAATATTAGAGAAAATTAAGAAGCTGTTAATTCATTTAGTGATATCTTCACCATATAAGTTTTCAAAAAGTACTTTTTCTTTTATCTTTTTTTAGATACTTGGTAGAATAAAACCTTCTTGGCTGTAACTGAAACCTGTGGAAACTGATTGCTTTGGGAAAACAATGAGATTATTGGTTTTATCAGTCAGGATAGAAGAAATGGAGAAAGAGAACAGGTATTTTTCAAGGAGAAAACAGTCCTAATATAACTTGCATAGGAAGAATCTGCATCTTATCAAGTAATAGAAACACATTCCTCCACAAAAACCTCAGCACTATCGTTTAATTTCATGATGGCGTTCATTTGCTATAATAGCTTATCAGCCTCCAGCTGCTCTACTGGGATATTGAGATTTCAGCTTTGGTAAGAATGGCAAGACATGAAAAAAAAAACAAAGAAGAGCAGTTAAATGTCTGTCAAAGCAGGCCACAAAGACACATCTGTCCTCTTTAAGGTAGGAGTGGAAATAAGGAAGTGTGGGAAGTGAGTTCAAATTGGAAAGTTAGAAAGCTGACGTTGATGCGGTCACCATAGGGACTCCTAAGATTTTCTAGGCTCTTGCAAAAAAAACAGTGGTCCAGTGCAACGTAAGGCCTGAAAAGCAGAGGAAGTAATCCTGAGATTGCAATGTCCTCTCACACCATTTATTGTTTTTAATGAAAGAGGGAAAGAGAAAAGTACAGTGAGGTATTTTCCAAAACTGTGGCTCAAAAAACCACTTGCGAAATTTCCCAAGCTCGGTGCTTAAACCTGATGACTCTGGACCTTCTAGGACAGTGACGAAAAGACCCAAAAGACTGTTGGTTTCTTCCCAAATAAGATGTAAGCGTTACATTTCTTCCAACCTTGCTTTCACTTGAAATCTTAATTTTAGCAGCTCTCACCCTGTATTGATCACCCATGCCTTTACAGTTCAATTAAAGTACTGTATATGGCCATTGTTCGCAAAGAATTGTGTCCACAACTGCTATCCACATGCTTTTAATCACAGTAACAACATTCATCAACAGTACACTGAAATTGATAATTTTTTTTTCTCAGTTCTTGTCATTGGTAAGATAAATGAAGCCTCTCTAGTCTTCAGCCTTCCTTCAATTGATAACAGGCTACTTAAAAAGAAAATATTAAACCTTGTGTGAAAAGTCTTCTGATTTAGATTAAAGAAGCACTTAATATCTTACCTTGCCTATAGCAAACACCTCTGGAAGAAAGAAAGAAAAGAGTGCAACAAGACAAAAACTATTTTTTATTGGCTTTTAAGCTGCTGAATGTAACAAGGTGCTGTAGCACTTTCATCAGCCATCAACATCTTGGCCCTGGGGTAACAGACCTTTGATAAAGAGAGAATTCTGCCCAGCCAAATAATATCAGAAAAAATATGCAGAGAAGTTCACTTCAAAGATAATCTGCTGGTGCTGAATTTTAAGGGTACTGTCTTGTAACTTGTCACTGTTTCACAGAGCTTTTGCTCATCAGAGTAGAGGGGTTGATAGATAATCCATCAGTGGCTTCACAACAGCTCATGGACCATGTTTGATAGGAAAAAGCATTTCAGAATCATATGCTAGGATACTAGTGGAGTCTCTGGCATCTCAGTCCACTATACTATGACATCTACGCTTGTGAAAGACAGTGTAATAAATCTCAACCATTCTCTTTTCCTAATGGGAAGATATTGATGGTGATGGTGATAGGCTGTCTTTCCTAAAGCTACAGAGCTAAATTTATGATTAATTCATTTTAGTATTACAATTCTATGTTTCCCTGAATATATACATAAAGGCAATAAATGTATAAAAAATTTTTCATAATTAACAACTTAGACAGTTTGAACAAAAGCCACAGTAACAGTAACTTCTCACAAATTAATGATACAAAATACAAGACTCCTATTCATAGATCAGCTCTAATCCACGTCAGTAATATCCAAAAGCCATCACCAGCTGATGGCTCTTTACTGTCTCCCTGACAGCTATATCCCCAGGACAGGCTGAACGTCACTGCTTCCGTCTGGTAGAAGCAACATTGGATGAACAAACGCTAATTTAGTTCTCACAAGCACGGACACTAGCATGAACTAGGATGAAAACTACATTTTAAAAATTTAGAAAATCAAAGGCAAGATCAAAAATACATTGCTAGCCTCCAGGGCTACCACCAGAAGTACTCATTAATTCTGTGTGTTTCCAGAATTAGGCTTCTCTGGGACTCCCTGCTTATACCTAGCAAAAAAAGGAGGTGTGTAACCTAAATCAATGATAGAACTTATATGCTTCAATCTTGTTGTATTCAACAAACCCCTGATGCAGACTCATTGTTTAAGAATTCATATTAGTTAATTTTTTTCTGACATCCTTCTAAATAAGAACTTCCTTCTCTTTTAAATCCAGCCCTCTTTGTTAAGAGAGATTCTGCATTGAAAATACCTCTATTTATCCTTTTTTTTTTTTTTTTTTTTTTTCCTGTAAATAGATCTGGTGACTCACCACCATAATTTAACAGGAATCTATTGTCAAATCACCCTTGTCATACATTCTTTCACTTGACCCATCACCCAAAGAACAAAAAAAAAAATTCCAAGAGGGAAATATCCATTCCCTCTTCTTGAAGTTGCCCAAGGGCTCAGAGCTTAGGCCGAAGTTCATGGTATTCATGGGTGTATACTAAGCCCTGTTCTCTAATTGGATCCCCATTTCAACCACTTCCAAATTGTAGTCCGAGACACCAAGGCAAGTAGCTGCTCCTCACTTCCCTCTGGATATTCATACACACACTCCAGCCTATAAATAAAGAAACAGAAAGATAAGGTGCCTTTAAATGGCATATAAATTAATGCATTGTGTGTCAAAACTCTCTGGGTTGCATATTTGCATAATGTAGTATTAGCTTTATAATCAGCCTCTTTTAATTATTTATTTCTCCCTCCCCCAGAGAGCCAAAGTGATTCTTTCTCACAGCAAGCCTTATTAAATCTACAGAGATTCCCAAAGCTATGCCACAAAGTGATTTCTACATACAAAGCCATACTTGGTTTTTCTATAACATACTATGAGCACCAAAGAAGAAAATGGTTCCACAATAAACATACATTTCATTCCACATGCTTGTGCTCTCTAGAGACATAAAGCATGCAACAGGCATGTCTTTCTGTTACATGTATCTAAATTCTGCCTATTAAACATATCTCAATATTTTAAAATTACACTTTTGTCCAAATCTATCTCTGCTCTAGACAGCAGTGAACAAAGGCATCCTTCTGTGCTCCCTTGACAGTTTAAATGGATACAGAAACCATCTTGTCTTTTTGGGGGTACCTCATGGCTACCACTTTTTAGGACAAAGTAGAAGCACTTTGACTGCACAGCTGTGAATTCCTGGTCTTCCTATTCCTCATGGGTGCATGAGAACATTTACTACCAGCTGTAAAGATCAGACCACTTTTGACTGCTCACAGCTGTAATTGGCACTGAACATACCAGATTGCCATGACCACTCAGAGGCTGACAATGTCCATGTTACTCAATTCATCATGTCTGAGGGATATTGATGATGGCCAGCAAGGCCATCATTAAAGTGGTTTAAAAAAGCAACAAAGTTGACAATGTTCCTTTTATGTTTGTTTTGTTGTTTTTGTTTTTGTGGGGGTTTTGTTGTTGTTGTTGTTTGGTTTGGTTTGGTTTGGTTTTTTGTTTTGTTTTGTGGGTTTTTTTGGTTTTGTTTTTTTTTTTTTGGGGGGGGGGGGGATCTTTCACACCTTCCAACATCTTTGAAGTTTCTTATATTTAACAGGTGATGAAATTTCCACTTGAACATCGAACACCAATGTTGTGCTAAACGGTGAGCCTTAGTAAATTTTCTGTTGGTAATCAAACCAGGAAACATGTAGATCCACAGGCAGTATCTTCTAGAAAACATCACAGATTCAATCAATAATAAAATCTCTTTATCAAAGTGCCTTTTTATGTAATGCATTCTCAGGCTTGGCAAACATAATGAGCTTATAACCTTTCAGTATGCACAAAATTCCAGGGAAGGGAATTAGCCTTCCATAAAAAATAAAAGAAGGCTTCACCTTAATCACAGGTAAAATCTACTGCATTTTCCACCTTTCTGTGTCTGTGCAGTGTGGAAAAAAAAAAAGGTACACCTCAACTAAGTTATGACACCAAGCTATCAAAACAGAAATCAACTCTTGCCCATTAACACAGTATGTTGTACCATCACTGCCATGCTATTCTCTTTTGCAGTATTCCTTTCTTTCTCACTACATCCAATATTCTTTTGTGTTGAGAGTGAAGAGAGAGAAAAGAATTAACCATATGAATATGCACTATTCTATAATATCTTGTTAACTTTGCTTATCAAAAACCTCTGCTGGAAGTTTTGCTGGAGAAAGGAATGCAAAACTCAGCCCTCAGCAATGGCACTTCCTACTAAAATGAAGTCTTGGAGTCAGCAGACAATCTTCAGAGCATGATTAACAGCTTGACATGTCTTTGCAATTCCAGGAAATTGAAAGTGTATGAATCTGACTGCACAGCCTAATGTATTTGTTTTTCATAAGAAGTATGTGTCCCAAGAGATGTGGTTTCTATTTCAGTATTTTGCTGTATTACCCAAGTGAACACACCTCCCCACGAAGTACCTTCAGCTGTCTCACTGTCCTTTGGAAGTCAGGCACATTTTCCACATAAATGAGTCAGTACTTACCTTAGAGATGCCTGTAAAGAAAAAGAAAGGCATACTTCTGACTGATGTGGTAGCTCAGGACATACTGTTTTAAGATCTGAAAACAGGAAGATGGACTGTATTTTTATTTTTAGTTGAAAGTGACCTTTAAAGATACCAGTTATTTCTTCAGGTAGCTTCAAAATGTGACTTCTTTAATTGATTCTCAACTGCTCTTCTTTGGGGGAAGGAGGAAAATAAAATTCTTGGCAAACACAAAATAAAAATGAGAAAAAAGTCTTGTGCCAAAATATTTTTTTAAATTTATGGAATGCACTTCAACAGCATCAAATATTTCTGAATTGTATCGATATGCCTGGCTATGTACTGAAAACCAAATCACAAGCCACCAGATTATAATTATGACATTGTTAGTTTTTAATTAATTCGGTGTGGCATAAGCAATGCTGAGTTCTTGTTTGTATGAACTCTTCTTTTCTAAACCCAGTGTTTAATAAAGACAGAGAGTAGAACAATTATTTCATCTGCAGAAATAAACTGCTGGCTATTAAACAGAGCAAATATTTGGTTTTTAAAAAGAAAATGTTTTAAAATATTGCATATATTTGCAAATGTTGTACCAATTTACTTATCCTTGTTTATCTACATTATGACCAAATTTAAGATTGCCCACATTCAATTTTATTTCTTGTTTTGAATTCAGATAAGCAACATTGAATTTTTCTAATTTGTTTACTTCTGCTGCTTTGCTTAACTGACAAAACATCGTAACTGGCTCATAACAATCTCTGCATTACAAAGGTAATAATGAGCAGAGGATGCCAGTGAAAATCTGGAGGAACAATGTATCTTATTTTCTTGGCCTTCAAGTTATGCTACGATCAGGGAGGTCAAGCTCTAGCAGATTCTTTTTCTTGCCCCATACACTGATTTTTCCTGAATTTTTTCTCAGTGTTATATTGAAGTTTATAGATACCAGCGCAAGACTAAAATGATAGACATGCATCAAGGCTGACCTATTTAGAGTGGAAAATTTCTTATGCTTTTTGTTAGTGTATTCACAATATTTGGGGTTTGTCATCCTGTAGTATTTGTATTACCATAGCAGTGAACCTATTAAGGGTCTTGCCAGGAAAAGAAAGAAAAAATTGTTTCTTCAAACATCCTAACTCTTACACAGAAAGTTTGACAATGAGTGGAGAAGAAAGAACACAAAGTCTCAGAGAAAACTATTTCCCAAATTAAAACTAAAAATAGAAGAATAAAAATGCAAAAACATGTCAATAATATTTAATATACTTTATGTATATTTAGTATATTTAGTATATTTTATATTTCTTTAGTACATTTTAGTATATACCATGGTTATGCCATAGTAAAGCATTTGAACTATAATCACAGCTGAGATGAGCAAAAAAATATTTTCTAACTCACTGAAAATGGTCAAGTCAACAAAATGGAAGCATCAACAGCTTTACAAACAAAAATCCTGAGGCATTAGAGGAACAAATTCATTCAATATGTACAACACCACAGATGTACTTGCATTGTCTGTGGCCTCAGTTATGGACAAGACTCTGAATTCTTTAAATCACTTAGCTTTTTAATTCTGGTTTTTCATTCGACATCCCAGATTTTTTTTATAAGTGGGATATATACCAAGGGGAAATCAGGACACAGACATGATAAGGTAAAATACCCCTTCCTACCTCAGAAATGTCAGTGCTGAAATGACTGTAAAGCAGGCTAAACCTGAGAGACAAAAATGCAAGGGTGAGAAAAAGAGGAACGGCGCTAGTTGGTAAGATCACCCATCAATGGAAAGGAGCAGTTTCAGGTCTGTTGAGGAAGACTATAAGGAAATCTAAGACTAAACAACTTCTATAAGTAACTGTTATCCTCAAATTGATCTGTTCCTCTGAAATCAGGATTAAATTCTTTTTTAAGATGTTCAGCAACAGATAAATTGATACCCATTTTCCTAAATCTAATTCCTTATTGTTTAATAATTCATCATTCTCTGCCCGATACTGACACTGAGACTGTCAAATATCATCACCTTTCAATGAAGATTTTTCTCCCAACTAATAACAATTAAAATAGACATGTTTAGCAGTATTGTTGCAGGAGAAGAAGCAAGAATACAGCTTGAGGTAGATTATAAATTAATGAAGATTTTCAGAAATATTTTGGCCAGTGATTTCTCTTTGTTCCTTTAGGAACCATCACTGGAAAATAAATGCCTAGGCTGTAAGGCTGTGTAGCAGATGGTGTCTGTTAATACAATCAATATAATCAGTAAATCCCATGCATTTATATTTTTCTTATAAGAAAGTATTGACAATTCTTCAAATAAGTGAGCTGAATTTCTATTTAACCTTAATACAGTTCACGCTTTTCTAATTACTTTATTGATTTCTTTGTTAGAGTGTTGAGGGTGGGAGTGGGAATTTTTCTTCTTTTTTTTTAAGGAACAGCATCCTAAAAAACACAGTCTAATATTTCTAAGCTTAGTCAAAATTGATTAAGTTTCCTTTTTTGTTTCATGACCTTTATATATTTGTGTCATAAGCTTCCAACTAGAGATCACTGGCACATTTCTTTCAAATCAAAGAGGCAGAGCTAGTACTAACCTGGATGCAAATCCATGCTCTGCAAGAGATTTCCTGTTATACCTGACATCCAAATGTTTTAGTGGATCTGGATTGAATTGACTTGTCTCTACAGCTCATAAAATTTAATACACATCAAATTAATTGCAATGTGTTAGGGAACAGAAGAGGACTTGCTGGGGATAGCTCAATGGTATTTTCGTCGCATAATAAGAAGCATGAAAAGACCCATAATTATTGTTGAAAATGTAACTATGAAAAATCAAAAGGGCAAAGTTATACAAAAAGAAGGGGAAATATTTATTTTATTTTTATATATGTAATACATATACATTCCACATTTACATGTACATAATGTATGACTTATTTTAACATCAGATTTATAACATTTTTCTTCCTCTAGTTTACTGAATTTGATCCTTTTCTGTAAGTAACATTGTAACTAAAGAGTTTCTGAAAACAGAAAATGAGTATGCTAGCAACCATGAAAAAATGCCCAGAGATGTTCACTGAATAACTTTATTTAAAAAGAAAATGAAAGAAAGATCATGATAAATATACTAATACAGGCTGTAGTATAGGAGAAACCCTTCTAGTATTCCTTTTTCATAAAGGGGTCTGCTAAACCAGCAATGAAGCATCCAGTGAAACTGGAAAGAGAACATTTTTTAAAATGTTGAAAGAAAATCCTCCATGTACACAAAATTCACCTGCAAAATCTTTGCCACAAGGGTGACAGTTCAGCACAGGACTGAGCATTATCAAGAAGAAAGTGAACAGCTGCATTTCCAGTTAATGGAGACTGCCATAACTACCTTAGTGTTTTTTATTAATCCTCTGGCTTTTAAGCACTAGTTGTGACATGACTGGTTAGCATAAAAAAAAAAAAGCTTCCCTATAAGAATGTTTTTGGCCATTGAAACTTCTTGGAGTTGTCTTTAAAACACTTGGTAAAGTTCTATTTGTAGTATGCACAAATTTGAACAATTATATCATGTTCAACATTATTATATTTGGAAGTAGGATGTATATTTAATTTCAAATTACTACTTTTAAATTGTGGAAGAAACTTGTTTTCAAAACCCATCCCAAAATTCTAGGTCCTTTTATTTACAGGATATACAATATCAGGCTTCTTAATAGAGAGATTTTGTATGACTCAACTTTCTTCTCTCCTAATATTATTATATTTTATTCTCAAATTTCATTTTATATTTATCCACCTGAACTAATATAATGTTTATATCTGTACAAAATATGTTGCAGGAGAAATAAATGTAAACAACTTATTTATTACATATTTATTTCCTACAGTACCCTCTTGGTCGAGACAGTTTCGATTAGTATTTTCAAGGGACAAATAAAAAAAATCAAAATATGTTTCTAGGATGATTTTCCAAAAATGCAACCTTAATGAGAAAGTACTGATTTCTGTAAACTACTACGCAAATTCCCACATGTAGCAATGGAACTTGGACTGACTAACATTTAACTTCTCCTATATTAACTTTGAGCCTGATGACAATTTCCTTCTCCTCTTACACATACTCATGTTGCACCACTTCCCCTATTTTGTTCAGCTTAACCAGAATATTTAAGTCCAACAGACACTGACCACTAGTAGTTGCAACCTATCTGTGGCTGCGGTTACTGACAGCCTCTGGTCCCAGGCAGTGATTGAATCTTTACCACCAAAACCACAAACCCCATCTCCTACCAGCTAAATTAAAGAATATTGTAAGAGATAAGAAAGTAGTAGATTACAGTTATTGTGAAAAGCAAGGCACGGTCATGTAAACAAGGTCAGTTTATCTTGCATTTCCCATGATTTAGTACATTCTGAGGCATGTCCTAACATTCTCTGTGGCCTTTAAGAGCTCATGTCATTTCCTGAGACCAACTTTATTATGAAACCAACTATATTTCTTGGAAAGTGTGGGATTGTGATAGCCATTACTGGAGAATGGCATCGGCGTCTTCTGACCAACGCTTTAGCTGCTCTCTTTCATTTACTGCCTGCATTTCACTGCTGGTCTCAAATCCCAAAAAAGTTTCATTCTTCTGGAAGCCTATACTGTGGAGGAAAGATGGGGATTTACTCCCTACTGGCTATGTTTTCCTGAAAGTTGACAGCTTCCTCACAGAGTCCTCCATGCTTTGGAGCTGGTCCCCGCAGTGGAACCTATTCTTGGCTCTGTTTTCCCCCAGACAATGTGAGTTCCAAGAGATGCTTCAGGGATTGCTCTAATGGCCCTGCAATCCACTGTGAGAGGGTTTTAAATGAAATAGCATTTCTTTGGCAACTCTATAGCAAAAGCAAGAAAAGAATGAAATACCAGATGATAAAACTCTTCTCTGGATGCACACTGTGGGAAATATAGCTGGGGAATGCATACCATAGAAAGCTCATCTACCAGGTGCTGAAATATTAACTTGGACATGTATCATGCTATGAGCCAGTGCTTTTCTTAGAATCTTGTCAAAGCAGTATGACACTGTCAGAAGGAAAAATCACTCACAGTTTGCTTTAAAGATCACCTATGCTAACAGACACTTGGGGCTTTTGGAACACTCTCAGCATTTTAGGGTTGCAAGTGGGTTAACTAAGTTAATTAATTTCTTTGGACCACATAATTCATAAAGAAAAATTGCATTCCTTGTCAAACAGCTGTCTTCATTTTTTTTTTTTTTCTTCAAGTCCTTCAGATTTGCAAGAAGAATACATTTCTTTTCTATGGATCTTCTGTCTTTCCCCATAATACCATTATAACGTTCTTTGACAACTGACATTACTAGCATTACTTACATGCCCAGCTCATTGTTCTTAGCTTACAAGTTTTCTGAAGTAACATTACCCAACTATCTGGACAAAGTGCACAGTGCAATTTAATTACATAAACCTTTCAAATCTGTATGAAGAAACACCACAAATCACAGTGCCAAAAATATTTATTGTCACCTCTCCTTAAGTACCTTTGGCTCTTAGACATAATCACGATGGATAGTCCAGTTTAAGGACTCTGAAAAATAGCTATGATATTTACAGAAACAGTTGATAGACATGCACAGTTTCCTTCCTTCCAGTTCATTTGTAATAGTGGCAAGATGCCTGCTCAAGGGCTTCTCAGATCATATCCCTAACATAAAATATAGTGGATTTGCATAAATAGCTTGCCAGAAAAAGAAAAATTACTTTTTGATAATGTCCCATCATGTGCCAACCCTGCCACATTGATGCCACATTCCTCTTTTCAAAGGATTATATCAGTCCATATTTAATTGCAGAAAATAGCTTACATATTTCTTGTAAACAGCATATTTTCTAACCAGAAGTGTTGTGTATAGCTGGTTAACACATAATAAGAAGAATGTTAATTCCTGAATAAACAGCATATGAGCCTTTACCCTTTGCCCCAAAATGGAAAAAACAGGACTTGAAAAAACATAGGTGCCTTAGATAAGTCTAACACAGGATTAAAGTTATTGTGCCAGTAATTGTAGACATTACCATCCCACAACTTGTGGCTAACTTGCAACTTCATTTAACTGTAGTTATCATGCTTTATCTAAATATATTGTCATTCATTATTTTTTAGTCCAGATCTGCCTCTCCTTGTGCAAGGTACCTTCTTCACCTCTTTTTAATATTCTTACATGAAAAAATAAAAAAATTAACCAACACCTGCACTAATGAATGAAGTACATGTGAATGTGCATGAGAAAGGAACATTCTCTAATTAGAAAAATTAAAAACAAAAATATCAATTGCTTGCAATCTGTTCTTGGGAAGAGAATAAGAAAAACAGTTTTACCTATAGCACAAAGTTGTCACCCAGCTAAATGAAGTGTTCAACAGTATTCAAGTATTTGAAGAGATTAGAGTGATCTAATAATTTATGTATTGGGAAAGGAGCAGGTCTCCTCCACACCTAGAGAAAAGGAGTTGATCAGATGTATGCTGATTTATAGTTTGATGTAAAGCACTAGACTTAATGTCAAGGGTTATCTGCACATTATTGGAACAAACGCATTCTTGGGACAGATGAATGAATATCTGAAGGGAAGAATGGGTTGTACAAAACAATCACATTCAAAATCCAAACTTCCTGTGTAAAAGGCAAAGCACTTGAAACTGGACTTTGAGAAAAATCCTGTCTACTTTAATGCAGCATGAATTTTTGACTAGGCTCAGGAAAAAAATTGTTGGATTGAATTCTACAATAAATTTATGTTGGTCATATGGAAGAAATATCAGATGCTTCTAAATAGAAAGGAAGTAGTTTTTCCCCAGGTAGCTCAATGTTTAACCAATCCATCCAAAATCACTCTAATGATATAAAATCCTTTATATCATTACAGCTGTAGCTGCAAGCAGATAAAATATTTGTTTCCTGAATAGTCATGTAAATGCTGACTCCTGCCTTACATCTTTAGATCTTCTGATTTCTTCTTTGGCAGATTCCAGAATATTCCAGTATCATGCAAAACATCACCTGGTGCAAAACAAAGTTCAGTTGTCTATCTCTTCTTCAGAACTCAAACTATTTTTCCAAAAGAGATTTCTCACAAACTTCTAAGTATTCTAGGAGTTAAAAATCAAGTCTTTAAATGGTGCCACTATTTTTAGATGTTACAAACTCCTATTACACAGTTTCAAAAGTATTAGCCTTATCAGCTGTTCTTTAATGGAAGCAGCACTTATACAATTATGTTCGCCTTCTCCTAAAAGCTTGCAATCTATACAGCGAGGGGAAAAAAAAAAAAAAAAATAATCCTGAAATACTTGCTTTTCTTTTCTGTCCAACATTCTTATTTCAGTAGAACTGCATTATATACTAGATGGCAACAATTTCCTCATGTCAGTGAAAGCCCAGACTATAACCATCATTTTTTTCAGCTTGCATTAAAATTTTAGTGCAGGAGCCTGAGCAAAACATAGGTTTGCAACCGTCACAGCAGGTGCACTGTATGCAATGGTCTATTAAAGGAATAAAGATTAGTAAAGTAAGTGCAACACAGTATAATGCTGTAGGGTTAGTAAAATGTCTTTTAAAAGTATAGCACTTATGATGCTGTCAGTCTATTGATTGGTGTGACATAATAACCACTTTTCCTAAAAGCTGAAAGTACTCAGCTTCTCACAAGACCCAGCCCCATCTATTGGCGAGAGAAATGACAAACATCTGGAGTTAGGAGCAAGTCTTTACTCCCCAGGCATCTGCAAGTTTAGTGTAGGGAGTATGAAAAAAGGAGAAAGGGATGTTGTGTTTTGATTTCCTTTTCCCCACACAGAAAGGCACACATCAGGCATGGCTGAAAGCAAGTCATATTAAAATAATAGGCTAAGTAGGAAACTCAGAAGATATAGACCTGATGTAGAAGACAGTAGACATATTGTAAAACTTCTATCACTACTTCCTACTGCAAATAATCTCACCATTTACTAGTGTTGTTTTCTTATAAATGTAACATGTATTGCTATTTTAAAGTGTAGTTATATTTATAAATGTGATATTAGTTAAATTATGTTAGTTTGTCTTAAATTTTGTTTAAGAGGGAGACACTATTTTTTGTGGCTACTTGTCTTACTAAGCTATGTTTGCTTAGTAAATCTACTTCTCCAATTCCATCATACCTGAAAATGGTCATTTTAAGTGGTGGCCCCTCATTATTACAGTTGTATTTTGATGCTATCTGGAGCAAGGGCCAAGCAGAAACAGAAATATCAAGAAATGATAAGACTTTTACTAGGGACTGGGTGACATCAGAGGATCCAACCGAGTGAAGCAACACCCATGACATTAATTACCTCCAGCACAGACAGTAGGTTGTGAGAGATGTCCACCTTGTATTCTCCCTGCTCTTTTGGAGAAATGATCACATCATCACCCTAATGCCAGTAAAATAGCCAAGATAAGCCAGAGGTCCTGGCTGTGTCCTTTTTTATTGCTACACCTATTCAGTCTGAAATCATGGCTGAGTAAGGAACAAGGCGTAGAAAGCCAAGTCTTATAAAGGCAAACCAGTAGAGCTTCAGAAAGCTGACAGTACTCTCACTTCATTTGAGTTCAGTGCTGAACTGGGGCTTTTTCAAACCATCTGTGACTCATCACTGCAGTCTCCTTGTTTCAAAGTGCTTGCTTCTGCACTTATACCAGCCTTACCAGAGCGCCACACAGGTGTGAGACACCTGTGGGCTATTGTGCCACAGCGCTGTTTCTGTGCAACCTTATATCCCAAATATATATCCCTTATATCCCAGGTTAGTCACTAAATTTCAGGGTCCTCTTTATGGTGTAAATGGAGTAACAGAAATTCCACCAGAGGAAGTACACTAGAAACAATAAAAGAAAGTAAATACAAATTAAAATTGTGTCTTGCATTAACACAGTAGAGTGCTCAATTACTTGCTATATAATACGGATATACTTGTGTATAGAGACACAGTCCAAATTTCAGTAGAAAAGCGGACATGAGGTAACATCCTAATGTTCAATCTATCATTCATGGAACAGAACTCTGTGCATTAAAAGCACCTTTCACCACTGAGGAAAGCAATACCAAATTGGCTGATTAGCATAAATATACAACTGTGTTGTCTCTCAAGAGCATGCTTTCCAAATGTAGTTGTTTCAGTTGTTAAATTTATTAATTCTCCTCTTTTTTTTTTTTTTTTTTTTTTTTTTAATATATATAAATCTTGGCACCTCTATCACACATGCTATGATTCCCAATTGGTAACAAAGCCCTGAGAAAATACAAAACGAACTTTTAAAAGAATATTTGAAGCTGGGGGGGAAAAAACACTGCAGCAATTCAGAAAGGCAGTTAATGTAGGCAACAGTTTCAAATAAACTTTGGATTGGGAAATTTACAGAATTTAGTCCAGTGAGATTTTGTTAAGCCTTGATATAAACAGCATAAAGCAAATAATAAATTAGTCTCTTCAATCTTCCACTTCTAAAATAAAATAGTGTCCCACTTCTGGTATAGAATGACACACACACACATACACACAAAAATGTTGATATTCATAAGACTATTCCCCTTCTGAGGGAAAAAAAAAAAATAATCAGACCATTATCCCTGAAATCCAAATGTGCTAATCAGCTGAATTCAAGAGGTCCTTTCCCATGAAAAGGCAAAGAAACCCTGGCATTAGTCATTCCATTGACTTAAATAGAACCACTTGAATAAGTGAGAATCTCCCAACTGGGCCAGAGCTTTCTTAGCACTACATTGTAAATTATAAAAAGATATACTGTACTGTAACTCTTCCATTAGGCTTAGTTCAGCTGTCGAAAATTCTACTGTTAGTATCTCTTTTATCATCAAGTGAAATATATATCTAAGATAATGAAATCGTACATTACCCTTTGAGATTTACAAATCTGACACCTCATATGATATATGCTCTCTCTTCTTTAAATTAATATATAGTGAGTTTTCTCTTTGTACGTGGGAAATAATTTCTTTCAGTTCTCCATAATTTTAGAGGTCATTTAATGAATAGAATGATGATTTGATAGAATCCTTCTCTCATTGTAACTAATCTAATAAGTATCTAACATTTTAGATAGTACTGTGCTATCTGTATTGCTGCTCAATGAGGCTGCCACTTGTTCCAAAGACAAAAACCAGACTGGCAGGGAAGCAGCAGTTTGGCTTAACTTCACACACTCTCTTGTCGGAGAATTTCAAATCACTCTTCATATCTTTAGTGAGCTCATTCGTTCAGGAGAAACAGCCTGGGCTTGGCAACTGATTTTGGGAGTGCATATTTCTCTGATGTTCTAGGGAGTACTAATTTGTGACTTATAAATTATACAAAGTACCTATCAAGCAGTAAATAGGTAAATGGAGGAGAAGGTCAGCAGTGTTTGAATGAATGTGCTGCTGAAGATTTGTCCTCTGATATTTTAATTGCTCCCCTCTGATGCATTCAAAAGGCATGATTATCTTTAAATAATAGTGAAAATATAGACTCTTTTTAACTCCCTCTACTTGATCAACCAAATCAAGCTCAAATATTATGTATTCACCTATAAAGCACCTCATAACTCTGTCTGCAATACTAGCTTATTTCTTCTCTTTTTCCTCTCCTGGCCCCTTCAGACCTGTCAAGCTGCATATTTTTTTTCCTTGATCTTTTCCTATTTCATATAACCATCAATGCACCATTTTTTCAGGTTGCACAATAATATCTGTAGTGGTATTCTGACTAGTCTTAATAATTTGCCTGTTTATTTACATGATATGCACATGGAACTGTTATCAGGTATGCATTACCCAGAAGACTAATGCTTCCTGTTTTCTCCAGTGCTTCCAGAAACACTTTTTCAAGTCTTGATCCTATTTTCAGGGCAAAGCAGCATGTTTTTAATGACAGGAGGATGAAAGGAACAGGTTAGCAGCTATGTCCATATTGCAGCTCTGCAAATCCACTTGTACAACAGAAGATTGCAGAGTTTGAGCCAATGGTTTGAAAGACATCTGATGACTCTGGGATTTTACAAGAAGTTTTGAGGAACAGGCAATTTTTTTTTTTTTTTTCCCTCTGTGAAGCATTCACAGCCACCTCCATGTGGTGATCAATCCTAGGTCAGAGTGATTTTTTCTTAGACTCAGAGTCATCATCCACTTTAAGCAGTTTATTAAGCCCTAGGCAAAGACCCAGAACTCCACAGGTCACTTTACTACTGCTGCAGAGAGTAGTGACGGTATCCCCTTACCTTAAAACCTCAAAGACATTTGTCTTGAAATTTCTGATTTTCAGAGTTTTTAAGAGGTTACTAGTTGAGTAGTGACATAAATGAGTTTTGTCCTTCAACCTGTTTTATAGATACAGGTTTCTTGTCAGTAGGTTACAAATTAAATTCCTCAACACACACAGACTACTCAGTAATTCACCACAGCTTTTTAATCATAACTCACAGTATGTGAAGCAGTTCTCCACAGGAATGAAGGATTGTCAGAAAAAAAAAATACAGATACAGTTTATTCTATCATTGAGCAAAGGCTAGACGTGATAGATTCTTGAAGGCTTTTTTTGAGATTTCTTCAAAATATTTACTCCCTTTTTATCCTGTATACTTTGCAAAAACATGATTTCAAAGACTACTATTCCCCAATAGTAGATGAATTCCTCAGGCAGCTTTCTATCAAACTGGAGGATGTTACCCAACTACCACACTCATCGGGACTTGTTAACCAGAGGTTTGAAGCCTACAATAAAGGTAATGTACAAGACAAACCCTCATGCATTCACCCGTCACTGTAGATGGCTTCTGCTGTGAGTCGCTTCTATTTCTTTTGATGAGAAACTTCCCTAGAAGATGAAATAACAGGTATACCAATGCCTATGCTGATTGTCTACATCAATTCACCGAAACCTGTGGGGGAGATGCAGCACAGCAAAACTGCTTACAGCAAACGGCTTGTTAAAGAAGTCTAGAAAACTTCCCTCTTATTTCTCACCCACTTCCCCACACATTCCTCTCTGGTATGTAAGGGGAACCCCGAGATTATAGGGAAGGAGACCAGGGAAAATTTCACAAAACCCAGGATATTAGACCTCTGGATTTCTAAATTGTCTGTTTCTGACGCTTCAGTGCCGGCAGGAGCCAGCTCAAACCCTTCATCCACCCACAGATGTGATTATCAGTGCACAAAGTGAAAGGAAACACAGAGATGACCGGCTTTAGGTAGGCAGCAGAATGAGTAGCAGAGGAGAAGAAACAAAGCACACCTCAGGCTCAATAAATGCCCACTAGTGGCAACTGCCTTCCCCATGCCTTACCAAACTAATTTAAAAAAAAAAAAAAAGTATAAATCCAAGGATGAAAATCAATACCAAAATTTGAAAGAGAGGGGAAGGAAAGCATTTTATTATCCAGACTACACTGTTATAATTCAGTCAAATCGAGGCATTCCAGGTGGTTTGGTACTGAGGGTAAGATTTCTGTTTGTATAAAAAAGGGAGTTAGTTCTCAACATTTATTATTTACCTTGTACTTTATTTATACTTATATGTACAAATCATTACGTGAAAATCTTATACCTGCAGTGCTGAAAATCTTTTTGCCTGGGATGGCTAAAAATAAAGGTAAACTTAAATAGCTTCTGCTCTTATTAAACTTAAAACACAAATTGGCTAAAAGAGCCTGTGTTTGCCTTAAGATAATGCTGTGTAAAGAATATTTAAAATGACATAGGCATTCTTTCCTGAGGACCTCGTGATGGCTTCTGACATTTCAATCTTGTTACGTACCAGGCCGATTTTATTTTGTTTGTGCAATTAGTCATGTTACTTAGCAATACAAAAAGTGTTTTTTTTACACTAAACTCCAGGGAATAAAATGTGCAGAATTCATGAGATATGAAACACATCAAAATTCATTTCCTGAGCAGAAGCACTGAAACATTGTGTAGCAAAAACTATTACTTTTTTTCATTGTGTTTGTAATAAAGAACTCAAGCAACCATGCCCTTCAGGGCTGGGCTCCTCACCACTTCACTTGAACTCAGCCTCAGCGTTGAGCCATGGCATGTGAAGTTAATTACTCTGGGCATTGGGGCTCTGAACAGAAGAATGACCCTATTTGCAGCTCTGTGTACCGTGCACCACGCTACAGTGAATTCTTTCAGTACCTACACGTCGCACACTCAGTGGCTCCGAATGGAGTAATAATTCTTGCACTCTGGAGGAAAGCTCAACTGTCATCTCATTTTGGCAGGGACACTTGTCTTCCCTGGTAACCATTTAATGGGGGCTGACATCAGTCCACATCCAGTCACTGTCACCCTCCCAGTTCAAATGGCATGAAAATCCAAGGGTCACAACTTTCAGAAACTGTCAAGCAAGATGGCAGGCTTGAAGCATTTTCCAAGCCTGGATCTTGTGATCCCAGGGCCTTTCTATCAGTTTTTGAGATAAGGACATCAGAATTATGTAGATTTGGAAATCTGTGGCTGTGAGTGACTCCCCAACCAGAGAACCAAACACTGTCTGCAGGAGACCTGGTTTACATAATTTGGCAAGATGGTTGACTCACCAAGGAGCTGAATATTTTCATAGAAACTGGGTAGCTGGGGAAAAATAATTTAACAAAAAAGTCCATTAGACATGATTTTTCGTCAAATAACTAACTACTCTCAGTTACTGTTGGAGTGAGAACTTTGAGCACCTTGAAAAAATAAAAAAATGAAAAAATACCCTGCCCCTTCTACATGTGCTGAAATGCCTGGCTTTATCTGACATAGTCAAAAATCATGTCAGATGGTGTGACGTATATCTGGTCAGCAGTAACATTAACCTGGAAGAGGAATTTAAAAAATGAGGAAAAATCTATGCCTGTAAAAATCAGTTGCAAATCTAACTCAAACGGTAGAGGCATTTGGTTTCTTTGGCAGGATGTGTACCATTTTATTTATTTATACTATATCTTCAACTTCAAATAAAGTTCTTAACACTCAGTATTTGAACAGTAGTTGAAGGCAGAAGACAAGAGCTGGACAGTTATTTCTTGAGATATTCCTTCATTTTTCACCAATGTAAGGCAGTAAGGTAACAGATTTTGGGTTTTTTAGTCCTTCTTGGCTTCTTTTCCTTTTTTTTTTTTTTTTTTTTTTAATTCCTGGTGTTGGTTAATTAATTAACTTATTCATTCATTCATTTATGTCTATCCTACAAATTGGTTATTTTGCAGTTTCTGATTTTAATGTGTCAGATACAGAGCTTGTGTAATCATATAGGGAGAAGAGAGCACAAAGAACTATGAAAATGTGCTTGAATATTGCCTTAATTCTATAGAATATAGGAAAATAGATTATAGATTGAATTTTTACCTTATTAGATCTGGACTAGTCATCCAGGTAGTTTTTAAGCCTGGCTACCATTTACTAACATTCTTTTGCCAATAATCATTCACAGGCCTTTGCTAATCTAATCTAGCCCTAACAGAAGCAGTGGTGTTTGATTGGATGTATAGAAAAACACCCTTGATCCCTTCCTGATACTTGTATATGCTGGGATGGGTTGCATTCAAAGAAGAGTGAGGTGACTCTAAAAGGAAGAACATTAAATGTTCTACCCTTTGGAAACTGTTCCCACTCTTGTACAGCCCATATTAAGTGATTGTCTATGACTTCCAACACAAGGAGGACATTCTTGAAATGCTTATTCCAATACCATGCTCTCAGTAGCTGTAGAGAACTAGATTTGCTAGTTGCAAATATATAGCATTTCTTTTCTGGTTGTAAACTCAGTAATATCACCATTTATTTCTACTGTATTTTTTTAGGCTCAATGATGTTGTTGTTTGTTTAATTTTTTTTTTTCCTTTAAGGAAAATGAGGAAGCATGTTCCTATGAATGAAACTTTTGTCTGAAACTTTCAAAGTTCTAAAAATAATCTCCCATATCTCCTGAACTATCATCAGGAGCAAAACTCTCCTCTTTCTGTCTTTTGTTCATTCATTTTGTCTTCTATTCTCAAGCTCCAAGCCTTTCTTTTCTTTCCAGAGCAAAATCTGAAGCTTCAAAACAGACAGCAATGAAGGTGACACTTTAAGAAAGCTGGAGTAGTTTAGATCTGGAATGGTTTTGCCTGAATTGACACTTTAATGTGCAGAGCTTTCAAGAGACCCAGCAGAAAAGGAAACAGCAGGTTTTTCCCAACATACTCAGTGAAGTTACTACAAGCTTTATAAGGTCATAACTTGATTATTGAGACACTTGCACTTCCATAAACTTTAATCAGTTGCCTTAATATTAAAAGAGTAAAGTGGGGGGTTGTCCCACTTTTTTTTTTTTTTTTTTTTTTTTCCTTATTCTCCAAAATATAAGCCTCCTGTAATTTGTTTCCTACTTTACTAGGGAACCGTTACAACAATCCAGATTATGCAATTTCAGATTAATCTATGTGATTTTACATGCTGCTTAGTCACAAATTGTCATAGTCAACATTGATCTCGATAAGTACACTTCTCAGGCAAACAGTACTTGACATAGTATCTCTTTCTCTTTTGTATTATTTAGTTTTTATTATAGTCAGTGGCTTGGTTGCATGATAATACTCCCTCTTGTACCTGGATACCTAAAATAATAAAGCTGGAGAATAAAGACGAGAGGGCAGTGATTTATAGTATATGATACTTCTAGGGGAATTTTTAAGATTAATATCGATTTTTGAATACACTCCTCAAAGTTTTGTACCTTCGCACATTTTCAAAACTGCCAGACAGTTGTCTGAATAATCATCAATAATATTGAACTAGTTGTATAATCTGACTGATTTAATCTTTCCTTATTTCTGGTGAAAATTGACCTTTAGTTTAATGTGTTTCTAACCATCCTAGTTTACTTCCAAGAAGCCAAGATTTTTTTTTTCTTATTAAATCAAATCTGATTGTATAAATATGTGTCAGTCTGTCAAACATAAAACATACTACTCCTGATATAGTATTAATATTTGAGCTATTCCAAAGGCTTTAAATGCTCCAATTAAGATATTCAATCACTTGGTGGATTAAGAATAAGTTTAGGATATTTAAATTAATGAATTTGCTCTGTCACCACCAAATTTTCAGGGAAAAGTTGCCTTATGGGATCTAATTACAAAGAAAATTGCTCTGAGCACACAGAGATGAATTGTTGAAAAAACGATCCATAACTTCCAGAATTCAATTCATGTTATGCCATCCTTTGTGTGACAAACTCGGGTTCTGCAGGTTTTTGTAAAAACATTAAAAGGTTAACTTTAAAGAAAACACACTAGCAAGCCTCCAAGATTATAGGAGAAAATCAAATGCCACAATCTCATAGAGCGTCTACTGCATCCAAATGAAAGGCAAATTTACTGGTTTAAGAAGGAACTGATTTGTGCGTTCTGAAGCAGTGCAGCAATTGCTGATGGAAGGATCCTTAGCAGCTTTGCTTCTCTGAAATGAAAGCAATTATCTGGTCAATATTTTGTAATTTCAACATTTCCTCTAAAATCAAACTTAATCCTTTAAAAAAAAAAAAAAAAAAAAAAACAAAAAAAAAAAAACCACCCAAAACACTAGAGAAAGAAGAAACAAACATTGATGAGTATCTTTTAGAGCTCAGAACCAGGGACATGAAAGTCCCTTTAGAGCAGCAGACTGACGTCTCCCATTCTCAAAATTCTATGGACTGTTTTTCTACATGTTTTCCCTCTGTTTTCATTAACTTTAGTGATGAAACCTAAAGAAAAAGCACTTTCCTGAGAACTTTTCATTTTTATAAACCATCACACCAAACAACTGTAACTTCCCAGGTACTGAAGAAGTTTGTTATTTGAGACAGAGCTGTTCCTTCTAATACTTATTAAATATGTGCTAAGCCTGTTAATGACTCTGCTATCCCATCCAGTGAGAATCTTAGACACATGAGATCAATTCCTAGGAATGGTAGCACAGCCTTAGACTGGATCTGCAAAACTTGTTCCCTCAGTTCCAATATTTTAATATCCACCCAGAATATAAATGTGGTAGTAGTAAAAGTTGTATAATGAGAAGTCTTTATTGAAGTATACACAATCTACCACTGATTAATGGAATGTGTAAGGAATTTCTGCAAGGAATGCAAATGGTGTGCTGATTTCAATTGAACTGTTCTTACTTGCACCAACTGAAAATCAGGTTCAGGACCTGTAAAATGTCATTATTAGACATAGTGTTTACACATGACATGTTTTTATTATTGTTCATCACTGATGATACCCTTTCCTATTCTACTGCCACAGTATCTAGAAAGATGAAAATTTAAAAGGAAGTAGCCATCTGACTTCTGTGCTATTCCTTTTTTCTCTGTTCTTAAGAATACTGGGCAATGTGCCTTTTCTTCCTAGAGATGTTTCAACTCTACTATCTGTAGAGCATCAAGTTATATTCACAGGAATTATAGTAAAATACAGAAATAAAGTCACTGGATGTCAACATCTTGACCTATTTTCTAAGAAAAAAAACAAAACAAAACAAAACAAATCAGTGTATTTCAGAACAAAAATGAGAACAAGCAAAAAAATAAAAAATTAAGAAAGAAAGAAAGAAAGAAAGAAAGGAAGAAATATGCTGTTGACAGGTGACCAGAGAAAATAACTTGTAGGAAGGTTTTAAGCCCTGAGGATCTATCTGTACCTGCTGGGTTAGTGACGGCCAAAGAGCAGAAATAATGATCAGACAGACAAATGCACAACCACAAATAAGCCTGTGCCATTGCTCATGGCAACTCTTCATTATTTAAAGCAGTGCTACTTTGAAGAGAAAAGCAAAATGCTTGAGACTTGTTCTTTGTATAAAGGCAATGGAAGGCTCTGTTTAAAGACTGAGCATCCTGAGAAAACTTTGAAGGTAAAAGACAGTCTTCCAGAAACATTTCTTGTGACAGGTGTTTAGAAACAGGATGCGATTTGTGTAAGGTAAAACAAAAGTATTCCAAAATCTGCAGGTCCCTATCTATAGCAGTTCACAAGTTGTTTTGCCATTTACTAAACCAAATAATTCAATTTAATTTCTGGTATTATTTACATACTCAACATGCTGGGTTTATTCAAAGGATGCAAATAAACTAGTAAATGTTGCACTTTGATAGAATGGAAGGGGAAAATGACATACATGAAAGCTTTTCATCATATACACCACAGAATTAATCAGAAGACCTAGGAACAACCTTGAAGGGATGACGTGTGACCACGCGTTCGCAAAGGTTTTTTGAATATCCCACAGACACAAATATAACTTGCCAGTTCACTCAGGGAGTAAATAGTTTTTATAGTGTTGCTTGCAGTGACTCCTGGGATGGTGCTGTGCAGGGCCAGGAGCTGGACCCAGTGATCCTTGTGGGTCTCTTCCAGCTCAGCCCATTCTGTGATTCTGTGAACTACTAGTCACCCTACACAATGGAAAAAATCTACTGGGAGCCATTAGGTTAATCTATCCTTTCTATTCTGACTCCTCTGTACTTGTGTAAATTCAACACACTTGCTTGAAGGAAAACAAACTGCCCGAATACAAGAAGCGAGCTTGATGCAAGGAGATGGGCAACAACATTTGCTTCTTTTCTTTTCTTTTCCCTTTTAACTTTTGAAGAACTGCATTGTACCCAGCGGTTTATCAGAGTGACACATCTAGGTGTGTTACTGCCTGATGTGATGTGGCACAGCCCATCAGGTACTTGGTAGTCAGATTCTACCTCTCTCTTTTGACAGCAGCCACTCTGGCCCAGCACAGGTTGCTTTTACTTTCTCTGTTTGCTTTGCTGGGTTAGTATCACACTAACACATATTTGAGTGTAAAATAACAGAAGAGGAGCTAAAGTCACAACCTTGTGATGACACTTTCTGTACCTATGCTTCCCTCTCAGTCCTTCATGACCACACTTGTGTCTGTATGGTTTATCTAGACTTTTTAAGGAATAATAGAAAAACTGTGTTTGTTTTTTTTCCCAATTCCCTATCAAGCTTAATAGTGCATGTCAATTACACTGTCATGTCCAGGCAAGTGCAAATACAGAGTTTAGGTTAACAAAAACAGCAGGACTGCATCAAGAAAAATCCCTTCCAATTTCTTTGTGCAGCATAAGTCACCATCAGTGTTCTTCCACCCCAGATTTATTACTGGGGTGCTCCACAATATTACAGTGGTCTTTCTACACACAGCCTCTGGAACTTCTCCAATAAAATGAGTCTGGATTTTTCTTCAGAAGATAATGAGTTTATAGACAAAAAAAAACTCGTGCAGGTGAAGAGCTGACACTCCTCTCTCCTGTTGTTTTTCAGTTTCAGTTTTAAGTGAATAAAAGGAAATCTGTGTAGTTTGAAGTCCCTAGGAATTCTCTCAACTAAAAAGAAAGAAGCTCATGTTGCTGAGGTGACAGCAGACAGATAAAACCAATACTCAGGAGGGAAAATACCAGCAGAACCTCACATGGCTCAATTTGAAGCATTATTTTTATTATTTGCAGCTAAATCATTTATACCTCGTATTTTTAGCTGTATATCAGATCTGTTCCTAGTTTTAGGTGAATGTTGATGAAAAAGCATCACTTTTAACACAAAGTCTGAAAGTTTCTTCATAGAGAATAAAAAATACCATTCAAGCGATATTTTTCCCATTGAAACAAATATTTAAATTTCTACTTTCTCCTTAATTATGTATAACAGTGCTCACTTTCATCTTCAGATAAGCCCCGCACTTCGAAGATCAGCTTTGCCCAAGGTCTGCAGGCAATTCTAAACAAGTGTGTGAAGACCCCAGAAAATGAACCTAATGCTACTTGCCTCCAGGGTGGTTATCCCAGTTACACTCCCATATAGGGCTTATGCTAAAGAATTAGCCTTATTATCATACAGGAATGACTTCTGAGTGGCTGTAGCTGAATTAAAATAACAATGGGAGCTGAACATTATAAATTTCATAAGGGGTTTTAGTGAGTCAAATGAGGCAGGGGAGGCTGATGGAATAGCGCAGACCACTTCTGTAAGTATGTGAGTATAGCAGTCACTTGTTTCCAAACTTAATTGCCTCTCTATGGGAAAAGAAGTTGGGCTAATGTTTGCATTACAAAATCGTAGAATTTTTGTTGAAATTTCCTCCCATCCATCAATCTTTCCTTCAATAATGTGGGAAGTTTGTTTTTATGAGCTCAGAAATCTATTTTATAGTTGTAATACATAGAAGCAAAGATTACTCAGGGTCTGTTTTCATTTGGTTTGATGTGCGTGGGTTTTTTACAGAAATTAACAGTTTAGTTTTCCTTTGCCTCGTGATTGCCTAACTTAACCAAGGTCACAAGGATTAAATGAGATTTAGAAAGGAAATGTACATAGTTCTGGAGATCTGGGCTCTGCTGTGCAGTTGCATGATCTCATCATCCACAAACTCATCCTTTCCCACAGATCTCCACTCACTTTGCCACTTTCTCCTCCTATCCTCGTCAAGCAGGATGTAAGAAGAGGACAGGCTCACACTCATCCCACACTCATCCCACAAAGCACAGCCAGCAGCATCACAGAACAAGAAAGATTATTCCTTTCTCTTCCTCTCTTCTGCCATTTAGTTGTTAAACTGAGGGGAGCAATAAGTACAACAGGCATGTCTGGAACCAGGTCATTAGTGTTCGCTCAGCAAACTTAGGAGGTATGAGAGGAAGGAAAGCAGAAGCAAACCCATGTAATGAGTAGTTTCATTGACTTGTGGGGCCAGATGTGGCTCTACTGCAATTTCCTTTTCTTTTCTTTTCTTTTATTTTCTTTTCTTTTCTTTTCTTTTCTTTTTCTTTTCTTTTTTTTTGTTTTCTTTTTCTTTTCTTTTTCTTTTTCTTTTCTTTTCTTTTCTTTTCTTTTCTTTTCTTTTCTTTTCTTTTCTTTTCTTTTCTTTTCTTTTCTTTTCTTTTCTTTTCTTTTCTTTTCTTTCCCCTGAGTGAATATGGTCTGTAGAGAAATTAGTTCTCATGGGGAAAACGGCACCTCATCAGCCCATAGTTTGCTTTCTGGAAAACTGCTTATGTCTTGAGAGCACAGATTAGGGCATGAAACAAAAGAAAAAAAAGAAGAGCAATTACCAGTCAAGGTGAATATATCTAGGCCTAAATCAGCGTGATAGAAATTAAATGGCTCTTTTTTATAAGATAAGAAGCTGTGAGAGACATAAACAAATTACAGATATTTCTTTCTTTATACAGCAATAGAGGGTCCTTGGAAAGTAAACAAACAAGGAGCACTAGGAAGGTTTATGTCATAGCACTAGTTAAAATCCCAGCCAAGAAAGGGAAAAATACATTGAATTTAGCTATAGCAATAAAAATATTTTTAAAAGAACATATGGACAAGCCTTCTGATAAAATGCTTAGATTATTGCAGGAAAAAATATGGAATAAAAATGTGCATGGAGAAGAAGGAAAATACATGCTATATGGCGGCTCAGAATTAAAGAAAAAGGATGTCAGGACCTGGTTTTAGCAAGTGCAATAACTAAGGATCTCTTTAAGCATTTGATTGCCTTCCAGTCACAGTCTTAGAAACTGTCTCATGACTCCAGTACAGGCCAAATAATCTGGCCATTAATAGGCCAGATTCTTCACCCTTACTAACTGCATCTGGAGCTGTCAGCCTGTGACTCCTCCAGGGGACAGAGAAAGAAGAGAAAACGCCACAAATCTCAGCAGAGCTAAAACAATAGAAGCCTTTAACGTACATTTGTTAGCTAAATTGGAACAAGGGAGGTGTGGATGAATGTTCCCTTCTGCAGCTGTGTGAGGGAGGTGCTGCTCTCCAGCAGGAAGACAGTATTAACCTGCTTTCAAGGTGGGAGGCATGTGAACCCCTTTCATCATCTCACTGGGCTGCAAGGATTAATTTTTAGAACTGAAGCCCAACAAAGTGATTAAATACTCACCATTGTTGTGAGTTAACCCAGGATACTGAAGAACAAAACAAGATCCAGAAGGTGGATCAGGCTGCTAAGGCTGAAGTGGCTCAGGTGGATCTGAGCTGGCAACATAAGGGTGAATTATTCATAATTCTGTTGCAGTTTAACTGCAGACACACTAAGTACCATGCAGCTGCTCATTCACTGCTCTCATCTCCACAGTCCTGGTGGGATGGAGAGGAGGATCAGATATAAGTAAAAACCTGTGGGTTCAGATAACAATTAATAATTGAAATAAAATATAACACTACTAATAATAATAATAATTATAGTAATAATAATAATATTCTAAAGAGAGAGAGGAATAAAAAATATTCAAGCAATGCCCAATGCAATTGCTCACCACCAATTGCTTACAGCCCAATTTTCAGTCCTCTCTATTGAGTGACCCAGAAGAAGAACAATTTCAAACGGGGCCCTGAGCAATGACAAGCCTTTGAAAAAAATCAAACAGGAGATATCTCATGCAGAAGATCTTGGGCCACTTTGGACAGAGCAAGACATAAAAAATGTGCTTTATAACACAGCAAAGAGGAATGTCTCTACCTGGAACCTCTGGCAAAAAACACCAGGTGAGATTCTAGGTCAACCCTTTTGGGTTTTGAGTCTGGGATACAGAGGATCTGGGGCCTGCTATATCCCAACTAAAAAGAAAAATAGTGGTTTGAGCTGCTTCAGAAATTATTTGTGCTGAAGTACAGCTCCTGCTAGCACACTGTCTGCCAGTGCTGGGTTGGCTGTTTGAAAGGAAGTGTCCCCTCTACACATCATGCAGCTGATCCTACACGGAGTAAGTGGGTCACACTGATCACACAACTAGCTTGAAGTGTAAACCCCAGTCATTCAGGAATTTTGGAAGTGGTCATGGACTATCCAGAAGGTAAAGATTCCATAATACCACTAGAGAAAGGGATGACAAGTGCTGAAGAAGTCCCATACTGGGCACCAGAAAAGGGCTAATGTAGTTTAACCAAGGAGGGGCTTAAATACCACACATTCAATCACTTCCTCAGAGCCCTGTGGGGATAGGGGAGACAAACGGTGAAAAAAAGTAACATTCATGGCTTGAGATAAAAACAATACAGAAATACAGTACAGAGATAAAAACAGGACAGAAAGGAATCAATAATAATAATATTAATATTATTAATAATAAAAATCCTATAAACAAAATAAGTTATGCCTAATGCAATTGCTCATGATCTGTTGACCGATGCCCTCTCAGTTCTGAAATATCACCCCACAGCTACCTTTCCTCTTGGTTTATATGCTGAGGATGATGTAATATGGCATGGAATGTGACATTGTATTCCTTTGGCCAGTTTGTGTCCCTTCCCAGCTTCTTGTGCTCCCCCAGCCCCCTCACTGTTCAGGTAGTAGGAGAAAAGGAAAAGTCTTTGATTTAGTGTAAATATTGCTTAACAATAACTAAAATATCTCTCTTTTTTTGGTCAATATTCTGGTCCTAAATCTAAAATACAGCACTATACCAACTACTAGGAAGAATATTAGCTCTATTCCAGCCAAAACCAGGAACTCATTTTTATCAATCACAACAATAATATATAACTGTAATATGGTAACTATTATCAATTTAATATAATAAGAAAGATCAGTTGATCTGATCTATTGTAGTTGAGTTTGGGAGGAGAAGAAACAAGAATGAGTAATGAAAGCAAACAACAGAAAGACCAGATTTTCAGAAAGTTGTTAAAAGTTTTTCTTCTCCTAAAATACTTACAGTTATTCCAAAGATTTCTGGAGTCTGTTTTTTTTTCATTTCCCTTTGAAAGGGAACTTACTGCACTCTTGTAGTTCAACCACTAAAACTTCCACACCAGGAACAGGCCAGGGGCAAAGTTACTCTGATTTTTGTACTGTCCCAGAACTGTTTTATTACTGCATCCCCTCAAGTCCCTGAGTTACAATAGATATCAAAGTCAGCTTTCCAAATATATTTTTACAATAATTCAAGCTGGTTTAATGCCTTTATTTTACATTTTCCATCTGTAGCTTGTTTAATATATGAAGCCAATTATGTGTGAAAATACAAAATGATCTGATTTAATGGAAAAAATAAAGACCGCATGTTCACTTGAGGAGAATAAACTCTGTTTTATTCTTTACATTTGTCCTATGCAGCTGAATATAAATGCAGGCTTTTGCAGCTTGTTCAGAAATGTTGTTGGTAGTATTTATTGCATTCCCATGTCTCAACTTTATTCAAAGTGGATGTAAACAATAAATAAAATTATTGCCAAGGTTACTTTTTTTCTAAAAGTGGATGTTATAATCAGAAAAAGGATGCTATAAAAATGGTATCTCATATTTCACATTTATTCTCCCTCAGTGACTTCTTTATCAATTGTGCTCATTTTGCAAGTCAAAACAAGACCCTTCTGCCTGCCAGTACTGCAGTTCCACAGTTACTTGGAAACCCGACAATATTCTTCTCCTCTCTTTTTCAGTGATAAAGATTTTAGAATAAAAACCATACCCACCCATTTGGATGGTGATGCAGGAGGCAAACCTAAGGCTTTGCAATTCTGCTTTGCAGTTCAGATAGTGGAAAGCGTATTTATAGTTAAATGTATGAAAATGTCAAAAACCTGAGGCAGGTACTTGGGCTGCCAATTTGTGATTGTCCTCCTGATGCCAAATTTTTTTGACTCCAACAGCAGGCCTTGAGGTATGGCAAGCATAGACATTAATGCAGCAGTGATTTTCAGTAAGCATAGCAGTGTTTAAAATAACTGAAATTATACTGAACTGTTGTCTTAGTCAGCTTCTCCAGTGAGCTGATTGAGAGCAGAAGTCTGCATCTGAATCACAGGGCTTTTATGGCACAGTTTCTAACAAACTGTCAGACCCTGAGCACCTTATTTAGCCTTGAGTGGTGTAGTAACAGAAAAAAACTCTAAATGTAAAAGTAGTCGAGATTTTTAAAACTCAGTGTTGTGTTGGTTTCCAGGTTTTCTGGAGGACTTTTGGTCTATGTATAGAAGAACCAAGGGAATTCATAATCAATGTAATAGATAGTTTTCCATCTTGAATTTCCTTCTACCGTCTTTGCAGCAAGCTCATGGTTTTTTTGATTCTTTACTGGTCATCAAAGATAAAGCAATGAGTACTCCATTGCTCCACCTGAAAATGAACTTTCTCTAAAGGACTACATTTATACAGCTCAGATGTCTATCAAAAGAATAATCTTTCCTTCAATAACCTTTATTTTGTCTGATCTTTTAGCACATTTGATGTGCTGCTGCTCCTTAGTGTCTAGAATTCATAAACTGAATTTTGAATGGCACGCGATGGTTCAGTGCAAGCTGCGTAAACATAAGCACTTATTTAACTACGGGAATTGTCACAGTGTCTTTCACAGCTCTACCTGTAACTGTGAAATTGTCTGTGCTCGAATACTGCGTTGAATGCACGACTTAGAGAGAGATGCTAAAGACTTTTGCAGTATCAAACTCTAACTATCACCAAAGATCTTCTAGGTGCTTGTTTACACATATATCATCCCAGTAAACTTCCCAGGACATAACTTCTCACATTTATTTTCTCCCATCCCATTGTCTGTACTCAGCTCTAAACCAGCTCCCTATTTAAATTTCAGTGAAGGAAACACATTGCCCTCAAGTTGCCCACCAGACATTAGTGCAATTGACATGATTTGCACCAGAATAAGCAACAACCTAGGTGTGTTTACAGTGAATGCATTCTGTTTTAGATGTTCAGCCTTGGGCACTGTCAGGTTACCCTCAGAACCACCTCTACCTTGGCCTTTCCTTGATTATTTTTTCCCCTGGCAGTGTTGGAGATGGCAGAAACCTTTCAATAAGCTTTTTCTTTTACTATTGCTTTTTCTTTCTTAGCAGCCACCTCTCTTCCTAACATGCAGTTCACTCACCACAAATAGCTGTCATAGTTGTAAATAAGGCAGAGAGACACTGACTCGTAGCCACATGTAGACCACTCAAATTATCTGTAGCTCTCATCACATTTCACCTTTCTTGTCTGAAGTGAACAACAACCAAAACTGGCTGCTATTAAAGTTCTGCAAAGCATATTAAAGGCAAACTCACCAATAAAGTTTAACCATGTTTTACTGAGCCTTGTTTATCTGGTTCATATTACTGGGATTTATGATGTCTGCGTAGTGCTGGATCTTTGCCCCCTATTTTCATTTCTTTTCCCCTTAACTGAAAATGTTGCCTAGGTTAAACAAAAGCCATAAAAGCTACGATCAGTAAAGAGAGAAAATCAGATGCAGTGTGAGATATTTCAGTCAAGCAGCACAGCTAGAGACTCAACCAAGAGGTGCTGTTGATCCAATTTATGTGTGATGCTGAAAAAGCTGGGAGCTGTTCTCAAGATTCTTTGTTTAAAAGCTGAGTACCAAAGAAAGAATTTCTGCCAAGTACTGTCCCATAGCAAATGTAAAAGTTATTTAATTCCTTTTTAATTTCCTCAGATTACAGACAGTCAGGAATCATACAAAGACAGAAAATCTATTCTTAGCTTCACTGGAACAGTTGAATCCGTTCAGATTAAAGAAGAAACAGCACAAATCTTTGACTGAAACTTCAGCCAAACAATTTCAAAAGTGCTAGGATAAAAAGAGATTTTATTAGCTTTGTGTTATTGTTTCTACCCCATCACTTCATCTTTTCTACTGAAAGCAAAAAACTAAAATAACAACAAAAAAAAAATTCTTTCTTTTTTTTTTTCTTTTTTTTTTTTTTTCTTTTTCCCAAAAAGCCTAGACTCTTTGTAGACATATATATAACAGTAATCAGGATATTTTTTTTATGTCTGGCTGAGTCTGAAAGCAAATGAATGCACAATAGGAATTGGTAGGAAATAATTTTAAAAAACATTTAAAATTGTATGCTGAAGCAGATATGCAAATTAGTAACTTGCAAACAAGCTCCTCGATAAAGTACTGGCAGCTGGATCCATACCTCCTTCTTTGCTAGAACTGATAGGCAGTGGATGTGTCACATTTAAATCCTGCTATCTATAAACTATTGTTTGAGAGTAAACGATACTATTCAGATCTGTTTATTTTGAAAAAAGAAAAAATACACTATACATTAAAATCTAGTAAATCATAAAAGCCAGACAAAGCAGAGCAGTGTACATTCTAGGACTCTCTATTTGCAAAAGGACCTTTCTGAGTTTGTGCTACTAATGATGTTACTGTGTGCTGCTGGAAGCCTTTTTTCAAAAGCTGCAAGATTAATTTGCTATCAAAATGGATGACAAGCATTCATACAAGATATAATGTTATTTTTAATTCATAAATTATCATGTCATGTGATGTCATAAATTAAGTAAAGCTATACTAATTCTAAGTGAAAACATCCTTTCAGGGGATAGCAGTCAGTTGCCATGTGACTCTGTTTCTCGGACAAAGTGGGAGGGTGTGTGAAATAGTTTTCTCCTATAAGAAAGCATTTTCAAAAACCTGGTGAAGAAGTTTACAGGAAGAAATGTCTGGAATGATAAACTGAATACAGTCATTGCTGGAGTTAAAAAGGGCACAGGAGATTTTTTTTTTTTTTTTTTTTTTAATGTAAAAAGGAATTTGATATCACTTTTCAGTCTTTCTCATTCACATGAGGTTATGTTTGTTGCCAGTAAGATTAGTTGCAGTGTGGATAGGATAAAAACTGAGGGCCAGACTGAACAACACTTTCACTAGTGGAAAGCCTGTGGATGAAATAATGAGAAAATTTGATATCAAAAACTGACAGAGAAATATTTCACTAAATATATGTTGTTCTTTCTAGTTCTTTCACTAAATTCCAAGAACAAGAAGCAGCATATGCTAAAAATATCAGAAAAAATTATCAGGTAACCTTCCTCCCAGATATAATGATAGAGAGCACAGCACACTGCATTTGAGGAAGAAACTGAACAAAACCCAAGCCATTCTAACAACTCCCATGCTTCTGCTGCACTTGTGAATATCAGAGTGCCTTGGAGACAAGGCTTCACTGTTGGCTAGAGGAGTCCTTGGGGAGGTGGGAGCTCTGGCTCAGATGACTCTCTTCAGTTTGCTTTCCCTCCCCTTGCTGGCTGTCCTCATTCTCCTCGGAGAACTCATACTGCGTCAGAGAGAGCATAAAGCATTATCTCCTTTGTTTCAGGAGATAGCTGGGAAGTTGGAACTGAGCTGCTTGACTTGGCTCGTTATGAACATACACACAAAAAAAATCACACCATTGCAAGCAGAATTTAAGGTGCACCTAGATATTTAAGGGGTGAATAGAGACGTAAATGCCAGTCAAACATAAAAGAACATTTAAGCACCTTAGAATTCATCTAGATTGTGCAAGGGCCAGACACAAGCTCATCAGGCTAATAGTGGATTTCTACATCTACACATTTTGGGTCAGCATGATACAAAGATGTAAACTAGGTGTTAAAAACAAATGCTGTCCTGTAATGCAGAGCCCTGACTGTAAGTAGTACGTGTTAAGACAGACACTAATTTTACAAAAAATGAAAATGTAACCTTGCAGTCCCAAATCCAATGCAGCCTTCTCCAGTTTAAACCTTCTAATCATGCTCCTAGGAAGTGCATGTCCACTACACATCTTCTCTGTGAATATAGCTTTGTATTAGATTTCTCGGTCTCTTAAAACAGAGAACTGTAAATGTGCAGGTCATTAAAAATGGAGACAGGTAAGTACATCACAGGTTTACAGGTAAAGTGGAGTCAAATCATTCCTTCCACTTGAATTTGATATTCAATTTATTACTTCTTTTCAAGTTCTAAATACCATTGATAGAAATATAATTAGAAATTTTATGTTAGTACAATGATTTTTAACTTAGTAGGAAAAGGCATAATATGACCTGAAGGCTGGAACTCCAATGAGGTGCAGAGTTTTTGTGTATTCTGCACATGAAGAGGGGTAGTACAGTTCACAATGTTAGGTCCCCAGTAACATTTGTAGTAAAAGCTGATATATTTGTATAAAAACAAACAAGAAAACAAACAAAACCTTGTGTTATTTGGACTTTCAGCCCAAAGAACTGAATTTCATCTCTGATTTTGCAAAAAAAATCCTGTGTCAGATAAGTGAAGTCACTCATATTAAGTTTTTCATAAATGGCTCTCCTAATTTCTACTTTCTGAGTAATCATCTTAAAAACATAGCTTATTTTTCAAAGGTCCTGAACAGTTACATTTGTAATTAAAGCCATGGGAAAGATACATAGAAAATGCTTTAAGAATGCTGAAGTCTTTGAAAAATCAGTATTTTGTGGTGCAATGTTTGAAAGTTTAAGCTGCAGCTATTTTGGTACACATCTTGCTCATATGCAAATGGAGATTATCTTCTTACATTACCTAATTGGCGTTTTGATAATAAATTCCTTACACATAAGGCAAAATTTCTGCAATACTTGGCTACCTAAGAAAATCAGATGGAAGGCTGGTAGTATTTTTTTAACACTTCACATATCTTTGTGGCTGCACTTGAATTCTGTACCTGGAATCACTTGCATGTCTCCTTCACACTCCAGTGATATGACAGAACAAGTTTCAGACCTTTACTATCTCTACTCTCTTTTATTCATTTTTCCTTTGTGTGCTGGTTTTCACGGAAATTTTGTTGAGCTGATCACTCATTATATACATTAATCAACACACAACTGTTTAATAGCTTTACATAAGTATAGCTGTGCTTAGAAATTCAGGAAAGCATAAGGCTCTCCAGTTTCATCAGATGTGTCCTGGGCAGACAACAGCATGTAGTTAAAAAATATGATTCTGAAACAAAGAAAATTGCATTCTGTCTGTATTTCACTTGAAACAACAGCCAAACACATTGCTTATAGCAGTCAATTTCAACATTCCTAGGGCCCTGAAGAGAGATGGGAAAGCTGTTGGGCAGAGCCATCAGGTGTACTAATGAGATAAGGGAGCTGGAGAGATCCTTTGAAAATAGTTGTTGGAGAGGTTAGGAGGAGGGAGTTTGGAGGTTTGGGTTTTTCATTTTGGGGCCACATATGCTCCAGGAAAGATTCGTGTTTCCTATCTCCAAGGAACACACATAGTATACCAGTAGGAAATACCAAACAATCATAAGCAGTACCCAGCAACTTCTGCTCTCCATGGATATAAGTACAGAGATGATGAAAAGGCAGCTAAACACCAAATTGAATAACACTGACTCTAAAATAAATCACAGTACTCAGTTCAAGTGTAACAAATATTACCCACATTCTTTTGCCAAAACAATAAGAATTTATTGTCAATTCTGCACAGACATTTTAAGACAACATTGGTTTTCCTTCAGTTCTAGAGGAGAAAATCATTGAGTGGAGAATGTTTAACAATGTATCTTTTTTCCTTATCAGACATTCCACAACTGAGTGACCTACTTATTCTCTTGGGGAAAAAAAACAACAACAAAAAACAAAAAAAAACAAAAAAAAAAAAAACAAACAAAAAAAAAAAAGAAAAAAAAAAAAAAGTTGAGAGGAAATTGTATGTTTGACAGTTCAGCAAAGTTCAATTTTTTTTTTCCCAAATGTGGTTATATTAAATTATATTGATGAATTAAAGTAATCTAGATTATTCATGCAAACTAGAAATTACTCAGGTAAATAGACATTTTATTTACAGAATTATTTAACATTTTTTCCCCTTAATTATTATCTCTACTTGCTTAAACATATGCAGATCATTCCAAAATCATATATGACCCAGAAAACAGAGATCTGAAGAATTTTCAGTATTTTTTTAGCTTGCAACCTTTCTCTTACCAGTCAGTTCCTGCCCATTAAATTTTATACATAATTTCTTTCACTAAAAATGATGGAAAACTGATTCTGAAAAGTCATGGTGCTGGATTTCTTCAGTTTAAGGGAACACTTCCTTAACACTTTTTATATGAAAAAAAAAAAAAAGAATATTAATAAAATATTCACATATGCTCTTATGTTCTTTCAAAGTTAATGCTCTTTGGATCTTTTGTCTCATAAACCTTTGGGGTTTTCTGGAAAAATATTCACACAAATAAATGCTTTGTATATTTTAAAAAATAAAAATAATTCATTATGCTTTTTTATGAACATGAGATAGTCATATCTCTTTTGAAACACCTCTATGCAAGTGTAAACTACAAAATGCTCTTAGATCTTTAGGAGATCAAAAAGCTCATAGCTTTGAAAGTCAGTCTCAGTTAACTGCAGAAACTTCTACGCATTTGGATATTTTATGATTGTTAAAATTTTGAATATTTAAAGGCAGGACTAAGATTGACAGAAAGTGGGATAAGGTACTTCTGCACGTATTTGTGGCCATATGGGTTCAAAGGAGACTAGTGTAAAAATCTGCTTGTAGAAAAATTAATTTTGGAGGTCTTAGCCAGCAAGAACATTAACCTTTTCAGACATTTTTATATAGATTTATTCAGAAATTCTTTCCCTAATGATCTCACCCAGGCTTTGCTTTGACGTAACTGGGGCTTGTGCATTGAGCTGCTGAAGAAGACTAGATTTGCCCTAATTCTATCTGAGGAAGAATATTTCCTTCTTCCATCTAAATGACGTGCTCCCAGACCAGTCTATTAGGCAATGAAAGGAAGAATGGGGTCAGCTAAAGATGACAGAACACCATGGAAAACAAATATCTTTTGAGTCTAATACATTGCAAGAACTTTTCATAAAGGTAAGAATGGATGAACACCTCTTCTCTCTTCTCTTCTCTTCTCTTCTCTTCTCTTCTCTTCTCTTCTCTTCTCTTCTCTTCTCTTCTCTTCTCTTCTCTTCTCTTCTCTTCTCTTCTCTTCTCTTCTCTTCTCTTCTCTTCTCTTCTCTTCTCTCTTCTCCTCTCTTCTCTTCTCTTTTCTCCTCTCTTCTCCTCTCTTCTCCTCTCTTCTCCTCTCTTCTCCTCTCTTCTCCTCTCTTCTCCTCTCTTCTCCTCTCCTCTCCTCTCCTCTCCTCTCCTCTCCTCTCCTCTCCTCTCCTCTCCTCTCCTCTCCTCTCCTCTCCTCTCCTCTCCTCTCCTCTCCTCTCCTCTCTCTCCTCTCCTCTCCTCTCCTCTCCTCTCCTCTCCTCCTTCCTCCCCTTCCCTTCCCCTTCCCCTTCCCCTTCCCCTTCCCCTTCCCCTTCCCCTTCCCCTTCCCCTTCTCTTTCTTTCTTTTTTTTTTTTTTTTTGTTCCTAATAAAAGATGAAGATTTTAAAATTGTGTATTTGAAAAACAAAGGCAAAATTCATGTCTGTCATGTGATATCACTTATAATTTTCATCATATCTGAAAATTACATAGTGTATATTTTTGTCAAAGCTTGAATTAACACTAAGGGTTGGGGACACTATAACTGACTACCCCAGCAATGAACTTAGCTACTTTATTTTCCAAATGCTATCTCCTAAGAAAAAAGAAAACACTATATAAAAAGAATACAGGATAAGAATGTGGTAAAAAGGGAGGAAGACCACATAAAACAAAACAAATCAAGCACTGACACGATATCTTAGAGTTATATTTAGTCACACTCATCTGGGACATGGGAAAGGAGACTAATTACACAGGTTAGATGGGTCAGAAGTTAGGAAATTAACCTTAGATTTAGAAGACTTACATTCTATTCCCTACTTCAGTGCCACAGACTTCCTAGGTGAAACTGCTTAATTCCTTCTAATTCTGTCTTGATTTCAACTCTTCTTACGCAAAACTGAGGATAATAATACCTCCCCCACACATTCTGTTGATGATTTTCATTATTTGAATGTTACAGTGGTTTAGATTGTATAGATTTGGATTAGGGCAAAGAGAAGGACAAAAGAAACAGCGTTTTTTTGAGAATCTGAACTGCCTACAGAGTAAAAGTCTCCAAAATAATTATAACCATTAAGACAAACTCTGCCTTTGGTGGGTTGCAATTCAGAAAGCTGAAATTTATGCTGTAATGTCACTGTGGGTATTTATTCCCTTAAATCTGCTCTTTGTTTAAATCAAAGCCCTACCATTACTTCGGCCCAATTTTTGTGCTGAAATAGAATGGTATTTATTAATAGGTTGCTCCTTTAGTTTTAGTCTATAATTTGAAGTAACTACGAAAGTCAAGATTTGGTAAGACCTATGTCCACAAGTTCACAGAAGCTCTGGTAAGGGTGGCACCTTTTTTGAAATTGTTCCTAAATTATAACAATTGCATAGTTTGCAGTATTATATACAGTTAACAGTTTTCAAAGAACTAGTTGATGTTTGAATCTGTTTCTGTACATTCATTTAATTAAATATATATATATATATGCTCAGTCTTATGTTTATTATTTTCAATATAGCTGATAAGCTGCTGAGGCTGAAACATATAATGCCACTCTGAAGCCAATACAGTCAGGACAGTTCTAAATTGCATTTTTCCTGTAAAAAGTCAGGCCATGAAAAGACATTTCACGGGGAAAGTTAACAGTAGTAAAAAAAGTAGACAAGACCAGCCAATAGATTAATTTATATGCACACCCACAGTCTCTTTTTTCCTATGGCAAATAGACAGACAGCTCAGCTGTCTATAGCTTCCTCTCACCTTTTCAGTACCTCTGTGTATCACTTATCCACACGAGTATTCCAAGGAGTAAATGGGAGTAAGAGCAATTAGCTGGGCAGTGCAGCCTAATGGAGTTGTGGCCCTTGTTATATCCCCCTTATTTGTGTCACCTGTTCCAACAGCTCTTCTTAAGAGGCGTCTGCCAAACTGCCCAGTGCTCTTCCCTACTTGTGCAGGTAATGCTCTTCATGTGGCCTCCTAAATGGAACAATTAATCCTCAGGGAAGTGAGTCACGCTTCAGTGAATGATGATGCTGAAGCTAGTAGGGGACAATGTAAAGGTTAGCATGAATATTTTGCAGCTGATATATTGACAGTATCATCCAGTTTTCCTGGGAAGAGAACAGAGGTTACCTTGGTCCTGGTCACCATAAATGTCTTTAAAATGAAGAAGATCCAAAGAATAAATGTAATTCAGGCAAGAAGTCACTAAAAAGCTTCTAAAAATAGGGGGGGAATATTTCCAAATTTTTAAAATTTATTTCATCAGGTATAAACGTTGATCTTCATTTGAAAAAACCACCCCGTCAACCCACCCCTTCCTTCAGAGACTTCCCAAAAAAATCAACTATGATTTACAGTTTGTGCATGACTTTACATCCCTCTGATAAAGTTTTAGAGTTACATACTATTGAAATCAATTAAACTACAAATACAGCCTTTAGAGTAGGTATAAGGACAATACAAAAGTTCTGAGATTAGGTTGTTCATTAAAATCAAAGATCATCAAGAACTGATAGGTAATTTATTTCCAAATATTATGAAAATGCCTACATATGTAACAATTACAGTACTATAATAGGTCATATCAAAATGGTATGTAAAATACTAGAAATTTAAAACACCTAATCAAAGATTTGTAGCATATTATTTTATAATAGACATCTAGCAGATTTCCATTTGCCTATTAAGAAGTTTATAAATAGGATTTATAAAATAAATTCAATTTTCTTTTCTGAATTCACAAATCTGACTATATAAAAGAATTTGCATTTTAAATGAAAATAAAACAGAAATTGAACCACACAAAAATATTGCAGAAGTGAGGCTTTTTTCAATACCCATGAAACCCTACAAATTAAGAGTTTAATGCAATATTCTGCATACTATTTCATATTTAATTGTATTTTCGGTATTCTTATTATATATGACACAACATTCATTAATTTAGGGTTTCTGTTGACATTTTTCTTCTTTTTTTTTTTTTTTTTTTTGACTTTAAGCTGCACTCTTGCATGCTGCTCCGAGGAAGGTTTGAGAGGGTGTGAGTCTTGGGTTTTTTCATTGAATATTTGAAAACAAACAGCTTAGAGTAGCAAATTTGCAGACAGATTTGCTAAAATATCTTTCCTAAAGCATAAGAATAGATTGTTTTCCTTGGTGTTACCCCCAACTCCCACTCCAGTATCAGATCCAGTATATTCTGGAGACAGGACAGGACCCAAGCGGAAGTACAACCAATGTACCAATGGCAAATGTTGTCGTTCAGAAAAAATAAAGATGAAATATCTCTCCTTTGCACTTACATGTCTAAAAAATAATTTTAACACAGTTTTGCCATCTCAAAATTCTTTCCTTTCCTAAGTGCTTTTTCTTTTATTCTTTATTTCATACTGCTTTAAAATAATAACAAAGACAGAAAGGCGCTCTCTGCGTTGGATTCCATTGCTTCCAGGATTCATTCGGTGTGAGTTAGATCCCAAGAACCTGAGTGACAGCAAGCATGTCCCTCAACACATCTGATATAGTAAGAACTAACCAGGACTAAAATCATCGCTCCAGTCAATCTAGCCAATGTTGATTCTGCTCTGCAAAGATTTTGTGTACAGAACCAAGAGAACAAGGAACTTAAATACAATAAATTACATGAAATCTGGCCCAATTTTAACTTAAGGTACCTGGTGAACTAACCCAAATGAATCATTGATTGTCCCTTTATAAGCTATATGACTTCCAAAAGACCAAAATCAAAGCCACAAATAACTGTCATTTCTTAGGAAGATTCTTAAGCATGTTGATTAATTTTACTCCTAGCTGTCGGGTTTTTTGTCTAGCTGCTGGAACAGTACCTTGTCCTGCAGTATTCAAACTGACAGCAGCCATCCATAGCAGTAATTGCATATAGCATTCCCTACAACAAAATCACAGCTGCCCATGTTTGACCCTGGCACGGAAGCCACTCATAAACACACAGACCGCCATTTAAACAGCAGACGGACTGGGAGGAGTGGGAAGAACCCAACTTTACTCCTGCCAGAACCTGGCTGTGCAGCTTGGCTGCTGGGTTTGGCTGCCACCAAAGGGCAGAGAGACAGGCTGTGTTGCCCTGTGACTGAGAGTGCCACAGTGCAGGTCTGGGGAGTCCCCTCCAGAAGCAGCATGACCTCCCCCTGTACCCTGTGTACAGCAGTGGTTGCCAGGAAGTGGCCACTTCCCAGGGCAGATTTCCCTCTGCCTACCCAACACAAACTTACCTGTGAAAGGGTTCTTGAAGCCATTTCAGAATAAAAGCTGTATTCTTTCAATATATCCTTCCTCTTTTCTCGCGGTGAAACTCATCTTTCTGAGTTAAAAGGGAATATATCTTATGGTGTAAATAGGAATCCAGCCTAACATCTCTCTAAAGACATTTATAATCAAATAGCATAAATCATATAGTTAACCTTTTGACACAGTAATTTTAATTAATACATTTTTAATCATACATGACAAGTTGTATCTGCTAATGAGTGATGACACTGGCTAGAGAAAGAAGTATGGTATTGAGCCTCAGAAATTTGCATTAGGCACGGCTGTGTGGATTTCAACCACCACCTTACATCCTCATTCAGGAAAGTTCCCAAGCTGAAGCTTCAATACAAACATATGAGTTGCCTACAGACATTCTAAAAAAAAAATTCTTTAAATCAAAGTCTTCACTTCCAGGTAGCTTTTTTCTCAACATGGACAATAGAGACTACTTAATGTAATTGCACTCTCTCAAGAACAGAAGGATAATTCCGAAATTCTTTGGGGCTAAAAGATGCCACTCACGCTTTAATCTTGAGATAGTTTAATTGCTAATCTCTACAGGTGAGTTTTTCTTCTTGAACACAGTGAAGGAAGATGGAGGAAAAAGGTTTTATTTGCTTGTAATGTTAGTGATGTGTTTGATGGTCCAGTTCACTAGAAGATCAACAGCATGTGAAGATTTCCCCAGAGAATCATTCCCCACCTTAATCATTACTGGTGTAGATCTCATCACAATTCAACACATTTATTGCTCTGTCTCTTTTCACAGATGGCTGTGACACTGGTTTTCCTCCTTGGCTTTTTTTAGCAACTGTACTTTAAAGAAAACAAGCTGGACTAACAAATCTTGTTAAGATTCTAACATAAAGCACTAAAAGGGTAGAAAAAAAATCTCAGTTAAAAGTGAAATGTTCCATATGCCCTCGAACAACTATGCATCATTTAGAACTGCCTTTGTGACCATCTTATTGTCCCCAATTGCACCTGGATGTATGTAGAGATAAAACTTTCACTACAAGCTGTAAATTTTTTTTTTTTTTTTTTTGGTCAGTTTTGAAAAATACTTTTTTCTTTTTTTTGCATATTTTTTTTTCTGAGAGATTTTATATACAAAAGCTATGTAACAGTTTCATAGGTGTCCTTTACGATGAATATTTTTAGTTCAAGAATCTAAACCAATTCCAGTTATCGGGGACGAGTTTTTAAGTTCTTCCATTTTACAGGACTTCTTAAAGATAAAAGTGATGTATGGAGAGTCACTCTTTGAGTGTGTGTTATAACCCTTATTTACATAATAAAAGAGACTGTGCATCAGCTTAAGAGTAATCATAAATGTATATTAATGAAGAAATTTTTAGACACATGAAAATGTATACCACATTGTGAAAAAATCTAAGTTATTAGTGTCGACACATTCAATACAGATGATGTTATGTATGCTAATATTATTATAAATCCTTATTGTTATTCACAGGCTTATATTAGTATTGTCATTATGAATCATATTCTGTCAGTTCCCATGAGAAAATAAAAATACATGATGGCAATACATAGTGGCAAAGTGGCATTGTCATGTTTATATTAATGTCAAGTTCAAATTAAAATTAGTTCTAAAATTAGTGGCAAAGACATTGTTTTGCATTTAAAAACAATCAGCATTCATGTTAATGTTGCTAATAAATTGATATTGAAATAACCAGCTTCAATAACTATAGACGAAATGTGTTTGTTGTCGAAGTAAATGGAAATATAATCTTTTGAAGTTGTCATTACTCAGCAATGAATAAGGAAAATGATGTGCAGACTCTTTGCTTATGAATGTGATGGTCCTGGTTCTTTTTTCTGATGACATTTATTACATTTATTTTGTCCTAGAGTTGGTTTAGCGATGTCACCCTGGGGTTTTTTGGTGGGTTTTTTTTTGGTTTTGTTTGTTTTTTTGTTTGTTTTGTTTTGTTTTTTTTCTTATGCCACAACAGTCAGGTTCAACACTTGCTGAAGGGCATAGATGGCTCTGAGATCCAAACAGAGGGTAGTCACTGGGTATCATAGGGTTGACTGAGCAGTACTTCACCTTCCTTCACCCCAGCTTCAGTTTTGGACCACATGTGGTGTCGAATTACCTTTGGTCCAGACTACTGCTAAAAATTCATCATGCTTTTTGCTTAGTTACATTTCCATTCAATTTCTTAAGAAACATATAAATGAGAACTTCTACTAAATATCGAGGGTTTATTAACATGATGACTGAAACTGTTTTCAATTCCTACCTTTCTTCTTCAGCGCTGTGTCAGTGCAGAGTTGTTTGTTGTATATATAGTACAGTCAGCATTTTTGTACTGTTTTCATCAGGTGAAACAAAGTACCCAGGGTCTGCTAATAACAAACAGAAGCCTTGCACTGTTTTTTCTCCTCTATCTTATTTTGCTTGGGCAAAAAAAATATAGAAAAATCTATGTACAAATAGGGTTTGGTATATTATTATTTCCAGACAGAGGCTAAAACAGTTGTAATATACTGTAACATACAGTGACCAACACTAGTAAGAATCAGAGTTTTTATTGAATTATGTTGTTAATTTGAAGAGGATTTAAGAAAATCTAACAGCTGATCCTTTGAGAAATATGATATCCATACAGGGAGAGGTTAATTTTGAAGGAGTTGAGTTGTATATAGATTCTCATGAACACAACGTACTTTCTATACCAAGCAGTATTTGCCGATGAACATCTGTATACACAAAGGACTTCGAATTTATATAAGAAACTATCTCTCTATACAGTCATTTAATTTGCATGTTTACTTTCCATGGATACTTCACAATTTAGATAGAGATTTTCATTCTACTTATAGAACTCGCCTTTATTTTCATAAGTATTTGGGCTTAACTAAGGATATAAAAATCTATACTATGAGAAACTATGCACAGAATGTATACATTAAGTTTTCCATCCATCTTTCTATTCCCTGACGGGAACCCTGAAGATACCCTGAAGGTTACCTTTCATTCAACCTGTGCATTACTGGTGTCACATGGGCTTTGATAAAAATACAAAAACCTGCATAGATGGAGCAACCATACCCAGTTGTTATCCCACTTCAGAAAACATATCCCACTGTCTTTCACATTAATGCAAACTCTATAGATTATTGCCTTCTCTGAGTTGAACTAAATTTAGCAGTCACACTGGTTAAAACCTCACTAATCTATGTGGGAGCAGTTATTTCAAAAAGAAGGCTAACTAGTAGTTTGCACTAGTGTATAGATGCCACAGGTAGTAAGTACACAGAAACATTTGTGAAAGATTAACTATTCAAAATGATCTAACCTTGAACTAAACAAATTCAAAGTGAGAAAGAAATGTTGCCATCAAATCCACCCAATCAGAACTGATAATTCTGTCTGCAAAGCCCTAATCTTGTTTCCTGTTCAGGAAAAGATGACCTCAGTAATGCATAGGACCCTGTTTCAGATAAATATTTTATTGGCATGATTATTTTTAATAATGGAAATTATCCCAGTAAAATCTGTTTACGAAATCAGTGAGTAAGATAGCTCAGACAGCTATTCATCCTTCAGTCTCTTTTTAAAAAGCACTTTTTTAGCATAAAAGTATAGAACTTTCTATCAATGTCTTGGGGAAAAAAAAAAAAAAAAAAAAAAAAGAAAAAAAGAAAGAGAGAACTGTACTCCAAAAAGGGTTTCAGAGTTGAATTTTCCACCTAATGTGTAGTAATAAAATCAAGGTCTTTAGGTGTATTTTCAGACTGTCTTCATTTGTGTATGGATAGCTCTCATATTAATCAGTGATGGTGCAACGTTTGGATCACGTCTGCTCTGATACCATCAAAACTGGAAAAAAAGATGTCATTTCCTCCTATTTTTTTTCTGCCCATCCACCTTTCATTTCTGGGGGATGAGAAACCATGTCTAACCCAGGGAAAAGAATGAAACACAGACAAGCTACATAGCAATCTGCAGCTTAAGTCTGGCAAGAGATCAACCTCTAAAGTGCTCCCTTTCAGAGAAGCAGCTTACCTACCTTCCATAAGTATGTGAAAGTCTGCTTCTTTTCTATGATTTGTCAACACTTGTTTATCTCATCCTACCAAATCTCCTTGAATTGAGTTGTGTGTCTGCAAAATGAATCCCAAGCTCAAACAAGCCATTGACATTCTCTGCTCCCACCCTAGAGAAGTTTCATTTTTCTGCTGGCAATGATCCATGACATTTAAATTCTGTCTTCCACAACGGGCTTACAGAAAACTAAAGAACGAACTACAGTGCCAGTGCAGGAACCATAACTTTATCACTCTGGTTTAAACCAACTAGCAAAGCCAGTCAGTGTAACGTGAATTTTTGTTTACTAGCTTATTTCTTAACTTTTTACATGGCTGACTTTCTGACATTTTGTAGTATGCCATTTTCAAGATCCAAGCATGGTCTGCAGAACAACAATAATCTCCACAATGGTGAAAGAATAACAGCCTTGAGACTATATATGAGTTTGTCAAGAACAAATTTTACACCCATTTTAATGAGGCTAGCAGCTGCTGTTTTAAACAGAAGTGAAAAGGGCAACAAACTCCCCCATCCAACCCAGGCTCTCAGTTGGCTTCTGCCTGGCCATGTTCATGGCCCCACTGGTCTGAAGAGACTCCAGAACAGACAGTCTGGCTGTCTGGTGTATTTCTTCTCACTAACTCTTAATGTTAACTCAAGGCAAAGTTTCTCTTTGATGCGTCACCTTAAGAAAGCAGCATTACCAGAAACCTTGTCTCTGGGGTCTACAGAAATTCAAGCTGTATGGAAAATAAGTCCAGACTTCTGGAAAATTAATTTCCTTGAAGAGATGTCCCATTCAATGTCACCTGATAAAGCTCCTATGATTTCATGGCAGAACTCCGAGCACTCAAGCCTTCTTCCTGCTGATCTTTAACTCATGTTTTGTATTCCATATTTTTCCTTTTACATCCAACTAAAAAAGAAATTATCTCTTGCAATAATTTATAAATCTGATGAGGACCATATAGATACAACTTTTCTTATTTCATGCAACTCACTATTCCCCTACCTCTTATATTTAACTGAATATGATTTATATAATAATAATAATGTGAATGAGAAAGATATGCTAAATGTATTCTTATAACTACAAATTCATGATTGCTCTCTGACATATGCTCTCCAGGGTTTTCCTCAAACTTGCTGTAAAAATGATGGCATTCCCATGGGGAAAGTATTACCATAAAAAAATACACTATTTTCATATGCAGCTTATGTTTATTTAACTATAGTTAAATTTGGGTATTTTTCTCATCCTGTTTCATAAATATATTTGTCTTATATGAGCTCATCCATTTCCATATTTGCTATTGGGCTGATTAAAATAGTAAGGACTCTTTAATTGTTCCTCATCTTTAACTCTTTCTCTCATCGCAACTCTGTATTTATTGGTACCTTTCTGTACCAATTCCTTTCAGCTGTGTGTTGGAACTGAAGACAATAGTGTGGGTGTGATCTGGCCAGAGAGGTATAACCACAGTGCTGCTGTGCAGAGTAATTGTTCCATGGGTTTACTACACAAGGTCACATTGCTTTTTATTGCCACTGCAATGCATTACTAGCTCCTTCCTAGCTATTTGCTAGCTGTCAGCCCGAGATCTTTTCCAGCACAATTTCACATACTTCCTTCTTGAATATCTTGGCTTTGGAAGCATTTTGGTCCTGTTCTATAAACAAAACACATTTTTCTGCCTGGACATGTGTCAGAGTATCCACTTATAGGAAAAAGAAATCCTTTAGTCACTACAGCCAGGAACATGAAAATAGTAATATTTTTGTCTGGCCAGTGAGATTTACTTGCTTTTCTCACCATTCTGCAGAAGGAGAAAAGTGTTATGTTCCATATTTCACAGACCCAACAATCCAAAGATGACACACGTTAGTTAGTACTCATCAGCTCCTTATAAACACACGCATTAATTATCAGTGAAAGATACTTGATATCATAGAAGACCTCATGCAAATTAGGCAACACTGCCTTTGCAGTTACCCTAGTCCTGTCCACCTTTCAAACTCTCCTTTATTTTCTAAGTATCTAAAGAGTTTTCAAGAGCAGAAGGAAAAGAAAGAATTGTACGAAAAAACTTGCTGACCCCTTTCTGAATGTCATGCAAGTGATTCTGAAGACAGACAAATCTCTTTTCTCTTGGTTCCTATGGAAACATCCACCTCTACTCTCCTTTATCACCATATAGCTTATTTCTCATGTCTCTAGGTATTTTCTTTCTGCTTCCCAAGATCCTTGAATTTACTATACCCTCCGTATTTACTCCTTATATGATTTGACAATTCCCTTATCATTGATAGAAGCACTCGGCAAGATTTCAAGATAATCTTTCACCCACCCATTGGTAAAATCTCCATAATTTCACTAAAGGAAATGATGGATTGTCAGAATTTCTACACAAAACTGTTCTTGTTTTAGATGTGCTTCTTCCAAGAAGCTTATGGGTGTTCACCACTTAGACTGGTAGGATGAACCACTGAAAGCCATATACAGTCTCTCTTCAGCATTAAAATCTCATGTTGCCTATGAAATTAGCAAAGGTAATAACTGTAAGCATCTACTCATGTGCATGCAGAAATGTGAAATATAGATTGGAAAGATGACATGTGGCTTCTTTTTCTAGAGCAAAGTGATACCAGTGATAGGTTCAGTACTTTAATTGTAACTTTAGAAAAAAATATAGTATCAGAATAAATCATTTTAGATGATGAGTGATAACACTGAAATCATGACTAGATCATTTCAGTACTGCTGTATTTCTCATTAAATTGAAATTAAGGGGGCACAGAAAGAAATAAGCCTTTTTCTGAATGCCTAAGACCAAAGCCTGAAACAGAGTTATCCTGTATCTACATGTGAATTATCTACATCACCTGATGAAGAGCAAATTTTATCTGATTTCAAGATAAATAGTTCTTCATGTTTTTTGTTTGTTGCACCACTTCTACCTTCCCCTAAAGAGAACTGTCTTTACCCAGGATATATCATCAATGAAAATTAAATGTGGTCTCATGAACAGTTTTTTTCAGAAAAGTCAGGGTGCAATAATACCTGAGTGCAAGTAAAAATGTACGTCTGTGAATAAAAAGAGAAAAAAGTTTTAAATTAGTTCTAATAACAAAACTGATTGCAACACCAAGTCATGAAATTATCACTAAACAGCAGTGATGGAACTGTATATTGAAGTGTGATAAGAAAGTAAGCTAAAGAGCAAGTGTTGGGCATATTTCTAAAAAAAGAAGGCCCAAGTAACCTTCAGCTTCCTTTATTTTTTTGTACTTTTTTGAATTCTTACTAGATGATGTGCAAAGATAGCAGTGTTTATCATTTTAAAACATGAGAAAATTTCAGAGAGGACTTGAGTTTGGGGGCACATAAGTCTCAAGGTTGTCTTTTTTGCCTGTGTGCTGTACCGTTATTGCACTCAGGGTACACTGCTGACAGTCACTGTTCTGCAAAAATGACAGAAAATAGGGAACCAGAGTAAGCAGTTTCACTTCTTGCACACAAAATGTCAACTTAGCTGTTATCTTATGGCCTAAGTGATTAGCAGAAATACACAATCATTTCTGAAGCTGTTTACTTTATCTGCCACAGAGGCAGCCAAATTCCCAAGCTATCTGAAGTCCTCTGCTTCCAATTCTAGGGGCTGCTTGCTTATATTAGAGATGATGCTTCAATCTCTCACAGTGATTTTGCTGCCAAATGTTTGTGTGTTGCTGTATTATTTTCTAACTCACTTCCCTTTAAGTCGTGTTCTCTTTTACCAGAAGGTTGAAGAGATCAGGCACTTTTCAGTACAAAGCCACCAATCAAGTATTTGCTGCATAATTTATACATGTGGAGAGGGAGAGACTACCTGTATAATTCCATTGTGTTGTTTACTCTACATACTGAGATAAAGTCCCTAAAGGCACTGCAGGCATACCAAAAGAAAGAAAGAAAGAAAGAAAAGAAAAGGAAGGAAAAAAAAAAAAAGTGTTTTTTCCATCTTTCTCATTCTTTTACTCCCTCATTACTTACTGGGCTTTCTTCCAAAATACTGGAGGTCAGTCTGAGGGGCTTTTTATAACTTAATCCTTAAAATCTAAATCTACTCTTGTTTTTCCTTCAACTAAAAGAAGAAAAGAATAAAACAAAAAACATTTCTCTCAGTTATAGACTTCTTTTCTGAAGAGAAAGTTGGATTCTTAGCTCCAGTGGGAATTGCATTTTCTTTTCTCTCTTCAAAATGTGTCTGGTTTTCATAAGGCCTTTAATTATCTAATATAAAATTGCCTGATTTGTCTTTTCCAATGTCTCATTTAAAGCAGAATGCTTAAATCTGCCCCCTCTGACAGACTGTAGCTAAAGTAATATTTTATTTTTTAATTCTGAGATAATTTATTATGATAAATAAATTACTTTATTATGGTACTGAATTACATTCATAATTGCTGTTATATTGGCTTCAGGGCTCATTAAAAATATATGTTTCTGTTGTAATAACTATTTTGCACCAATGTATCTTAGTACTGTGCTTTTTAAAAATATATACTATGGTTGTAATAAAATTACTGAATTTATATGCTATTTTTCACCTAGGTGGAGACAAGATCATATACAATATATACTTGTGAGAGACTCCATGGACAATCTAAGCAAGAAAAAAAGAGGGTTGACATTCTTTGGGTGGACGTGGAATAAACTCCAGTACGAGTCCTCAGACCCCTACTCTTTATGTGAAATTAGATCCAAGCACCATCTTCCACTAAAAGACTATTTGAAAATTGTATTCTCAAACATTAAAGAGAAGCTTTATCTGGGGACACCACATATGTATCAACATTCCATACTCCACAGTTTCTCAAACTGCGGTTTGTGGAAAACACGGGTTAAAAATATCACCACACCCTTCTTTGGAGGGCACAAATTTTTTCACCAGTTCATAACAGGGATATGATGAAACAGGCAATAAATCAAACTCTAAAAATGGTGTTCTATAGAAGAGAAAAGCATTTGCTGTTTATATTCACATAATGGTGAATTGAAAAACGGGTGCCATCTTGCAGAATTCCTCTCTCATAAGTGAATTTTATGCTGAAGCAGAAGCAACTGTGAGAAAAAGGAAAAAAAACACCCTCTTCCAACTTTTGAGCTTTTTTTAAAAAAGTCTTTAACAAGTGGTGAACTGTGTTTTGCTTCAGTAATAGTTGAAGAAAACGTCCATGCAGGTTTACCATTGAACAGCCACAGTGGTATTTGTTCCAGACTTGAATGTGCTTCCCACTGACTTTGATTGACAACGGAAGTCAAAGATGCCTAAGCCTTTTGTTCCTCAGGGGATCAACAAAAAACCTTTGATATATCTACGTTAGGCAGAGCAATGCCTATTTTAAAGAATTTATCCCCAAAAGTATCATCCAAACTCCAGAGCTTTGAGCTGTGCTCCCTATATAATATGAGAAAATCGAGTGCCTTAGATGTATGATCCAAAAGCTTATTCCCTTACCTTGGGAAGCAATTGGACAGTCAAAACACAAATCCAAAGGTGTACACTCTGGGTTTTCTTTCATCATGATGCCTGCCAGCCAGGACTGCCCATGACATAAGGGTAGTCACAGCAGCATTGCTTCCCTCCTAACCCTTTGTCTGAGCACGCGTTTGTGGGGTGGGAGGTGAGAAGTCATTTTGGGCCAGTCAGTTTTCATGTGGAGAGAAATATGACATCTCCCTGACATGCAAAGCAGTTCTTTAATTGCCTTAGCCAAACATGGAACCAGATATGAGGTGGTTTCCACACAAGAGTTCTTGGGGATTACACTGGACCTAAAAGTCCGTATATTTTGCAGTGCGCTGTATAAGATCAGGAAAACTCCTGGAAATAACTTGCTCAGCTGCAGGGAGCAATCTGAGTACTTTATTAGTCACCTCCTGACCAATGGTCTTAACTGGAGAAGTGGCAGAGGCCATGCTTTTGACTTTGAGGAGAGTGCCACTATACAGGTTTGGGAGCTGAGCTGAAGGGCAGCCTAGCTTGAGTCTCAAAGTAAAAGCTAAGCAGCAGCAATAATGAGCAGGATACACTTGTCCATCAATGGCAATCTAACTGCAAGCTTTTTAGTGACCGTGTATAGCGGCCAGGTCATGTTTCCTGTCACCACAAGGCAAGAAAAAGCACTCCACAAGTCCTGCTCTGCGCTGAACAGTCCTCAAGTGACTCAGGCTGCAGATTTCTGCTTCCTTAGCAATTACATTCAGAAGTGTTCCCCAATTTCTATCTTAAAAGTCAGTTGTCAGTTCCAATTGCCAGTTCTTCCCTTCCACAACTTTTCAGTTAATGGACTGATTTCTGAACTGACCTGGAGTTTGCTTAACCATAATAAGAAAATCCATTCAAAATAGAATGTTGGGCAATCTCTAAGACAGCTGATAAAATCTCTCCCCTTGCAATGACTGAAGCATCAACATGTGCAGAAAGCAAGGAGACTTTTTAATGTAATTGAAGTATTAGCCTTGGAAGCTGGGTTTTGGTAATAAGAAAATGGCTCTCTCCCTGGCAGTCTTAGGGCAAAAGGTATTCAACGTGATTACATTGCCAGCAAGAAAACTGACGTAACAAGGTTTTCTGGCTTTATAACCTGTATTCACTTAAGTAGAAATCTAACTGCTAGCCTGCTGAAAATTGCCTGTTTAGTGATACTCAGTGGTAACTGTTTTTTAATACAAATGTTTATAGTAGTCATTAGTTTCAATATATTTCCTATTTGCTTTTGCTAGTTGAGGTGGTTTTGTTTGTTGAGATTTTTCATTATCCTTTATTCCAAAACTTGAGTCTCACCAAGTCAGAGTCTCAGGTTAAAACAATTTATGATCAGATTTCATCATGTTATAATACCTCTCTACCTTTCTCATATGGCCAGATTAACAGACCTCTCTTAGAAACTGATGGTCTGAAAGACATTAGGTGGATTATTAGGACTCCAGATTTGCAGATAGAAAGGCTGGGGTTTCATCCTCCCAACCCTCCAAAGACATCAATTCTTCTAAATCATTTAGTAAAAGAGAGCTTTGACTGATTAGTATTTCCTAGGATTTTAATTTATAGAATCAGACCAGTGGAAGAAGATTTATGTTAGCAATATGGATTTCAACAGTTTAATGATGGTATAAAATTCCTTTACACCATTTTCCTAAAAAATGCTTTGGCAAAAAAAAAAAAAAAAAAAAAAAAAAAAAAAAAAAAAAAAAAAGAAAAAGAAAAAGCAGAACTAATAAATATTTAGAAATAAGCAGAAAAGAAGAAAATGCAGCTTGCTAAAGCAATTGCTGAATGTGAAACTGAGATTCCTAAACTATAATTTTCAAGTAGCATGTGCCACTGACCCATTAGCATGCACAGAGTACTGCTCACCACCAGGTCTTAAGGGTGATATTCTTACAGGAGATTTTCACTACAGCCAGTCTTCTGAGGGAAAATTTTAAGTGACTCAGCACCCATTCATTTTTTATTCCTTGGATTCTCTGATAAGTAGCAGTTTTGTGATATGGATATTTGTCAATTAAGAACCTGGTGGAAATTACCAAGATCTTTCACACAAATCACATAGTTCAAGGCAAAGACTTATTTCCTGGTATTTTCAATAGTTAAATTGTGCTAAAGTATAAGATGAAGTTTTAAAAAGACAGAACTCTATTCAAGTGTTGTCAACGAAATATCTTTCTCTTCTTTGTAGTTAGTTAGGGTTAGCTTTGAAATCTCATCAAGGTCAAGTATTTCTGATGAAATTTGAAGAAGAGATTCACAGGCAGTACTGGACTTTTAAAAAATATTATATATTATATAGATACACAATAATATTATAATATTTAATATTCTCTTGGTTTTATATGATTCTGGGTTTGGGCATCATTTTTCCATAGACCATTTTAAACTTTGAAATGGAAAATCAAAACGTTACACAGATCATTCTGAAGCTGCTGTTGAAATGATTTCCAGCTATATCAAAGACATCTAAAGCATACTTTGTAAAATATTCTAGGTACAAAATAGCTAAAATATTTTGGTGTAATGATCAACATTCTGAGTTGGTGAACTGACTGGTAAAGCAGTTGGTGGTTGATGTGAGAAGCAGCTCCAGCACATATAAATGTTAATGTTGTTGAAAAATATGAGAATGAAGGGGCATGCAGTTTCTACTTTATAAATACATAAACTTCATTGACATTGTAAGAAAAAAGTATTTGAACAAATTTTCCCTTCCAGTAAGCTTCCTCTGTCATATCTACCTTAATCTACTAGTGTGAAACCGCAAGACCAGGTATTCAAAAAGGAAAATTTCTATTAGATGTCATTCTAAATGGCTTAGAAGTTCTTCAAAAACTCTTCTGCAAGCATCATCTCATTTTAAATTAAAACCCTGTTTGTCTGTCTTTTCAGCTGAGATGAAGGAAATTACACCACTTATTAAGCATCTCTGGCCTCCAAAATAAACCTTTCTAGAAAGAGACTGGTATTGTAATCTGCTATGCCTTATGAAAATTATATATTTCCTTAATTTTGAAAAATAATGGGCATTCTTCTTCCTAAAAGGATTTTAGTGATGCTGGAAATCGCCCCTGCAATATAAAGTAGAGGCCAGAAGCTCAGCTAATGTAAAGATTTTTAGTTCCATCAAATTCAAAGTTGCAAGCCAATGTACACCAACCATGACTGCAGTAAAGCTTTATGTTAAGCTTCATTCTAATTGTTCAAATGAAAGGATGAAGATATGATGGATCCAGATTGTTCCTTCCTAGCATTGTCAAGATTGTGTAGATATTGGCAATACAAGTCTGACCAACCATCTTAACAAAGAGAGATTTGTCTAAATCAAGTATGTGTGTGCTTTGCAGGCCTGTCTCAGAGAAGATGGCAATTTCCTCTTTCCCTTTTTCAGCACTCTTTATGCATAGTCTTATGAAAAGCTATAATATTCCCAGAGACATAGAAAAGATCCAGCTAGTCTTACTTAGAACTGAAAGTTTCAAGGTTAGTCTTGAGGGACATTATTACACTGCAGGTCAATAATGCCACATAACCTTTGCCATGCCTCCTGAGGGCAAATACACATATTGTAATACCCCATTCTGCTCTGCTAAAGATGAAAGCCTTTGGAAAGGCTGGCTTAAGGTTAGGAACTGTATGAAGGAATTCCCCCAAGGATGCTCTGTTCGGGGACCAAGCTCATGTGGAACAGCAGCAAGTTTGTCTCCCCTGAACCTTGCTCTGTGAATCCCTTTATCTTTGAATCAAAGGTACTACAGGAATTCTTGCCTCTAACAAAAGATGACAAAAGGTTTTAGATCCATGCTTCCCAGACTAGGGAAGCATGTGAGTCTTCTCTGCTCATAAACACTACCTTTCAAGGCTGAGAAAGAAGACACTGCGTGGGAGGGTTCATTTGGGGTGGGGAGGCCAGTCTAGGTGGGGGTTTAGGTTGGGGATGGGGATTGAGTTCTATTCAGTTTAAGACTGACTATGTTCTACTCCATTTTGAAGTTTCTCAGATAAGCATAATAATTGCTCCAGGAATTTTTCAATGGAGAATCATTTCCATTTTGTAATGCACTTGTTTCAACAACCCCAGAGCCCTTATCTTAACCTTCTGAACTAGAATGACCATACTAGAATTTGCTTCAGTGACAGGCTAGTGTGATAAACTCAGTTTTTAAGTAACAGTCTACTACATTATAGCAGTGAAATTAAGAATAACCATTTGACTTACTGAATCATAGCTGAAGGAAGTACTTGAAATCTAGACTACATTTATTGTGATTTGTGCTCATAGTTTCCTTCTTATTTATTGTGCATTTTTGGCAAATCAGGATGTCACATTTTCTTTCCAGATAAAAATTATTCCATGATACTGAAAATTAGAAATTATTTTTAAATTGAAGGGAGCAGAAAAAATCCTGCCTTCCCTCACAAGTCCATGGAAAATCATGGTAAATTAACATCCTCTGTCTTCTCCTAATAGCAGAATACTTGCTGCAAATTTAACCTTCCTATGTAGGCTGCATTGCTTAAATTCTAAAATGCTTGGATCATGGGTCCATTTTCACTGATAGGAACCAGAAAAATTAGCAGAGAAAATCATATCTTCAGGTGACATAAATAAATTGCACTGAGCTGAAGTGTGTTGTTCTGTACTGATCTGAACAAATTTCAAATCTGGTTCTTTAATGCGTAGGAGGAAATGTTCAATAGTTCAAGAAGCTTATATTGCAACAAACCTTTCTGATTTGGCTGTAAGAAATCTATTTCAGAACCAGTGTGCTTCCAACTATCTAGTTTGACCTCAAAAGTTAATAACAGTGCATTGCACTCCCATAGTAGAGGGTTTAAAAATAATTAATCATTTTGAAGGAGCACTGTTGCCATATTTTTTTGTGGGTTTTTTTTTTTTTTTTCTCCCCATCTACATTCCCTACCAAAGGATTTGCTTTCAGATTTAGAAGAAATCCAAAATCTAAACTACTTTTCTTTTTTCTCTGCTGTTGCAATGTCCATTTCTTTCTTGGTTAAAGTAAGGTGCAGCTTTAATGCTTTCCCTAGAATCAAGCACACTCACAGAAACAAGAATAAGGATCATAGCTAGAAAACAGAGACAGAAGATGCAAAGACATGTTGATAGAGTTTTGCATTTTCTTGTCCAACTTTAAAGAAGTGACAATCTGCTCTTAACAATATGTGTATTTTTTATCAGGATTAATTGTTTTCAAATTGTTTTTAGGCTCACTCAGGCACATTCTCATTTTCAGGCTGCTGATCATTGCATCAGGACTATTACATCTCAAGTGCTGAGTGTTTGTCACCTAATCATCCCTTCTCCACACAGTCCTAGCACTGTACCTCAATTCATCAATTTGGAAAACTTGTTCCACGATTCCCCATCTCCAAACCAGTCCTTCATTCCACAGCTGAACCCACTGCAGGTAGAGTCTTGCACATCAGAAACAATTAAACTCAAGTTTCTTTAGTGGCTCAGTGGGACACAAGCAGGCTCAGCACTTCAGAAAAGAAGGCCACTTATTTAAGCACCTAAATGCAGATTTAAGTCCTTATTGTTAAGAATCTAGGCTGCAGAATATGAGCCATTTTCACAGGGACACCCTGGCCCCTTTTTCATTGCCCTAGCAAACAAAGCAGCTGTAAATCCAGCTGGGTTTATGGTGGTATTACTGGAACAGGAGAAAACGACCAAAGAACACCAGCGAACCTGTCCATATATATCAAACGCCTCAACATTGTCATTTTAAACCGTCAGATTTTTCAGATAAATAAATTTGTATATATAATGTTGGTTGTATAATGGACAAGGACTGTCAAAGAAAAAATTCTTGCTTTCTTTGCCTTTCCACTACTGAAATCTTGGCTTTTCTAACAAGAATTTGCTTTCCTGAGAGCCACCTGTCTAGAAGTTCTGGTTGCAAAACGATGGCGATATATAAATGATTTCCCCGTCAAACGCATGTTATAAGTAGATAGCACAATAGACACTCTCATCATCACTAGTCAAAGAGCACATAGAGAGTAACACTGCACTTTTTCAGCACCAGAAAAGGTGCCTGTATAAAGGTATCACAGAGCATTCTGCCATGGAGATGGAAAAAACAGGTCTGTCACACAGCTGAAGGTTTAGTCTGCCATACTTAATCTCCTTCCTATGATAAAGGGTGTTCATGAACAGTTATATGTGCTGTCTATATGGAGTCACACTCTGAGAAATAATCCCTCATTTTGCACTTGCCTGACACCATCTCTCCATCAGTTGTTTGCACCCATTTAACTATTCCCATTTATCCTGTGCACACAGGGAGGCCTGATTTGATGAGTGTATTCATGACACACAGAAAAATTGCAGGTGAAAACTTTTAATCTGACCAGACCTTTGCCTTGTTGTGCATCACAGCTGGCAGACAGTCCTGCCATTGAACACGTCAACTCCAGAGTAAGAAACTGGTTAGGAAGTAATCCAAATCACAGAGCTATACATTGAATTGCAATAGACATATACTGACTGCATAATTGGTATATTCTGTACTGGGAGCAGATACTTCACAGTTACTTCATTTTTCTCTTTGATGCAACCCTTCCCTGAAGAGTATTTCAGTGCAAATATATTCACAATAGAAAAAATCATAATAAATAATAAGTAGTAATAAATCACATATGAAACATTAAAAAGTTATAACAAGCTGCATGATTTTCTGGAAATGTATTCTCAGTGCAATATACTATGAGAGGCATTAAAGAGATAAAAATCTATTTATGCTAATTATTTCTGTCACTAGTAGGGAAGCCAGCTGGGAATCATCACAAACATAGATATGGCTTGTGTTTTCTCCCCTAACGGTGCAATTCTCTCCATGCAATGGCCTTCCCAAGGGGCCCCGTGAGTCACCAGGACTGCTAACAGCAGCCAGCACCTACACTGTATGAAAATCTCCTTACAGCTTTAGCTACAAATCACAACTTTTGTAGTTGCTCCAATTGCAAGCAGGATGTTTCCGCTTGTTTTTAAAACCAATCTGATAATTTTAATTTTTTTAAAGCCATCAAAATCAAGCAATTTTTTCACTTCAGCAGAAAGAAGTTGGCGTACAATCACGACAGCATCACTTTTTGATAATACCACTACAGTTTTCTGTCCTGCTTTTGCAGTTTTCCTTCAACTAAGATTTCCTCCATAAGCATACTTCTATTTTCATTCTTTTTTAAGCCCAACCATCTCTTTCCTTGCAGATAAAAGAAGGATTGGTGTGAAAATATTTCCAACTCCCTCAGCTGCTGTGATAGTTTGTGCTAACTTCCTTTTCGTCCGTCACTGACCCAAAGAGCTGGAATCAACACAAAAAACCGTTCCTTTTATCCTTCTCCTGGCCATTCCTCTGATATGTCTTCTCTACCAGAGGCAGAGATGGTTCCCTGTGCAGGAGATTGACATCTACCAAGTGTACTCAAAAAAAGGTAGTATTTACACAATGCAGACAGTAGGAAATGTGTGAATTTCAGTATCAACACACAGCAACCAAATTTCTGGGTAAGTAGAAAGTGTCAATATAAATGACTTAGTGCTGTGTGCCAGCCACACCAGACACCAGTGATAGGTACTTTGCCTTGGCCATAAACATCTGTTTAGTGTTCTGTACTGTGAGGTGGCAGGGTTTGGGTCCGAATTTTGATGGATTGCAAAAACTCTCATGAGGCAGAGCAAGAACAAAAGGGCACTTATTAACATAAAAGTAGCATTCATGGGTTGTGCCAGGGCCCCTTCATTTATTCAAAGATAGAACTAGAAACAGTTCCTTCCCCACAGATACAGTAAGCCATGGTCCTGATTTACAGCATGTCTGCAGTAAAGTGGCCATGTGCATGTTTTATTCCCACTGTAAATGTGAAGTTCAAAAGGATGAGGAGGGAGAGATACATCTTAAAAGTTAGCTATATGTTTCAACGTGGGCTATAGGATATTCTTCACCTTGAATAATACTTTATTGTTCAATACTGCTGGAATGAAAATGCATTGCTAAAATTTGGAGAGATAGATAGATAGATAGATAGATAGATAGATAGATAGATAGATATACACATATGTGTATATATATACACACAAAGTGCATACATGAGCAAGCCAATTGGTAAACAGGGGGAAAAAAAATTGTGCCGTCTATAATTCCATGAGCTGTATTCAAAATATCCCTGATATTTTGAAAACTCAGCTATTAATAGCTATATGTATATTTAATAATATGCTCTGGTTATCGCATGTTAAAAAAATCCAAGTCTTCTTTTTGACAGTAAAATTGCCATAAATTTACTTGTTTGACTTTAGGGAAAGCTGGGGTCCGAAATAGCAGTGGTGTCACAGGTCAAATCTCTTCCAGTATGTGCCTGCTAGTTAGCGCTGCTGACCATCAGCTGAAATTCTGGGGACAGGATGAATGGTGAATTGAATTTCTTCTTTGCTCTCTTTCCCTAACGCATGTGTGGCATCACTAGTTATATTCTAGGTAAGGTATTCAGTGCATTGAAAATGCACAAAAAAGATAATGCTGATTAAAAAAGAAAGAAAAAAAGACACTCAATAAGACTGTCTAAGCAAATCTAAACTCTTCTGGGGAAATACTAATTTGTGTTTTAAACATTTTCAAAATGTTGAAACATTAATCTATGTAATTTCTTAATTTTTTTCACATTATTTTGAAACACAAAATTACAGTGCAAAATAGGAATAATATTATGCCTAGGTTCCATAAGAATAATATTTTATAATTATTTTATATTTTAAAACATTCTATCTATCATTTTATTCCTCAAGTTTTACATAACAAAGTTTTGGCTTAAAGTTTGTGATAGCACATATAATTCCAAATTTAAAAGGAGAGTTTTAGGAGTGAGTTCAATCTTCATTAATTTTATGGGCACAGTTTATAAAGTAGAAAAAATACTGAATATTCAGAATAAATTGAATTAATTTTTTTCTTGCCTTTTCCTGCTTAGAATGGGCATTTAGCAATAACATAATTATACATTTTAATACAATCTATTACAATCCTAACTTTGGTATAATACATATATAATGCTACAGCTCTGATTTTATGATAAACCATCCAGCTTTTTCAGCTGTGATATGATATGTGCCAACCACTGCTGGGAGAGGCTGCCTAAAGGAAAACTTATTTCCTGGCAAAATCATCAGGAATTAGCCTGATAAAAAATGGTGCATGAAAAAATTATGTTGGAGGAGAAGTGGTCTTTTCATGTCAAATTCTGCTGTTGAAACATCTTGATAAAATGCAGTTTTCTGTGAAGTTTCAGTGAAATTCAGTTTCACTGAATCCACAGCCTTGACCTTAAATGTTATTTTGTATCACACCCATATATGCATTGTGGCTCCATTTCTCCTCAAGAGAAGTTAGCCTGTTCACAGAAATACACGTACCTGAGTACCTCTAGTTTGAAGGGATGTCTATGCTTTTAAAAGTCAGTCACCCTTTTCTGCAACATGTGGGAATTTTCCCAGCCTAAAACATGTGAGTGGCAACATAAATAAATGTTAACATTAAATTCAAATATCATTGTTCCAATGTATGGAAAGCAAAAAGCTATGTCTTGTTCTCTGCTTTAAGTCTACACATAATAAATGTCTCCTATGGACCAATGTTTATAATAAGAATATTTCCAAATCATTGATGATCAGAGCACAGGGCATCTCTCCTATGAAGACAGGCTGAGAGAGCTGGGCTTGTTCAGCTTGGAGAAAAAAAAGGCTCTGAGGAGACCTTAGAGCACTTTTCAGTACCTAAAGGGGCTAGAAGAGAGCTGGAGGAGGACTTTTTACAAAAGCATGTAGTGACAGGACAAGGCAGAACAGCTTCAAACTGAAATGGGAGTAGATTTAGGTCAGATATTTGGAAATTTTCTACCGGAAAGTTTCTCTGCCCTTAGCAGTGGGATTGGAATTATAATGGATCTTTAAGGTCCCTTCCAACTCCAATCATTCCGTGTTTCTATGATTGTAAATTCCTGTGATTTGGGGAGTTCATATGGTTTACTGCCCTTATCCATTGAGGTGATTTTACAGCAGTTGTGATGGGCAGCTGGCAAGAAACAGAGAAGCTGTGTAGCTTTTATTTGACTAATTGACATTGCAGGAAAGCTTTGGAGGACATAGACTTCCTTTAGTTTTTTTATCCAAACTGAGCATTGTATTGACAGCTTGAACGTTTTGAATGGATGCAAGTTAATTAACTACCATGGCAGTGAGTAGACGAAAACCTGTTTCCTTTAACAAAGAAACTTTAAAAGAGCCTTAGTGCATCTTATTGCCTAACAGAAACATCTACATAATTTCTAAGCCATCTATCAAACAGGCATCTGAATGCTAGCCAGAGTTAAGCGAGCTACATAAAAAATGTTAGACTATGATTATACTCATTTCATGACAGGAAACTTGTTTATTAATATGGGGTTTTTAAATGCCACTCCACAAGTTAAAAGCTTTATGCACATTAAAATACAGCACATATTTCTACACTGGATTTTAACATATATTATTCAGCACTTGTTACCTAATAAAGTGTTACTTGTTCCTTCAGTGAATGTCTTATTCTCTGTAACTACAGATTTTTGGGTTTGGAGGAAGAAGAGAAAATAATGACAGATCATAAGATATCTTAATTCTACCTCATGAAACTTTTTAACAATACTTTCCCTGTTATAAGGGCCTTAGAAAAAGAAAAATGCTCAGTTTCACTGGTAAAATCTTGAACAATATTCAGTTTAATATTGAGGCATATAATTATTTTTTTTCTTCTTTTCTCTTCTGCTCATTTTTAGTTCTTGAATTTATGATAATCAGCTCTGTTTCTTTCTTTATATTTGCATTCTATTTTTGTAAGGGATGCTGTCTTGGAGCACTGATGTTCAAAACTGAAGGGTGCCAGACCCAAATCCCACGCTGTGCGGTAGTCTGAAAGATTATCTTCCACATTACAGTGATTAAATTAGACCAGACACTACCACAGACCCTGATGTGCTTTCAGTTAATACTTTGAAAGGACAGAAACTGTTCCCAACTGCTTCAAAATTGTCCAGCACAGAGTAGCTGCTGTGTGGGCTTTTATCCTCCTACAGATAACGTCAAGCATATCTACTGCTGTGTGCATTCTGCTGCCTTGATAAGAGGAAGAAGAAAGCTTTCCAGGACCACAAGACATAGCTAAAACTAGAGCTTTCTCTCTGGCAGATTTTTTGGATTAAAATAATATTTTGTTAGTTTTAGAGATAGTGAGGCCATAAATGTGTTTGGACTCTGGTTTTTTTTCTGGAGTTCCTGCTAGAAAAGTCTATGCAGCTGTAATGCATTTACGTTACATTAGTCTTAAACAACTAGAAACACAACCACAGTCTACAGTGACCTTAGAGATAGGACAGATAATTACTGTGCAATGACTGAGAAAACTTCAGACAGTAAAGTTGTTGTCTTTACAGTTAGCGGTGATAATGCAGCATATTTAAGTTATGTAATAGATCTATATGTCAAATTAATCTTTTCCTCAGCACAACCCTAGGAAAGCACCTCTGTTTCTATGTACCCTCTAAAGTACATCCCTCTCTGAATCATCAGTCCATGTTATTACTAGTCTTCTGCATTTACTCTGTAACATTATGGAAGATGGCTTAAGTAAAGCGACCTGAAGCACTGCAGTCCATTTCATGGACTTGAAAACACCACTGGAGGCAGAGGAAGGAAGCAATCTATTGCAAATGCCCACCTATGCTTTTATCATTATTATTTGGTTTTGCTTTCCTTTATTGCTTTTGTTTGGGGGTTTTTTAAATGTAGTTTTCTTCTAAGTAGATGAAGGCACTTTGATGAAGAACATGAACTGGTTGTGTACTCTCAAATTAAACACGAAGTGAGCACAGCAGGAAGACAAATATCCATATTAGGAGGCTAGAATCCACAAAGAACCTATCTTGTGACTGATGTTTTGTCTTGATCCCATGTTTTCTTGGCAGTAAGGGCATGTATTAAGTATTGCTAAGTGTATGTTTCCAAAGTCCTCGCAACAATTAGATATATTTGCTTGAGGAGATTTGAAAGGCTGGGGGAAACTCTTTGCTGTTGTTTTGGGATTTTTATTTTTGTTTTAACCAGCAAGGCTTCAGTACCCTGCTTAGGAGCCTGGTGCCCCAGCCTGCAGTAGCACAGCTTAGGCAAAAGTCGAACAGAGAAGTGGAAGAGGACAGAAATGGTCAAGGGAAGAAGAGAGCTCAGCAGAGTAACACAAACATAAAGTACAACAGGAGTCTATGGGCTCGTTTCTGGCATCCAGTGCTTGGTCCTGAAGGTGCCATCTGGCTCTGCAAGTTCCTCTCACCCAGTGACTCCCTGCCTACCCTCAAAGCCAGTGCTAACATGGCCCAGCCACCCTGGGACCAGGACATTGTGAGAGGGTTATACAGGATGACCTGCTGATCCTCTCTCCTCCTTTTTAGCTCCAGAGCTTGATTTATTTCCAGGTTGTCTCCAGACCTATCCCATCCCTACGGACCCACAGAGTGATCAGGACTTGGGCTGACCCTGGTACTATCACTGGACCTGTTCTGCTCTTCTTGCTGGGGTCCCACGGGACTGCATCCTGTGTGTGTGAGGGCACTGCCATGCTGGCCACACTGTCACCCACACACACAGCTCTCCACTGCTGCTGGTGCAGCTGGCTCTGTTGTTCCCTGATGTCCTGCTTCCCAACAGCTTTAACAGATGCAACAGGTCTAAGTTACGCCTGCTGAAGGCTTGTTCTTGTCTGTGCAGTCCTCTCCTTTACTCACAAGCTATGGTACTTTTCTAGCTGTTATAGAGCCCCTCTTCCAGCTATCAAGGCAGCTCCAATAAATCACTGGTTTTATTGGCGTATTTTGGTTTAACCTTGGTTTTGATGTGAGGGTCAAGATAAAGCGGAGTTATTAAGGTCAGCAAGTCACTTCTTAGATCCCCTTAGCTGCAGTGAGAACCTTCATTTAAGGCTGAATAAAAGTTCCTATGCAGGTATAAAAGTTCTTTAGTCCCTAACTCAGCTTAGTCCTGAATCACAGAAATGAACTGAAGAAAGACTGACTGAATTTATCAACTGATGATTATAGTACTAGTACTTCCGTTCAAATTAGTATTTCATTAGTAATTCAAAATAAATCAGCTGCAACAAGAACTCATAAACTACCACCTAGGTAGAAAGTTAGGGCAGTAATACATAAGCAAAGACAGCTGGATTAATAAATGCTTCTGAAAAGACAGTTCAAAGTCTTTTAAATTAAAAGTAAACATTATTTTCCCTTTTTTTTTTTTTTTTCTGCTATACCTCTAACTAAACTTGATCTAAATTCATAAACTATTCCAGTCAAACTTGGAATTATATTGAGCAGCAAATAAAAAAAACTATTAAATTTCTCCTCCATATTTTCAAGGTTTTAGAGCTACTGAAATAATCCTTCATAGATACACCCCCCCATAAGTGAGACTTTCTTCTCCAGCAGTAGCCGCATTTGGCAGCTGTGTTAAACCATTGGCAAGGACTCTGGTACATGATTCCTTCTCAAGTAAGCTGAGGAAGTTATTTCCCCAGCCGCTATCCCCTGCTTCCCCTACAAAAGATTGTTACAGGGGCAGCAGAGCAAGTAGTAGGTCCACTCCTGTGAGAAGACCGACTTATAGCCAAGAGAAGCAATCTCACTTTTCACGTATTTCTGTTTTAAACTTCAATCACCAAGCATACATATCCCTTGATGAACTCAGGCAGTAACTTCAGCTGGGGCTGATATCTGGGTTTGTAATCTTTCCAGTCACAGTTCCAAAGTCCAACACAAGTTCTGTAGGTAGGGCAGGATAATTTCACATCATCAAGTAAGCTAGCTAAGAGAAGGTAATGCTCTTCAAGTGAGACAGACACTGATCATTTGTCTACTTCTATCTAGTTTTCACTGGTGTTCAAGTTAGTTCTTATTTTGCATGGCAAGGACTTGGGACCTTCCCAGCCCTTGTGGGCAACCACCACACCTTCAGCTGAGTTTGCTGAACAGCATGAACCTGAGCAGACAATGATCTTCTACTTTCTAATGTGCCAGCATTCCTTCTTGAATGACTGGAGAATAAGCTAGTTCGGAGTCAAAGTAGCCATTTAAAAATAATAATAATTCAAAAAACAAAACTTTTGGAGGGATTTTTCTCTCTGAAATATTTCATCCTGAAGTGCATACAGATGCAGGTGCCAGTGAAAGAAAAGGAGCGGAAACATCTTTCAGGAGTTGCCAATAAAGGCAGAACCATGGACACGCTGAGTTAGACTGAAATTGTCACAGGATTGTCCCCTCTAGGGACAGTAATTTCCAGCTGCAGGCTCTAGTCTCTTAAAAAACCAGTACTTCAGTCACTTGTAATTCTGTGACCATAACCTGAGGTTAATGGCTGACATTAACTGAGTCATGGTTAATGTCATAAGATAGCTGGCATTCAGTGTAAATGACAGCAATTTTAGACAATGTGTGTTTGAGACAAGTAAACATTTCCAGTCCAGGTCTCGATTAAGTTTTTTGTTTAGTAGCCACGATAAAACACCCTCACATATTTATTAATGAGGCTGATGGATATGAGCACTAATGAAAATAGACGGGTAGGTAATGAGGGAGGTACAGTCAGAACATGGGATTAAAGTCAGGTACAATTAAAGTTCAGCTCCCTAGTCAAACACAGACTCCTTTGGGGCCCTAAGTAAATAATTTATGCACAGCCTCTCAGTTTTTAAAGAGAGGATAATAATATTCATTATCTTCACACGTACTTCATGAGAGTATGAGCAGTTTTGCTGTATTTTTTTCCCTTAATTCTCAGAAGTGCCCTGTAGATTACCAATATCATGATTACAATACTGAGCAGCGCTGGAGACAAACAAATGCTGCTGAAGTTTCTTCACAGAGCTCTACCAACATATTGCAGACATCTTTAGCCCTTATCAATTATGGTATTCCACTCTAAGCTTAAGACAAGCTGCCAGGAAAACACCTGCTACCTGTAGGAGTGATGCCACATCATGAGACAATGTGTGCCTCTCTAATGCAGAGCTGCCTTTAAAGACCACATCTCTGGGAGTGACTTGAAAGACCCAGCAGACAACGGCAGCACAGATGTCAGATGTCCAGTAAAGGAGAAAGCAGAATACCTGTCCTACCAAAGGCTGTAAAAGAGAACCAAATAATGCAGAGAAATTGCAGGGTAAGGAGAGGAAGGAGGGAGTTAGTGAGAGGGAGAGAAACTACTGCATCAAGCCATCTGGATTAAAACCAGATCCATCACTCTAAATTGGTGTTTGAGTGCTGAGCAAATGAGCTAGAGGAAGAAGAAAATCAGTGTGTTTGTATAGCGGCATCGTAGGGTGTCAAGGAAGTGCTGGTTTACATTCTAGGCAGAGGAAAGTCTGTGCACAATCTATTATCTCTGGCTTCTATTATGAAGCTGTTACTAAGGAGTGAAGTGTATTTTGGGATATCCCCATGCACATGTACTGCTGACCAAGGTCTGCATTACAACCTATCCAGAACTTAGGCAGCAGTTAGTAATTAAATCTTAATGGTTAGCTGCTGAGATGAAAACACTTGGGACAGAAGAAACTGAAGTTTAAGAGGCTCCACTCCATAGAAAGAGAGTTCAGAGCCAGGAGGAGTTACCACAGGCAGAATAAAAATATGAAATGCAGGGAAAATAAAAATTAAATTTAAAAAGGCATTAAGAAAGTAAAGAAAGAAGATCCCTGTGGAGGACAAGCCAAACAGGAGTTAACACATGAGCTGCAGAAGCAGCTTAGGTTGTCACATAATGAAGAGAAACTCACACTGGGAATATAAAGAGGAGTTGTTATTTTAGGCAGGTTTGAAGATTTTCTTGCTCTATTTAGCAGAGAATAAAGATAATTTGTTTACAGCACCACATGCACCTGAGAAATGAGTTGCAGCTCAGCATGTTCATGCTAGATAAAAATTGGGAAAGGGTAATCTGAAGTAAGGACAAATCTCAAGGACTAAAGTTAATCCTAGAACTACACAGATTTTGTTCAGATTTCAAGGCTTAAGGCACACATACTCTAGTGTCTGGCCAATGTCTAGCCAGGCAGCTTAGCCAGATCTAAGACACAGGGGCTATTTATATATCTACATACCTTAAAAACCCGAGCTTTCACCTTGCCTTGGTATAGAACTGAACTGTCTAGGGACAGAACTGTCCCTAGACCACGCTTCTTTGTGTATCAAAGTTTGTCCAGAAAACAGGTGAATCCTTGCAGGGAGCAATCCATTTCTCTTCTTTCACAGCATTTTCTCCACAAGTAATCTGGCTTTTGATGATAAACCTGATGGTCATCTTTTAAATGCAAAAAGCATCAAATGCATTTCAGAAACTTTTTTTGCTCTGTTTTGTTATGCCTGCAGCATTATTCCAACTGGAGTGAAACTGCTGTTAACTCAGGTGCTTGGACTCAACTCTCTGTGAGAAGAGATCCTGCAAAGTTCACAGCTCCAGGATCAAAAGTGAAATCACAGAATACCTGGGGTTGGAAGGGACCTCTGGAGTTCATCTAGTTTAATCATCCTGCCAAGGCAGGGTCACCTACAGAAGGTTACACAGGAATGCATCCTGGTGGTAGTGGAATGTCTCCAGCAAGAAAGACTCCAAAAATGAGAGGGAAAGTGCTATTTAAAAGCACCTCTCTCATCAACCATGCCAGTCTAAGACTGGGAGGGGATGTGGAGGAAAATTTTTCCCCACAAGGATATACTTACCTCTGTAAAACTGAATAATTACTGCTATATGCTCTATTATCCTTCACTTTTTTTTTTTTTTTTTTTTTTTGCTTTACACTCAAATCTGGTTGAAATTACCAAAAGGTTTGACAGTTTGAGGGAACACTGCAGCCATGTAACCTGTACTGCCTTAGAAATCTGGTTACAAATATCCTGAAATTATCTTCTCAAGGATGTATAGTGAATCCTAATTCATATTCTTTCTTCAGTTGGACCTGTATCAAAATAATTTTTATACGGTAAAGATTGCTGGTTTGTTCCTCATTCTAGTTTCTATTTCACTTAACCTACTAAGCTCAAGGAAAGCTCAGTCCAGTTACAGCAGAAGTTGAAAAACACCAGTTGTTTCACTATCTTTGATAGTGTTCAAAATTACTTAAGGAAGAAATAGTTAATGCCATATCCCAGACTAACCCTGCATTCTCAGGAAAACCCTCTGTTTGGTGATTTTCAGAGACGATAAAAGGGAAAAAAAATACTGTGAGCAAGTTGGTTTTTCACTTAAAAATCCATTACTTTCTTCAGAAAGCAGCTCTTAAAATCAAAAGAAGAATCAGCTTCTAAAATCAAATTGGAGACAGACCCTACTTCTGAACCTGTCAGCTTGCAATATCTCAGAACAGAAAATCCTTGCAGCCCCGGAGTCATCATATCATTCTAGCTCGATTCCCTCTGGAAGCAAGGCTTGAACAGTTCCACTGTGTACAAGTGTGTATATACACATTTGAATCCTGTGGCTCACCTCAACTGTGAAGAAAGGTAGAAAGTGCGAAGATAATTTTCTACAAGTTTCTCTGAAACTGGCAGCAGGGAGAAACTCTCTGCATGCACTGGCAGATCCGAGAGACACTTCCAACATCAAAGCTCACTTTATCAGACTTCAAGTAATCCACACTGCAGGATCACTGCAACAGAGACCTCAATTAGAGCTCCTGAATAATTAGAAGATACAAAATTGTTAGCAAGAGGTCCAGCACTCTCAGAATAACTTGTTAAAAGTCAAATAGCACCATAGATATGCAAACAGTTTGAGCATCCTCTGCTTCCTTTCCCATTGCAGGTTGGAGTACTGCCAGGGGAAAAAAAAAAAAAAAAAAAAAAAAAAGACCAAAATACCAATTTAAGAACTTCAAGCAGGTTCTAAATTTGTGCTTTTGTGATTTGAAACCATGTGGTGCTCCCAGATGTAAATAAACATATTTTTAGCACTATGTTTTATTTCCTTCCTCCCAAATGTGATATAATAGTAAATGGTCAGAGTCTATAAAGTACGTGCAAACTTTTGGAGACATAGGGAAGAGCATGGGGTTACTGGAAACTGCTGGTCAAATTACTTGTTCAGAAAAATACATCCCAGACAGATGTATGACTCATATCCACTGCCATCTGTTAGACGGAAATAAGCCATCTTTGCCTCATTAAGGTAGAAATGATCCTCTTTTGTAGTCAAAGATGACCTACTGACCTGGACCCCAACAGTTCAGATCAAGCAGGCTGGGACCGTTGATGGTATTAGGATCATTTCCTTGCCACTCTCAAAAATTATAATTTAACCAAATTTCCACCCTCTCCTTCTGAAATAATTCCTGCAAGTCACAGGATTAGGATTAATTCCCCTCACTCCTGTCCTTGGCTGAAGGCAACTAAATGGCATAAACTGTAGCAGAGCATCCCTAACCATAACAAATCCTCCTCTTTCCCAGGGCCTGGTGAAAATCCCCTGGATACGGGAGTGATGTGAGGTGGGATTCACAACATCTGCAAGGCCTAAAAACCAGCTCTGTGGGTACTTCCAAGGTGTCAGCATCCAGACAGCATGTCAGATCCCATGAGGAACAGAGCCAGAGGATCACCTGCTTTGCAGATCTCAGCCAAACTAGAGACTTTCAGGTGCTCCCTGCAGCCATGGAGCCAGAGCAGTGCTCGTGAAGGGGTCCTGCCAAACGTGTGCCACCTGTGAGAGCCACTGACCAGTGATGGAGGCCATGGGCTGACAGCACAGAGATGGCTTTTGCGTCCAAGAATTCAAATTTAGATTACAGTAAAGGCACATTGCGCTTGCAGTCTGTGTGGGTGTGGGCTAATTTTGTGTGTGTGTGCACAAACTACAAAGAGTTGTATTTCTTGACCTTCCTCAGGCCCAGCACTGTGTTATAATTTTGGAAAAAAAAAAAAAAAAAAAAAAAAAAAGTAACACAAGAAGAGTGCTCTTGAATACACACAGCCAGCAAAAGAGCTGACAGCAACTGTAAGCTGCTGGTGCTACAAAACAATCAAATATATGGAGAAGGATGAAGTTAAGGTTTTTATTCCAGAATTTCCAGTTGTTTTACAGTCTACTTTCCATTTGTGGACTCCAATTTTGAGCACAGACTGGAGGCTGAAATACTGGAAAACACAATGGCAGAGCTGGGACTATCTCAAAATTATGGAATTTTCTATCATCACAGGTACAGCATCCAGTATTCATAGCATCAAATGGCTTACGAAAGGGAATATACATTCTGTTGTTGCAAATTCTGCCAAGATTACCTTCCCCTGAAGATCAATTTCATAGCCGTGGCCACACTGCAAAGAAGATTCCTCCTAATTCCGAAATAAAACAATAGAGACATTATAAATAAAGGGTATCTAACCTTTACAACTTATGACATTTTAAATGCTGAAACATGAATCTTTCTTCTTTTCTCTAAGACTGGTGAATTATGAGACCATAACATTTCTCTCATTCCCCACCCTCACCAACCAGCATCTCAGGAAAAAAAATGGTCTATATCTGCATTTTACAAAACACCTCAGCTGTGCTGGAGTGTGTCTGACTTGATGCAAACAAGCAAGCACAGCATGATGCCTACTTCCTAGCAGTGTACAGCCTAATTAGATGGAGACCCAAAAGTTCTTGTCAACTCCTGCACCAGGGGAACTTCTTTCTAGCTCTTCACAAAGCAACGGCATTCCTGCACACCACAAAAGCAATCAATTCGGAGCTCCATAAGTATGGGAAGAACGGCTAAAAGGTTTTGAAAGCTCAGTATTGCATGCAAAGATATTGAATACAGCAGGAGCTGCAATGTGGTGGGGGTTTGGAGGTTTTTACCTTGCCTAGGCTGGAATTTAGAAAAAAAAATGGGATGCGAATATCTCAGAAAACATGGGTGTTTTTCAAATTGAAAGCCCTACAAAAATGTTTGAAGAATTGCCAGGGACAGTTTCACTTTTCCTTTACTGTCCACCAGACCTTTCACCTTCAGAAGGTGAAGAGAAGGGATAGATGAACAAAGAAGCGTTGTGGAAAACACTTTTATTTGTTTTGTTTTACAAAATTGTAATCTTGTTGTTAGAATTAGCATAATTTTAATTAGGCATAGGCAGAAGTCAAAAGCTGGCTTCCAGCTGTGCCTGTGTGCTTGCAGGGGCATGTTATACCTGCCAGCCATGGGGGACTTGCACGTGTGTGTGTTTAGAAATGATCTGCAACCATTTTGAAGCCTTCTGTCTCAAGTCTGACATCCCTGCAATGATATCCAAAACAGAGGCTGAGTTAGCCTGAGCCTGGCAGGACATGTCAGTGAGACGGATGAAAGCTATCTTGGCTTAGATGAAAAATCCATGACTGATATCGGGAGGAGACTTTTTTATGAACTCCTATACTTATTGCTGATACCAATAAAAAATCTTTTTTTCGCTATTATTTTCCTTATTAGAAAATCTCTCATTTTCTTCATCTCATAATTTTTTGGGTTCACTGTTCCAGTGCTGAGCTTTTTTCTTCCATGTAGGCATAAATTGTTGCTGGCTGACTGTGGTCACATCTTTAAAGCTCATTTCTGCAACTGCGGAAAGAGCTAACCACTCTGAATACCTGATGTTCACGGGGGTTTAGGTCTAAACTGGTTTTCTAGCCCTTTAGGCACAAACATTTGAAAAATATGTTCCTAAGAATGTCCTTCTAGTTGAATAATTTTAATCATAGTGTTTGGAGTAGGTTTCTTTTTTTTTTTTCCTTTTTTTTTTTCTTTTTTTTCTTTTTTATTTTTTCTTTATTTTTTCTTTTTTCTTTTTTTTTTTTTTCTTTTTATTGTATATACACTTGTGCATGTTTGTGAAATGCTACTGCGGTAGAAAGTGTGACATACAGTCTAGTGCAGCTCATCAAATCCAGGCTGTCTGGCAGTCAATTTCCAGCACATCATGTTTGTCTCGTGAGCTGTGACTATGGCCCATATAATTCTGATTTCTAGATCTCATGACTGACCACATACAGCTGCTGTTTACAGAACTGTCATATTTAGGCAGAGGGTGTTAAAGGAAACCTTCTTACACTATAAAGATTAGCTTTCAAGCGTTTAATCAGGGAAATAAAACAGGAGCAGACTAGGAAAAAATGTCTAGACACTGCAAAAGCTCTGTGTTAAAAAAAGCAATAAGTGCATATACAATACACCTACACACTCATACATAGACAAGTGGATACACTTATATACTTAGGTGTATATATAGAAGTACACTTCTATGATCACTGAAAAAATAACTTTAATAGTCATGAATTGTATTCAGTAAATGGCATTCATAATCAGGTTACAATATGTCAATTGAAAAGGTTCTTCCAATATATTTTACTGGCAAAGACATAAGTCTCACTTGCAAACAAATCCCTCTTTTATTTAAGAAAATTTTTAAGAGCTGCTTCTTTTACTGAACTCTTTTTCTGCTAGCACTTTCATAATAGAAGGGTACAGTAAGTATCCTAAACTAAGAATTATAGATGATGACATTCTCTTTCATTATACAGGATAATAAGCAATTTTCATTCCTTGGAAACAAGCAGGCTCTACAGCAAGCCTTCAGGAAAAAAAAAAAAAAAAGAAGAAAAAAAAAAAGGCATAATAGATGCTAGGATCATATAATGTTTCTCTCAATTTCAGGGGTTTTTATGGATGACAAAGTTATAGTGTGGATTGAAGATTATTTGAAACAGAAAATAAGATATCTTGAAAGTAAGATCTTTGATTTTAGAAATACTATTATGCTTTCAAAAATAATTCAGTTTCACATGTACTGTCAGAAGAGGCATTGAAATTTGCAGTTCTGGAGGTGTGCATTTGTTCCTTTTTAGCTGACTATAAAAGCATCTGTGGCTTGGAGTCCTCACCTGCAGTCACAGACATTTTTCCAGCATGGCCCATGAAATTAAACAGCATCTTTAGCAAGCAAATTTGACAGAATAAAGAAATATTAAAAGAAAAAAAGAAAATCCACTAGAAAATTGCTTATAAAGACCAGTAAGAATTAAATAGAAAATAATTCACTGGAAAAGGATAAATGGAAGCAGCTAGTGCTGATTATTTTTATAAATCTTACCCCCTGTGCAAACTGGCCTTAAATGGTAGATTATTTAGGGGCAAGCTGACAGTCTAAGAACATCAAGATGATAACTCATACACTGTCACCGCTTTTAAAATAAGACAGTAACTAATTTTAAGGGGGTACATGTTATACAGACCCTCTGGCTTGTCTCACAGAGCTAGTTCATTTCTTCTCTTAGCCTATTTCTGATGCAAGCCCAAATTCAGGAAAGGATTTAGAATTCATTTAAATAGATGAACAGTGTCCTTTGAAGGACATATTTAGTTTCTTCAAAGGAAGGAGAAGGCTAAAGGAGTAGGAATAGATTTACCAGAGTAATAAAAATGTCACATCAGTGCTTTCCTCCACCCTCACACCAACCCCAGATAAACACTTTAATGCCATCTGAAACTGTATGCATGACTCCAGCTGTGCCATTTCTCATCTCCATGCGTAATGGTGGCCTCTCAGTACTTCTCTGATTTGAGACATTTGTTCTTTTGTCCTCTGCAGTAAAATTGCAGAATGTGCTTCCTCCCTCCAGCTTTACTGCCACAAGTTGACATGTAGAAGAACCAAGGCACCAGGCAGATTTCAAGACACATTGTCACCAAGAAGCAGAGACACAATACAAGACCTTTTCTGCATTCCAGAGAACATCTGCTCTAAATGACATTTGCCCATTACCTAAATATCCCAGCAACAAGTGAAGAAACCCCGTCCCCTTGTTCCCAAACATGTATGTCCACATTACATGAAGACTGTAATATGAGTTTTGCTATCATTTGTAGACATAAATAATGAAAAAGGTAAAAATAAAAGAGAAGCCACTCAAGAACTAAAGGATAGAAGGCATATTTCGTTTGGAAAGAGGTGTCAAATCAGATAGGGGAGGAGAAAGAATGGATCCAGAAACAGGATCAGCAAAGATGAAAACTGGTCAAAGAAACCAGCAAATACTATAAGAGCTATCAGATACACTGCTTCTAGTGGTGACAAAGATAAAATGAGTTGGTATTCATTTCACATGAATCTTATGGTTGTGGCACACTTAAAAATCAGTCCCTCTATTCAATCATATCTCTTTTGAAACACAATTTGTGCAGCAACAGTTTCCTACTTTTTTCACAAATAAATGCAAGTCTAAAATTCATCAGATTATAGGAGATATACAGACTTCATTACAGAAGAGATATATAGGAGATATACAGAACTTCATTATGTTCTATTAAAACATAATGGGTTTTGTTGGCTTTGACAATTCACTAAGTGTTTAATAATTGTTTGAAGTAGATACAGGTAATCAAAATATCTCAAGAAAAATTTCTTCTTTATTGTTGTCGAATGGTAAAGGGCACTAATAATAGAGTATTAAAACAAAACAAAAATTGACAACGAAAATACATACACCTATTTTATCCAAACTCAAATGCTGCTTGTCACTTAGCAGGAAAACAAATTGCAGTACTCACAAAATACTTTCTTTACTGGTATGATGGAGAACCTTCTTTTCAAAGGCAGATGACTAGAGTAAACATTTATTCTGGTGAGCCTAGTGTAAAATGCCTAAATTCTTTAGAGAAACATTAAACAATTAAACAGTTTGAATTTCTTTTGGATTTGAAAAATTAGAAAACAATTTAGTCAGTAGCATAGTAGCTGCAAATTAGGACTATGTCACACATAGGTGATAGGCTGAAGCTCAAAACAGGAAATCTTGTGTTTGAAGCATTGGCATTTACTTGCACAGCAGTGGCTTACACATCCCTCTGCTACTCAACACCACATCCTTAGGCTGTGTAAAGTATTTGGAGGATTTGATAACCCAGAGCTCTGACTGATTTTACTCTTCACACCTGCAGGGCTTTGATCACAGAGTAGTGGGAAGGCTCCTACGGCTGGAGTGTTGGGAGGGAAGGATGCAGGTCCTTTAGGACGGACAGGCAGGGGAAATGACAAAGGAGTGTCACCCTCTACATCAGTGATCAGCTGGAGTGCAGAGAGCTCTGTCTTGGGATGGGTGAGAAGACAATAGAGAACTTGTGCGTCAGGATCAAAGGGAGGACAGGGGCAGGTGACGCTATACTGGACGTCTACTACAGGCTGCCAGCCAGGAAGATTGAGTGCCTGAGGTGTTCTCAGATACTCAATAAGTGTGTTAGATAAGACAGATAAGAGCAGCCTCACGTCCACAGGCCGTGGTCCTAAGGGGGAACTTCTGTTGGAGGGTCAATACAGCAGGTCAGTCAATCCAGGAGGTTCTTGGAATGCAGTGGTGGTAACTTCCCTCTCCAAGTGACCGAGGAACCTGAGAGGAGAGGTGTTGTGCTGGACCTTGTTCTCACCAACAAGAAGAAGGACTGGTGGGGAAGGTGAAGCTCAAGGGTAGCCTTGGTTGCAATGACCGTGAACTGGTGGCATTTGAGACCCTTACAGCATTGAGGAGGGCTCACAGCAAGCTTCCTATCCTGCACTTCAGGAAAACAGATTTGGGCCTCATCAGGGACTTGTTTGGTAAGGGACCAGGGAATAAATCCCTGGAAGAAAGAAATACCCCCAGAAAGCTGGTTAATACTCAAGAATCACCTCATCCAAACTCAAGAGCAATGTATCCAAAGAGGAAATCAGGCAGAATCACCAGAAGGCCTCTGCGGATGAACAAGGAGTTCCAGGACAAACTCAAACGTGAAAAGAAAGTTTACAGAAGGTGGAAGCCAGAACAAGTAGCCTAAGAGGAACACAATGGAATTGTCTGAGCTACAAAGATCATATTAGGAAAGTTAAAGCCATGATAGAATTAAATCTGACCAGGAATGTCATGGGCAACAATAAAAGTTTCTACAGATATGCCAGTGATAAAAGAAAGATTAGGAAAAATGCCGCTTGTCTCCAGAAGGAAAATGGGAGAGCTGGTTACCTAGAATATGCAGAAGTCTGAGGTACTCTATGATTTTTTTTGCCTCAGACTTCACTGGCAAGTGCACCAGCTACACTGCCCAAGTTGACAAGACAAAGGCAGGGATTGAGAGAATGAAGAATTTTCAGCTGTAGAAGATCAGGCTCAACAGTGTCTAAGGAACCTGAAAGTGCACAGTGTGATCACCAGGTCAAGTGAAACAATTCTGTGCTTGCACCCTGCTCTTGTGAGACCTCACCTGCAGTACTGTGTTCAGCTCTGGGATCCCCAACAAAAGAAGGATGTGGTCCTGTTGGAACAAGTCCAGAGGAGGGCCATGAATATGATGAGAGGACTAGAACACCTCTCCTTTAAAAATAGGCTGAGAGTGCTGGGGCTATTCAGACTGGAGAAAAGATTACAGTGAGACCTTATAGAGAAATTGTGAATGTCCCATTCCTGGAAGTGTTCAAGTCCAGGTTGGATGGGCCTCTGAGAAATCTGGTCTAGTGGAAGGTGTCCCTGCCTATGGACCGGGGGCTGGAACTTGATGATCTTTAAGATCCCTTCCAACTCAAACCATTCTATGACTTTATGATTCTATGGAAAGTGACTGGTTTTACCTTTAAATCATTCCAAATCTTTCAGCTTCTGCAGCAGTTAAGATCTGCTCTTAATGCACCAGGTAGGGCATAGTCTTTACACCTAGACTAATATCTAAAGGGAAAAGGTATCAAACTGCATGACTGAAAGCACTACTAATCATTTATGCATACTGTTTGTAGACAATTCTCAGGTCTGAAAAGTGCCTTTTGAATAAATACAGACCAAGGAAATGTAACCATCAAAAATGACTTAGGCATCACACTCTTCAAAAAGAACAAATTATCAACATGACATATAATAGCTCTTGAGCAACATTCACCACCCTGTCAGGGGTTTTAAAAGATTGACAAAACGGGACGTGGATATTAAATTATTTTTTTTTTCTCCTAAAAAAAATACACACTCATGATAACAATTTCCTGGCAAGCTGAACTTCACAGTTTTTGTTCATTTTTTTACAGGCTGTCTTGATTTATAGGAAGTGTTATCTCCAGTATGCAAGCTACAATGCAAAGGGAGCTGCTGTCTCTGGCCATGCACAACTGACTCAGTTCTTCAGATGTGGAGATTAAAAGCAAAGACTCTGGAAAAGATAATGTTGTCCTCCACATCTGGGTTCTGAAAGCTTCACAGCACTCCCAAGTTATGAGTCCCAGAAGCAAAAGCTTCCCTGGGACTAATCTTTCTCTTTAGTATCTGTTAAAACAAGAATGAGATCATTTCTGGAGGCTGTTTCTTTCATTCCGTATCCTGAGGCTGAAGCCCAGGGTTTGCCAAGGGAGCCCTCTGGCAAGCAACCCGGGAAGAGAAAGAACTAGGAGAAATTCTCTCCTCTCTCTTAGAGACCACCCACACAAGGTTGCCCCACTGATTTGAGGCTGAAGGGCTGTGGTTCCCTATTCTGCCACAGAAGAGTGTCCCAGAAGTCACACCAGCAGTCCCAGAGTAGGGTGGCTCCTCCTCTGCAGATTCAGGCAGCGTGGGAGACAGGCCATTGACTGCCATGGCCTTGCTTCTCCCCCAGACAACTTCTTGCTTCTCTTTTCTGTTTGTTGGCTTTTTTCCCAGTTCTAGGGGCAGGTCTGAGATGTCAGCAACTCATCACAAGAGAAATACTTGGGCTTCATTTCTACTCCCACCCCATCTGTTTCTGCTCTTCTGCCCTGGATCCCAGTGAGAAGGGGAAGGGATGAAGAAAAAGAAGTATATTTTACATGTTCAGTGCTCTGGCCTTTGCTACAAGCTGGTTTTTTGTTTTTTTTTTTTTTTTTTTTGATTCAATATTGTGGATGAGCTATCAGCACATTGTTTCTCTCCACAGTGGTGGCCCCTGCCTCAGCTCCACAGACATCCCCCTCCCACCTCAAACTGAAATCTGCATGCAGTGTACTGACGGTCACAATAATAACAATGGATATATTCCTCAGAGTCAGTTTTCAAAGCACAGAGAATGAATGAAATCCCCATCTGTTGCTTTATACCCTGCTGCTTTAATCCCCTGAATCACTAGCAGTGAGAAAGGAAGTGCTGCACATGTGAGAGAGCCATCCCAACTCCTTTCTACCATACTGCCAGGGCTGCAGGAAGAAAAGCCACTCAAGCTGAAAAAGAGGGTGATGGTTACAGAGAAGTCTCTGTGTGGAGCTCTCATGTCTGGAAAGGACTCACTGGTCTGAAATAGCCTGGGACTGTTGATCTCCAGGGCATGCTACAAGAAGCATTCCTCCTCCGCTCATGCCAATGTGACCGTGACATCTTCAGAAAAAGAATTTGTGCCAACTCTGTAACAAGTGAGGGGAGGATGTGGTCTCCTGCTGTAAGTGTTGACAGCAAATTGCCAGGCTTTCTTACTTTGTCTTTATATTTTGTATTGAAAGAACCTTTGTGTACATCCCAAAAGCATGACACATATATATGTGCAGACAAGTGGTGACAGTTGTGCCTTGGTTTCCCCCTGTCACCCTCCTGTGATGTCACTTACTTTTCAGTTGTTATTTACTGGAATTGTGCAATAGGCTCATGTTTTCCCAGTGCAGGTATATCTACAGCCTAGACACCACCTGTAGCCATAATACTTTCAGCTCAGCTTTAGCCTTTAGGCACTAGCAGCTTTTCTCTCTTTAGCAGGGCTGGAAACAGGTGTCCTTTGTTCATTTTGCTTTAGTGTGGAACCTGTGCTACAGGGAGGGAGATGAAGGAAGGGGATGGAAGAGTGATTTAGAAGCGAAGTTGTTCAAAGGGAAACTAGTGTCTCCTCTCAGTCTCAGGTGGATTTCCTTTTGTTTAGTCTAACAGAAGAGAATCATATTTCCTGCTCTGCATGCACAAACAAAAATATAAGGAAAAACAACCTCTCAACAAAGATATTGAGAGCTGTGGGCTTAGAGGGGAAAAATGAAATAGGAACAAAACAACCCCCTCACAATCCCAGCTTCCTTGGATGGTGCAAAGCATCATAAACAAAGTTCTACAGCTAATACAGTGTTGATACACAGGGATATACAGTACTGCCCATAAAATTAGTCATGTGTTATTGCACAAAGTGGTGTGTTCCATAAGAGCTGCCTATTTAGCGAGCTTGATCAAGAACATTAAATATGAAAATAAGGAAAAAACATTTAACATTGTTGAAAAGTAATTAAAAATATATTTCACCATATGCTTCTCTGCCATTACTTCATTTCAGCAAAACAAATGCCTGGAGCATTTATTTTCCCCCATCATTTTTTAAAGAGGCCTAATGTTTCCACTTGGCACAGGAGACACACAGATAAAATGAATCAGCCCTGAAATGAATTGTGTGAAATACATTTGTCTGAATTCAAAAAGCTTCTCCGTAGTGAAAAAATGCAGAAGTATTTCCAGTCTCTCAAAATGCATATCTGAAGAATAACCATTTTTTGCTGGTTTTTGCACTGTGATCTTTGACACAAAGGCTAAAATGCCTTTAGCTCTATTAGGGTTCTACTTCGGTTAGAGTCAGCGTTAGAGAGTTCAGTTTACTAACACAGCTCCTAAACAGCCTTAGTATCAAAAAGCAAAACAAAATTAAAAAAAAAAAAAAAAAAAAAAAAAAAAAAAAAAAAAATAAAAATAAAGTACAACAATACATCAAAAAGCTTTCAAAGCACAACTAAACTCTTGAGACTGAGTTCATCCACTGTGCAATTATGTTGTTTCCTGCATTGTGATGCCAGGCATAAATTTGACCACAGGGTTTTAAAAGATAGATTATAAGCCATTTTATTTTAATTCATGGTGGACAGAAGAAAAAAGTATCTTCTTTCATAAATGATGATCTAAAGAGCAGTAGTTTGCAAAGCTGCATTTTGAGATTTATTTTTGAAAGTGATGTATCTCTGGCTGGTTAGAGGAGGTGAGGGCAGATATTATTCTTCAGAAGAATAATGGGCTAATAAAACAGCTGCTTAAAAAAAGTCCTTGTTTGTGTCAAGTGATAGGAACAACCATAATTAATGAAAATAATTTATAAACACAGCTGGATAAAGATGTTCATGCTGTGTAGTTGATGTGGTGGTTTATTCATTACTGGCACTGAAACACATGCTGTCTGTCTTTGTCTTTACACCGACTCCTTTTGAGCATGTGAAACTTGACCCACCAGCCTGTACACCAAAGCTCTGCCATGCAGGACAACTCACCGGCACTGAGCTGGCATGTAGCTGTGAGACAAGTGACCTGAGACAGAAATCAAACACAGCAGATTCTTCCTGGGTGAGCAGAGGCGAGGAATGCATTGGAAGTGACGAGAGAAAGCCCTACGATGCCCTGAAATGGTCAGTAATAGTCCCTCCCTTTCCGGGAGCAGTGAGGGGAGACAGAGGCGACCGAGGAGGAAAGAGTATGTTACATTAGTCCAAAAGATCTGGCTTTTTCCATCACTTCATAGAAGGAGGCACAAAGAGGAATGTGGTAGGAAACAGGAAAATGTGGATACAAGATTTGGGTCTTTTAGCAGACTCAGCAGGAGCAAACTTTGCTGCGGTACCACAAAGCCCATAGCATGTTTTTGCTAGCAAATAACTATCTTTCCTTCTCCCTTGTTCTATTCCACCCAAGAATGTATTTCAGTTTAATCACCACATTCTGTTCTCATTTGGGGGGGGGGGGTGGGGCTGGCACAGAAAAATTGCAAAAAATTGCAACACTGGCTTCAGATTACATCTACAAATGGAAAAGCTGGACTGAGATGTTTCAACTGAAAACCATGATGGGGCTTGGTAGCCCAAAAAGCCTGGAAACTCCCAGGTGAATCATTATCCTTCACTGCTGACCACCATTAAAGAACATGGTCAGGAGAAATGTCTAAATATTATCAGATGCAGAGTAAAACCATGATAGCTGACAGAACAGCAGTGTTTTGCAGCAGATGCAGTTTTGTTATGGTTCCACATGACAGAAGTTGGCTCTTCAATTCAAGCTTTACAGATGGGCTCGTTCAGCTCTGGAAGTCCCTTTTTAAGCAACACTTTATCAGGCAAGAGGACAACACTGATGCAGAGAGTAAAGGTAATGGAGCTGGGGAATGTAACAGATTTCCATCTGTATCAAAGGGACCAAAAGTCAATGCTGATCCATGAATCCCATCAATACAGTAATGTATTTTGAGCGCAAGGGTCGCTTGTCCTTTACAGAAGAAAATAATCTGAGTTTGAATGAGCTTCTTTAGCACTTCCAGCTCATGATTTGATCTACTCTTAAAAGTTTTGCTAGCATTACTGAGTGGAACATGAGTATGAAAGGAAATCACACTTTGAACCAGAATATGGAGACTTAGTTCCTCAAAGAACAGACTTAATTCTCTACTGAAAGAGGAACAGTTTTTCTATTGGATGCTGCACTTCCACTTCAGAAACATGCTGGTGTGAATAGCTGTAATGATTGACCATTGTAGATTTAGCAATCCCTGTAAAAAAAATCAAGAATTTAAATACAGATTCTAAGAAGTTTACTTAATGTTTGCAAACTGATGTGAGATCTCCAAATGAAAGGAATTCTTAAATGCTGATAAATTAACTACTAAACAAAAGAATACTTGACTAATTCAGTTAGATATTTTATTATCTCTAAAATAATCTATAATCTTCTAAAGACTCAGCATGGTGGATTTGTAGCATAAAGCCAAAAGGCAGAGGAAGGAGAAATGTCAGTAACACTCGGCATGGCCACTCCCCAGATTAGCTGTGTGTGCCTATCAAAGGCAACTCCTCCAAACCAGCCTGGGATATATGTCCCAAGGGCCTCTCAGCTTCCAGGACCCTGACATTCAATAGCACAAAACAGCATCATAACAATGCTACATCTATTCCCTAATTATGTGCATATTGTAGACATTAATGAAAGATCTGTTTTAATTAACTAGTATTTTTAGCTACTCAGAATGACTGAAACTCACTTTTTTCCAAGGGTGTATATTGTGTTAAGTATAAATTAACTCTGTTTCGAGCTCAGAAACTGTGCATAAAACTGTTGTTGTCCAGATTAGGGAAAAAAAAAAAAAAAATCTGCCAGAAAGAGAATGAATAAATAATTGTCATCTCCTGACAAACATTAAAGCAGAGGAGGAAACACATGTGATTTGGAAACAGGATTACTCATAGATTCAGAAGTAATAAATCCAATTACCTTGCTTGATTCATCAATAAATGGGAAAGTAGTATTTGTTTTATTATCAAATTAAGTTATTCTTTGGAAGTAATCCACTTAAAATAATTGTTTCCTAGCATCAAGGAAAAGTAATCAGTAAAAAGGATCATAAAATGTCTTTCTACTGCTTTCTGTAAAAGGCTTTTTCACATTTTTCTGAGCATCAGATTAGGCAATTATAAACAGTGGAAGAAAAATTTAAGGAATCCAGACAAATAAATGCTGCTTTTATAACATCTTTTGCTCTGACTATATGGCACAGTGATTTAAAAACCAAAAGTTCTCACACTCTAGATTCACAATAAAATGGTCTTCTGGGAGATCTGCAATTCAGCTACTGTTGAATTTTCTGTCCTCAGTGAAGCAGTGTTGGTGAAACCTTTGACTACCAGGGCTGAAGTATTCCCAAAAGCATCTTCTGCTCACAGGACGTTACTCTCTGTGTGCAGAGTACAAAAATATTGGCAAGACTGGTTCACCAATATTGGCACAACAAATACAGATTCACCTATCTCAGGAGTAACGGTTTAAGCAGAGACAGAGGGAGCTGGAAAAACCTACAAGAAGTTATCTGTTGTGGCTAAAATATACTCCTGCAATTTTATGACTTATGTGAGTGGAACCTGCAAATGTAATATAAGGAGCAAAACAGGGAGAAAAATACTTAAAATCTTTACCTTTCCCTTTCAAAAATCTCTTTTCTGCATGGCATCCATGTCCCCTACAGTCTTTGAACTCTCAAACTGTAAGGCATCTAGAACACTGTCTCATGTTCAGAGTCTGGTATGCAAAAGAATAAAATATCCTTCTGCCTATTGAAAAGGAAATTATAAATCCCACCAATGCAGAAAAGGCTTTTATTTGTCATAAAAGAACTGCAGAGATTCAAAACTTGGATTACAGAGATTATCTGTCAGCGACCAGAAGTTTTTGTATTCACTCTGTTCTAGCAAGGCTGAGAAGGATTTTGTCCATCTGCTAGGGAAGCCTCCGCTGTGTTCCTTTGTGAAGAGGTGAATCAACTTGAATTGTGTCTCTGTGCTAGACACACCAACACAGACTTTACAACAAAGCTGTGATTCACTGATGATAAATTAATTTTTAAATTAAAAGTTTTCTCACTTTGTACAAGTCACAGTCTGGAAGCAGCCTTCTGATAGCGTAAGCTTCAAGCAAATGAAGAGTTGTAAACAGTAACTAAAGTTATTGCTTTATGGCAATGTCTGTAGAAAGCACCACAGCATGAGAACCTGTTTCCATGACCCAGACACTCCTTTTTCCCTTGTATCCTATGCTCCTAAATTGCTAGGAGCTGCAGAGTTGTACCAGACCACAGTTCTCCAATGAAAGTAGCATATATACCAAATATAGTGTATATATATACCATATATACCAAAATATACCAATAATACCAAAAAGTACTCTTCAGATATGCAGGCTGTTCAGCTTTCTACTCTTGCATATATTCAAACTAGGGCCTAGCATAGTAATGGACAAGCCACAGAATCCTCTGGAGTTAATTATTTCAGCTCAGCAATCTCTTTTTGGGTGTCACTAATATTAATGTGGAGGGTGTGTATTCTTATCTAGGACTGTATTTTTAGCTGGCAGAGACCCATCTGAAGGCAGAGTTGGCTGTCTAGGGTTGGAACAAAATGTCAAACCATCCAGCATCTAAAAATATTAATGTAATTGCATGCTGAAAAGTGATAACTGAGTAAGTAAATACAAATGGATGTCTACTTCAAATTGTGGAATATGCTATTCTATTTTTTCTTGCAATTGGCATCAATCAGTTTAAATTTTTAAGACTGAATATCCAAATATATTTTCATACAACAGTGAAATATTTTGGTTTAACTTCAAATACATTATGAAATAATGCATTTGAATACTTAACAACAAAAGAAAAACCAACCCAGCATCCTAATACATTGTAATATTTACAAATATTTACATATTCCTTAAAATAATAATTGTATCTAAAAGTACTAAGTTCAAAATCTCATTAAAAACTCAGGTGCTAGCATGAGGATTGGAATTACCACTATAAACATTATAGAAACATCGTAACTGCACATTCTACTTCTGAGATAGTTTAATCTCCCATTTCCTTTTAATGATACTCATTCTTAAATGAGATTGTTGTACATTGAAATTTTGGTGAACCTGAATTCAGTGGAGAACTGTTTAGACCAGAATAACCAATGATATATCAGAACAAAAATCTAGAATAATCAAAGGAAGAGAAAACCAACAGTGATTAAAATAAATTAAGAACAAAACTCAGAGATATAAATTTTATCGAATACCTTTAGGGTCCTGTGAAGTCTGAAGCATATCACTACAGTCTAATTTCAGAGAGAAAAATCAGAGGAGAAATTCTGCAGTGATTCTAAATAAAGTATCCTGTGAGCACAAGGATAAACCGCAGTGCACTACATAAAAAATTAATCTATTTTTGTCATCTGGATTCTATGACTCCATATTTTTCAGTTCCACTATAGGAGTGTTTGTGATATTTTTTTCTCCTCTTTACTACACATGTATGATTTTTCATTGAGAATTCATTTAAATAACAGATCAGAAGCACCTCTGGCGTGTGTACACAGCAAGACCATACGACCAGGGAGGAGTATTTTCCCTTGCAGAATTCTGAAGTCCTCCATTAATTCCTCACATGAAGTCCATGGCTCTTGCTCTTTAAGTATAAGTATATAAGTATATAGTATATAGAGTATATAAGTATACTCTTTAAGTACAAGTTCTGTCCATAGCATATTATGGACAGAACTCAGAGCTGAGGAGCGTAGCAACAAGACTGAATCTAGAGGGTGAGGACCTGGGTCCCTGAACATTTGAGTGTCTGGGCTGGATGCATCTCTGCTAAAGAAGCTGGAAGAGCTCTGTAGCCCTAGATCTAGTTATGCTCTGCAACTTTCTTATTCCTGATTTCCTCAAAAAAGGAAAATATGGTTTTGACTGAGGTGGGAACTACTGAATGTTTCTGTTGGTTTGCAGAGAGGGGAAATCAATGGACCAGAACCCAAAGGGCAGATATTGAACCAAATAATTTGAAGTGCTTTGGGCAGAAAAATCTATCCCTTTCTCTATCCCTCATTTTTAAAATCGGAAATCCCCTAAAAAGGGATTATTAACCTAAAAAGGTTAATAATATATTTATTAATATTTTCATTATTTGGACTTCTACTAAACTGCTCTTATTTCAAATACACAGCCAAATCCCAACAGGGTGTGTGATCTTAGGGCTTCTCATCTCTAGCTTGTCATTTTACAGAACTGGGCAAACAGAGCAGCAATTAATAAAATATGAGATTTATGTTTGAAAAGAGAGAAATTATCAAGGCAGACTCAAAATACACAAACATTTTTGTTAAACAGCAGTTTACAAAACCCTGGGTGATACGCAGAGCAATGAGTTTCATTGCCAAAGGTTAAGTTCTGGGTGCATTCATCTGTTGAGGCTTCATTAATTCTGAAGTACTTTGTGGGACAGAGAAAAAGCCTGCCATCATTCTGTCTGAACACGGCCCCCTACAAGGGTGGAACTCACGCCCAGAAGACATGAGAAACCTTAGAACCTCAGTGCTTTCAGAAACCAATGTGGAACTTGTCTTTTACAATCTGTCTTTCCTCAGAAACTCACACAGAGCAATCTCATTTTTCCCACCAGCATGGAGAAAGCAGATAGTCACAGAGATCCCTTTCTCTCTGTGGTGAACAGCTGTAGCTCTACAGACGCTGGGTTTCGTTTGGTAGAGCACAGCATTGTATCCTCTGTGTTAAAAGGTGCTGAGCTGGGGTTTGATGTGCTGTTGTTAAGTGGCATAGCTCCGTTTGCACTTCTTGGAGGTCTGGACTGGTTTCTCTGTCTGGGTTTGTCCTTTTGCTAGCTGAGCTCAGTTCATACAGAGAGCAAGGTCTTTGAAGTTATCAGAGGCAGGTGTCAATGTTATCATCAATAGCACTTCTGACACATGACTCCAACTGGGATTTTAACTGCATTTTTGCCAATACACAATCCTTTAACTTCCTCTAACTTAGCATAATTGCATTACAGGAATTTCAAGGAGTTCTTTGAACCAAGGTACAATTAACATCCTTCCAAAGAACATTCCCACCCAGCATTTACCCTAGGTAAACTTCCTTTCTGAAGAAACAGTCTGTTTAAGTGTAAATCAGCTTTTTCACTTGTGGAAACAGTTTCCAGTCTCTTTTCAAATACACTTTCACACCAAAACCAGTCTGCAAGGCTTTGCATGTTATAAGGCGCATTTTTAGCTAGAAAAGCAGGTAAACAATTAAGTTAATTTTAAAGATAATTAGAAAATGAGTCTCTAGATTAGAAAGAAAAGCTACTGAAAATGAATTCCTAGGTAAAATATACTAATGGTCTTCCAATTTTAATCTAATTTTAAAATTGTCCTGAGAAACCCTTACCACAAGCTTTGGTTGATTGGAAAACAAACAGCAGCTGTAGAAGACAGATGAAAACCAACCTGAATGAAGCAAAGACAGGGTTATCTTTCTCTGCCCACTGCTGAGCAAAGAGGAGACCTCAGCCTCTAGAGCTGTCATTTTAACACCTCTATATAGCACTAAAATATAAGTTGAGAAAAATCCAAGTGTCTTAATCACTACACAGTGTCATTTAGGATATCATCTGACATTAGCTGATCTTGCACATCCTCTTCACTTCTGCAAGTCAGCACTGCTACTGAATAGCAGAAAATCAGAAACCCATTTTAAAAAGATTTTTAAATGACAATGTTAAATTTCATCATTATTTTTAGGAAAGAAAAACCTTTATAAGCCTTTTAAAAAACAATTCACAGCCCTGTGGTAACAGGCTGGCAAGGGTATGTAAAGGTACTATGGTATAAGAAGCTTTGAAATGTCGTAATAAATTCTTTCCTTTCCTTTACATCTAATCATGCTGTGCTCAAGCCATGTAATTTCCAGAGGCAGCCCATTTGTGTGCTGTGAACATTTGTGAGTTTATACATTATATAGCATTTATTAGAATTTGGATAGAAACCCAAGAGTTTTAATGGTGGAGTTGTATCACATTTTGCTGAACACACACACAGAAGAGCTTGAACTACTGCCTTTATTTTTTTTTTTTTTTTTCCTTTGGATTATCAAGGATTAACTTAATGATTTTTGTGGGGAAAAAAAAACCCTTCATAAAAGGAAAGAGAGAAGGGGAGGAGAGTTTTGGTCATATTTAAACAAAAGAAATCATTGCTGATAGCTAAGTAGATGTGACAAAAATATAATTTTCATAACTTAGAATTTCAGTTGTTTTTTTTTTTTTTTTTTCCTGAGCAAAATGTTCAGTCTTTAGATGTCTTTGCATTGGAGATCGAATAAGCTTCATCTCTTTTCAGAAATATCTGATGCTATGATTAAAATACAACCTCCTTTATCAAAGGGGTTTTTTTAGTCAGGAAAACACTGTTCAGGGATAACCCATAACCATATCTGGATCCCTCAAAACATCACTTACCTGTAAAGCCAGGGTCATACATTTATTCCTAGACTGCAAAGGAAGGTGGGTACCATTGGATAATCCATTTTCAGGGTTCAGGGCCTGGAAGAAGAAATCTTAATGATCTTTAACTTCTGGGTTTAGTGGTTTACACTACATATTGTGATATTTCTTGTTCCAAAGCAATAAAAGTGCTTATGAAGTTCAGCCTACATCTGGAAAATACATGGTAGAGAAGATCTAAATCTGTGTTCCGGAACTAATTGCTTCAAAATGGAGTCAAAGGAGGATTTAACCAAGTGGAGTTAATAAATTCACCAAGCCCTTATGATCACTATGGTCATGCTTTTAGAAAAGATCACAAATCTCAAAGACAGCTGCTCTCAAAAAAAAAAAAAAAAAAGGCAGAACAAGCTTAAGCCCCCAGAAAGTTGTTTCTTGCTGTTCTTGCTGTGCTGGTCCAGATTGTGTCTGGGGTGAGAAGATAAAAAACACTGGTTTCACACTGCTCCAAAATTGAAGGAGAGCAAGGGTGAATCAGGCCATTAAATTTGTAATCAGATCTGCTGATTGTCCGTAGTGCTTTTAGTTCTGCTATCTTTTAAAATAACTGGAATTTTCTTTAAAAAGAGAGCATATACCTCAAACAGACTAGCAGTCCTGGAAAGCTGTTTGAAAAAGCTAAATTCTCAGACTGTCAGATAATTTCTTAAAAATTTCTTAAAATTTAATCCATTATAAAATCCATGGGAGAACATTCTGGGGAGAAATTTCAACCAATGAGCATCTTTTTTCCATTGAAACCGATGTCTTCCAACCTGGTATATTAGCGAGGGTTTTGGTTGGGTTTTTTGTTTGGTTTGTTTGTTTTTCATTTGCATTGACAGATCGATCACACCTGCTGGTGCTTCCTTCGTTCCTTCCCAGGGGGAAAATTTATTTATTTATTTATTTATTTATTTATTTATTTATACTCTAACCTTTCTCAGAATTAATTTAGCCAAAAGGTTCAAATTTTGCAATGAAAGAGAATGGATTGTTCCTGCTAAAACAAATGTGTGTTCATTTACCTTTGCTCTTGCTTGTTTCCATAGTAATTTCTTTGTAAGAAAGGCATTAAAATAAAAATTAATATTTTAATTACTTATACATAGATATGTTTGCATATGCAGACACACATAAGTTTAGATATAAAGTTTAAAAGTTTTTCAAATGCAGACATAACAGACGTTGGCAAAATTGCCCAAATAAGCATCAATAACAAAGAAGTTATCAAGTCCTTCCTGGTAATAACCTTAAACAACACCGCTTTAATCATTTGGTGGTCAGCCTTGAATGGGAGACGGAGAGTGTTATGTATTTCCCCCACAGCTATGGAGTTATTTGTCATGTACATTATGAGTCTATGGAAAGGACATTCTTTAAGCAGAGGCAGCAGGAAATAAAGTCATCTTCAATCGCTGTCTTGAATATTCTGCTTAATTGCTGATGGCGTTTATTTCACCGCATCGCAATGCCCAGTCTGCTGTCTTGCAGCCACGTGTTGTGACTGATCAAAAGCTACAGAGGGCTCTTACCCTCCTCTAGAGGTCCAGAAACAAGAACAGAACCTGCCGGTTCTGACCAATAACTGCTGTGAGGCGATGATGGTGCTGCAGGAGGAAACAGATTCTCCCTGAAAAGGCACAAGACAAATACCCCTCCCACTCACTCTCCCGTGATTGAAATGACACATTGCTATATCTTTCTCTTACACGTGACTCTCACAATCACAGCTCATTATCCTTCACCTGTCCTTGATGCTGTTCCTAAAGTAAGGGCTGAAAAGACTTCTTGACTGCTCTGCTCCCACAGAAAACTTCCGTTTTTCCTGTCAGAAGTCATATAGGTTTTTTGAGTATCTACCTTGACAATTCCAAGAGACCTTGGCTGTATCAGCAAAGAGTTCTGCTCTTCTAAAAGAAATACCTCCCAGCCTTGACAAGAAGTAAATATATCACCTAAAGCTACCTCTGCTTTTCTCCTGTGTTTGACATCCAAAAGGAGATCCAGAGTGTGTGGCTGCTTGGCCGTGGAAGAAGTGGTAATTCTGTTCTAATGAGGATAACAGGCAGTTCTGGAGGGAATCCAGTCTACCGGGAAAAGGAATCAGATTCAAAGACCATGCTGTTGCTGGTTGCCACATGCTATGGTCTTCCCATTTTAGAAAATTCCACATTCCTTTGAAGGCTCACAGAAACATCTGTGGATTTGTGGGTTGAACCTTGTTAAATGTTAACTACTTAATGCCACAGAGCAGGATCTCTCAGCAGAGCCTGTCATCTATTTGAACACAATACTGTAAAAGAAGCAGGGTGAGTTTTGCAAAGCTGTCTACCCAAAACATAGTGAACATAAATAATATATTTCTTCCTGGCCTTGGTCTGCTTTAACACAGCAGCAAAATAGCAGCCTTGCCATTGCTGCTGAGTGCAGTTAATGGGTTGGGGTTTTGTTTTTTTTTTTTGGTCTAAATTACAGTTGGTCCCTGTAAAAGTGTGTTTCCTGCCAAGTGTGGTTTCACAAAATGCTGAGTCAGAGGAATTTAGGGGAGGGACCAACAGCAGCAAGGGCAGCAGCAATCGGGCCCCTGGCATTAATGGCACTTCTAAAAGGTTAAGAAGCAAGAATGCTCCTTGGGCAAAAGGGGCAAAACTGGAAGACAAACCGTAAGGCAGGGTAAGTTACAGTTTATTATCTCCCAGAAAGGAATGTCGTACTATTGTTTGATGACATATAGACTAATGCCTTAATATTTAGGAGTCGGGTCCTTTAAAATATTCATGTGCTTTCTATTGAACTAAGGACTCAGATGCAGTCAGGTCCACTGTGCTGATGTGTGCATCAGCACACTGGACTGCCCCAGGAAAATTGAGGCAATTTGCCCTAGTTCAGGGCTCTACGAGAGAGACTTAAGTAAGGCAGCTCATTTTGTTTTCGCTGGAGGACACAAGTTTGCAGCTATTGTTCTCCGATTGATTAGCTGTAGGCTGCTAATTCACACTAGTATCCAGTGGACACAAAGTCTGAACGCTTGTGAGGGTGTTGGCCAACTTCCCCAATTTCTTACTTTCAGGGTAAGAGTTGTGTCACCTCATCTACCTGGACTTGCCCTCAGCGCTTCCACCCAGAAGTGTCTTTGAAAGACAGAAGACGACAGGGCCACACAGGCAGCAATGGCAATGATGAAATATCATTTTCTTTTTGCATTTCATGTCTGAAAATGGAAATAGGGAAAACGTAAAGTGAGGTGGTGTTAAAAGTGGTTTAAGCATCTCCCAACTTCTCTGGCCACTTGTCCCTCTTCCCTGTCACCCTCAGTTGTTGTGACTGCAAAGCATAAGTGCGAGCACAGAATGAACAACACAAGGGGTTACAGGCATTTGCAAATTGACCCCCACCAAAGCTCCTTGTTTTTCACCCAGAACAGTAATTTAGCTCCATGTACAAACTCCAGGGTCAGTATAACAAATAGGGCAAGAACAAGTGACTGCAGGGCTGTTTCAGTCACCACAACAATAGAAAAATGTCCATGTAACCACAACCACCTTCTTAATTTTCAATGTCTTTCCCTGCTCCAAGCTCTAATTCTATCAGCCCATGACCTGATCTTGTTTCCACTTAAATAGATGGTAAATTTGCCATTAACCTTGATAGAAATAAGATTGATTCTTGATATGTAAGGGATATTATTTTTCACATTTCTTCAAGGGTAGCTTCAAGGAGTCCATTGGTATTACTGAGTCCAGTGCCCCTCAGAGGCTGCCCTGTAGCAGATACCCGGGCCCAGAGAAATCAAAGGCCAAACTCCACAAGCCCACCTATATCCCAAAGGAGGGTTCCCAACACTACAGCACGGGAGAGCAAGGACTCAGCAAACTGCAGGTGATCCCACAGAAGGGCGAATTACTCTCCAGCAATACAACCCTTTTATTATGGCAGAAGGTGTGTCCCTTGCACAGGGTGGGGTCTCGCAGCAGCTACTGCCAAAGGAGGGCTGCTCTGCCCAAATCCCTCCACAAAAGAAGGGCCAGAGAAGGAGGAAGGGAAAGACCACATCAGCAATCACAGACATAGCCTTCAGTTAGGATGAAACCACACGTGTAAGCTACCAAGATCAAAGCAAACACAAACTTGCTTGCAGCTTCACCACAGGCAGGAAACCATGGCCAAGAGGACTGAGCCTGGCTTAACCCTGCAACCCAACACAACTGTTGAGCAAATTCTTTGCCCAGAGCAATGAAGAGGCACAAGTGCCTCACATTGGTACTTTTTATCTCAGTGAAGAGAGTAATCACAGCAAGACATTCTTTTTGCCCTGGTCCCTATTGCCTCCTGACCTGTTTCTCAACTTTGAAAGGGTTTAGAGGTTTTAGATACAACCTGCTCGCTCTTTCTTTCTTTCTTTCTTTCTTTTTTTTTTTTTTTCCCTGTTCATTTTTCAAATGGATTGTTGATGCAGATAAGCAATACAAAGGGGAAACACACTCCTTATGCCCTTTTATAATCTTGAACATCATTTGTGGAACAGAATCAGCAACACTAACCTGGAGGGATGTTTTGAGCAGTCACTAATAGCTTGATACAGTGAAGGTTCAGCTCTGATGTTGATGGGTCCCTTATGGAGCCAGTTATACAATGAAATAATAAGAAGAACAATTTATATAACTGTTTTCTGTATCACACCTCTTTCAGAGTTGTTAAGTTCTGGTTGGGCTTTTTTTTTTTTTTTTTTTTAGATGTATTTGTTGTATTTAGCTGACTCTTGGCCCAGATTTTCATTTGTAAAGAACATCCCAATCTAGCAGTATAAATTTATTCACGCTTGGTTTACTTATTTTCTCTAAGGAAACATTTTGCATATCAATGGAAAATGCGAGGGTGTTTCCCTCAAACCATTTATTACGGTAACTGGTAAAGTGCACCGTTCACAGTGCAATGAGGAAGCAAATGATACAGACATTTTGGGCATTCAGATGTCAGGCTGGACATTTGTGTGCTGCAGGAGCAACCTGTGGGCTTTCTGGGGTGATGGCTCAGCTCTATTTTACATGTAATTTTTTTATCACTGCATTTTATTGTTGTTCACAGTAGCTCACTTATACATCCTTTTCATTTCTTAATATTTTTCCAGATGAAAATCTGCCTGAAGCATTTTATGTACTGATAGATGTTCTCTTCTTTCTTTCGCTTTAAGTTTTATTTCACTTTTTTTGTAAGAAAACTAGACAAAACTGATAAGCTGGGGTATATAAGGACAACAGAGATACAAACATTTAGAGAGAAATGGGACTATGGCTCAGGAAGGCTAATCAAATTTGTACAAACACCAAGCAAAGCGGCCTGGAATGCACGGGGAGTCCCTCCAAGATGTAACTGCTTGGTAAGCTATTTTGTCTGCTTCTGGCTCGTGTACTTCTCTTTCCTGCGCATTTCTAAGCGTTCTTCCAGCTGTCTCCCTCATTTTTCCTCATATCCTATCACGACAGAAAGGTAACAAGGTGCAGGGTCTCCAGAGCGGGCAGACAGATTTGTGCTGATTCACAGCTGCCAGTTTTGTTTGCATTGTGTTTTCCTGCTCCGTCCAATTTTCAGCCGGTAGCTGCTGAAAGAGTTCAGAGGAGCTGACAACTGTGCGCTACTCTGTTAACAGGGTGCAAGAGCTAAGAGGAAAACACCCATTTTTCTACTTCCAGGACTGGAAGGCGCATTGATAAACACGCAGCCAGCGCACTGCTGCTCACAGAAACCAGTTACAAATGAACTTTAAATCTCTTTGCTGTCTTAGTTTTTCTAGAAGGGTTAAAGAGGCAGCAATGTCAGGCCTGGATTATGCAGAGACACTCGGAAAAGTTATGGCCTGCTAATAGCCCATTTAACATGTTAAATGAGCATAAATAAAGTTAGGATTGTGCGTTTCACAAGATTTAATTTTATGCTAGTTTCTGTACTCATCGATTTTCCCCTTTTCTTTCCCTGAAGAGCATCCATAAAGGGAAACGCTATAGGCTCAACTTCACATCCTCATAAGGATGCATAGGGACGGTTTACTGCTGTAAGCCCCTATATTTTCAGCTGTAAGGGAAAGCAGGACTAGAATACCAATGTAAATGGGCATTATTCAAAGCAGCTGCCTGTGGGCACAGCATCTCTGCCTGTCTGCAGTGAGCTCCCTCATGAGCTGGCAGGTAGGAAGGGGTGAGGCTGGGAGGAGTGGGGCTGACCGACAGCGCTCCATTGACTGGTGGCGATGCCTCCCATGGGCTCTCTGGGAGGATGGCGAGGGCTGCTGCTGCTGCCTCAAGACGCACTTGAACCTCAAAGTGTTAGAGTTTTGTCTCACCCCACCTGTGGACTGGTTGGCACTTCTGATAATTTTCAGTTAGTAAGAGCAGATAATGGGGAAGGAACACAAAAGATCCATTTTGAAAAATAAATATGGAGTTTTAGTCAGAAGGATTTGAGTAATGGCATGCTTGTATAATTTTGAAATGGCTTTGCTGCAGGGTCAGAGATCATACCCTCTATGGCATCCCATGATGGCTCAATATTGGCAAAAATAGTTTGGTTTGATTTCTTTGTTTGTTTCAGGATCTTTTGGGTTTGTTTTTTTTTTTTTTTAAGTAACTCAAGATTTTCTCTGGACTGAAAAATATATGGGTTTAGCTTGTATCTCAGTAATGCAGATTAATGATTAGTGGTATCAGCTAAATTCAGTTTACCATGTCTAATACATTTGAAATCTGATTTTCTTTTTGAGAAGGATAGGTTGTTCAACACCATGATTCCTTCTTAATACTAGACTGTATAGTGCTTCTGCTGAAATCATAGAATAATAGAATGGTTTAGTTAATGTAATTATGTATTCATGGCCTACTCATAGAATTCCATAATCTTGTTTGGCTAGTGCACAGAGTTTCTTAGTAGCAAACAACATTTTTTATGGCTGGCCCTGCTCTGGAGCATTCCAAAGTCTGACATTTATGTGTAGAAGAGAGTTTCATGGTGTGTCAGTAACAGCCAGGACAACCTCTAGACATAAACCTCATTTCACAGACTGAGCCACCTGCATGTTATATTTTTTGTGTTGACTTTGAAACCAGTAGACAATATATTTTAGGTAATGTGTCATTAAATGCACTACCTTTTCAGATTAATAGTGTTATACATTCCTCATTTTTATGTTAGCGTTGCCCCATTGATCTTAAGTATGAAGTTGAGGTATACTAGGGCCAGACTGACTCTTGACATAGCAAGATACTTAAAAAAGCCTTAAACAGCAGCTGAGGATTTCCACACAAATTCTTTCATCCACTGCTCTTGTATAGTGAGAATGAGGTTATTATAACAACTTCCTTCAGCGATTCATAAGTGTGATAACTGCCCCATGGGACCGCTGCAAGCTGGCAGAGCAGAGCAAACTTGCTGACAGGGTCTCGATTTCCCTTTTGTCTCCCAAAGATGGAGCATTTTTTTCATTGAAAACGAGCTGACCATAAAGTGCAGCACAGAAATAAAAGAGTGACAGGATGCATTTTTTGATTGTTGGATAGCTGCATTCATTGCTGTGTTTCAGTGTGGTTCCAAGAAGTGTTAGTCAGAAGACTGGTGCTCTAGACACAGCACTGCCAACTGCATTCATCAGGCCTCCAAAGAGGCAGAGAAAGCTTCAGTCCAGAAGTATTAAACAACCTGCAGGCCCAGTGTCTCACTAAAATTAATGTGTCAAAGTCATCAGCATGCTCTGACTGTTCTGCCACGCCCCAGCTATCGAAAGAAGATGTAAAACTAGTCTGATGGGTCAGACAAACACCATTTGAGATTGTTTCAGATTTCTAAAGAAGCACAAGAGGAGCTGGAAGACGAGGCCCAGGCAGTTTCTAAGTCCCTCTCAAAGTCATGATGGTATTTAATTGCTAATGTTGCCAACCATATTGAAAAATGTAGTAATATGGACACCACGCAAATTAAGAGATTTAGATTGTTGTCTACCTTAGTCTGCTAATATTGATTATAATTTTTAAAGCATGCAATTATGTTTCTGAGCACAGCAGTAAAATAGACTTACAAGTTTTCAAAATCATGCATTACAGTCACATGAATATTCTTGGTTTTTGAAGGAATTTGGCCATAAAATTACCTTTTCTTAATAAAGAGCTCAAAGCGTTACTTGCTAGAGCCACAGAAGCATTTAGGAGCCATTACTCAATAAAAATCAATGAGAAGTAAGTGTTTAAATGGCTTTGTGGATTCAGCTGGTATGTAAATGACAAAAGTTCCTAAGTCTTCTAGATTCCTTATTACAGGTAGAAGACAACATTGCAGAATCTGTAAAATATCAAGGGGACAAGAGGAAAAGCTTCCCATGCTGAGATTTCTGGTATCCATAACTCTAGGGTTATATCTCCTAAGTAATGTAGTTGGGTTTTTGAAGCAATTTCTCCTGATTTTCAAAAAGGAATGTGTGCTTTCAGTAGCAAAGCCTTCATCAACTGATTCCTCAGTTCATTCAAGAGAGCATATGGAAAATACACACATCAATATGTCAAGCAATGGTTTGAAGCAAAAGTAGATGTTACAATTGATGTACATAGACAATAGAAATTTTTTTCTGAAGTTTTCACACTTTAGGAAGAGTCAATCTTCTCTCCCTGAAGTATCCTGAAGTATTCTTCTTCCTTAGGAATCCAGCCCCTGTGGATTTCAAAATGGCTTTTAGATACATGACTCAGTTGTCTTCATTCTCCACAGATATACACAACTTACCAACATTTATTAAAATGTAATGCACATGAAAAGGAAGAAGAATTCTTTTTGTCTGTTCACCTTTTATTTCATATGTAGGAAGCAGAAAGCTGTGCTTACTAGGTTAGGAAAGACCTCATTAAGTCAAGGTACTGAAATATCTACAGTTTAACCTGTTATGGAAAAGGAGGACAAAATACATTCACAAATAATATAATCATCACATCAAAAAGAGGTTGTCAGATAAACTGTCACAAATAGCAGACAGTGAGCTCTAAGTTTAAGAAAAAACTCCCGAGTAAAGGATCTGTTTCTTCCCTCCTAACAAAACTATAAATAAAAATAATTGTGAAAGTTCATGGAATTACACCAATATGGAATAAGAAAGCAACAGATTAATAAAATGTACACTGCATCAGCACAAACAAGAGATTCCAGATGGATTAGGAATCAAAGCATTCTTGAGCAGACCTCACCCAGACAGGAGGCATATTCCTGCCACTGTATCTGTAACATGCCCTGCTCTCTTCAGAAGCCTTGCAGTGCACTGCTCCTGTTCCAGATATGAGGGCAGCATCCAGCTTTTGGCTAGACCATCAGAGCAGAAGCCAGAGCAGCTTCCTGCTGAGCAGACCTGAATAAAATTATCCAGAGGACATTGGTAAAAATTAGTGATCTTCTGTAAAATTACACAACAGACCTTGGTAAAAATTAATTGCATAGTCTAGCCTAGAGCACAAAGGAAAGCAGTACCAAATGAACAGCAGCAGAATTTGGCCCAAATTCTATTTGGAAGGAGCTGATTTTGATGCTGGTCAAAAAAATAAGAAGGGGGAAGTGTGTGTATGGGGGGAGGGTGCCTGAAATTTATTTTGTTACTGATTCCAGAAGGAAATGAAAGCAGATCTTTCTTTTCAGGCTGTTTGTTGAGTCATACTGTTCTGAAATCTTCTCCTTTGTATTTCTGGGAATTATATGCAGTGCCAAAGTACCTTCTTGTTTAAACAATGTTTTGGATTGCCAAAGTGGTGAGGAATGTGTGCCACGTCACATGGTTTCTGTAATTCTGCATAAAGAAGCAGATGAGGCTGGTTTGACCGCTGTGGAAACCTCAATTATATTGAAGGTTCCTTGTTTTTTGTAGCACTATAATCAAAAGGTTCTGTATAATTCAACATCACTAGAATAATGGCCGATTTGAGAAAGTACAGGGATACAAATAGGAAACTGAAGAAATTAAATTCAGCAAGGCTCTGTAAGACTTTAGTGGGATTATGGAAAGCACAAAACTATTCAGGCAGCAGACTGGGTTGCCTAGAAATGGGGTAATTGTTTAAGGTAGTTAAAAAAAGAAGTCATTTATACTCCTGGGGCCTTCATTGTTAACAGACTGGTTATCTCTTAATTTTCTACCTTTATCAAAGTGCAGGTGATCTCCACATAATATAACCAAGTCACATCACTCTGTGAAATAATATTGTTTTATGCAGTAAATACCCACATTTCCAGGGAAAAGGATTCATTTTTCAGAGAATTACAGCCTTTGGAGAGAGAAAAGACCTATTAGGTCATAAAATCTGTACCTCTGCCAGCACAGGATTTGTTGCATCGTCTATGTATATTCATTAGTGTTTTGTTCAAGCTGTTTCTCAAAGAAGCAAGGGGACTTCCAGTGCTGAACCAGGGAAACAGAAATGTGGCTGAGTTGATCTCACCAGACAGTCACCCCTCATACCCTCTCTACCTTTACAAGTGTTATCATTAAATACACATTTATCACTTTCAGAAATACCTCTGTACTAGTGAAATGTTTATTACAGTTCCACCTTAATTTAAATTAAAAATCCATTCTCTTTCCAACAGTCTTGTGTCTCATATTTAGGCAGAATTGAGGTTACTGAAATTTAGGAAAAGAAAACTATTCATTTCTGAACTTTTTTATGTCTCTGAATATGGTAACCAGGATGTAGGGGGTTGACAGGTGAAAACTTTGAAGAAAAAGCCATGTACTGTATATCAACATAGTGTAACATTTCACCTGTCTGTGTATTATCTGAATTTCAGACCAATCTGCATTATGGAAATTTATCTTCACTTTTGAAGAGGCTTCAACCTGTGCTCTAGATCAAAAGAGAAAATGCATATCATTAAAGTCAACCCCAAATAAGGGCTCAAGGTCAAGCATGTATTAAACTGTTGTTAAATGTCTTTAATGAGCATGATAGTTCAAGAAAAATAGAAAGATACGTACAATTTCTTACTCTCATTCATAAACGCTTTTCAGTATAAAAACCTACTAATATCATCAAAATCCAAATTTCTTCCATGGAATTCAGCTCAACTGTGCAAATACAGAAGAATTTATTAAGAAGCACATAATCATAAACCTCATTAAACAAAATCACATAGAATTTCACACAGTTGAATAGTAGACACAAGCCTTACTTTCTGATAGCTGAACTCAACTTTATATTCGCTTTTATATAATTTTGAAACAGGCTTTGTATGAATTTCCAGAGGTATTTTGGGTCTTATTTTATTATTGTTCTTACACATTTGGATGATGATAAAATTAATATGGTCTCACTGATCTAGTGATAATCAAAATCCCTATGTCCACAGTGGCCACTCAAATCATCTTAGTGTTTACAGAGGGATAAAACTGCTAAGATAATTTCCTTGGCTCTTTGTCCACAGAACTAATATTTTTATATGCCAATTCGTTGTGTGATTTGGCCACCTTGTGTCAACCAGTCCTGGTATTTCAGCACCTTTCTAAGAAAAAATCCTGTGTATTAGGATAGAAGAGCGTTGAATTCTCTTTTTTTTTTCCTGTTGAAAGAAGACCACAACCTACTGCCATCTTTTGCCACTCCACTTTGTCACTTGACTTTGTGAAACAAAGCAAACAATAGCAATCTCGACCTGACGTTGCAGAGTACAATACAAACACATTCAACTATTGAAAAATCTTTTCAATGGTGGCCATCTAGAATGGCAAGAAGAGACCTCCTGTGTGTGTGCTCATGTTTAGGAGCATACCATACCTCAAGGGTCTGCATGAAACTTGAGCATGCTATTAAAAAAGTTGCAAGGTTTATAAAGCAGAGGTGCTTCTAGATGGTATCATATTGGCCAGTCACACTGGTGCTGTAATCAACAAAATTGCCCAACCTGGAGCTCTTTCAGTATAAACAGGAAGGTGGGACTGACAAGGTATTTTCAAAACCCTGTGCTAGGGAACACATATTCCTGGTTATTGAAAAATCAGATCTGTCAAACTTTTGGCTTCCTGCATGTCTGTATTCCCCCAGGCTTCCAGGGGCAGGTTTCCAGCCAAGATGATGAAGATTGAAGGTGGTTGATTGTCTTCACAATAGCTGGTGGATAGACACTCTGTTGAGGCCTGCCTGTCACATTATTTTTATAGGTTCTGACAACAGCACAGTCGAGTTTATGAAGCAGATGATTCATCCTATGTATAGCTTTTTCTGCGCCTGAGATATATATACATATGCATTAAAAACATGGTGGGAACTGTTGTCGCAGAATATGCCTGCATAAAGAGAGACAGTAATTCTTCTTGAAGGGGAGAACCCACAGAACAGAAGCGACACGCTGGCACTCTGAAATGCTGAAATGCCATTCTAATGAGATAAGCAGCATTTAAAATTTGTGCTCCACTGTATTTTCAACTGCATTATTTTCTGTGCATCTAAAACTTTATTAGCGGCGTAAGGGTTTGTCTGGGAGTAACGTGCGTTTATTTGTACACTTTTTACAGAAAGAAATGTGTTCAAAAGCCCCGATAGTCTGTTCTTTGGTTGAATGATGGTCATGCGGGATTTACAATTGAATTGTAAGGACAGGAGGACAGGAAGAATACAAGTGACAAATACAAGAGTCTCTCTGCCAGCAGGGAAGAAGAGCTGTAATGAGCAAAACTCCCAACTTGATCTAATTTAGAGCCAAGCAGAGCTTCAAGAATGTGTGGGAATTAATCTTTTTATTTATCCAGAATGAAGGAAGAGAATTAAGGGTAAGCGGAATAGCACTGAAATGGACACATTTGTATTCCCTGCTGAAAAACATTGCATCTAAGTGCCTGACAGCTAAAGTTCATAAGTGCAACAGCAGATTTTTAAGAAACTGTAAGAAACTGTTTGTTCTTTCCAGATGGGGGATGGGAAAGAGGGTGCGGATTTGACCAATAATGTGATCATTGTTGAAAATCTACAGCAGTACAAGAAATGAATGGAGAATATAGTCTTAAGAAAAAGGAAAATAGGAATATAAAAAAAGAAGAAAAGAGTAATGAGTTTTCCTGACTTAGGCTCCAGCTAAGCAAAATGTCTAATCAGAGAGCTAAGGATTTGCAGGGTTTGGCCTCTCAGCTGGAAGAGATGTGATCAGCATGCTAGCATGGTTGTGGTTTCTGCTCATCTGGGCTCCTACAGCTTCCAAACAGCCATATCAAAACTCCACTTGTCTGCTCAAGCAATTCAGTTTCAGCCTAAATAAAATTAAATATATGAATGGCTCATAGAAATAATTCCATGTTCGGAATCTCATAATGTCACCACTGTTCTTTGATATAAGCCAGGTCACGCAGTTGGACTTAGCTTGCACATAAACTTATTCCTATAGTTGCTGGCTTTTTGCACTCACATGCATTTTTATTCCTCCTTCTCCACAAACTTCTTTCATCTTTCCTTTTGGCAGCATGCCAGTATAGTAGCCAGATCCCCTATTATATGCCAATTAATCCCTTCTTGATGAATTTGAGTCATTTGTATTTTATTGTACACAGTACGGAAATACATCATGGCAAAACGTAGTATAAACAGGGCATGGGTTAGTCAAGTATAAAGGCTTTTTTTGTTCTCCACTAGATGGGTATTTATCATTTCAAATTAAAATAACCAACATCCTGCTACAATAAGCTTTTCCATTGTATTTGAAAAATTTAATTTTTTTTTCATCAAAAGGCTAGCATTGCAATTTGCCATGCTTTGGTGTAGAAACATAGAGATGAGACGTAGAGTTACTATACTGTGCAGTTCTTACAAATAGAAGTAATTGTTTAGTAGTAGTATAATAGTCTGCAATCAATTTAACAAGGCAATTGTCTCCAAGGAGGTTTCTGCATACTTGTGGCCTCTGCCCAGACAAGAGTAGTTTTGCTCCTTATTAGTGAAACACCAGGAGAGTTGTGTGCTCCCACCAAGGCAGGGGCATGTGTGTGAACCACAGTCAGAAAATATTTCAAGTGGATGCCTGCAATGGATAGTCAGATCTACCTCTGCTTAAAGCACATACTTAAATCCAGCTGGATCTACCAACACTGGTCCTGCAAGGTAAAGAGGGTGTTCAAGCACAGCTGAACTGTAGACTTTGGCCTCCTTTAGAGCACAGTCCCACACTGTGACTGAAGTGACAAATGATCCACAATGCCTGAAAGACAGATTTTGCCCTATTTTTTATTTTCCTTCCTTCCATCTATTCCCCTTCATGCTGCTTCACTAGATACTCACCCTCTCCCCTCCATCTCATCAGATTCAGTGCTTGGCTGACCTCTAGGAAAATACTTTTAGGTTGCTTTACAAACAGAAAAATTCCACATACACTTTTTTTCCCAGGTTATGTTCGGCCATTTTATTTAGCTGAGGTGCTGTGTTGAGCTCCATCACCAAAGTCAGTACAAAATGGGTAACCAGGAGCAAGAGCAGAGGACATCTTGGCGGAAAGGCAGGGTCTTCACCCTCATTGCAACTGCTCTTAGTTCATATCAGGTTCCATTAGCTGCTCTTTAAAAAAGTAATGTGACTGCTGAAATTGCAACATAGTGCCACCTCTTTAAACACGCTTGTGCTCATAAGGGCATTGGCTGAACTGATTTGTTAAGTACAGTTCCAGTTATAAAACGCTGCAAAGGCATTTCATTGCATAATATCATTATGATGCCTAGATGCTTCGCTCAAAAGTCAAAAGGAATTAAAGCTCTGTTACACAGCAAAACTGTGTACCTAATTAGAATACATAAACAGTTCAGACAGAAATATCTGTATGTTTAAGAGTAAGAACAATTTAACTTTTAACCAACCTTAGAACACATCCTTGTATGTATCCTTTACTTGTTAATCTGATTTTATTTAGTTCTAAAAAGGGGTTTTGCATGCTAATTCAGATTAATCAGGTCTGACTGCATGTAATTAAAAATTAGTAAAACAAAGGCAGACCCTAAATTAGTTCTTAAAGAACATCTTCCTTCAACTACAAAAGATTAGACATTATGCATCACTAGCTCTGAAAGGAAAAAGTTATTATTGAAGAGTATGCTAACATTTTATCATTAAAAAATGAAGCACGTTTGCCTAACAAAATTAAATGATCCAGACAATAAAGCACATTTGCCGAGATCAAAAATTATAAAACCAACAGTAGGGTAAAATCCAATGCAAAAAATATTAAAGCCCATTACTGCAATGAGCTTTTGGCAAAGGACCTCTGTGCAATAGAGGTCATATAACATTTCAGTGTTTGCACTGGTTATTACCCAGGGAATTAATTCCAAGCTTACATTGGAAAAAATGGTGGTATTTTTGTGTGATTCATAAACAATGCAACTTGCACCTTAAATTGGATTAAAATTAGGATATTTTCCTTAATTACCTAGTCTTCTTTTTTAATCCATTGAATTTAATTAATTAATTGAATTTTTTTAATCCATTTTGAATTTGAGAAGCTTTTTTCACCCAGTTTAGTTTACTGCAGTTGGGTGCCAATGTCACAGCAAAATAACAGAATTTCCAAAGCTTCTTTATAATTTCTTTAGATTTATTTTTACAAAAGAGAACAGGGACAATGAAATGACCAGAGCAGACACATAACAGTTTCTTTCACAGCTAAAGTCATGTCTTTGGTTATTTTATGTAAAAGGAGAAAAGGAAGGTTAAAATTCAACTCTGTCTCCAAAAAAAGACCTTCTTCTGCCCTTTGCAAGTCCCATTTGTGTTGCTAAACATCTTTCAAAGGAGTCTTTAGCCTGTTCTTGTATGCAAATAAGAATTCCTCTGCTCCCCCCTCCGTCTCCGTACAGGTACCAGGGCCAGAAACATCAGCCCTGGCAGCTGCTTTTGCAACTACAGTGAGGTTAAGATCATACTGCCAAGGGAAGTGTTCCTCTGGGACCTGAATTTAAACCACTGTGGATATTATGGCCCATCTCGGATATTCTCCAGGAGTGATGAACCTGGATAAGTTGGCTCGCAGTGGTGCTGCCTCAGCAGACAAAGAAGCTCACTGGTGAAGGGTAGAGCACTTGGCAGTCACCTCCAGCAGCTGGCATTTATTTGCCACAGCTGAGAAGGATGCTGTCCACCAGCTCAGGGGGCAAATAGCCCGAGAGGTACAAGTAGGGAAGAGAGGCATCTAAATCTACTAAATCATCCTTTGAGATCAACCACAGAGTGCAGGCTTTTTCCCATAATAGGTATTTATTGATGTTAAAAGTCCCATGTTTTCACCAAAAATTGGAATTCAATATACTGAAATCATGAAGCCATCCAGTCTGAAAAAGTCTTATTTACTTCTCGGGAGTCAGCATTTTAAGATGAAGGCTGTCTTGTCCAGGTTACCTTCCAATTATTAACGGCTGCTGCAAGCATTTTCTAACAAGGGATTTCAGAATGCAACAGTTACAGTTGCACATATATTAAAATATAGAGCTTAAATTTATCTCAGGACACATAAGACATCCTCTGGGAAAGCTGCACAATGCAACGATGCTATTTTTGGCAATAATTAAACTACACTATGAAGAGTTATTAGACTAAATGACACTGTAAACCCCAAAAGCAAAATATCTAACATCACAATATGATGTTCTTAGTCGTGTCTCATACTTCATTCTTCTCAGCTCTGCTGCAAGTGAAAATTAGAGTCAATGGAAACTAAAAGGTCTTTTATGCATGGAACAACATATTAACTCAGTGAGAAAATAAATACTGTTTACCTTTTTTCTGTTTAAAAATGTAAATTCTTCCTGCTGCACAAATTTGTAAAGTAAAATTGCTCAGTACTTATACATCTCTCATGCTTATCTTCTAAATCAACAGTGATAAAACAAGAATTTTGAAAGTAACAGAGTATATAATAGGAGATTCCCTTTGTCACTTGCATTAACACAGTGCAATGAAGTCCAAAATATAAGAATATAAACAATGATTCTGACAATAGTCTTGGAAGATAATCTTATCATGGATTATATATATTCTTTTAAATAATGCATCACACGGTTTTCTGAACCACTGCAGTTCCTTCTCAAGGTATTGTAAAAACTGAGCAACCTGAAGGATATTTATACAGATTAAGTGGTTTCTAATAATCCAAAGAGCACTTAATCTGCATGAATGTGCTTCGTGTTGCTATGTGCTTCTAACGCCTGGACAAGGAGCCTAAGTGATTCTGAAAGTCTGCTGCACATTCGTGTTTTGATAAGTCAAACAAAGGCAAAAAGGGAAGAAATATGTTAATTGGCCCTGGCAAGCAAGACAAGCAACTGGCAATCAGAGGCTTTCCAGCCTGAGCCTCTTATTCTCCAGCCATGTCCTTAAAATGTCTCAAATTATACTAATAATGCGAGTTATTATGCTAATATAGACTCAAAAATGGGGTAACGCTGGAAATGATGTATCCTTGATAAAAATGTTCCATAGTCACCATGACTAATGTTTATTAGCTGCCCTAGAAACTGAAGCAAAGGCCAGCTGGTTTACCTTGAGGGTTCTGCTGTGGCATTTTTCAAATATCCTGTATTTATCTCTTTTCTAGAGAACCATCTAAATGAGAAAACAGTGGTAAAACACTTGGCAAAAAAACTTTCAGATTCTGACACCTTCCTCTGACAGAGCCAGGAAATGGTTATTCAATAGACAGCCAACACATCTATAAGGTATGCTGAAAGTGAAATACGCATAAAGAGAATTTCAACATAAAACCAACTGATTTGTATATCAGTTCCACACTTTGCCCAGTGTTGACTAAAATAAGGGGAAGAAATTACAACAGCAGAATTAACACAAAACAGATTGCTCTTCCTGACTAATGTTGGGGGACAAACTCAGTGTTGTGTCTTGTTGCAGATGTCCTTCCTCTACCGCTGCTTGAGTTAAGGACACAAAGAATGTCTTGTGGTGAGCAGAAGGAAGATATCCTACTCTCTTTGTTTGTGGGAAATGAAGAAACTTGGTGGTAGGCAGGTTCTGAAGGCACTGTGGCATATATGAAGATTTTTAGTCATGCAATTCAGGCTGTTACAGAGGGCAACTTTGAAAGACTGTCAGAATGAGGTGTGCTGTCAGCAAGGTGCACTGTTTAAGCTTCATCCAAAATAAACACAAAGGCATCAGCTCTTTTGTTGTTGTTTTACTCTATGCAAAGTAATAGTATGTGGGATCTTGTAGAACATGTAACAAATATTCAGTACAAACTACTTTTCCAGCAACTGGGTCCCAGAGCTGTATAAATATCTCCAGAAAGCAGTGCCCAAGGCTTTAAGAGTATGTGAAATGAAAAGGATACATCTGTCAGCTGGTGTGTAGCACGGGAGGCAAACTGCTGAGTGAATTGGCAAGGGAGAACAGAAGATGATAATGAAGACAGCACTAAAGTCACTGGAAGAGATGGAAGGTAACATTTGCAGGTCTTCAGTTCAGCATGGTTCAGAGCGCTGGATCATTTGGAATAGTTCATTGATTCCTAAGGCATAAAGGTACTTTCTTCACAGAGTATTCATCCCCGATATCTTCTACTGACACCTGTCCTGAGAGACAGAAACAGTTTTCTGAGCTAATAAACAATTCACAAAGTGCTGGCCACAGTAAAGCAAGGAGCATTTGGGTTCATAAAGGACTTAGAGTAATAGCTGTAGGGAGAAAGAAAAAGTGAAGGGAAAATGATGTATGGCTCAGAGTTGCCATTTCTTTTTCTTGTTTATGTTTTCTGTAAGTTTATTTACTGTAATCCTAAAACAGCAGTATAAGCCGACCCCAGCCTCGAGGGGAAAGGGAGGTCTGCCATAATATCTTTGGAAGGGAAAGCTACAAGTCAAGAAAAATGCAGGCATATAAATGGATGCTTCAAGCCAAACAGTTAGGTTACAATACTGAATAATTTACATAAATACTTTGTGTGGTATGTGCCCTAATTCCAAGTGTTCAGAGACCACCATATTGAACAAGTCCTCTGTATGCATAGGGACAGGATGTTTTCTACCCTGACACCTTAAAATGTTAGAGGTAATAAAATCAGTGCAATGTGCAAAGCATGACACATACCAAACTGCTCCTTCCTCACATTTGTCACTTTAATGAAGCCATAAAACTTGGGCATGCAGTGAGGATGGAGAAATCAGTGGTGTTTGGTTTTTTTTTTTTTAAATACTTGGGTGGAATGTGGCTATTTTGTCATGAGGCTGGATAGGTTTATAGGTGGAGCAGAACAGACAGATCTCCACCCTTTTAGGTTACTCAAGAGTTGGATGTCAGGATAAAAATCAGAGCTGTGAAAGAGTTTTCCCTGCAATAATTAGTAACCTCCTACTATTGTTGCTTGAAAATTTTAATACGCCTCTGACGTGTCCCAAAAATATAAGTCTGCAGGACTGCCAATTCCTAATAAAACATTTGGTTTTTGAAAAAGCAAGCCTAAAATGTTCCGTGCCATAACACTGCATTCTATTTGCATGCTGTAGGATGTTTTCTTCTGTATTTCACCACACACTGGTTCCAAAGAAAATTAGACCATATGGTGAGCAATTTGCCCGTGCGTGCAGTTTACCAACATTGCCCCTAACAGGTGGGGATATCACAGCAGGAGTGGACTAACGGGATTTTTGTCACTCAGCTGTTTGCCTGCTGTGAAAGGGCACTCTCCCTCACTGCCAGTTTCCATCTCTCCATTCTCCAGACAGCTGAAGGGCTAAGTGCAGCATGTTACCTGATGCTTGTCCATCTCTTCTGTGCCACTGCTAGGTTACTTTTTGAACTGGCTTTTTCAGACAGCTGTTTTTATATTCCCCATTATCTCTGTCCTTCCTGCCTTCAAAACATACCAGACACAACTTCTGCAAGACCATGCTTCAGCTCCACTAACACCTCCCAGCTCCACGGGCTCTGGGCCTGCCACACTGCTTTCCAGTGGTGCAAGCACCATGACTCTCCTTCCAGTGGGCTGCCGGGCCAAGGGGGGTGGCCTACCAGATCCCAGCACATTCTTGAACTTTCTTTTTGGGTGGTTAAGATCAGCAGTGGACACAGGGAGCAGAAGGTCCTTGTACAGCAGCAAAGGATCTCATTGTCACTTCCCTTTGTGTGCACCTCTCTTCACCCTGGGAAGAGATCACAGCACAAAAGATGTTCAAAGCAACGAGAGTGCTGAGTTCACCAGTATTTTCACAATTTTCTTCTCCCCTTACCTTGCCTTTCTGGTTGAAGCTCTGCCAAGATAATGAATCCAACAAAAGCAGGAAAAGCAACATAATAATCCAACCAAGACAAAGTAGTTATAAATTATTACAGGCAGCTCCAAATTCAATCCGCTGTTGTCCTGGTGACTGACTGTGAAGCAACAATAATTTTTTTGTTTCTTCTCAGCCTGCAAGATGTCATCCACAATGGTCTATCTTCCCTCTCCCCCTTCCCCAGCCTTTTTTAGCCCTTGGTGTTTTGCCTTTCTCTCAGCCCGTTTTCTAATGATATAGCTTTGGAGTTAAGCAATCCTTCAACTTTCATTGCTATCTGCTAATGTATCTTTTTCTTCATTGTTTCAGTACTTTTTAAGAAAAGCTCAGAGGCACTGGACCCTTAGTCCTCCGAAGAGTTCCTCGCTCCCTGCAGTTCTTGCATTTCCTTTTTCACACACAGTCATGCAGCCCGTCAGCAGTGTGACGTTACCTCAGTCCAGGAGCCAGTACAACACTTTGTCACCCTGCTGCTTTGTGCTCCTTTGACTCCTTTCTGCCAGGCACACCAGTATTTCTACCGCCGATCTCTGACTCGGGGAAAACAAATAATGAAACTGACCTCATCTCAGAAAATAAAGCAGTCTTTTACCTGGACACATGGTAGCAAAGGGGCTCAGGACTCCATTTCACCTTGGTTTCTCCATTTCACTGCTTCTTTGCTCTCTTTTTCATTTTAACTCATCCTGTGCAAAGGAGAATTCTTCTAATATAAATATTTTTTTAAGAATCCAAACTTACTCTTTTTGTAACTTTCTTTCTCTGCTATCTCAGAATTTTTTTTTTTTTTTAAGTTTTCATGTTTCCTGCAAAACACATAGAAGTGAGGCAGTTTTTATGTTCTTCAGTTGTAAGAGCAATGATGGACACTCATATATTTACTCAAACTACATCAGTACTCTGTCCTCCATCAAGAGGGAGTATAGAAATATGCCTAGACAAAGCATATATCAAGCATGAAAAATTGCAAATAGAGAATGTGTGCACATTTGATGCCACAATATGTCAGAGTAAGGTGTTTATAAAAGCAAGTAGAGATACATAATTCCCATTGACCTACTTAGCTGCCTTTTTTTTCCTTCAAAAATTTCCTCTTTCAAAAATAAAAGCACTGTCCAAGAGTATAAACACACACTACATTTAGGAATTAGCTGGAGTGGTGGTATAACCCTCCTGTAAGGCAACATTTCTAGAATTTGACACAAAGAAGGCACAATGTTCTTTATAAAAGTGGGCTGGGGAGATGTTTGGTTCAAATTGTCCATTGAAATACTAGTGTAATGCATGTAATACTAGCAATTGTACATTGCCCAGTGCCATGTGTTAAGACAAAAAGAAAAAAAAAAAAAAAAAAAAAGGAAAAATAATTACTGTTCCTATTACTAATCAGAGATTATAACAGAGGTGGGTGGTTTTCATCTCAGTGTGAGACAGGTGTCTCTTTTTTCTGTTTTTTCATTAATTTATTAGACAGGAACATGGGAGTAAATTTCTTGGAATTTCACAGTTGGGATTTTAAAATTTCTGATTCCAAAAATCAGTTGCAGAGTTATAGGTGATCACCCACGTTAAACAAAGAGAAATTTGTGAAGATGGCTATAATTCGATTCAGCAAAGTACTAGTAATACAGCTATATATGGAATAAATTCTTCTTTAAAATTCTTCTGAAATATATGTTTGCCTGAGCACATATCAAATTTATATCTGAGATCAGAGAAAGACCTAAGAAAGTTATGCCAGTCATATTCTTGGCAGCCATCAATAGAGTAATGTTGTCAAATATGGTATAAATTTTCTGTTAACACATTGTGCATTCTGCTCCTCTTGCCTCACCCACGGCCATGCAAACGGGAGTGGGTGGAGGCTGGTGACAGCTTGGTCTCCAGGCAGGACCAACAGGTGGCTCTTAAACACCCAACAGCATTGAATGTGACAGAGACCCTACAAAAGAGGGGTAATCTCCATCAGGAAGAAACAAATGCAGGAGAGGACTCCCTCAGCTAATATAACACACCAAGGTGTCAGAGAACAGGAGGAATAATCCCATGGCCTTGGTGACTATGGATGAAACATATCTGTCAGCAGAGGATCCAAAAAGAGGCTGGAAAAATGGCAAAGGGAAAAAAAGCCAAGGAGCTACATCCAAGAAAGATGGCAAAAAACTAGGTGGAGAAACAAGACATTTTCTGTCATGGTGTCAACAATTAACAGCACGCTCTGCTAACAGCTTTTTGGACAGCAGCAGTGAGATTTAAAATGGTTTTGAGAATTCCCTTCTACCTTCCTTTCCTACTGCTATTTTTTCTGTGCCACACCCTTACTTTTCCAGTCACTGGTGCTTCTTGCACCCTGAACAGAGGAATTGCTCCCACTTGAAAACTTAACCATTATAAATGACAGTGAAAAGAAGGGCTGTCATGGAAAGAAATAAATGAAGAGGTGGCAACTGCTCAAGACAGCATTACTGGAATGTGAACTTTGCCATTCTGTCCTGTGTGCCTTCACAGTTACGCTTCTTTCCCCAGTACTGCTATGCTCTGCTCTGATCTCTTGCAAAGCTGCAATAGAAGGGTTTAATCAAATGACTCACCCCACCTGCCTGCCCAGGACCCCCGTGCTCTCGGATGAGGGCAGGCTGGGCTCCTCAGGGAGCCCAGAGAGACAGACACCCACTGTTCAGGCATCTGAGACCGGCTCTGCTGGTTGCTTCCCCTCAGTCAGAAATCTGATTCAAAAGGACAAGCTGGAAAAGTCAATGCAATAGCCTGACATTCCCCTCTGCACAGACATACTGCTTCAAAAGCAGAGATGAAAGGCAGCTTCACCTTCCTGCTTCCCTCCCCAGAGGCACCTAACCAAGGGGTTGGTTGTTAATATACTCTTTGGGAAACTGGGGTGCTTAAAAACACACATTAAAAATGAAATGGCCTGAATCACATTTTGGAAAGTGTCCTCTACAGCTGATACATGTTGGTGTGCATCAAGAGCGCTTTCAAATACAATGTAGTAGCTGTTCCTGGTTTTGGAGTTGCAGGTGGGCCAGATGCCATAACTGGATGCCTCCAAAAACACATATTGGAAGTTGAAAAGCAAGCAGAGCTGTTCCAGAGAAATAACATGTTGAGAAAGACCACAGAAGGCACAAAGTTCACCGCTATCACCCAGTGCACATCATGGTTCAACCCCAGCTGTCAACTAAGGACCACTCACTCACTCACTCACTCACTCCCACCCTATCCCCTGGTGGAGAGAAGAATCAGGAAGAAAAGGTAAACTTTTTGGGTTGTGATAGCAACAGTTTAAAAGTTGAAACAAAATAAAATATAGCAGCAGCAGCAGCAGCAGCAATAATAATAATAATAATAATAATAATAATAATAATAATAATAATAATAATATACAAACACTACTGCTAATGGTACTAGCTATTTAAAAGGAGAGAGAGGAACAAAACACAAAAAATTGGTGCACCACACAAGTGCTCACCACCTGCTGAGTGATGTCCAGGCCAACCCTGAAAAGTAATCAGTCCATTCCAGCCAACTTCCCAAATTTATATACTGGGCATGGAATTTCATGGTGTGGCATATCCTTTGGCTAGTTCATTGCAGCAGTCCTGGCCATGCCCCCTCATGGCTTTTTGTGCACCTGCTTTCTGGCAGAACATGGGAAACAAAAAAGACCACGACTTAGAGTAAGCTCTGTTTAGCCACAAGTAAAACTTCAGCATGTAATCCACATTATTCTCATATAGAGCCCAAAACACAGCGTTGTACCAGCTACTAGGAAGAAAATGAGCTCTATCCCCCCTGAAATGAAAGCAGGACAGCCCTGTCACAGCTAGGCATGTGCTGTGTTACCCGCTAGAAGTTCACCATTGCACAAAGTCCACCAAAGTCCCATTTTAAGCACCTTCATACAATGTTGGCCCCCAGTTCTCAGTTGTATCTATATATGGCTTCAAGTCTTTCCAAAAGATCAAGGTGGATGCAGCTTTCCTGAGAGGTCCTCAGACAAACCCTGCATCCATTCTGTAATATAGGAGCTGCCCCGGGCCCTGACCTGGTGCATAGGACAGTTATAGGGCAGGCTTCCTGTGCGCCTCACTTCCAGATTGTCCTCCAGGGCAGGTGTAGGTGGTAACGTAGAAGGGAAATGCCATTTAACACATAAATTTTGTCCATGAATTTAACAGGAATAGATCTCCTCTTTGTAGTAAGTACTTCAGCTATGCATTGATTAGTTCAGATACATGCACACATACCAATTTACATGCACGTGTGTATACATTTATACACACTTTATATTATAAAAATTTCTTATGTATAATGTTTTTTCTAAACATATGGTTGCACAGAAAAATACAAGTTTTGTTGGATAAGTACTAGACCTGTCAGTTGACACACAATAATATTTTTTATTATACATTCATCTTATCTTACTGTAGGTTTGAATCACAAAAAAAAGCTAACACCGACCTGTTTGAGTATATCCTAAATGGGAATGATTTAAGGCTACTTAGGAGAAGGCTCACTCATTTTTTGTTGTGTCTCCACCTTATTTGCAAGTTAATGCACAAGGCAGACCTTAGGCAGCCTTAATTTAGTTTGGTCTCAACTCTTGGATCCCTCATCTGTGCACTGCCATTCAGCACAGCAGGGGTGTTAGGTTCTCAGACCAGAACAACTCCAGTCCCTCTAATTATTGAGTGAACTTTGTCTTTGGCTTTCACTGAGGTAATGGAGCCCACAGGGAGCAATGATCAGGTCTGAAGTATAATGAAGGTCATTCTCATCAAGATATTTATTTCTTTAAATTAATAAGAATGCAGAAAAACACCTATCCTCAGCTGTAAAGACACTTGTGTTGTATAAGCTACAGACAAACTACAGATAAAACTGTATCGCATGAAGAAACACTAAGAACTTCTGAAATGGAAAACAAAGAAATCTACATTATCTGCACTGCATGTTACCCATAAGACTCTCCAAAGTCTCATTTTACCATTAGTGTATCCCTGCTGAGGTGACTGGCATTCAGCCTGTGGAGTGGGATAGCTGCTTAGAGTTTCCAAGGTTTCCCAGGTACAAGCATAGATAGGCAGCCAGAGAAGTTAGAAAGACAAACCTGGGATAAAAAGAAAATCTTTGTGAATCACAATCACTCTGGCTTAGTCATCTGGGGGAGATAAATCAGCTGTACAAAACCTGGCTGCATTTGTTGTCTAGACAGTTAAGCTGGATGAAAAGGTAGATCCTTTCTTCTTTTAGAGAAGGGATGTATTTGTGGAAGATACTGCTGAGATAACCCTGAGAGATTTAATCTCCCCTTTGCTCACAGTGCAGGGAGCACACATGGACTAAGTGGAATTATTGAGACTCCCATGCTATGGGGAGGGGGGCTCTACAGTCATAAACTCAAGGCTGTGGACTGTTAATCACAAAATCTAACAGGAATATGAGGGCAGGGAATAAGACTTCTTTTTAAAGACTTGGGGAGCAATGATAGAGAATGCTATGTTTCAAAAAGTTAGGGTCAAGAAGCAGGTGCATGGTTAGTGGTGTTAAAGACTGATTCCGCTTTAACTTTCAAAAGCCTTCAAAAAGCATCAGAACACAATGCCAGTTAAGGCTGCAAATCCAAGCACTGCTTTGGGGGCTCTTGCAACTGATAGCAAGGTGACTTTGTGTTAAGTCAATATGCTTTAGCAGATTCCTCTAATGAAAACAAACAAACAAGCCAACAAACCAGCTGCCAAAAATCACCGCAAGTAAAATGTCATTCCAAGAAAGTCGAAAGGGTCTTCATGAATGAAGTTTTCTTTCACGATATTAAACACATAACATGCCTCTAAGGTCTGAATGGGGCACATGGCAATGAAGCTGATCCTGTTTTCTTTTGTGTTGAATTTTCAGGGCTCTGCTTAATTATTCTTTCTTCTTCCACAGAATAAATGAGGACAAGAAAGACCTTTGTGTTTTCTAAGTAATTGTAATATACACAAGGAAAACATGGCATGTAATTTCTTTCAGCTCTTAAAGGCTCCTAAATAAAGTACATCTTCCCAGTGAAGATATTTACAGTAGCACTGAAAGACCTCTTTGAAGGACTCAGCTTTCTTCCTGAGAGGGTATCTCATAGTATGTTTCCATTCCTGCATCTTTGATTTAATTAGATATTATTTAGAGCATGCTAAATTTCCAAATTCTACTATATTTATTCAAATATCAAGCTACCAAATCTTACAATAACTTTTAAATTTTGCCATTTTTTTTATTTTATTTTTTTCTGTTACAAGGGGATTTAAAGCTGAGTTTGGGTTTGGGTTTGGTTTGGATTGGATTTCGGTTTGGGTTTGGATTTGGGTTTGGGTTTAGTTTTGGTGGTCTTTTTAACTGCCTGCCTTCTTGATTCCTGACCACAATCCTGCTAACATGACTTTTGGACAAGCTGACCTTCATGTCTGGATGATTTCATATCCTGATCCTCCAGACAACACATTCTGACTGTGTCATGCAAGCTGGGAATGTTTTCCTCTTTTGCGTTTCCCAGCCCCCTCCTCACAAATAAAATCTTTCTCAACAGAAGTATATCCAAAATATTCTTCAAAATAAAACACAGTTTCAAATTAATTTTTCTGCCTGGGATTTTGAGATAATTATTTTCCTTTGTTACTCAGAAAGTTCTGAAGATTCCTTGTTTTACAGATATAAATATAAGTGGATTTTTTCTCTCTCTCTTTTTTTTTTTTTTTCCTAAATCTCTTCTATTTTGTTTTCTTCCAGAGTCTCTGTTAACTCTTTAGGATATTCCTTTGTAGCCTTTTTGAAATGTGACAAGCATTGTTCTATCTTCACAGTTCAGAACTGAAAGTAAAATTTCAGTACTCTATTTTGCCACACATCTGTCACTCATAGAATGTAAGGTAGCTGAGATGAAAATAAATGCAACTCTCTTGAAAAACTCTGAAAACCCTCCAGTCCTAGTAATTTCAAGGGAACTGTAGCCTATTGAAAGCTCTGAAGACTAGTCTTGTTCAAGCAGTCCATGGCTCCCCTGCAAAGCACATAGTGAATGCCACCACAGTGGCACACACTGAGTGCCATGTGCTTCAGTTAGAGTGGGTTTAAAACTGTCCCTTTGAATTTGCTTAGCAAAATCCTGTTCATAATGTCCTTTTTTTGCCTAAATTTCAATTACTACTCCCTGAAGTCCCTACTGTATATAAAGAAGGGAGGACTTCACTTAGGCTTGTGAAATGGACAACTGAACTATGATTTCTGTTGGTCCAAAATATTGTTTTGTAATTGTGACAAGACTGAAAAACATAGTTAAATCTATTTTGAAAACAAGCTATTCTACTGAATGTTGATACACTGAATATTTATTAATATAATTTCATGTAGCTCTTGTTTCTATTGCATTTTAAGGTTCATAACTAACTCTTCAAATGGCTTAAATGCACATTTCTGTTAGTTCTAAGGAGACTTCACTACATTGCACTAATTGAAGTTCTGATAACTTAAATGTATAGCATTAAAAAGGAAATACGTATCTTTTACGTTCTTTCTCTGCGGTATCAACACTTCCTATTAAATAGTCACACAGTCTTCTTTCTACTACAAAAGACACACACATCAAAACCAACCAACTCAGTGAAGAGTTTTATTTGCTGCAATATCTTTACGCATTTGGACAGAAAGGAACTTATTAATGCAATATAATTCTACACTAGAAAAAATCAGACTTGAAGTTATCTAGTTTTTCAGGAGCAATAATGGGAGTGTTACAGTCAAGATAGCATAAGGAACTGTCATCCTTTGACCAAATTTTGAACTTATGTCTGCTCTGTGTTCTTCCACCTTGGCTATTACCAGTGGAACAAGATAAAAGAACATATTTTCAAATAAAAATGAATGTTTGCAAAATGTATCATTGGATTCAAATACTTAGCAAAACTTCTGACCTTCAGTCCTGCTGAATTCAAAACACAAAGGCAGCTTTGAAATGCTGCAAATTGGGCCCAGCTGACATTTAAACATCAATTCTGAATGTGTCCACACCAAAATATCGATGCATCAGAACTGCGGCTATTGATTCTTTTCAACATTTTGGCCATCTGCTTTCTTTCACTTAGTTTCACTTTCGTCAGTTCTTACAATGAATGGACTTTGGCTGGGGATTCACATGCAAAGAAACATCTTTGAAATAAAAATGGACCAAATAATAGTGTTTGCCTGCCTGAAATTGTTGTATGACCTTGTCTGACCACATTACTAGCTCTGCTCACCCAGCCCTGGTAAGAGGAATATTTTATAAAACAGCCATTGCCTCTGAAACTCTTGCATGGAAAACCCTTGCCCTGAAAAATAGCTAGAGTCCAGCTCATAAATTGCTGGGATCCTGGGATTCCTGCTTTTGTGTTTTCAGGCTGTTTGGAGTAATACCAGTGCACGGTTTAGCCTGGGCTTTTGTCTTCAGAACTCCCCAAGCCATCATTTTGGACAGACTCCTCTTCTTCACTCCTCTGCCAAGTCAAGTAGGATACCTTAAAACACCTTGGTTCATCTTCCTCTGTCATAAGGGAAAGGAACTCTCCTGGACAGAAACATCTACAAGTTTCATCAAAACGTCCTTTTCGCCCTCACTCAGGTGTTTGATCCCTCCCTTCTCTCTCTTCAGATCTTGGCCTCTCTGTCCCATGACAAAGGATTTCCATGCTGAGGACAGAGGCTGCCAAAAACAAAATCAGGATTCACCTTGAATGATCTCTGAATTAGGGAAGAATTCAGGACCAAGTCAAATCCAAATTCACATGGTTGGCTATATTTTTCTCTCATTCACACCTAGTGCATAATTCTTTCTGGAGTTTTTAACATTCTGGTATGGACCTCTGGAAAGGAAAGCTGAAAATCAGGAGGGCAGTAAGATAGGCACCTTATGTTGTAGGTCTGAAGACAATGAATGTGGGCATGTACTTGGAGGAGTACTGCAGGTACTATTATTATTTTGCCAGTACCAGCTGATGTGGTGCTGCCAGGGAATGTTTATTTGGCCAGGCATTTCTGAAATGCATTTTGATTATTAGTGCTAAATTAAGCTTTTAATTGCTGTTTGTTCTTGGGGCTTTTGGCTTTCTTGTCATTGTTGTTGTTGGGTTTGGCCTTTTTTGAGGAGGACATATAATTTAATTTGGCTTTTTTATCTCTGAATGCTGGCAACCTGTCCGGCCATATGGCATTGCAGAGCAGTTCTCTTTGGTTCCTATTGCGTTCTACCACTTTGCAATCAGATATAGCCAGGTGTTCTGAAATGATGGAGGCAGATCATTGTCCCTATTTTATGAATGAGGAAACTGAGAAAGAGGTCCAGGGTTTCCTTGGTCCTTCTTAGGACACAGTTCCTAGAACAGAGCAGCCAACCTCTTGGCACACTCCTCACTGGAACAGCACTGTTGCCTGGGATGGCAGGATGAATGGCACAGGTATGGGGGAGCCAAAGGTAGGCACAAGCTGTTCAGTTTAGATTATCATCAGGTTTTAAGTGCATCCTCCACTTTGCATTTGAAAAACTGTCTGATTGGGCTATTATGTTTCTCCTCACTTCCAGAAGCATCCAGCTGCATTTCTGCTGGCACCAGAGAGTAAGGGACACAATCTCCACAAATCCTATGTGTTGCTACTTGTCACATCATGGAAAAAATACACTGACTGATTTTGTTTGTTTGTTTGTTTGTTTTGTTCAACTACTTTAATTGAAACAGGTACCAAAAAATGGGCGGAAACATTCCGATAAATTAAATTAGATAGAAAAAGAACAGGAAAAAAAAAAAAAAAAGAAACCTACTTTTAAATCTTTGAGATCTGGGATGTAAAGAGATGTTTGAAGCCAATGGAGAGGCTGACTAGTGTAGGTTTTACTACCTTATCTACATCTCCATTTGTAATGTATTGTCCTAAGCCACTTCATCTGAAAAATAATTCAAAAAATAAACACATTCCTAGCTTTTGCTGTTATGGCCCAGTATATTTAGTCAAAGAAATTGGGTCAGTGTACTTTTTATTTTCTTTCCATTCTACTAACTCAACAGGATACTGGCCGCATTCCAAGCATGCTGTATCCCATTCCAGATTTCATAGACACTGAAAAAATAATACCAATGAAAAAATGGACTGTGGAGGGCTCAGCTGACACAGCCACAGGCAGGAAATGGCTGGTTGTTGCAGCATATTATCCACAAAGCAAGGCAGACTGTAGGTTTTGTTATTTTACATTTCATCCTGCCAACCATGTCTGTTGGTTGTCGCAATCAGAGCTGCTGCTGCTGCTGCTGCTGCAGGGTAGAAAGCGAAAAATAACAAAGATGGAACAGCAGAAGCTTCTGCTGGTGCTATGAATACACACAGTAGAACAGTGTAGATATAACCTGTTATTGACTTGATTAAGTAATTGGTCTCCAATACTTACTTTATTGTACCTTGTAAGGGGACTGGGTGATAGTGATTAAAACTGGTCATTTGGAGATGAGAAATCTTTGTGAAATAAAATAGCTTATGAAAGGGAGATTATGGAAGTCTTTTTGGTGCACAGGGGAGGGGCAAAGAAGCTATAGCTATACGCATGTGTGTGTATATAGTATATACATACATATATATATATATATGTGAGATATATGTATGCATGCACATTATGCATGTATATTCATATATATATGTGGGACTAAAAGCTCCTGAAATCTAAAAGCATTTTCCAAATATTATCATCTCTCCTTAGTAATCTTAATATGATTATATAACTAAGCAATTTCACTACAGAGGAGGAAGCATTGTACACCTACTCTTGGCATAATGATAATATACAGGAGGGTTTTGAAAAAAAAATTAATATCTAATTAGCTCCACAGTATCACTCCTGAATAAAAACAAAGGTGTCTTTTATTTTCTAATCCCTTAGAACAATTTATGTGTGAAAGGAACAGCTATTTAAAATCTTCCCTTGATTCTCATTTGTAGGGATTTTTTGGCATTTGTATTTTTGGTGGCTATTTTTGTCAGCCTGGACAAAGAAGTCGACAGTCTAAAGATTGTGTGCGAGTGTGTTTGTATATTTAAACACATAGGTGGGGTGAAGGGGTAGATAAAACCTGTGCGAATATTTTAAACAGAAATTAGGGAATTTAATTAGGAAAGATTCGAAGCAGTTCAGATGCTGCAGAGAGCCTCCTAAGATTCAGTTGGTCAGATTGCCACAGCACCCTCCAATGCTCCTATTTAAACCATGGAGAGAGCACACAATAGAGCTGGGACAACAGTGATACTCAGTTTGCGCACAACACTACACACCAAGACACAGGCTGTAACCTTCTGTAGAATCACAGCGTCTCCAGCTATTGCTTGAATTAGTTGAATGACTGATCTGCCCTTAGTAAGTGCAGAGCAACTTCATGTTTAGTGAAGCAGCAAACAACCCAGGGATTTTCCTAGCACTCCTATCAAAAGATAAGTCATGCCGTTATTCAGGTAAAACTGAGGCGCTGAGAAATCCCAAAGTAATTCACAGAGACAACTGGGAGTAAAAGCTGGACTCCCCAATTCCCAGGCTTGTGCAATAACCAGTAGAAAACTCATCTTCTCTTAGTGGGGAAAACCAGCAGAATTCCCATGGGGGAGCTGAGAATTACTCAGTATAATCCTACAATTAAAAGCCAATACTTTTACAAAGATAAATCCTATTGTAATATATGCAATCTGCAAAAACAAAGCCACGATGAAATAAGGAAGCCAAACCAACCTGGTCCATTGCTAATGAACTAAGATTGTTAATGGTATATTCACACTTATCAGACTGGTGTCAGACAGCAGCCATTTTCTGGGAAAGCTTGTTACAGAAAATCTCACAATCATTAACAGGGGTACACCTCCAGCCTCCCACAAGAGAGAATTTATCAGTGTTAAAATGGATTTTAAAAGATTGTGAGCTATAGCCTGTGAATTCCGCCAGGAAATATGTAAAAATAATTTTGGGGTTCATTTTCCTGAGTCTTGTTTATTCTCTTCTTCTGGAGCAAACAAATATTCTGTATAACCAAACATGTATCCAGAATGGACTGCCTGAAGTCAGGAGGTTTTTGGCAGAATTTGGAATACAACCCTAATCCCCAAGTCCCGGCACTCTTTCATCAGTGAAGAATTGCAATCAGGGCCTTGTAGCAGCAATCAAACAGAAGTGATTGTCATGAGAAAAGAGCACATGGAAAAGTAGGCGAAAATTGGATGGGACTTAGGACAAGTAAGAGATAAAGGGGTGTTATTGAATAAAACCAGTAGCAAGAATTCCTGACCTATTTATGACAATTTGATTAAGAAGGTGAGAGGTAACTATCAAAGTGAGGAGATGATAGCTAACAAGTGATTATGGGAGGGTAAGCATTGACACTGCGTGACTCTGCAGTGGAGTACACTCGGTGGAACTTTTCTCTCTTTTAAAAAGCAGAAGCTTTTTTTCCCCAGGTTTGGGATTTTTATTTATTTTTTTTCCATTTGCTTGGATTATATACCTATTTTTTTTTTTTTTTTACTCTTTTTTTGTTATACCTGTCAAAAGAGTGATCCTGCTGCCTTATAAAACCAGCAGCATTTGGAAGCAAACCAGGCACTGAAAGAGGCAGGTTAGGTGCTTCTAGCTCAGCACCCTCAGCATAAAGGTCACAGCCCATCGTGTCACCCACGAAGAGAAGGTGATCCACAAGGTCTGGGCGACTCAGTCACCTGGCTCAGAGCTTGCATGTAGCTGAACTGACGCTCACCCCTTATCAGTGCTCCCTCCACAAGCCCAATGTCGAGGTCAATGAGAGGGCAGTGTTGGAAGTAACACTCACCAAGTCAAGGGCTGTGCGATGACTAACCTTGAAATTAATCAGAGTATGAGGTTTTCCTGAGATACCAATCATTTTAGCCAGTAATTACTTGCAGACAGTAATTCTTAGGAAAGAAAAGAAGGAACTGGTTGGCCTACCCAAGCCAGATAGTTTACAGATAATTTCTCTTGGGTTTTACACCTGCATCGTAAAAGAGCTTTCCCCACTCACTTGTATAGAAACCAAGCATCATGCAACTGTATCCAGGAGAAACAGAGCTGCTTAAGTCAAGAAGCCACGAGTAAAAATTCAGGTTGCAAATTAACCAAGTGCCTAATATTACATGCTGAAATCAGTTGTCTGTAAAGAAATCGGGGCAGTCCTTCACGAGTGTGACCTGAATTTTATTTCTGAGCTTCAATATGCCATAAACTAGTTCCCTCCCAAACAGAGTACATAAGAAATCATGCTTAATTTTGCATTTTCACAAAATCAGAAAAGGAATTACTAAGGTTCAACATGTTCAAAAGAAGTAACTCTTCACTGTCTGTCAATTATAGCTATAACAAGAAACTTCCAAAAATAATTATTTGGAGGTGACTGTACTTCTGTGTAAGAAAAGTGATTTCCATTGCAGCTTTTGCTTTTTGCAAGAAAGTAAAATATTCCTTGGAAACACAGATTCCTCCTCCTTTTTGGTTTTGATAGGTTTTTGTACAAACACATTTATCACGAAATGTTCCTGGGTTACAAAAATTTCAGCAACACAGTCACTATTTGTTTTCAGTTACCGGTAGATCATGGAAATTACAGGACAGCGTTTTGGTGCATTTTTGAGTTACAGAAAAGGTTGCAGGGAATCAGACACATGATTTAACATATGTTAGATCCTGCAGACAGATTTGAGCTTAGCAGTAAGCATGTGGCTAGTCTAATTTAGAGGAATTATAAAATTAGGCAGGACTATTTCTAGGATTGGGTAAGTCATTCATTTTTAGACTCAGAGCATTTGAAGAATCTGATTGCTTCTTTATTTCTGAAGGATAATTCCCTTAATTTTGTGGCATTAACTAGCTTACACCAATCAGTTCCTCAGTATCAAAGATAAGAGTCTGCTCAGGACAGCAGCCTGGGCTCCTTAATTCCTCTGAGTAATGTCATAGCAGCAGACGCATTGCCAGTAGTGAGACACAGGTACTTGTAAAGCATGAATCCATGTCTTACACTGTATCCCCTGATATACCTGACTAGACACCTCACCTTGGTAGCACTGCCTCTGACAGAAAACAAATCTATTACGCTGCTATGGCAAACAGCTTCTGCATTAAGCCATTGACCCCTAACAGGCATCTAAACAATCAAGTGGGTTTTGCTTATCCCTTGTAGCATCTTTACTGCCTGGGTATTTTCTCTGACAAACCTTCTGCTGGCTTCAAACAGATTGGGTTTTTTCCCTACATATATAAAGTCATGTATTACATATGCACTGTGTTTATCTAAGAAGCACAGGGAAGGGTGGCATGGCATAAATCTGCCGATACTTCATGGATAACCTTGGATTAACATTGGATGATATTCCATTTTATAGAATTTTATAGGCTGAAATTGCCAAAGACATGATTTTAATAAAAAAAGTTATTAAATACTTTTTTTTTTCCTTTTTATCCATAGAATATTCATTGAAAATAGAATCAGAACACTCTAGCTTAACCTTTTACAAACCTACACCAAAACAGAATAAAAAGGCTTCATTACATGTGGAATTTGGCTTTCATTTATAAAATAGAGTTTAACAGTGGAAAAAACCACACAATGTAGTATTTTTGCCAGCAAGATATTTTATCACCTTCTCTTAAAACTCACAATAGAGAAATGACAAGGTGAAAGGGCAACTGATAGCCATCTTTAGCACAGAATTCTTCAATTATTTTTTATCTTCTATGGTTTCTTGTAAAAGAGAAGTATCAAAAAATACCATGCAGATTATGAACCTTACTGTGGACTACAGTAAACTGACTGCAACCTTAAATGCAAGTGTTAACAATTGTCATTTACTATACTTTGAAGAAAAAAATCTGTGCCTTTCTGATTTTTTTTTTTTTTCCCCAGTTTAAAATGTTTTTTTCCTTAGAGGCATCAGGAATAAGTTGTTGCTGGTATATGAGAAGAAATTATTTTGTTGCTGAGCTCAAGTTCCATTTCACACTGCTACAAGCGTTGCCCACTCTTTCTGAATCATACAGCACGACAACCCCAATTTCCTAGCATGCAGTTTCTTCATGAATAAGGTTTAATTGCCAATAAAGGGTCCATAACTTTTACCCATCAAACACTTTTTCATCAATTACTGCTTCATGGAACAAACATTGTCTAAGCTTTTAGTCTAACTTACATTTCAAAATTGCTTCAGGAAAGTTAAAAATGTCACAAGTTAATGTATAAAAAACCCACAGCTTTGTATGTGAGAAGGCATGACAACTCATTGCTGTAAAAGAAACTAACTAGCACACACAAAAACACATGCCTGCTAAAAGAACATTAGATTTTCACCACATGCTTATACTGGTTCTATACCATTGCATAATTTTTTTTTTTTTGCTGCTTCTTGTGTTTATATTCTCTAAATTTCCCACACTGGCTTCTTGGACAAGATCTCCTTCACTATAAACTTGCACTAGCATGAAGAAAGAAGAGGTACAGGCTGGGGAAAAAAATGGCCAAGTGCACTCCCCTAAAAGAAATATCTGTCAAAGCTAGACTGCATGACTACCTGATAAAGAAAATATTTGTAAAAATCCAGGCACAAGCTTCTCAGGTTTTTCAAAATGTCAGAAGTAGAAGCTGGGTCTTCAGCATCAGGTAAGAGTGCATTAAAGTACAGTTATTACAGTCAACACAAGTAGTGCTGATATGTCTGCTGATATTTCTAGTAATTTATTATTTTTTTCCTGGTGATGTTTAATAATTTTGGCATGAACTGATTGATCTAAATACAGCTTCTGTAATTCAATAATGTTCATATTTAGAAATTAAGTTTCCCGTTGGGTTTGCTAGACTGATGAAGTCTTACTTCAAGTAAATGGAGCATGTGTGCCGCTTTTGGCCTGGTTTTCTCCCTAGACTCACACTGGGAAACCCCACAGCAAAACTGATTTGTTGGGGAATATCTTCAACCCCTCAGCTGGGATGGGACTGGCAAGCCAAAAGGTTGTATAAAAATGCCATGAAAAGCAACAAGGATAACGAATCCCTAATGTCCTAAAAGTATTTTTCAGTATCCATCTGGGGAAGTTTGAATCTGAGGTTTTAGTGCTCAACAAACAGATGAATCACCTAAGGATACGTGACAATCAGTTTATCAGCTGGACTAAAAGGCTGAATATTCAACAAGGGCAGACACACATAGTTAAATAACTCTGCTACTGCATGAACACAGGGCCCTGTTATATGCCATGATCTGAGGTTATATAAACACAAACATGCTCGAGCATTTGTTAGGGCTTTTTCATTTTTTATAGCATTACTGGAACTTTCCCGAGAGTGCGGAAACAGCATTTGTTGGAGAACAAGCCTCATTAAAATAAATGACAGTGTTGCTACTTCCTCAGATAACTTCGCTCCTGTCTCAGCAAAGGTAGACTGGTTCTGTTACTGGGAAACACTCTCTATTGCCAATTCTGTGGTAGAGGAACGGCATTCTAAATTTAAAAATCCTTTGCTATTGATCCATGTTTATCACATAATACTACACTGGCTTGCATTAACCAGTGGAGATACATTTTCATCCCTATGAAGGGAATTAAATGCCCAATTCTTATTATTGTTAATAGTTGTGTGCCTAATGCCCAGCGTGCTTGCCTGTGAACATACCCCCTTAATTGCCTAATGTGCAGTCTTGAGAGAAGCAGATTATTCAGTTTTATGTTTCTGCATTTGCAAATACACCGAGGAACTGGTGGCTGTGGCACAAAGAACAGATTTGTCAATTTGTTTATTTTCAAAACAGGACGGCACAGGGTCTTTGTTCTAGCAACTCTTGGCTATAGAGCTGTGAAACTCTAAAAAAAAAAAAAAAAAAAGCAGCATTTTAACATATGGATTTCTACAGCGTGGGAAGGCTTTGCTTTGCATTCAGGACTCTTTCCAATTAAACTGAACGTTAGCTCAGACCATTTAAAATGCATATAAATTGTGCTTACGGGCTTCCAGTTATGCTTACCCTCCTTCTGATAGATACCATGAAGGGCATGAGCAGAAATGCAGAAATGTTTTAACCCTGAAGTTTACAGCTGAGGTTTTGTTATTGGGTTTTTTTCCCCTCTGGATGGAAAAATATAGATACCTAAAGAATGTATTTAACACTGTTTTTTGAAGCAGTTGAGGGAGTTGTACAGTGAAAATAATATATCCTGAACAATTATTGTTATTCTGCATTACACTAGGGTTAAAACAATTTTGGCTACGTTGAGTAGTCCCCAGAGAACTTCATTAGCTTTAGTGGGACTAAACATAATGTCAGATTACTTCCCACAATGACAATATAAGAATTCAGTTGTATTAGGTGAAACATACTATTAAGAATTGTATACTTGCAAATATACTCCAAGGTTGGAAAGAAATCTGAAAAATTCATGCATGTGATTTCATAGTGACTGTATCTATTTTGGAATCCAAGGTTTATTAGAGTCCATAACACAATAAGTCACTCTATCCTTGGTAAAATCTTTTGGCTGAAGTTTTCTCTTTTAAAATAATAAAGACATTTCAAATAGGTGTCTCACAGAAACTGTCTTGAGATTCATTTAGTGCAGATCAATCTGTCCACATTATCTCTGCTCACACATTCCAACCACCTCCATTGTCAGAAGGGAAAAGCACAGCCCAGAAAAAATATCTAAACAAATAAATAAATCCCTTTTCCTGTGCTTTGAGAAAGGCAGAATGATTCCTTCCCAGAGAAGCCTCAGAGAATTAGGTGGCTAATGGAAGAAGGATACATCAGCCAGAAGTCTCAAGGGTACAAAGGATGATGAGTTGTTTCCGCAGAGGCAGGCAGAGCTACATCCTGAAACTTTTGGTGTGTCTGAAATCAGCAACATTTCTGTTCTTTCATCCGGGGGGAGTGTTTTGCACAGGGAAGCCCCCTGGGTACTTCAAGCCATTTCTCATCAGGCTCTGCCTAGGATAGCAGCTCTTGGCTGAATTCTCTCCAGGCTGTTGCCCCTGGGTGTTGATCTCCACGCAAAAAGGTCCCTCCTGCAGCTCACAGCATCATAGTCTCTGTGCTGTGATAAGGTAGAGAGAAAACCATTCTTAGCTGCTTCATGTCATCGGGGCTGGGGCAGGGCTGAGGCAGGGCAGAGGTTTACAACTCCTCATGTGTCCCGTTTGCTTGAATATTTTTCTCATCCCTCAGACAGGGCAATAGCACACTGAGAAATAAACCTCTTTACTCTACCATATCCCTGTAAATGATATATCCTCATTAGCAACTGCCTGAGCCAGTCAGTCAAAGTTTTCCCAAATGCTTCTTAGCATCAGCTAAGTCCCATAATATTAATACCACCAATGTCTGCTACATCTCTATGGGATTTAGTAAAGAGGGGATGTTATTAGAAGAGATAGTGTGGCTTTCCCTTCATTTGTTCTTGCCCTATATTCGTTAAACCAGAAGCAGTTTTTCAAGTCACACCAATCAAACACAATCATCTAGGACCTAATGTTCACTGTCAGATGGAGAAATCCTGTCTATACCAAGCCAGATATGTGCCTGGAATGGTGCAATGGTACCAGGAACATTAGTTCCAAACCGGCTCTCAAAACCAACGCTGTTGTTACTAAGTGAGTTGTCACTTCCTCTTCACTAACCACAGCACAAAAATCATTATTCTTTCTGGCACTCATTAGAGGCACTATTATCTTCTTTGTCATGAAGTCCCAGGTTGTCTAGATCCCATAAGACCCATGCAGTTCCTGCTCCAGCTTCATTAGTTCAACTGGAAGGGATGTATGAGTGGGAAAGAGAAGCATACGATGAGGCAACATGTGAAAATAAATTTATTCTGTTGCACAGGCAGGAGTGAAGTGACTCAAAGCTGCATGAGCGAAAGCTGAAGACTCCTCTAAGCTCCCCATACTACTCTACCTCGACAGGATACAGAGTGATAATTTATCCAAACGTTGAAAACAGAGTTCCTCCGCTAGCATAAACAGGAGTTTACCCATTGGCTCTGGCCCTCCTGAGAACAAACTCCCATTGACTGATAAGTGATCCTGAGGATAAGGCACTATTGTTGGGCTGTTTCTAAGAGCTGGCCCTCATAAACTAATCCTTTCATGGGTACCATAGGCACCACATTCTAAAGCTCTAAATTCACTTGAGAAATCCCACAATTAGAAGGCAAATTGACTCACCAATTTTGCCTGTAAAGGTCTTATTTTGCCAACCTATATTTAAGAGGGCACAAATCTAGGCATGATAAGATTAGCAGTGCACAAATAGGTGAAGAGGAGGTGGGGCTACCCCGATTTATTTTCAAATCAAATTTACAAAGGAATCCTGTGTGCTCAAGGGCAATTATAGTCACGCAACTGTAGGCGACTGAAACCCATGACTAATAAAAATTAAATTGGCCAAAAATTAATCTTATGCAGCAGGACTGATTTGATTCAACCAGATTAGCTGCTAAAATGCCTCAAGAGGGTTGGATTAGCAGAAGATATACCCTTCTATCTCAAGGCCCAGGGAGTAATATCTTACAAAGGCAAATTAACAATAGGATACATTAGTTAGTCCTCTCTTGATCTCTGTTATGAAGAAGAAAACAAAGAGAACATGACTATATGTGTTGGATTGTTCCTATATTTTCAGTTCTTCCATCAAATTTACTTCTGCAGATGCTGCAGTGCATGGTTGATGGCAGACTGAGCAGGAAGCAAGAGATTACTCAGTGGTAGGTACAGCATCACCAGTTTTGCATTATTTGACAGTAAAAACCTGGTTAGTTAGGACAGATTTCTATTATTCAATATAAGAATGGTGAATCAAACTTTAAATCAAGGAGATGGGCTAGAACCAGCTGGTCTTTTCATCTTCCCTCCAATCTTCTCTTCCATTATCTTGAGCAAATGGTGGCTTAAGAGTCTCATTCATGCTAGTTTAATTTACAACAGACCAGGAGAGACAATGGCAAACAGCCTTAAATATCCTTACTACCTTCTAAATCTAGGATTAGACAGCCACGGGTTCCTGTTTTGGTTGATCTCTCTATAAAGCATTAGTGGTTCAGAAACATAATAAGTATAACCAAAAGGTAAAAGGAAAAAAAAAAAAAAAGTCTTCTCCGTTATCTCAGAAGAAGATACATCTAACCTTTGTCTACATAGGCTAAGGACAAGCCTACATATATCCAACCGTACTTTCAAAGACTTCCTTCTTCGTCCCAGGCAAAGGTACACAGCTGGATTTCCATCAGTGTAAATAGCACTGTGCCCTCAGCACAGAAAGCATAACCCTGATACCTCATAGTTTGCTTTTGATTTCTTGTGTTTACTTGTAAGGACAACTAGCACCTCCCTGTAATCTTGTAAATAAATAATTGTACAGAATTATTCCCTCCTGCAAAATAAAGTTCTGATACTTTTTGCAGTGGTCTGTATCCATCAGTCATATTCACGTAGCTAATCAGATAAAGCGTGACAAAACCCCAACCAAATCTCCACATTTTCTAAAATTCTGCCAAGATGGAAATATTGCACTAATTTGGCAAAATATGCATTTAGTTTTCCCTTCAGCTGGCTCTAACACAGAGTAGGAATTTTTTCCGTCACCTGATATAGGCTAGAACACCATCGCAAACTCCTGCTCACTAAAATCTTTTAGTCCATGCACTTGTACAGGACATCACTTCCATAACTCTTTTACTTTCCCTCCTAGAGCATACAAAAATAATTCCTTCAGTTTTCAAGTGCTAGTTAGGACCTATAACTCTAATGAAACTTTTTTGTAATGTAGCTGGCTAGGTTGCACAGCGTCTGGTCACTGTACTGGAAGCTGCATTTAAATTTGAACCTAACATAAATTGACTGAAGTCAGTCAAAATATGGACAGGCCCACATTTATCTGAACTCTGGTTTATAGTAAATAGAAAAATTTAAGTTTCATTTATATAACTCCCTGAAGATGCATATTCTGCATAAATTTACTCACCTGTTCTTGTTCCTTTTTATAAACCTAAGAAAAGACAGACTCTCCAAGAATATCTATTGGAAAGCCTAGGAAAAAAATGTAATTGATATGTGTGGACAATTTTTTTTATGTTTGGGAGGCATTTAGTTCAAGCAGTAAACACTTTTATTTTTATGTATAGTATTATTAAGGAGATTTCATGATATTAGGAGAGCTTCATTATTATAGCTTGCCTTGAATTCACTATTGAGTCAAATATAGCTGCAAAACCTTCAGTATCTTTGGTACTTATGCTCGAATCATCTTTTACATTTTTCATAAGTCTCAATCCAAAGAAAGTAAAAGAAAGATTAGGTCCCTACAAAAATTATGTCAATTAAAATAATCCTTTTTTAATCATCTTCCTATGAAGTTAAAAAATGTGTCCAATCTGAGCATGAGCTCTGTCTTCTCCCCTTACAGAAATTTTTAGACAAGATTTTAAGCCTTTAGTCACCAACTAAAATATATTTACAGTGCTTATGGTACACAACACTAATTACAGAGGATTATAAGAAAATCTAATTTGGAGGAGAGCTCTGGGCATGACCTAATCCAAATCCACACTCAGAACAAGGCTGCTTTTGGGTGGGATTGCTCAGGACCTTGTCCAGTCAAGCGTTGGGTGTCCATGGGGAGTGAGATTGCACAGCCCCTCTGGGATCCTGTCCCAGTGTCACACCACTCTCTCAGTGAACGATTCTCCCTTTAAGCCTTGCTGCACAGTGCCATAAATAACTTGGCCTGTTGGCTTGCAGAAGGCCTTCTGCCTGCAATGTTGAAGACAGACCTCCTTTTCTCCTTTTTCACACCCGCTTCACTCCTTTTCACACCAGCTGCCAGGACAGTGCTTTCCAGAACCTCTGCCATGGTATCTTTCTTTTGTTTCTCTCAAGCTGCTTCTTCATGCTGTTTCTCACAAGCACCTGCAAACAGTGAGAGTGTTGTTGTGACAGGGAGGTGGTTTCTGCTGGTGTGACAGTCACCTCCTCTTTCTCCCCTTCTCCCCTTTTCCCTCCAGCTGTAGCATCTGGATTACTTTAGAGAACCAGCTACATATATCCACAAAGCTCAGCTACCAAGCAGGGCATGGCACCTGCTGCTCATCAAAGCATACTCCAGGCAGTGCTAACGTTCCTCTGCAGGAGTGACCAGCCTGGAGTTTGAGCAAGTACAGAGTTACTGTGGAAAAATTACTGCTGCATAGGAGGCAGGAAGGTGTTCCTCTGGGGACCTTCATCACTTCCCTTCCCAGCTGGCCCATGAGCGGTTTACCACCGTCTTTCCATCCATCTGTTTCTCCTTCTCTTACCCCTTTCTTTTTCCCTAAAAATTACTCTGTACACCATCAACTATGGATGGACCTTGCTGATACACTTCCATGTATGTAAACCTGTCTCAGCTTACTTTGTGTTGAGAATATTTTAGTCAGAATTTCCCTTTCTGCAACTCATTGCTGTCATCTCTCATCCCCTTTTTGTGCATGAAGAGTTGGGCTCTGTGCTGCCTCTAATGTTTCCTCAGGTAATGAAAGACTGCAATTAGGTACACACACAAAAAAAACCCTAGACTTTCCTTGTATGTCACATCTTCCAGTCTCAATGTCTTAGCAGCTCTCCTCTGCACTGTTTTTATTTTGTCAACAACTCTTTTGAGGTGCTCCTAAACCAGACCCAGCACATCAAGTGTGGCTTGTCATTACTGAACAGAAGGGAAAATCACTTTATTTAGCCTGCTGGATATAATCTTGCTAATGCAGCCCAGGATGTGTTTAGCCTTCATCCCCTTAAAGATAGTGTTGGCACATTTAACACTACCAGTACTACAAAGACCATTTCTGAAGAAATGCTGCTACCCCAGTAAACTCCAGTTGGTGTCCATTCATGAGTTTATTCCATCCGAGGCACAGGAATTTACCTTTGCTTTTGTAGAACTTCACAATGTTCCCTGCAGCATGCCAGCTGCATGCCCCAGACTTGTACCATCCATAACTCACAGAGGAGTCATCCATGCTAGCCTATCACCCAGGCTTTTGATGAAGAACAAGATCAACCTCAATGTCAGACTCCCAGGAACATCAGACTGCTGCCAATTCAACTTCCTGTCATTAACTGCTACTGCACCTCATCTCCTCAGTCAAGTTATGTGGAGGTTTTTCCAGAGTATGTCAAAAGGCAAACATCCTACATTTGAGGCAAACATCTACTGCTCTCCACTTATCCACACAGCCTGCCATTTTACCACAGAAAGAATTCAGGGTATTCAAGCATAAATTGCTTTCAGTAAACCCTTCCTGGCTTCCCAGGCTTCAGAGCTCTCTCAGGATTTCCCAGTTGCTTTAGCATGGTGTCCTTAACTTAACCACATATTGACAAAAACAACTGAGATTCCTCATTTTCTATAGTTAATATTCTAGTCTGAGCAATTTCAATGGTATTGTGAAAGCATATAAAGATCATAAAACTTAATGACTTAACATTTCTTAAATTTTCTACCACGACTTTTTAAGAAGATGTATAGCACAGCACTTTCAAAGGGGACATCCTCTTTTACAACAGTGACCTGAAAAGCACAGAAGCTTTTCTTTTAGTGGCTAAGACTACGAAATAAGTGAAATCTTAAGGGCCGTATCTTTACTTACTAACAACAACCCATGCATTTTAGCTGCACTGTAACTGTACTAGTTTATGCAGTTTATGCCAAAGGAGGATCTGGGCTCCAGTTTCTATTTCCAGCTCTGTTTTGCTCATGTGAATGCAGCAGTTAATTCAGAACATATGGAAGAGGTGGGGGAGGGAGCTCCTGCTCTCACAGCTCATGCAGCTAGATTGACTTCTGCTAAAACTTAAAAAAAACCCCACAGCACATACCACGTGTGACAAGTCACCATCCTGCATTTCTGATATGAATTATACTGTATAACAAAATGTGAGTGTAAAATTTAGTAGCACAGCAGTTATGCCATGCAACACTTCACCTGCCTGGGAGTACAGTTATTTCCATTTTCATAGTAATGGGCTATTGTATCCCAAAATGTGCTGAAAGAAAACACACTAATAGGATTTTATGTGAAGACTTGGAGAACAAATTTATACAATGGAACTGGACCAGAATGATTTGATTAAATGCAAATCATTAATGTTGCAAACAATACAAAAAAGAGAGTAAACCTAAACTGAATGTGAAATAATGAGAGAAAAATGGGCTTTATATTGCTTAAAATGCACAGGTCAGATCATGCAGCTTCCACTGTATCTGCTAAGGCAATTTTACAGTAAAAACGAGAGTTTTCTGTTATAGCAAAAATGGCTCCATTTGATTGACTGGGAGAGATGTACTGCAATACTGAGCATGGGCTCTAGGCTGACGAAAATATTTATGACTCTTATTTACCTCCTTCATTTCCCACTGAAATCAAATGGAAGTACGAATACTGTACAATTTTTAGATCCAACTATGTGACTTAAATCCCTTTAAAAATGGTCTTGAGTTGGAAGTTTTCTTTCTCCCAGAAATGAAAAGAAAGAGTATATCACAAGGGAAAAGGAAAGGACAGCTTATATTTCACAGTCCTTGCTTGGATGCAGCCCATTGCCCTGCTTCTACAGATAAGAGGGTATTTAAACAAGCAAAATGGCAAAAACTAGAAGAGACTGGAGAGCCTACAATATAGGCAAAAATACTGCAAATTAGGAACAAACACAATGAGGACAGCAGTTAAGTGCTTATAAATACCCATTTCCTATAGCAAAGCTGTAATCCAGATTCAAAACTGCTCGTTTGTGTCTTTTACTGAATTTTCATTGCATCTCCAGAGGCAGGAAGGCAGGAAGGAGAAATGCCAAAGCGACATGTGCCCCGAAGTTTCACTACAGCTCTGCGCTGGGTTGTTTCAAGTGGAGTGCTTGAACTGTAAAGGTGCAAAACACAGTTGCCCTCAGGTACTGCTCACATTTGCAAGAACTGCAGAAATGTGACCACCTTAGGAAAGATTTTTTTTTTCCTTTTATTTTTTTTTTTTTTTAAGTACTCTCATTCTAGACTCTAGATTTAGATGACTGGCTTTGGACACTAAATGAGTTTTAAGATGTCAACTTCCATGCCCAGCTTGAATGCTTTTTTTTTTTTTTTTGCAATAATATATTTAGTTAGGTCAAACGTATCCCCGAAGTAATTTGGTCTATTGTGCTTACAGTCTGCTTAACTTTTACTTTTTTATTTCTTCTTTGGTTTACCTTTGTTTTTCTACCCTGTGGCAAATAAACAATCCTTTTATTGAAGATAGCTGGGATTGAATGTGAAGACTCATATTTATTACTCACTGAGGGTGCCTTAGAGCAAAGGGAACTATCTTACTTTTTCTATTCTCTCACCAACCCCTCTTGTAATAGTGCAGAGTATTGTTACTATCATGGCATGACTCAGAGAAACAGCCAAAGAGATATTTTAGCAGACAGGATAAACAGTTTCTGAGGAACTGGGGCCCTATTTCTGTCTTTTATGCATCCTTTTCAACCCCTTACCGAGCTTTCACCAGATGCTCTTTTCAAATCTCATGAGTTATGGGGCTTCCCTATGTAAGAGTCAGCTCAAAATGCACTTCATTCTCTGGGAGACCCTGGAACAAATAAGATTCAAAGACAACATTCAGCCAGGCACAAATTAGTTTGGGGTCATTTTGAGATTTGGCTTGACGACTGAGCGAATACTTACTGCATCCCCTGCTAAGCCAGGTTGTTCATCTCTCATTTTAAACTCTACGTACTTTCAGTAATGTGGTATGTGCAATGCTTCCTGTCAAGCTGGTATGAAAAGACTTTCATATGTGAAAAACATTCAGATACAAAATCACCAGGAAATTTGGAAGATGGAAAAATTCCAGCTTTACAATATCCTCCCAGAAGGATTTGCTGCTAAATCGAGATCTATTTGTTTATCGCTTTTTAACTCTCTGTGGGAGACACAGCACTGGGACAATGAGACATACAGATAATGAGCTGGGCAGAAGAAATGCTGTAAGAAATATCCCCAGCTTCAGGGGTTATAATCTCTCACCATTTTTTTTTTTTTTTTAACTCTTTTTCCCTGTAACTTAAAGACCACTGAATTTCCAGCCCTTAGGAGATGACTACTGCCACTACTACTACTACTACTACTGCTACTGCTACTACTACTACTGCTACTACTACTTATTCATATTGTTGTTGTTGTTACATATTATTGCATAAGAGGAAGAATTGATGAAAGAAGATTTTCTATGAGTCTGTTCTTTTGCCCTCATGTCCATCTCACTGCAGATGCCCCCAAGCAATCTCTGTCTCTTATGATACTTCTGACTAGAAAAGGATGATATATGCCACAGTCACTTTGGAACTAAGGTGAATCAGATAAGTTTTGTACATTCATAAGTAAATAAACAGAGAAACATGCATAATACATAGAAAAAGGCTTGAAAGAAAATAAGAGCCTGGAGTCATTTACCCATTGAGGTAAATCCTATCATTCACCAACGGGACCTATCACACCACCAGGAAGAATAATCTGTGTAGCAAAAATATGAGTGAGTAATAAAGCTAGGTTTTGAAAGTCTAGATCTACTTTGATCGAGCCCTGTTGTATTTAAAACACTGCCAGCTACTAAGACTTAAATCATTGCTGGGGAAACTGAAGTAATGTCAGAGCAATTGCACAAGAAAAGGGCTAATTTAGGAAGTCAAGACCACGTTAAATGGAGCAGCTTCACTTGTAAAGGGAAAAACCTCCATTCTTGTCAGCCTGAGTATAACCTCAGTCCCATTAGGACCAACTGCCTTAATGCCTTTAATTTAGCAGAAAACATCACTGTTTAGCTGAGACAATGAAAAAGACACCTGTATAAATTCTGTGGAGCTGATATAAATTTCCACCTGCCTAGAATTTACAGCACTAGTATTAAATCCCACCATGGGTATGAAGTATTTTTATGAGTCAGAATTTTGCCACGGTTTAATCATGGAAGACAGGGATGGTCCATGTTTAAAAGTCACTGAGATCCAATAGCAATTTAAAAAGCCAGTGTGGAAGGTTAATATTGCCCTGCTTGGATCTCTAAATGATTTCAAAACTTAAACATAGGGCTCTCTGTCCTTCTCAAAAACACACATCAAACAGATTTCATAAACTTGTTACAGGGCTGGGAAAATCCCTATTCCCTATTCAAATTCCTTTTGGAAGTACTTTAATTTCTGTTTAGCTTCCAGTGTCAGAATCTTGTGAAAGCACCCTGCAATATGCATATCTGTAATTCTCTTTTGACTCTAATATTTGTATTAAACCTCAGGTTCTTTACAAATTCAACACTAGTAATCCTAAAATACATCTGAAGTTACAGAGGACAGCAGCTTGCTCAAAGCTCAGAAATACAGTGGTGTTTTAAGTGGCATTATCCCTACCTTGGGGAGTGAAAACTTTGTCCTTTATGGACTCAGCAATTTCTTATCTAACTGAGACACCAGTGGTTAGTGTATGGTCATATTATGGCATTCTTTTTACACTTAGTGTTACATGGGGAGTATTTGAACGATCACTCAAGTTACTTTTTTAAATGCTGATGTCATGCTTCCTTTCCATGGGACAGTATATGTAATACTGAAACAGTAATCAGACCTATGAGAAAAAACCAAGATATTACAAAACCAATCTCTTTTTCTTATCATTTTATGAGAAACTGCTTCAACGTCCAGTTGTGAAAGACTTTTCCCAGACCTTTAAAAATCTGTTCCTTAGGCTCCAGCTTTGCTGTGTTAAAACATTTTCCTAGCACGTCTGAATGAGAAACCCTTCTCTTTTTAGTCATCACAGGAGAAAAAAAAAAAAAAAAAAAAAAAAAAAAAAAAAAAAAAAAAAAAAAAAAAAAAAAGCAAGTTTTATTGATGTTAAACTTGGAAAGGGTTAGCAGAAAAGCAGCACTATGAATAGTTTGGTTTTTTTTTCCCCTTTCATCAGATGACAAAACAGAAATACCCCAAATGACAGAGAGTCCAAGATCAGAATTCTGGTTGTGGCAGTTTCCTCTGAAGAGTCCAGTATAAAAATAATGTCATGTTCTTTGTGGACCTACTGTCCCACAATCATGGCAGTCCTTGCAATTGAGAAGATCTCTGGGTTCAGGCAATATTCCAGATGAAGTTGGCGAAGAAAAGTGCAACTGTTCCAAAGTAACCATTTACACAGTCCAGAGTGCGCATTTGTCAGCCAACATATACATATCACGTGTAGCTGAAGAGCTTTCAGGCTAGGAACATTTTTGGGTGCTTATGGATAAAACTACACAACTGTACATGCCAAGGTAAGCCCAGATGTGGGTCAGCTGCACCATACACAGCAGGGCTCAAGCAAGCATCACCTCTGTGATATAACGCAGGTAAAAGTAGGCACACTGAAATACCTGTTTTGTATGAAATCATCACAGGTTCATGGGTTGACACAATTACATTCCCATCAGCATTTTTGAGTCACATATGCACTGTTTTTGACATTTCATCTGACTTTGGGAGACACTGCTTTCTTTGGGACATTCAGATATTTGCTCTTTCAATACTAATATTAGTATCACATCCTTGACTCATCCCTCAATTTAATTTCTCCCTAACCAACTTAAAAAAATTGATAACTTTATGATATCTGTATCCCTACACTAGTTTGTTCCCTTCAGCTCACTCACCCCTGCATGGGGTGCCATTAGCAGCTGCAGCAGCAAACATCACTCTGACAGGAAGAAGCTTTTATCAGAGGAGGGCAGACCTCTTATTTACTTCATGCATAGCAGAGCTGTCCATCCTAATGCTCCCACTTTCACTACTACGAAGAAAAGCTTAGGGTTGACATTGAAGGTAATGACGGACAGAACATGCCAAATTAATACCAACAGCTTAGAAGCAGGATATAAGCAGGCTGGCAGGCTCTAACCTAAAAGGTACATAACTCCTGCTAGGATGGTAATACTCTCTCCTACACAAGGGAGCCACGCCCATCATTCTTATATTATGTCTTGGCTTCTAATCCTACTGGCATTATATGATATTATTCCTTGGCTCCAAAAGCTATATTTCTGATTCCCTATCTGTCCAGAAGAAACCAGTTGAGAGGTGAATATTCTGGTATTCTCCTTCACTGCTGCTGTGACTTCAAAAGAGACGTCATGTCAAAGCCACGTAGAAGCTGTGCTCCAGTCCCAGTTGCTTTCTTCTTTCCATCCCTTTTCTCAAGTCTGTAGTTGTAGCATGACTGAAAAGTCTTGGGTGGCAGAATATCTCTTCCTGTGTGCTTGTGCAACAAAGAGAAATGGGCTCCTATCCCAGCTGAAATCTCTGGATGCTGTTTTAGACCACAAAATGCTTTTGGATCTTGGCCCAAAACAGATAGCAGCATCCACAGGGCTATAATAGCACAGCTCTGCCTTGTTCTTTTTCACACGTAGCAGTTTCCTTGACACTAGACCTGATAATTATTGAATGAATGGCCTCTTCCACTCTCAGCCCCCAGCAACCATTATCCTAATTACAGTCAAGCTGGAATCAGGAGAAAAAAATCCCACAAAATCAACATCATCAAGTTATACCTTCAGCACACAAAGCTGCAACCACTTAATTCAAGTCTCGGGTGCTGTGTAAATCACCTCACTGTATTCCACCTGTGCTTTGGGTAAAGTCCACTCAACTTCTGTAAAATTTTTACATGTATAAAAATCTTTACATGTATACATGACCATTTTCATGGTCATTAGAATGAGGTTATTATCATGGCAAAATCACAATTTACTGGTGAGAGGGGTTTTTTAAATCATGGCCAGGTGGAGTTTTTTCTTTCACCAGACAGTAAGTAACTCAGAATCCATTAACCTCTGAGGACTTGTACCTTAAAAGAAAGTTACACATGAAAAATGAAGAGTACTGTAATCTGACAGATCTGGATTCATATGGATATTTTAATTTTCTAGCAAGCATAAGAAAATGGTTAGCAGGTTGCATACTTAGGCTTCCATGTTCCATATTTGCAGGAGCAATACAGACCCACCAGATACAGCACTATTACATGGTTTATTCAGACGACACAATATGTAATTTATGAAAGAACTTGTTACCAAGGAGATAATTGGACTTGAACAGTGAGAATGTCTCAATGTGCCAATTTCCAACATCAGTTTTTCTTTTGCTGTGGCTGTGAATTGTTGCTGGCCATATTTTTATAATAGCAAACTACCACCTTTATCATATTCTTGTATGGCAGATTCCATGGTCTCATATATTGCTCTAACAGGATTTTAATGTAAGGCTTGACCTGCTATGTATTAATAATCTTAAAAATATTAGTAATAAAAAAAACCCACAAAAACCCTCACAAACTAAACACACACCAAAAAACCCTAAAAACAACAACAGCAACAAAAACAAACAAACAAAAAAAACCCACAAAAAATCACAAAAAGCACCAAAACAAAAATAATTAAAATAAATAGAGGAGCAGTAAGGAAGGAGAATTTGCAGACACATCAAAAAAGAAAAAATAATATTAGATTATCCTCCCAAGAATAATTGAGCATGTATAGCCAATATTTTTCAGGAGGCAGGAGTGGTATATGTTGATGCCATACACTGAAAGGAATCCTGCCTACCTGTCTGGCCAAACTTCATTACCATGTTATTCTCTAGTCTTATAACTTTAAATTCTATTATCATCTACATACAATTATATTCTTCTAGGCCTCTCTGATACAGACTTTTAGCATATTATCTGTAAATGAAATCTCTTTGACTTTTTTCTTTTTTTTTTCAAAACCAGCTTCAAAACAAAAAACTTCTGAGACATGCATATCACACAGAGTATAACAAATTGATTAAATTGCCTTCTTCTCAGTCTATATCAAAGCACAAATACTAAGCATATATGACAATTATTTTTAATCTTTACTGATGTTTGATATTTGGCTGTTCACAATGTGAAAGGATGTCCCCGTTTGCCTTTTTGTTCTCTGTCCTACTTGTTGAAGGTGAAGCAATCAATACCACTATTTTTTTCATTATCAACAGTAGCCTGTATCCTACATCTCAGTGTTCCTAAGTTTGTGTATCAATAATTCTTCCCACACATACAGAGTTAGGGAATAATTGAAGGGACCAACCCAAAGGTTTGTCTTTAGTTACTGCCTTAAAATTTTTCTTGGACCTTGCTAAAGTTTCTAGCACTGTATTTTTAAACAGATGTTGCAATTAAGTCTATGCATGATCATCTTCCAATACTAGCAGTGCCACCATTTCCTTCCTCAAAGGCTCTCACTGCCTCCTCCAGATCCAGGGGACAAAATGTTCCCGCAAGTCTTCCTTAACCAGCTGCAGTCTGAATATGCCACGCTGGTAAATCCTGGTGAAATGAGCAAGATATCCCTTCTCCTTCTGGCTGCAGAGGGTAAGCAGTGCAGCCAGATGGTCTGTGATGAAGCAGCCCCTAGAGTAACTTGGAACTCAGGAGCAGCCATCAGAAGGGGGAGCAGAGGAGGGAAGTCTCAGCCAGTGCACCCGCTTCCACAACCTATACTATGCTGCTTCTCCCCATGCTGGGGTCAGTCATTCACACTGCTTTCCAGCCTCTAGGAAGTTGTTCTAAGTTTCTGAAGTCCAATGTTTTTTTTTTTCCCTTTTTCTGAGGATTCACTGACAGAACTAGATGAAGAATGAGATGCAGAACTAAAGTGCCTTGTCTTCTTTGTTCAGAGAAAAAATATCCATACCTTCTTCAAAGACTTCCCTAGTGCCACCATGCCAGAACACATGGAATGCTCAATCTTCTTGAATACTTGTTTCTCATCCAGTTTTTCTCCCCTCCCATAGTTTCAACCAGTTTATTTTCTCTCTCACAGTTTCATAGATTTTCTCTCTGCTTCCAGTTTCCTCTAAGCAACCAGTAATGCCACAGGATCATTTTCTAACTGCAAGTACATGGTTAATTATAGGAAACAAAGAGATTTACTTTGCAAGACATAGGAAATCAGTAAAAAGCTGTGGCTTTCAACACAGGGACTGTACTCTTCTCTGGACAAAGAAAGTAGCAAGAAAAAGTAAGGAGCATAATTAAGTTCACTCACCACAAAACCCCCATGTAGTAAAAGAACAGCATGTAGGGAGAGCATCTATAGTCTCTATAGGTCCACAGGAGGCAGAACACCTCTGTGTGCTCTCTGCCCCATGTTTGAGAGTACATCCTGTTTGACAAGCAGTGGGTATAAAGCTGCTATACCATTTGGTTTAGTTTAGCTTGATATCCTGCGCTGTGCCAAATAGTGGTGAGATGTGCTCGGTGTGGTCTGAATGCAATGGAGGAACCAGAGCTAAGCAGAGACCTCTAATTATTTTCTGATCCTCCTCAGCTCTGTGAAACTACCCTACTAACACTCAGAAGTGATACTCACATCTCCCTGGACCTTGACAGCCTCTCTTTATTTTACTTTTAAACTCGTTAAGGCAGATGGGACTAAGTTCCTTGTCAAGATAAAACCCGTTAACCTGTGTCACTCTATCACTGCTTTATTGTCTTGAGTACCCACTAACCTTCAAGAAGCTTCACAAACGTGTCCTGCTGCGCAGCCACTGAAATTGAACCAGTGAGTGTTCAGTGATACAGATGGGCAAGACAAGAAAAATTACATTACTTCTGGGGTTTTTTTGGGTTTTTTTTGGTGTTTTTTTTTTGTTTTTTTGTTTTTTTTTTTTCCTCTCCAGATTCATAATAGTGAAACTGAGATGAGAATTTAAGTCAGTGGAGTCACTTTATTTTTATATTTTTCTAATGCAAGAACTTTTCTTTTTCATCAGGCCAAGAGAAATAGATTGTTGATGTACTTATGAGAGCACTGTACACAAAGTGTATTCTGATATCATCTTTCAGACTCAAAGAACATTTGTCATCACTTCTGATGGAATTAAATTGTGGTTGCATCCAAGGCATCGGCTGAGGAATAAAAATGTGGAAATTCATGCAGAATATACTAGTATTAACATTAGCATGCTGAAGAATGCAATGATGCGGAGACTTTGTACAGACAGAAACACAATATAATCTCTGCAGACAACTCTTATTGTCCCCATACAAATTAAAGGAAGATCAGAGGATTTTATGGTATGGAAGTAACAGTAAAATAAGGGTAGCATAAAAAGGCTAAATCCAAATTTGGGAGAACTTGGATACTAGTAAATTTAAATTATTTACTTCATAAAATGAAATTATTCTGATTTTGCCAAATTTTTAGGTTTTGTTATCAGTAAGGAAAAACAAGCCTCAAAATGGAAATGCGCTCAATTTCTCTCTGATTTGCAATTCTCAGTCAAGCTGCACTATTAAAATTTTGGCCAATCAACAACCATCTTTTCTCCCCTCCCTTTCTGGCCTCCTTTTTCCCCAAACCAGTAATTATGCTGTCAGTTGCCTCCCATTTCTCTCCTAGGTATTTTCTCAAGGCTTGTCCACAGTACAGAAATTTATGATACAAAGAGCTGTGCTGGGCTTCTAAGGATGCTTGTAAAACACTCCACATCCATACGCCAAAGTGCTCCAAGTGGTTTGTATTTCTGCCAAAAAACACTTGGACTTTTCTTGTGTTCAGCAAGGGCTAAACTTGGCTTGAGGCCAGTGGGGACAGCACTACAGGAGATAGGATGCAGCACTCGTGCTGCAGCCCTACAGAGGCACTCTGTGCATTCCCAGAATCCGTCCCCTGTCAGAGCTACACTGAACTGGGAGATGGCTGCCCAAAGGGCTCTGCAGCTGAAAAGCCTGGGGGATGTAAGCAGAAATGCTCCTATTCAGAACAGCAGCCGGCAGGACACCTCTGGATATTACAAATAGTTAGCACTTAAACCAAGGAACCGAGATAAGCTTAATAAGAACCCTTCTAATTATCAGAGTATTAGTAAGGAAGTGAGAAAATGGCACAAGTAATAGAAGGGATTGCTGCTGCTCACCCTCTGCCCTGCCTGTCGTTGTCAGCCATGCATGCAGCACTCTCCCTACTCTCCTTTCAGTCAGGATCTAGAGCAGCAACATGAAGAAAAGAGGGAGGAGGGGGGAAATTCACATTCAAAATAGCAGCAAAGAGCTCTTCTGCAAAGTGTGTCTGGAGGTACAAAAGATACAGCTGGCAGCTTACACTGCTTTACTGAAATAATGAGAGTAGAGTTGTACAAGCAGCTACCTAAAATGGGCATTATTAGTTTTCTCTATTAGGGACTGGGTGGGAGAGCAAGGACAAGCAGCACTTCCTTGTGCTTTGCTCTCGTCACTTGACAGCTTTTTTTGTCCTTGAGATATTCTCTCAGGGGACAAGGAGTACACATGGCTCCAAGTCACTCCAGGATTGGGAGAGGAGGGTGAAACTCAGTGTATCAAGGGGCATGTGTCTGCAGGAAATTAAATTGTTTAAAATAATCTAGAATAATTTTGTCAAGAAAGCAAGATTTAATGGTAGAGAAGAATTTAAACTAAAATTATAAGGGATTTTAGATTACTTAATTCCCCACATAACACATTAGGCACAGGACAGGGAATCCTGATTTAATCTAATGGTGAGCAGACTGACCAGATTTTCAAAGTGAAATAATGGGATTCCTGTGGGGGAAGGAGCTGTGTTCAGTCACAGAGATTTGGAGTGAAAAGCAGTTCAAAAAAATGAAAGGACAAGCCAGCTTCCCTCCTCCCTCGCTGTACTGCTCTACCTTTCCTCTACTCTTTTGTGGATGGCACAAATTCCTCACTGGACAAGCCCCATGACAGCAAGTAACAAACAGTAACATTGATGAGGACAGGCAGCAATGCTGGGTTTGTTGTGCTGATGAGATTAACTGGAAGAGAGGCAGAGCTGAGCAAGTTTGCCCATCCAAGAACTCCCTGTCCAAGAGTTGGTGGCTGCATTGTGAGCAGGGATAAGATACGCTGGTCAATACCCTCACATTCACACACAATGTACTCACACAGAGTCAGAAACACATCCTCACTGTGTTGTGCACAACACTCCCCTATAAAAGTCTTATTTCACTGTCTAATGGATTAATAATATTCTTTCAGTGATAACTGGCAGAAAGTGTCCATCTTGTGTGTGATGACATCTCATGTCAATCTCAACCACCTTGAGACTTTTCAAAAAGCATAACTGTTGGCTTTTGTCCAGCCCTCTGACTCAGCATCCTTGCCAGAGGGCACAGGACATCTTCACCTTAACAGCAACTGGGAGATAAGTGAGGGGATCTTCAGCTCTTTGTTCTTTTATTTGAACCAAGGCCTGCTGACCTAGCAGGTTGTCTGTTAGCTTAATGAATCATCCTTTAAAGGAAACTTTCTTATTTCTCTTCCTTGAGCTCCCTTTCTCAGATGAGCCTCTCTTCCCAGGCTCTCAATTACCATAGGCATTCTCATTTTCTCCAAGATCACTGCCCCTTGTGCTCTCCAGGAGACACTGGTCAAAGTCCTGGACTGGTGGTGGTAAATACCTCCATATGCTTTACAGACCTTATACTATCTGTCACTTGAGTTGTTGCATAGGATATTTGTACATTAGATGATAAGCTTTGCCCAAGCAGTAATGAAATTCCTTTGTGCTGTTTTTTTTTTTCCTTCTCTAGAATCACTCTTTTGCACATAAACAATGAAAACACTAAAGCCTCCACACTGAACTGTGGCAATTTAATAACTAAAAAGAATAAGGCCAGGCTTGAAATAAGGCTTTCAGTTTCTACAACAGATGTAAAACACATGGGGGACTGATGGGACAAGCTGGAAATATGTTATGACGGTGAGCTCACAAGTAGGTAGCACCTCTGAGACTCATTTGGTATAGAATAACACGCTAATGCCATCCTAGAAAAATACTGCTGGGGTACTTAAAAATGTACTCAGACACTACTTTTTGCTGCCTTGCCTCCTGTTTGTAAAAGCCAAATCTTGCTGCTCTGTTCCCCACAAACACAGTACTTGGTCACTTTTGCCTGATCAGGCAATAATAATAATGGTCCCAGCAATAATAGTAATCACCATTGCATTTGCCAGTTCAAGACTTAATTACTGTAAACCACACCTCTTCTGATCTCACTAAAGCCCTTGTTACTTCTATTTACTTACAAAGATGTTACTGCTGAAGTCATACTTGTTTACACCAGCGGTGTTAAACACTGGTGTTTACACCAGCACTGGAAATGTTCCCGTTTGAATGCATTTGCTTCCCATTTCTTTGCTACACTGACCCCCAAGTCTGCTTCTCACTGTTTTATCTGACTTCAGTATTTGACCACGATTTACTCTGAGTACACTACATCATCTTTGGAAATCCAGAACTCTCATTATTTTCACTGTGCTTGCTGTAATGCTCCAAACACAGACCAGGTCCAGGCAGGGCTCTCTCGGAGACCACCTCTTTCATTCAAGTTCTGCTAGAGGCTCCTCTAGGCAAAAGCATGGACTTGGCTTGCTCAGCCTGGAGAAGGGAAGGCTCTGGGGAGACCACAGAGCAGCCTTCCAGTACCTAAAGGGGACCTGTGGGAAAGCTGGAGTGGCATATAGTGGGCATGTAGTGAGAGGACAAGGGGGAATGGCTTCAAACTGAAAGAAAGTAGGTTTAGATTAGATGGTAGGAAGAAATTTTTTTTACTGGGAGGTTGGTGAGACACAGGAACTGGTTGTCCAGAGTAGTTGTGGACGCCCCACGCCTGGAAGTGTTCAAAGCTGGGTTGGATGGGACTTGGAGCAACCTGGTTTAGTGGAAAGTGTCCCTGCCCAGGGCAGAGAGGGCGGAACTGCATGATCTTTATAGTTTCTTCCAACACAAACCATTCTATAGTTCTATGCTCTTCTGCTTCAACAAGATGAAATGAAAAGCAAAAAGAAAGAAAAGACCAATGTTTTATCTTGTACCAGCTGCTCCCTGACAGCAGATGAGACTCACCCAAATAAGCTGCTGGTTTCTCCCACACTTTCAAAGGCAAAATGTCTCAATGGAAATGCCAACTAAGACCAAGTCTGTATTATTTCTTATCCAATTCATCCCTGTCACTGAATGGTGGCTAATGGATACCAAAGGGGTAAGCAGGAAGAAGACTGTATTTTAAACTGCATTTTGAATATCACTTGTCATTATAAAAGTTGAAACATTTGCAGTAGACATTTCTTCATTTTATCAGGACATCTAGATGAAAGAGAAGGGAACAATCAGGACCTAGGACATTTCAATTTTCAAGGAATCAAGGAATCAAGGAATCTAGCTATGTAAGTCTGACCCAGGGATGTGAAAGCATGAGGTCAGAAGGGAAATTAGACCAATCTTTGATTCCCTTTAAAATGTCCAACATTAACAATTTCACTACATTTCTTTAAATGAAAATGTTTAGATTCAGAATTCAGACAAATACACTTTTCTCATTGTGAATAACAAGGATATCAGTGTTAGGATGCCATATGTTCTTACAACAGAATTGCCTCAGAGATTAACATAATTTTCAAAAACTCTTCCTAATAGACCATTAGACTAAGAACAGCTTACCACAGCTAAGTACAAACTTGTCTGCTTCTTTTTACATGGGAAACAATATGTTTCTCAGAAAACATTATGTTGTTAGTATAGTTTCCCTGAAGACACTCTGAGGGTCACCATGAAGGATGTTGTATTGATACAACTGTCTTTGTAAATATGTTTGAATCTCTAAGTGTCCCTAGCAAATTCAATATTTGATTAAGAGAGAGATACTCAGTTACTTGCAACATTTACTACTGCCCGAGTAAAACAAAATGCCACAATAATGTTGCTGCAAATACTGGAGGACTGCCTAAATGCCTTCCAAGGACACAAGATCAGCAGTCCTCAGAGAAGCTACAGGCATAGTTCTCATTTTGCCATCTATTTTTCAAAACTTTCTCCCACTTTTACTGCTAAGATTAGAAAAAAAAAAAAATAAAAGGGTTATTTCTTGTAAACTAAAACATTTTGTCTGACTTAAAAAGATATTTTTTACTTTGGTTTGAATGTTCTCATTAACACATTTTGCATTGCTATTTTTACTTAATTTTTAAAATCAAATATTTAAGGCAAAACCAAATAAACATTTACTAAACATTAAAATATTTTAACCTTCATCAATTAAAATAATAAGTCAAATTCAGCAGAATTTTTTGCATGGGTTTAGCCAGTCTCAAAAAAGTATTTTCCAGCAAACACCATTTGACAAGCATTCTCAACTCAAGATATCTCCATTGCTGCTTTCTGAGCTAGCATGACCGAGAACACCAATTCACACATTATCAGATATTATGAAACCAGAGATGCCCAAAATATCGAGAGATTTGGTCAGTCTCCCTTACTCCTCAGCTGGCAGCAGAGGGAATCCAGTCATTATGCAGCTGGGATAACAATAGATTTTCAGCAAATTGGGCTGCTGTGCCAAAGCCCTGGAGATCTTCCTGACCGCTGCTGTCACTCCTGCTGCTGAGCGGGTGCCAGTGGGAGGTCAGGGGTGAAGGACACAGCTTGTCCCCTCATCCATCGCAGGAATGAACCTCCCTCCCCACGGCCACCCTTTGTCCCACCTCTGCCCATCCCAGTGACAGGAGAGGACGTTGGCCTGGCCCCACTTTTCCTGCCCTCCGGTAGCATAACTCTGTTTTTGCTATGCAGCTGAGGAGCTGTAAGCTGGAGCTGCGCCAGGTGTGCTGTATTGCTATGCTTTGGAGGTTTTCACAAGGATGAAAGGAAGCATTTAGGGAGGTTCCAGAAACGATGCTGATGGCTGCCATGCTAATGCTTGTAATGAATTCTAAATTGGTAATGGGACCACTTATGGATAACTAAAGGCTTATTCACTCCCCTGGATATCTGCTCTTTTCCTTTACTACCCTTTGCTGGATTTAGCACCACTATTCACTGTGCACTTTCTCTTCTCAATTTTTTTTTCAGTTCTTTCACTTTTCTACTGTCATTTCTCATGTTATACTATTCCTCTAAAATTATAATCTGTCCTCTGCACTTATTCTAGTGACCTCACTGCAGCAGATCTATGTCCTACTAATCTCTAGGTACCATTGCTAGTTCTCTTTGCCTATATGGGACTTACCACTCAAATTGCATGATTTTGAAACAATGCAGTATGGATAATAACATTTCTAGGAGCATAAAATTTAATTTTACTTCTGCTTCTAGGGATGGGTGGTATAATGACAAGTGGTAAAATAATAGGTGGTACAATAACAAAGGATTGCATTAATGGGCAGCAATCATAACTGACACACACCTGTAGTTTCTGGCTGATGCAGTTTTAAACGATGTTAGTGTTGATTGTGGAGTCTTTTTGCCTCAGGAGATATGTGTTAAGTATAAAGGTTTGCAGTTAAAATTCTGTGAGTCACAAGACTCCTCTGGAACATCTATCTTGTCAGCAGAACTGCTAAAGTGTAACTCTGGTCAAAAAAAAATGACACTATAAAAATGACATCTATCATGTACCCTATTTATTTTCCCTTGGTGATTTCCAGATTAAATCTGCTCAGTTTAAAAATCAAAAGAGACTTTTTTTTTAACTGCTTTTTTATCCAACAGTATATGTTGCCTGTTCAACTTTTGCCTAAAAGAAAATGAAACTATGTTCCTTCTGTTCCGTACATCATTTTCCATCCAGTCACAACAAAAAAATCTCCTGCTAAAATACAGGTTACATTTACACAGATACAAAATTAATCAGAACAAATCATGTCTCACTCACATCTCAGATCAAAGTAAAACCTGGTTTTTTTTAATCAATAATCCACAACCATGTATAGATAACATGGGGGGGGTCAAACATGTCATCTTCACAACAGCAAACGAAGACGTTTCACACTAAGTATATAGGTAATTACATGTTACACATTTATGCCTCTCTCTCTATATACAGACACATGTGTGTGTATGTACACATTTAATACACACCTGTGCATTTCTACACATACATATTTGGATATGTATGTATGTATGTCAATACTATTTTATATCCCTTAAATACTTGTGCTGATACCTCCCTAAAATGTCCTTCAGCCTTTAGGAAAATTTGAGAAAAGGACAGGACAAGCCTTTACCAGCATCAAAGGACTGCAGCCGTGCACTACTTCTGCGTTGAAAAATATTAAGATTATTTATATAATTTCCTACCCCATTCCTATGTATCTTATTTACTCATATTTCATTAACTCTCCCTTTCAACATGCTGAATTGTGTCAAACTGTATATATTTTCTATTTATTAGAGATAATACAGTTACTTAGTCCTTGTTATCTCTCCATAGAATACGAAAAATCATGTTATAAAAGGTGCTATACCACCAAATGGATTTGGCTAGTTAGCAGGTATTTTTTCCCCCAGCAAAAGAATACTATTTGAAAATATTATTTGAAACAAAATTGAAAAAACAAACAAACAAACAAACAAAACCCACACTACTATAAAGAATGCTGCACTTAAAATACCAGGATTACGGAGAAAGCAAGAGATGCAGAGGAAAAAAAAGATGGTATTTCAAGAAAAAAATTTACTTACGTTGTCTTCAGCATTAATAGCTAGAATGACAACCAGATTATCTCATTTCATGAAAGTATAGCCAAATGCAAGTGAATCAAAGCAAGGCAAAGGTCATGCAGGTAAACAGAATATGCCTTGTAGATAGTGCTTTGCCATGTTTGAGTTCACTTTGGCCGAAAGTATGTGTGAGCAGTTGGTCAACCTGACTCCATTTTGGAGTGCTTTTCTTGTACCAGATTTCTCCACTACTTTATTTGTGAAATGTCTTTTCTATCAATATTATTTAATTATGTAAATCTGGTGGTGGTTCATCCCTCCATCACAACTGTCATAGTTTTAATTTCAAACTGGGCAGAAACACCAGTTAATGTAGTGGTTTCACGTTCACTAAATTTTGGTCTTGATACTTACTCTTTCTGTGGGAGAGAGACTAGAAGAAAAACAAAGGCAGGTTTCTCCAGAAGGTTGTTTTTGTGACAGTTTAAAACCCAAAGAGAACTGTTCTAAGTTGTCAGTGGGATCCATGACTCTAAAAGAGACTCTTTCCCTAATGAATTGATGAAAAACTATTGTCAGATAGTGAAACTGAAAATTACAAGTTTTGTCTCTTTATGTTGTTTTGTAAGAAAGTGAACGGTTTGTAACAGGAGGGAAGAGTGTTTTTGAAGTTTCATTCCGTTTTAGCTTTTTTTCTTTCCAACTTTCTTTTTTCTATTCTTTTAGTGTATGTAAATAAAACTATTTGTTAATTTTAAGGTTGAACCTGCTTTGTTTTTTCTCCTAGTCTCTCTCCCACAGAAAGAGTAAGTATCAAGACCAAAATTTGGTGAATGTGAAACCACTACAACAACCTAGAGGAAAATGACTTCACCATCTATTGTCTTGTCCCATCACAACATGATTGCAGAAAGTTATCTGGCCAGGAAATTATCAATTCTTAGGAAATAATAATAATAGCAATAATAGTAATAATAATAAAGCTTAAGCACATGTCCTCAATAATGTAGCCTACCACGTGTACATTTGATCTGTTTTTCACTCCTTGTCCAGGGTCACAGTCTTTATTTTCCAGACAAGATTTGGGGGGGAGCCAAGGTAACTGAAAAGTCACCTAAAGCTCTAAAATGATGACTAATGGGGAGAAGTCGTATTCTTCAGATACAAGGGCAGTTTTATGACAGAGGTAAAGCTTGTGCAGGAGACACAACTCTTTAAGGGTGTCTATAGGACTATGAATGAAGCTACCACATGAAATAATGGCCTTTACAAATCTTGCCACTTTCTGCATGTGATCAATGTTAATCATTTCATTTAATGTAGTGCTGGAAGGTGAAGGGGAGAACATGAGCTGAGATAGAATTTAAGCCTCAATTTGTCTATATCAGTGGTTGGCTTACAATATGGTCTTAATGTATTTGTGTCAGTTAATAAATTGCTATAAAAATCTACAATAAAACTGAGTTAACGTTGATGGCATATATCTGAAATCTATACTAAGACATATTCTTACTGTGTTAAAAATTTAAACTGTATAGGAAATAGTTTAATCATCATGAAAAAGGTCAAGATTTTATAAACTCTTCCCACACCAAATCAAGAAAAAAATTAAGATCTCAAGAATACTCAGGAAAATCCAGCTCTATTTAAACAAGTCATTCAACAGTGTAATAAATTTCAACAATGAACTTATTTAAAAGGTTTAATTAACTTAAACATTCAATTGAAAATCTGACTCATGAAAAGATTGATTCTATTGTTTTATAGACAGAGCTTTATTTTTTGATTTTTTAAACTGTCAATTTCTTGCCAAAACAGAATCTTCCACAGGAAGTGGTTCTGCTCAAAAATCGTGCTCAAAAAACATCTCTGTCTTTCTCTGCGCAAACCCATCATACACAATATAGTCAAAATAGAGCTTAGAAGTACATAAATAAATGTACATAAATAAAAAACGCTGACCATTAGTTCTAAAACTCAGACATCAGCTATGGACAACAGAGGAACCAAATCAATTTCCGGTCTATGATGTCCAGTGAAATCATCCAATAACCCCAGGTCAAGACTGAGGCATTTGTCTGGATCTTCACCTTTGGTGGAATATTTATTAAAAGAAATTACTCCCCAGAACATCTGAAAGTGTCTTTTTCTGGTGAAACAGGAGTCCACGTGGCTGAAGTGCCCATGGTAGACTTCATCACCACTCCTACCCTTCCCACATATCCCCAACACATGCTCTCCGCCATAAATACTCTATCATAATTCTTCTCAGCACACTCTGTTTAAATGCACACCTACACAGCCTCTCTTCCTTATCCTGTGCTTCTTACCTCTGCTATTGTTTGAACTACCAATAAAAACACAGAGCTGAAACTTGCTTCCATTAGAAGTTGGTGCTTTTTCCTAGTGAAAAAAAGAATTATTCTCTCTCAAAATGGCTACTGCTTCCCACTGTCTCCAGTAACACTGATGCTAAGACATGTACAAAGACTGAGGCTTCCTACCCTGAAAGAGGAAAGGGTTTTTATAATGATGTTCATAAAAAGGAATTAGATGTTGAAATGTGCATCTGCTCAGATAAGTGTAGTCATAGATTTATCCTGGCTGTACTCCAAGCTGGGAAGTTGTGCGTGTGCTTTGGCTTGGCAGCCAGAGAGGCAAATTAGCAGTGTTAATACACTCTGGTTTTCAGCTTTCTGCTCCAGGTACAGCTCTAGACCAGGCTGACTCACATTTGGGAAACACAGAAAGAAAGAAAGGAGAATAGGAATATCTGGTGCAGTTGACCCCCAACTATGAACAAAAAGACATCAAGAAATAAGTTCTAGAATTAAAAAAAAGCCCCTGATCTGGTAAGAAATTTATTGCAAACCTCACTGTAATGCACTTATTCATAAGCAGCAACATGTCAACATTCATGAGTAGTATCACGTTAATATTCGTAAATAGCATCATGTCTTCTTAAAGCAATTAAAGGAATTAAAGTGGTGAAATTCTTAGAGTTTTAACATGTTAGCTGTTAGACAACTTAATGATAGCAAGGATTGTGGCCCAGCTTTGATTGTCAAGTTGTGAGATAGTGAAGATCTCTCTGCACGTGCAGGTGGGAACATTGGTAGGACGGGACTTCAGAGATGACAAACAGCAGCCTCAGAGTGACCTCCCAACAACCTCCAAGGTACCCACACAGACCCATACATCTGACTCACCTGGGTGGTCCTTAGCTGGATCATCCTCTCCTCTTCCAGTCCTTACTATGAGGCATGGAGATCCGGGAGCCCTTAGATCACTATTCCTCACCTATTACTTGCACATTCTCTTTTCCTCCACTACATTAGTTTCCATGGGCATAGAGAATAACAAGCAACTCTCTACATATTTGAAGTTCATGTCCTTCCCCTGTCTCTTTTCCTTATGGAAAATATCTAATGATACAGTCTTGCCTGTAACGAGATTTTTTCAAATTCTGGATTACATTCATTCTTCTGCTTTTACATCTAGAACTGAACTCAGTCCACCTCTAATACCCCAATTTAATTAAAAATACTGCAGCTTTCCTGCATACCAAATATGTACAGCAAGAATTCAATCCCTCCCCCCCCCCCCCCCCCCCTTTTTTTTTTCCTTCCTTTGCATAATACGTTTAGATTTCATGGTGTTTAAAAGAAAAAGGAGAAATTCTGTGCAGTAGAACTCCAAATACAACTTCCTCTGATTTAAAAGTCAGGCTTGGGCACTCTAGGAGTGACGTCTTCCTGTGTTGTTGCTAGTTGGGATGCTTAACCTATTTCATACTTCTAAGCTTAAGAGGCAGCCAAAGGTACATCCACTACCTGGATGAAACTGTAGGATGAGCAGCTGTGAGCATTGCTCCATTTAATCCTCCCGACCTGAGGCTGTCAATATATCACTGCAGTTACACCTAGCTAAATAAAGCACCCTGCAGAAGCATAGTTTGTTTTTCCCAGACCAGAACTGGGTTCAAGTAGGTTTACAAAGCATAGAAAGTAAAGACTAACAGGTAGTTAAGGGAAATGTGGGTATATGCCTAACCTTTTTTTTTTTTTTTTTTCCCTGATTTTCTGTGTTTTGTGAATGAATGAATGAATGAATGAATGAACGAATGAATGAACGAATGCCTAAAATTTAATTTAAAAAATAATAATTTTTACCGGGTGTGCTAATCATGGGCTCTTTAACAGGGAAGATTTTGCTTTTGCTGGATATGACTGGGTCCATAATGCCAACACAGCTGAGAATACAGAGCTATGGGACTCCAAGGTTTCATCTTTTCTGATGGGTGAGGGAAAACAAGCCTGTCACTTAATGGATATCCTAACAGGATCTTAAGCACAGTTTGTCATGCAACCACACCAACATGTTTGGATTTTCTGTGCCAGACACTTAAAAGAAACCTGGGCTAGTTTGTATGTAGTCCATAAATATCAGATTCTGCAGGAAATGCATAAACATCTTTCGGAGATCTACTTGCCAGTGTGGTTTTGAATAATACAAATAACACAGGTTAAGCACCTCAGATGCAAAGACCTTCATGGTAGGGAGATAATGGTGTGATATGAGAGCAGACTCAGTGCTGATCCAGGGCCATATGCAGTGAGCAGCATCACTGGGTAGTCCACAGAAGCAGATTAGCTGGTAGAGGCAGCATGCTCTCCTCTTTGGATGGCACATACAACTGGGACTGTCTAATGCTAGAAACTGAGCCCTTCCATCCCCTCAGCAATCTTCCCTAGAGATTGTACACCTTATGTTTCCCACTGAGAACAGATTACCTCCTCAAGTCCCCTTGCTTCATGTAGTAGTAGAACTTTTCAGGGCATGTCAACATACAAATGCATCTTTAGGAAGAAAAAGAAGAGAGATAGAAAAAGTTATTATGCACACCTACCCGATCTTCAAACACTAACAGTTTTGGTTTTGCAGTTTTCTTTTCCCAGACAAATAAAAATTCAGTTTTTACAGTTGCTTCTGTGGGTGACAAATACAAAATTCAGTTTTTACAGTCGGTTCTGTGGGTGGAAGGATGCAAAAACATGAGTAAAGCTGGCTTTCTAACAAATGTTCTTGAGATTGAGTGTACTTTAACCTCTTTTAGGAGTTAAAAATTCTCCTAAATTTTACTTTGTTGTTGAGCAATTTGTGCTTTCTTCAGTACAAGATGAAGTGATGATAAAATCTAAAAGCAAAAGCAATGTACAGAAAAAATAGTCTTTAGAGCTGTTGCACAACCTCAGCCATCTTGAGGGATGCTGTTTTATTTGCCTTTTTAATATATTAAATCTTAAAGGGTTATTATTTCTAGTGACACTATAAACATGACAATTTCTCTGTACTGCAGTTTTATTAGTGGAAAATGTGAAGATAGTTTTGGCAATGGTTGAACAGCGTGTGACTGGACAGCCAGTACAGTGAAGTCTATGATACATGGGCAGCAGCTAAAACAGCAAAATGGCCACAGAAGCATCAATGATAAAAACTCTCTAAGCAAATAAATCTTCCAGGAATCAATTATCATTAAGTTCAGACATTTAAAAAATCAACAATTCAAGAAAAATGTCTGGATTTGATATTTTTTTAAAGGAAGTCTTATTGCTGCCCTGTTTAGAAATTAATTCTGTATTGAAAAACATGACTTTTGAAACCTGAAGAGAGAGGACATATTTTGATCACATTATGGACCATGCCAGAGTATATTGGAAGTAGAAAGGAGAATAATTTTCTGTTCATCTGTCTCGAGTTTAGAAGGAAAGAGTGTCTATTTTTGATCCTGTTGTTTTCTGTTTACAACTGGTAAGTTTTTGTAAAGTTGTACTGCGTAACAAAACTAGAAGAGATGTGAGAATGTGTGCTTGTACAGAGGCAATACTGGCTTATTTTTTAAGACAAATCCTGTGACTTAACTAACTTTACAACTTTACAAACTAACACAAATTGACAGAAGCTTCTAGACTAGACTCGACATCTCTCTCCTTCAGACCATGCTTTCCATGCCACAGCTCCAGTGTAAACACTTACATTTGCTGCATACCTGCCAACAAAAGTCCTGACAAGACTCGTGATGAGATGGGAAGAATAATTCAAAGGGAGACTTCAGTGTTTTGAAGGTGCTAGTATATTTACTGTTAGCTTCTCGATTAGAAAAAGGCGTATTTCAGTCAAATTGTGAAAATTAACTTACTTGCTTTCTCATTATAAAAGTTCTTTCTCCTCTATGATGTAAACCTGTCCTCTATTCCAGCCTTGTGAACAAAGGGAAATGGGAATTTTAAAATCTTTTATACTTGCACTAAATAGCAGATATGTGGAGTGAAGATGGAAGAGGAACTCAAGATCTAACAGGCTCACATGTAACTTAAAGAGCTAAAATTAAAGAGGCCTATTTAACATAAATTTTACAACAAAGTAATACAAAATTGTAGCAGAAGTTTTCAAGATTCTTTATGAGCATTCTTCTGTATTTATTCACTTAGCCACTAAAAGCTTTTTATATGGATTTATATGTAAGTTATTTTTTAAATAAAAGTTTCTATGGCAGATCCAAGTTGTCTGTTTTTATTTAAACCTCATCAGAGTGTTCCAAAAATAACTGTAATGTAAGTACTTATCAGAACTCCAACATAAGTCAACATCTATTTCAAGTACTACGTAATAGTGGACAGCTGGAAAGTCCTGTATTTAGTCTTATTATTGCTCTAACTTTTCTAAAATTTTTGATTTATGAAATTTGAGAATACACAGGCCAGCATCTACTCAATTTAGAGAGCCTCCTTTTCTTGGTTTTCTTAACAGGTTCATTCAACTATAACATCTCCTGTAGTATCAGTCTTAACAGGTCAGATCTTATCAGGCCAGAGATACTCTCGAAAATATAATCAACACAGTCCCAGTTCACCATCCTTCTTGAGGATGAGGAATAACTTCCTACTTTCACTCCCCCTGTGCAATATAACACTTCTTCTTTGTTTACACAGTGCTCAGAACTTAATGCCCTAAACTCAGCAGGAGCCTGGTAAGCAGCGTCAGCAATAAAGGCATGTCAAAAGGCTTTTTGCAAAGTCCATTATTAAGCTGCACTTGTGTTCCACCTTCCATGGAAATTTTGTATAGTCTTTTGGATATAAAGAAGAGCGGGAGGAGGGGAAATCAGCCCATATTTTTGTTCATTGTTTTATCTAATGCTGAGTTATTTTCGTTTAAGTACCTTGACATTTCACTGAATTATGCCTACAGTGTAGGAAACAGGGAAAGATGGAGAAAAACTGTGCAGAGAAGAAAACAATTGATGAGAGAGGGTGAACACAAAACAATTAATGAATATGAGGGGTTTTTTTCTATTAATCTGAGACCAATTTTTAGACTTGGATCAGATTGAAGAACTAATTTTGCTATGAACACATAGATACACAGACAGCATACAGTGAGATGATAGCTTCTTTCCTTGAAGTACACTCAGACTAAATAAAGTTGAGCTTGGTAACATTAGAACAGTACAAGGAAGATTATACTTTCCCTTGGAGAATTAAACAGATAAAAAAAAAAGCCCCCAGGATGCCTGAAGACACCCCAAGTCTACTAACTAAAAGCAAAACCTCCATTAATGTTTTCATTTCTACTTCTTGACCTAAGAGGAAAAGTTGGAGGAAAGGCTGGAGGCTAGAACATTACAGCTCTTTCAGGTTTAAAGCATCTAAAACAAGAATATACCATCTTTGGAAGTGCAGAAAAAATGATAGGTTTTCCCTGTGTTTCTTTTTTTAACTTGTTAATGAAAAGGTGCCCCAGTTTGAGACAAATTTTGGAGGAAACTGATTTTTCTCTCAGAATGAGATCACAGATTTGCACCACAGAGAATTATTGTTAGATTGTGAATAAGACCTCTCTTATTCACAAAAGCTAAGCAGCTTTTTCAGTTTTGGTCCATCCACACCTTACTTATAACACGACTTAACCTTGGTTTTAATGCAAAGCTAGAATATATTGCCTACTTTTATGAAAAGCCAAAAATAACATGGCACTCTCTATTTTTCTGTGCAAATATTGTTAAAGCTGGGGGAAGAAGGGAAATAAAACTGACCTGAGCAGAATGAAAAATTGTGCTGCAATTAAAAAGACTCTGCTGTGGTAGAGGGAGAAAATAAGAAAAGGAAAAATACAGCGGCATGTAAGAAATAAACAGCAATTAGTGAATGAGACGATTGCTGCTTAAAATTGGTATTTAAAACTTGGAAGAAGATCAAGCAACTTTCTTGTAGCATTCCTATATTAACATGTACAATGAAACTTCATATCAGCAAATTGCAGCATAAAGACGTCAATGTGTTCTGCTACCATAAAATAGCATGAAAACATCTTAGAGGGGGAAAAAAGAAAGGAATCTGGGGGAGAAAGGTTTCTGCAGTTATACAAAATTATTTATTTTGTCTCATATGTATTTGGTAATGAAGATTTAAAATTTAACAATGGCAAGGACTGTTAGTATTGCAGCTAATGTGCTAAGCAGAGTTACTTATATTACTTAGGTTTCTTCTTATTAATGTTAGAACTCTGTTATTACATAGAAAGAGACAGACAAATCCTGTAGAATAACAATATGTTTGCTTGAAAAGTGTATTTCTGGTATAACAAGAATGCTCCTCTAAGTGTACCTTTTGACTTTTAAAATGTTTAAAATGTTCTCTGTTTCAGAGGTAGAAGTTATATTAATATTAATCAAAAATCTTCCTAATATTTCTTTTGCTTAAAACAACAAAAGTTGGAAGAGTTCAGTTACTGTAATGCATAATAATACACCTGTCCCCAAAACGTCTTTCAAAAATGTTATTCTTTGAGCTGGCAAAGCCCCCACTCTCTCTGGAAATTGTTTCAAACCCCATCCTATGTGAAGGCCTACTTTAGCTGACATTTATGTGATTTCCTTCATGGACATTGTAGAGAGGTCACAGACCAAAATCCAAGTGTTTGTTTTTCATTCCTAATAGCAGAAAGATTTTAAACATGAAGCAATCACTCTCTTCTTCAAGAAAGGTAATTTATCTCTTGCCTCAGCACAGTCAGATCCTGGAGACTTGCCACTTCAATTCTCTGAGATTTTATAACCCACACTACAATATTCAAATAAAATTTTATTGTATTGTGAAAAGGGGAGGGAAGAAGAGAAACTGTGTTAGCACTGATTGAAGTTGAAACTTCAATCTGTGAAGGTCAGGGAATTCAAAATAGCTTCTTATATTATCTTTATCCAGCTTCACTGTGTGAACATGTAAAACTTTCTTTTCAGACAGCTGTGTGTTCATGGGACAAAATACCATTTTAAATAGTTTGAAAATAAACTAATTTCCAGGTGACCAGGATATCACTTAAAAAAAAAAAAAAAAAAAAAGTGTAAAATGTGATTGACTTTTCCTTATAGACCAGTATGGTAAAGCTGTGTGTTCATGTTGCTTGACAGGGGAAGTTGGTGGTGCCCAAAATAACTGACTCCAGAAAACAGATTTGTTACTAAAGATATTAACAGTACAATTTCCAGCAAAGCCCGTAGCAGCCAACAACATGAAATCCAGACAACTTATTTAAAATGCACCCTTTTCAATTGTCAGCCATCAATTTGAAAGGTAGCTAAACTGTCTATTAAGTCATCAAAGCAAATCAAATGCCTACTGTCTTAGCACTTCCAGTGTTTTCCCTAAAATTAAACTTTTGTACGTTGTTTAAAGACAACAGTAATCATGTCATTGCTTTTGGACATAATGTCCAAAGCTGAGCATGTTTTTAAAATTAATCCTATTATTCTGTCAGACATCTCTCTCCTTTCATCAGTTGAAAAAATAGCCTCCCGTAGAGAGTCAAATCTTTTATTTATCATTTCAGTGCTAGCTACAATTAACTTTGTTATTTTAAAGATCTTACTCTCTTACTGAACAGACCTGAAGAAAAAAATTCTTCAGTTAAAAGGACACCTACTGTCAGCATTGTTAGTCTTATGAAAATTGCCTCATGTTATGACCTTTCAATTTTTTTTTTTTTTCTTTTTGTTTTTTTCTTTGTGAATACAGTACGTAATCCATACACATACATGTGAGTGTCTGGATCACTGAATAATAAATATTAGACTTTATCTTCTGCTGTAAACAAATTGATTGTCTATAGCAACATGTCGCTTCTAGACTGATTAAGAAAAAAATAACTACAGGAATCTTTAACACAAGAACTTTAACACCAGCCAGCTGTCCAAGTTTAATCACCTTGGCTGCATTTGTTTAATAATGCAGTAGAGAGTTCCTCACACAACATTCTCTCAGAATGTAAGAAATACCTTCAACAGAGTTGAGTGAAAATTAGGCTGAATTCAAGGAATTAGGATAAATCCTGGGCAGAGAGGATTAAGGCAAGTGAAGGAGCATCTAAAGGGTAACTAAAGTGCAGTACAGTAGAGGGCACGCTGTTCATTCCCCGCAGTTGGGGCCAGAGAAATGGCAGATCCTCAGGCTGTGACAAATTTAAGGAAGAAATTTAATAGAAGTCCATAGACCCACTCCTAGCAATAAATGTTACTCGAGCTTCACCAAGGAGAAGCAGGGTTCAAATGTGGCCATTTAGTATATGCTCAAAATGCTCACCGCTCCTTTTTTTCTGGTGACTTGTGGATTTTATTAGCCAGTTCATCCTAACAGTAGGCTTCTTCTGTGAGTCAAAGAAACTGCTATCTCAGTGTCTAATTTCCAGGGGATTTAGAATTTCTGATTTTTTCCCTCCATACAGTACCTGATTTAACACATAAGGAAAGTTTAGGAAGATTTTACAATAGAGTATTTCCAATTGAAAAAAATTGGTCACAAATCTAACAAGGTAACGGAGGTGCAGATTCCATTATCCAAGCCTCTGAGACCTTCCCAGCTTCAAGGTTATTAATTTTTATGGTGATTACAGGAGTAGTTTTTTAGTTCCATGTTTGAACTGTTGGCAAGACACTTAAAAAGATATTGCTTAATGCCTTTAGTATAACAAAAATAGTTTTGGGGTTTTTTTTGCTTTTCGGGAATTTATTTTAAGATTTATTTGCTCTGTAAGGACTAAGGAGGTACCTTCATCTCTTTTCCATGCACTTCTCCACCAATAAAGAGTAACAGAACTGATTGTTACATGGTTAGAGAGCTATAAAACTATTATGACTGTGTAGATTGATGACTGTATTGGCTGGCCAGAGTTCTAGTTCTGATTCTTCCATCCAACACAAACAGAGAATAAACGCGTTTGGTTTCTGCTGTGGGGTTTTATGTTGGTGGTGGTGGTGGTTTTTTTGTTGGTTTTTTTCCGTGGGTTTTTTTTTTTTTTTTTTTTTGTGTGTGTGTGTGTGTGTGTGTGTGTGTGTGTGTGTGTGTGTGGTTGGTTTGTTTGTTTGTTTGTTTTTGGTTTCTTGGGGTTTGGTGTTTTTTGGTGTGTTTTGGTTTCTTGGTTTTTGGGGGTTTTTTGTGAGTGGTGGCAGGGGGGAAGAGGAAAGTGTTTGGTTTTGGTCTTTTTTTGTTTAATTTTGGATTTAGATGAATCATTACCTGGGTGGAGTGCCTCATGGTAACAGTATTATTATTTCATTTCCTTTTGGTTTGAAGCAAACAAAATTCTTCATTGATATCATATTCAATATTTTGCATTAGGTGTTTTCTTCATACCCAGCATGACATCAAGAAAATGAATGCTGTCCTTCAGTTGACACTGGCAATATTTAAATTTTTTGCTAGGACTGTGCAAAGTGTTCTTAAAATGTATTGGCACCATACTCCATCATGACTTCATATAGCTAGGATAATGTACGTTATTTTGCACTAAACACTGACATAATTCTAGTCAATGGGATTTTGCCTTGTAACAGTACTTAATTGGTGTAAAACTACACTGACTCCAACTGCTTAAATGATCTCACTAAGTGGCATTGAGGTTAATTTTAATCTTGATTCTGTACTTTTGTGGTTTATGGGGCTTTGCCCAGTTTTTAGAAAAGAATGAGCTAGGGGAGAGCAACAGCAGTCAATAAAATAAACTTTCTTAGTACTATAGTAATACTTCCTGGTACAGGTTTTAGCAAACTACAGTGAGTAAAAATCATCTGAAGAAATGCTCCACATACACTTTTCTGAGGCCACACCTGTAATTGACCATACACAAGATGGTCAATCAAAAACCATAAATCTGTTTCAGCACAGCAATTTAGCAAAATCAAACCCAACTGGGTCTCTGTCACTTTAGGCACCAGTTTAGAGTAGTCTCACTGTAATGAGACTATTTTAATGTTAACTATTTTTTCAAATGTGCCACTCTGCCAAAATGCACAGTGGCATGATGTTCCACCACACATCTCTATCCTGCATGTTTGGGTTGTTGTGTTTTTTCTTTTTTTTGTTGGTTTTTTTTTTTTTTTTCCTCAGCTCAGGATAATCCCTGAAGGAAAGAATTTCAAACTTTGACTCAGACTTACACTCTTCTTGATTTTTTGATATCCATTACTTTCGCCATTTCTGCTCTTGAATTGCTTTCAGGACACTTGACGGAATCGTGAATAATGCTGTGAATGTAAGTCCTATTTACACAAACAGGCTGCGCCTTTGCAACAGGAATTTTACAGCAGATGGATACCACTGTGCAGTATTGTGTACCTTCAGATGTCATAGTCATCTGGCTCATGGAAGAGGAGCAACAGGCTCCCTATGAATTGCACTGTATAGTTGCATTCCTGATTCCATCAGGACTCGTAGAGGGATGTATATGGATAACCTTTACAAGGTTTCAAGCCTTCATCTTTCAAAATCTTCACCTACAGGGCAAAATATTTTTTCATGTTGTCACAGGGCCTCATCAGTTATTAAGGAAGGTCCCCTAATATTAATGGGGAAACATCAACATTGCCAGGAACTGGGATTCATCTTCAACAGTGTCCAAAGAAAAATCTATTCTCTGGATAATCTAGATATTAATGTTACTGATAATTCACCCCTCACTAGGGAATATCTGATTTATTTTCAGTTCCCCAGCATATGGGGCTTTCTCTCTGTTCCACAGATAGCAAAAGATAAGAGTTTGGCTTAATTTTGCTTAGTTCAAAATTGGAAAATGCTTTTGGCCCACTTATGGTTAAATGCTGAATTTTTCCCAAGGATGGATGTGTGGAAAGGACCGTTTTATTCAGAAGGAAGGAAAGAAGGATTAAGTGATTGCTGTGGGAAGGTCCTATGGCCAATGCTTGAAAAGGACTCCTCACAGTGACAGCAGCAAAGCCCGAGGCCATGCTGCCCAGCCTTTTGCTGAAGAGTTCAGTTGGTGTCATTTTTCCACTAATTTTCTTTATTTTGACCCCTTCCTGACTATTTTTATCCAGTTTGATCCCTTGGTCCTAGCATAAGAAGCTACTTGCTTCTCAGTTGTCTCTTTACGGCTCTCTTAGAGCAAATATATTAATCCCCTAAAAAGATCTTTTCTTCTTCCTTTCCCTGTAGAGATGTCTGCTTCTCAATGGAGAAAAGGTACTCCCTTTATGCAAGCAGCAGCATGACAAAAACATCCCAGGAACTTGGGAGACCCCTCTCCATAATATCAGTGCCAACAACATAAACAATCCTTTTTCCCTTTCCCACCTCCCCCACAGATTTTGGGGAGCCATTCCCAGCTACTCTTCTACCTTAACCTTTTGTTTGACATCCCTTGAGAGGCTGAGCTATGTTTGGAATTATTTCCTTCTTCCTAAAGATACTGTGACAGCAGCTGGTCCTTCAGCCAGGAATGTGTTAGACTGGGGGCTTGGCAAAAACAAACAAACAAACAAACAAAAAACACTAAAAACCAGCAACCTAGCAACCCCAGTTTGAGGGTTGCTACTGCCCTTAAATCTGTTTTTACTTTTGAGGATGTTACCCAGAGACAAGACTTCCCTTAGATAGAGAAGGATCTTACTCAAAACAGAAAATGGATAAACTGGAAAGATGAACAAGGGTACTCTTGAGCATGATCTTTTCCTCGTCTTACTCTCAGCCATAGATGTATTCCAGCTGCTGGAAGAGTAAAGGGAAATACCAAATATCTGAACAAGCACAGGAGAGTTTTTCTTCCTTGGAGTCTGTGACCTTAGTTTTCAGTTCTTTTTTTATTATACCTACAAATAATTATCAAATACACTGTAAAATTAATAGCATTTTGCAATAGCTGTTTAAGGCCAAGCAGTTTTCAATGTCCTACAGTGTGTCTCAATTTTCTCTGTAATGTGATTTTGGCTGTTTATGTTGTGGAGCAGATCACCCTGAGTGCCACCATCAGCACACACAGGACAAACAGGGGATCAGGCGCAGCCAGCCTGAGTTCATGAACGGCAGCTGCTGCTTGATTGACCTGATCTCCTGTTATCACAGTGTGACCCACTTAGCGGATGAGTGGAAGGCTCTAGATGTTGTCTACCTTGACTTTAGAAAAGTCTCTGACACTGACTACCACAGCATTCTCCCAGAGGAACTGGCTGCTTGTGGTTTGGATGGGTGCAGCACTCACTGGGCAAAAACCCAGTAAAAACCCAAAAAGGGCCTGGTGAATGGAGTTACACCCAGCAGGCAGCTGGACTCAGAGCTGGGGCCAGTCATGTTTAATATCCTTATCAGGACCGAGTGGATCCTCAGTCAGACTTAAACAATTCTATTAAAATACCGTCTCAGTATTGCCAGACTTTTGTTTCCCTAGCACTGCTCGAGATGAGCCAGTACAGTGAGTAGAGGTGCTGAATCATGATATGGATGTGCATGCAAAGTGTGAAAAAGCCACTGGAGGAATTAACCATTTCCAAAAGTTATATGTTGCTCTAGTTTAGGCTGAAGTTTATGGTGTTTACGCAGTTCCCTGACTCTAGGGAAGTAACAGTACTGGGAAGGCCAGCCAAGGCCTGTAATTTAGTGCATACAATGCAAAGTTACAGCCAAGGATCATATCAATTGTGGTTTTGATGGATAACTAAACACTACATAAATACTTGTTTGACACAACCAAGATCCAGACTCCTCACAACTGTGGTACATTTATCATCATCAGTCCTCTTCTGTTCTCCTCATCCTTCAGTTCTTTTGTTGTCATTTCTGAGCCATTGACACAAGGACCCATATATGGAGGGGTTTTGTTCTGAATGCCTTGTATGTGTCTCCAATTTACTGACTCATCTCTAGGTGGGATTACACATTCTCCTTTCAGAACCTTAAGATATGTTCAAGCAGAATCAAAGGGGACATGGTTGCTTTAATGGATATGGAAACTCAACATTATTTATCAGCACTCCTGGCTTCCCAAGGATATTTATTTGCAAAGGCAATCTGGTCATGATGACTCCAAATCAGTGTCAGGAGAGAATACAGAGAGATATAAAGTGATGAGCGTGGGATGGAAGTGGAAGACTGCCAGGAGTGGAACTGCAAAGAATGTATTTACAAAAGCTTCAGTGCAAAGGAAAATGAGGGTTCTTCCTGGCCCGAGAGCAAATACTGAAGGGTGTGTTTCTGAGCAAAGGATATTATTCTGGGAAGCTGGTTCTGATGGGGGTCATCCAGTAACCAAAGCAAGGGTGTGAAGCAAAGGTTAATATGTTCACTATATCTGCTAACATGGGAGCACTGAGTAGGAGTCTGGTACATGTATTACTTGTGTCTTTCAAATTACTACAGCTGGTGATAAAATACAGCATGCAGTTCTAGTACCAGTATTTCAAGCAGCATGTTAAAAATCAGAGGGTCAGGGAAGAACTGGAAAACTATTGGGAGCTATGTATTTAATGAAATACTCAAAGACTTGTAGTTAGCTTAATGAGGAAAGGCTTCGTCTTATCAAAAGTAACTGGTCTGTTCCAATACAGTGAAAAGACACATGAAAAAGTTAACTCTTTCAGTGCTGAAAAAAGTAACAAGAGGGAATGCCTTGCAATTACACAAGTTAGACAAATGTAGCTCAGTCATTACTTCCCTGGAAGGGTTTAAAGCCAGGTTGATGGAGCACTGAGCAATCTGGTCTACTGAAAGGTGTCCCTAACCGCAGCAAGGATGTTGAAACTAGATGACATTTATAGTCCCTCCCAACTTAAACCATGATTCTATGACATTAATCTGTGGCATTTTTAAAGAGAAGGACAACCATTGGAAGAATTTAGTACAGGTAACATTAGACTTTCCAACACCAGCAATTTTTAAATGAAAATCAGATTTTTTTGTAGAAAATAATAAATGTCTAGTTTAGACAGCAACTTCTTTAGTAATGTTTTATGTACTATTATGTCAAAAGACAGCCTATACTTTTCTTCATTTAATCTAGGATACATAACATCTCCAAAGTAACAATTTTAAGGCAAATCACAAGCATACATAAAGAATGCCTGACTACAAACCCTGTGAGACATTTTCAGCATTTATTTGTTTTTCTCCAAAAACTCCTTGGCTGTGCAATAGCCGTGGTGCAACGTAGGTACCACCACAGTAGCAGAAAACTCAGCGCTGGATGCAAAATCCTCCTGCAAATCAAAGTGAACACTTGGGTGTTTAGTCCGTGCTGAGCTCCCTGCTGCTGCCTGCAGCTCAGGAACTGTGAACAGACGAGGTTGTAGCAGCAGCTCACACTGCACCCTCTCCACAGTGGTTCAAAGAAAGGCCTAGGTGGAAAAAGTGTCTGTCCCTGACTTGTGAAGTAAGACTTCTCACAGAAGAAGCGCATTTCACTAGGGAAATATAACTAGCAAACTTGTGCTGGACTCTGACACTCTAACTCAAGCTGCTACGCCTGCCTCAAAAACATCCCTTTGCTCTGCACAAGTTTTTGGCCTTTGTAGGAAAACTACTTGGTAATATTTTTAAGCCTGTGCTTTGATGAAGTCAAAATAAATTATTAAAATGGCCCCTTCTGAATTCAGAAAATAGAAAAAAACCCCAGTGAATGTGATCAATTAGCAGTGGAGGAAAAGAGATTTTATTTTAAAGCCAAAGAACTAAAGTAATAGATTTTTTTTTATATCTAGTTAGTTGTTTTCAGAATCTGCACATGTACTGAATTGTGATATTTAACACAGAAAATAAATTAGGGCTACAGCTTAAAAAAAAAAAAAAAATTCTTAATTTCAACTCCTAAATACTTCTATTAGACTCTGGGAAAAAAAAAAATGGACCATCTTTCAAATATGAGAAGCCCTCAGGAACTCACACTGATCCTGATGTGAGAAGCAGCAGAGGGGTGTTTATAAGCGGGAAGAACGCAGATTTAGGGCATTGACAAAGGAGCCCTTGTCTCATCTTGTCATGACAGTTGTTAACACCTTAATCCAAACAACCCTCCTGCTCTGTGGTCTCAGAGTCACCATTTTCTAATCACTGCCTGGCAGCTACCTGGGGGCACTGCTCAGCTGTTCAGCACATGGCGCTGCTGAAGTGTTTGAACCAACAAACCAGTGGAGAGGGGTACAAGCACATGTTCCCCTCAGCTCTGGGGATGGAGACCTCTTCTCTTGGGAAGAGACAAGGTGAGCAGCTGTTAACAATAGCAAACCACCATGCCACAGGAAAAAGCCCCTTTTTTTTTTTTTTTTTTTTTTTTCTTCTTCTTCTTCTTTTTGTTTGGTTTTGTTTGAAGTTGCAGACACAGCTGTGCCTGCAGAGATGAGACTTCTCACAGGACATACTTGGCACTGTGAGGACAAAACCCCAAGTCTCCAGATGCCAGGGGTCTAATGTAACCAAGGGAGAATACTCTTCCCCTGTGAATTAATCTGTAGAGACTTCCTAAAGTTCAGGTTAACGATCCTGTCATGAAAATTCAGATAGCATTTGGGGACGATTTAGGCTTCCATTGCTGCAAAATACATGGAAGATCTGCAAAATTTCATTTTAAAGATTAAAGCCTTTTTTGAGTCCTACTAATGTAAAAATGATTCAAAAAGTAGGAGGATTTTTTTAAAATCATCAGATTTCTCTCCAAGTATGTAAAATGTTTCTCCATGGCTACTTCACTGCATGTCTAATTTTAACTTGGACTGAATTTTTGCAGGCAAATCGTAAATGCTTTTAATAAGAGACCTACTATTATTAATATACTTGTTGATAAAAACAATTTTTCAGATTCTTGAATCCACAATTCCCTAACTAACTGTTCTAAACTTCCTGAATCCTTCTGCAATTTTTGAGAACATTGTCTGAAAGGGGAGCAACAAACTCATGAATATAGACAGTCTCTACCATCTCTCCCATGTTTAATACAACAGAGAAGTATTGAAAATTACAGAGCATCTCCTCCATTCTCAAAATAAGGGACACTGACTTATTCAATGAAGATGGCCTGTTTGAAGAATTTTTGCAAAGCAGCATTTGTTGGAGGAATAGGAGGTATATTGGATGCAGATGGATCCGTCAGGGGATATGGCTGTGAAACTCTTCTGAACTATAACAACAATATTTTCAGATCTGTAAAAATGCCAGATTTTGGCCAGCTTTAACAGCAATTGAAAAAGGCTCATGCTCCTCCCAAAGTTAAGCTCTCTGCTTCAAAGCCTGGAATAAAATACCTGAGATGGCAACAAGAACTTTTCAACAAAAATAAAATTACATATTTTCCCTGATCTCATTCTTCTTAGAAGAAAAAGAATTTTTCTGAAGTTTTCAAAAAGCACTTGGCTTGAAACAGAGAATTAAAACTCGTCAACTAAAATAAAGGAAATACTACACTAAATGGAAATAAGATTTGGTGACAGAAAATAGTAGGCATACCTAAATATAGGTGTTAAAAATTCTATTTAATAATGAAAGTGACAATCCACATGACAGCTCTTATAATTTTATTAAATTATTAAAATGTCATTAAATTAAATTATTATTTGTCTGTGCTGATTTTCTACAAACAACTAGTGTTACAGTTTCTTAGTTTTATTAGCGAGAAGTCAGGAACAGTAAGATTTATCTTTTGGAAATTTCTTCGTTTCTTTTTTGTAGGTGTTACATACATACCTCTTCAGAGAAGTTAACGGCTTCATTCACACTAGTGAATTCTCGTTATGGCTTGAGAGGGAGTCTGGGACTCTGCAGACTGCATAAATCAGAAAAAAGTCAAGACTTCTGATCCCAAGACAATAAAATTATTACTTTATATCAGTGGAAAGACAATCAAGAAAAAGGAAATACTTCAAATCATAAATAATAATAATAAAAAAAGGTATTCACTGAAGCTAACTTTTTAAGAAGCAAGTCCACCTCTTCCTACTGGCCTAATCAGTATCAAGCAGCTCTGTGAAACTCGTAAAACTTTCTGTTGTGGATATTAGAAATCATCATACACCCTTGTTAGAAGTCATCATCCTTTCAGTCCATCATCAGTCACAAGTCGATCATCCTTTCTCACATCATATGATTATAGCCTTGCTCTGGAAAAGATTTTATTTTTTTTAAGATATCCCACTGAATAGAGATGCTATGCTGATCAGAAGGTCCCTGTCTTGATTTTCAATAAAAACTCTCCATGCCAAACAGCTTGAAGGAAATGGGCAGTGATGCTGAATGAAATTCCTGGTAGAATGAAACATAAGCAATCAGCTTGAATATGTTGATCCCAAATCTTCACACTAAGGATGTAAACATGAAGCCAATTACACAATATGCAAATATATTGTATCACATCTGGATTACATATGCTCAGCTACTTCTCCATAGAGAAATCCTTTACAAAATTCATTAGCAATTAACAGAAATACAACTATGGTGACAGATACAATTTAGCTACCAGAAAAGGGAAAAGAAAATCCTTTTCTACAAAACATATATATATATGTGTGTGTGTGTGTGTGTGTGTGTGTGTGTGTGTGTGTACACACACACATGTATATCTCAATAAAAGTGATTAATGCTGCCGAGGCTATCAAAAGCAAAAACAGATCTGCTGTATGGTACATTCTTCTATCCTAACTCAGCTGATTTTCAAATGTGAGCATAACAACACACTAATGCTGCACCTGTAGTTACCTTTCCATGTCTTTCATTTCCTTGATGTAAGAAAAAAAATGGAAAAACATGTAGAGCTATGCATCTTAAGTAATGATAGGGCCAGAAAAGCCCACTAAGATAATCTGTTCAAGTTCTGTAAGAAATTACAAGATTACAAGTCTAATAAATATTACTTACTTACTGCTAAGATCACCTTTTTCCCCCTATTTCTGAGAATATGTCCCTAAATAAAATGACAATTAGAACTTATTGGGGTTTTAGTTCACACAGATGATCAACATGAAAAAGCATATTAAAAAACCGAGCACTCAGACCGAATAATTCAGTGTCATACTTATTTTACTGAAGTTAAAGACAGCAGCACTAACAATAGCATTTAAATTATTCTAATTTTTAAAATATTTAAGCTGTTTTAGTATCTGTGCCACTCAGTTTTTCTTACCCACTTGATGCTATCTACATAAAACTGCATTCTTCTTGCCCATACATGATTATTTACTTCCTAAAGCAATAAATCATTTTCACTTGGTGCCAACAACTAACAGTCTTACTATTCAGAAAAATCTCCCTCCCCTCAGGAATTTCACATGCATGAAGTTGCTACACAGAATATACAAATATGCTTTTTCCCCATTGCCTGTCACAGACTACTCAAAATAAATCTGGAGTCTTTGGATAGCAACAGAATCCAAGTAAAAAAACACTGTTTTAAAAACCTGGATTTTTGTTTTTGTTAGTCCTTCTTTCTTTTCTGTTAGGAGAATTTATCTGGATTAGCTGATGGTGCATGCAGCCTTTGCGTCATAGAAAAAAAGCATTCACTGCTTTTTCCAGTATTGTGATAAAACTTATTAGTAAGCATTAGATGCTCTCAGACCCATTAATTGTGTGATTTGGTTTTGGGGTTTCTTTTTAAACAAATAAAAGTATTTCTTCATATAGAATACAAGAATACAAGAAAACTGGGCAAAACCTAATATGCCCTTAGTACTTTTGCTCAACATATCTACGCTTCCATCTTGTAAATACTTAGACATAGGGTTATGGATGTGTGAAGTGTAACTCAGCTTGCTAAAATCACATGCATAAATGTCAGATAAAAGCTTAAACTCTCAGTAAAGTACTTAATTTGCATAATTTGAATAGAGGAGAGGAGTAATAGTCGCAGTACCTGGCAGATTAAATGTAAGAATAGACCCACAAGGGAAAGGATCTCCTTTTCCAAAATATTTGAAGCCATGAGCAATCTAGTATGTTCCAAATTGAAAGCATTCATTTTTTTTTACAGAATTTTTATGAACCTTAGGAATGAAAATTAATTTGGACTAGTTGAAAGAGAGACTCAACTCCATGACTAACATGGGAATTACCCTAATCCTCTCTTCAACTCCATCATGGAATTTTAACAAGGTTTTTCTGGAAGCCCTTGAGATCTCCTAGCTTGAACATTAACTTATGTCCACTATTTTCATACCTGTTAAAACACAGTCATAAATGCAATCTGAGGCTGAATTAGGAGATCAACCCTTTGAGTTCTGAATCACTTGTTTGAATCTTGGCCAGAGATTGCCAGCTTGCTGGCATGATATAAATGAAAAAAGTTGACGAGCTCATCCTAGCAGCAGTACTAACTGTATTTCCAGCTATACCTACTTAATGCTAGATTATTTCTATGGGGGAATAAATTAAAAATGTGTTCTCTTGAGCTTATGCTACAGATTAAGGATTCTCTGAGGAGTAATTTGTGTTTGGAAGCAATGCACAAGTTTCTCCTCTGCTCTGCTCTCCCAAAGAAATGTCTCTCACCATAAAGAGATGTGATGCAGAGATTTATACCCCAAAAGGTACTACCCACCCTGGACCTCTGATCTCTTTATCACAATACCCAGAAGTAGGGAACTATGAGCCAGAGGAAACTTTTGGTTTTAAGTAAATGAGGCAAGCCTACTGCTTGATTCAAACTTGTTCGAGGCTGGAAGATTCAGTAAAATGATGTTGGTGAGAGCAATTTTTCTGCCAGCGTTACTAATCCTGCCAAGTGAACTTAAAGGCAGCAGTAGAACCATAAGAAGCATTAGACAGAGCCCAGATCTGGTAACTTTCCAGATATGCTGCGGAGCCTTTAGTTTTTCAGGCCTTTAGGGAAGGATGGGTTGAAGGATGTGAGGGGCCAGGCTCATTTAGGTGACAGGTAATTATTCTCATCGGACAGCTGGTTTATGGAGTAGTTTATAATGTGAGCTTTGCATTCTGTAAAACACTTGTAAAAGTGAATAAATGCTCAAATACAGCCATTAGCAAATGCTAATATTTTGCCTGCCTATCAGAAAATACAAACAGGAATATGTTACTCAGGGAAAGTTACTGTTTCATAAGCAAATCCAGGCTTTTCTTTTTAGAATTGCTAAAAAGACCGAATACATGATCCGTCAGGTGCAAAACCGGGAAACTCATCCTTGTAACAGGGTATAAACATCAGCTGTGCCCTTCTTGCTTACCTTCCCTCAGTCTTTGGCTAAATTTTAATCCAGAAAACTCATGACCAGCCGTAGTTTCTTTCTCTCATTATTCTTCACAGCTCTTGGGATCGGTACAATTGCACGGGCTACAACTTTAAAGAGGGCGCGGGAAGGGGAGGGGGTGGTGGTGGTGGGGCTGTTTTTGCTAGTTGAGGCCGTCTCTGCTCGGCCGAGTCTCATTTGGTGTTCAAGCCTCGCAGGTGGTGTCTGGCTCGCCCGGCGCCCGGGCTCTGCTCTGCCCCGCGGAGGCGGCGGGCGGCGCGGCTGCGGCTGCAGGCACGGGCGGGCGAGCATCGGCCCCGCGGCCTTCTCTTCTCTCCCTCTCCCCTGCCTCGGGCGCGCAGCTGCATCCCAGCTCGCGAGTGACCGCTATTTTCAATTCCCTGGCTAATGAAACCAGCCTCGTAAAAGCACGTACTTACCCCGCCTTTCCCCGACAAAAATATAAAGGCAAATCCGCAGTTTCCTTTCAAAACACTGAGCATGAGGGTTTGCGTTATTTTTTTAAGGGGGGGGGGGGGGCGGGAGGGGGAAGTATTTTTCTTGCAAGTTCAGGTGTAAAGATGCTTTAAAATAAATAATGCACCATTTTGAAGGAACGCTTCATGAGATTGCCTAGGGGCCAATGTCTACGAATCCTCCCCTCACTATGTCCCAGACTGAAAAGCCCTGATGCATAGACATAAAACAACTTTGCCGATTGTGGGCGAGCGAAAATCCGTGCCAGCTCCGCAAATGACCCAGCACTTGGTACTTGCTTCTGTAACTGTTCGCTCAGCAGCACTCCCCAGCTCCCTTCCGCACGCCGACGTTTTCGGACCCGCGGACTGCGGACCTAGCCAAGCTTTTGAAAACATTTGCTAATAAAATTCAGCAGGTAGTTTAGACAAAGAAATACGGAATGAGGGGGAGGGAAGATGGATAAAGGGAAGAAGAAGAAAAAAAAAAAAAAAAGAAAGGAAAAAAAAGAGGGGGAAAGCTAAGCAGTAACAGCTGAGCGGAGGTTGCCGATCCGCCAGCACTGGGCGGCGGGCAGGGCTGTCCCACGGCCCCCGGGCTGGGCACCAGCGGCGCCCCCGCAGCTTCTCGCTGCACCGACTGTCCCCTACCGAGCACGGCGGGGAAGGGTCCTTCCTTCCCCAGAAAGTTCTCGCCCCCCAAACCATTGCGGAGCACCAAGCGTGTGGGTTGGAATCTATTTCCTCCCACCGCTCTTTAGCTGTTGGCGTTGCAGGGTCAACGGGCGCTGGCGCCCGTCCCGCTGCCCCCAAGCGCCCGCTCTCCGGGGACCGAGGAGGGGCAGCACTACTCGTAGGCACAGCGGCGAATTTCCCCGGCGCTCACTGTGCCGTGCCGTTCCCATTGGCCGTGCGGCCGGCAGGGAGCGACGGGAGGCGGAGAGGGAGCTGCCAGCAGCAGACAAGCAGGCAGGCACCGGGCGGGCGCGTAGACAGGCGCAAGGCAGGCAGAGGCTGCTGGGGTATTGTTATCATTGTGCTTCGGCGGAGGGCTTTGCCTGCAGGGGGAGGGGTGGAGGGAGGAGAAGAAAGAGGGAGAAAGTGCGGGGCGAGCATGCAGCAGGGTTGGGGCCGGCGAAGCGGCGGTGCTGGCGTGCCTGGGCTGAGGCGCTGAGAGGAGCCGCCTGCCCCAGCTCGCTGGGGGGCACCGGCGGGAGGAGCGAGGCGGGCACGATCCGGGCGTGGGGAAGGCTGCCAGCCGAGGGGAGCCGCCGCCGCACCGGCCTCGCAGCAGCAGCAGCGACTACTTCTTTCTTATCTCCCAGCCTTTTGTTCGCCCATCCTCCTCCTCCTCTTCCCTGCCCACCCTCTGCACCGCGGAGGGGACTCGGCAGAGAGACAAGCAGACTGACCCGGAGCTGAGTTTCACCCATCCTCCGCCCCCCGCTCTCTCTCCCTCCGCTGCATCGCTGCCCATGAGCTAGAGCGGCAGCCGGCTCCGGCAGGCGGGGGCAGACGCCGACCGCAGCTCCCGGCAGCTGCCGCTGCCCGACCCTCCCCGCCGCTCCCCTCGCCCCGCTCCGCGGGTTCCAGCCGCGCTCCGGAACTGCTGGGGGCCGCCCTGCCGCCGCCCCTCCTCGCCTCCATGTGCCGGGTAGCGGGAGCGCCGCCGCGGATCCTGCCGCCGCTGGCGCTGATGCTGCTGGCGGCCCTGCAGCAGGTAAGCACCGCCGGCGGGTAGCGGGCCGGGCTGCGGCTCTTTGTTCCCCTGCGGGCGGCGATGCCCGGGGAAGGCGGGAGAGCCGGGGGGAAAAAAAAAAAAGGGGGGGGGGGGAAGGCTGTCTCCTCTTCGTGGTGGGGGTTTCGGGGAGGGGGTAGGGAAAGGTGGGCCCGCCGCCGGGGGTGCCCTGGGGTGGCTCGTGGCCGCTCGGGCAGAGCCACCTGCTCGGGGCAGCTCCGCCACCGGGCTCCGCGCCGCGGGGAGAGAGAGAGGGGGGAACTCCTGCCCGGAGCCGGCTGAGAGGGAGAGGGTGGTCCCGAGACGCGAGAGGGGGTGCGGGCAGCGATCCCCCCTCTTTCCCGGGAGAGCAGGTGCCGCGGGACGTGGGGGGGCTGGCCGGTACCCGAGTGCCTGGCAGGAGCACGGGAGCTCGGCCCCGCCGCGGGCGCGGAGGACAAACTACTGGAGTGGGGGACAGAGCGAACATTCCCCCCTCCGCCCCGCGTGATGAAGGGCGGGCTGGGGTGCCAGAGAGGTGCGGGGTAGAGAGCAGCCCCCGCGCCTCTGCTGCCCCCGGCTCCCTCGGCCGCTAATCCCTTCTCCGGGAAGAATTTAATCAGCCTCCGCCTGGGCGCTGGGCTTCCCCACCCCCTGCCGCTAACGGGAATTTCCACTGGGACAGGCTCGGGCCCCGAAGTGTTTAATTTATTATTATGGAAGTTCTGCTGCTGCCTCTCCCCGGCGGCCTCGCCGGGGCGCTCCGGAAGGGCGAGTGGAGGGGTCCCGGGGCAGCTCCGGGCACCGCTAGCGGCGGTGTGCTCCCCGTGGGGCGCAGAAAGTGGAGGTCTGGGGCGAGATGGGAGTGACCGGGCGGGTGTGGGGAGGACGGGGAGACGACAAAATGGATCCCGTTGGGGCAGCAGGGGCAGTGCCCACGGGGGGTGGTGGTTGGGCTCTCCTCCGGCGGCGAGGGGTGCTCCGAGCGGGAGCGGAGCCGGGTCACCCGGTGGGTTCCCCGTTCGCTTTGTGCTCGCCGAGCTCGTATCCGGCGCGGCGCCGGGGGTGGAGAGGGCGGTAAGTCCGAGGGACAGATGGCGCAGATCATCGCCTCTTAATGGTATTTGCGATTGGGGCATTTCTGTCGGGCCGGGGGAGCGGGTTGAGGCGAGGCCGGCGGCGGGGCCGGGGTGCCGGGGCGGCCAGGGCGCCCTCCCGCCGCGCCCGCAGCGGCTGGCGCAGGGCAAGGGGGGGCGGCGGGCGCAGCCACTGTCCATGGTGCGGCCCCGCTGCCTCCGCCGCGCCGGGGCGGGAGGAGACCGCCCGGCCTCCCGTCTCCTGTCCGCTTCTCCGTCTCTGACACTCCCGGGCACGGGAGTCCCTGGGCAGTTGAGTCCTTCACGCAGTTTCTGAGGCGCTCTTAGAGGCTGATGACTTGCACCAGGCGAGAGAGGTGCTGAAACGCTGCTCCGCGGCAGCCGGGGATTTTCCCTTGAGTCCTAGGAGGAGGCGAGGCAGGGTGGCTGGCGTGACTCGGGAGTGTCCGGCTGAGCATGAGCGGCTGCATGTGATAGCAGACACCGTGTTCAGAAACTTGTGTGTGCCACTTACCGGCTGTTGTTGTGTTGTTGTTTTTTCGTGTGCTGTTTACTGTGTGTGCTGTTTACTGTATGTGCTGTTTACTGTATGTGCTTTCAGTTCTGTTTAGTCTTCCTATCTCAATAAATCTTTAAAGCACAAAATCGGCAGTAAGCTTTTATTCCGCCTTCGTGGTTTTTTAGTTGTTTGGGGGTTTTTTGGTGTTTTTGTTTTTTTTTTTTCCCCTGCCAAAGGCAGGTTTGAGACTGAAGCACAGGCTATGAATTAAGGACGGGAACTAGCCGTGTTGCTCTTAATGTATCACTCAGTGTCACTGGCACGTTATGGTTGGGGAATCCAATTTCCCCCTTGTTTCGGTATCCATTAAATCAGGTTAGGGTTGATTTTTAATAGTGTGTAACAAAATTGGAACTTGGGTATGAAATCAGATTTATAGGCCTGTGTCTGTACAACGCTTTTATTTTAAAAGCTCTTTTTTTCCCTCCCCCCCCTTCCATCATGCATACTGCAAGGACCTTCACCAGCTAGGTGCAGTGCTAACTTTTTTCCCCTGTCCTCATACCTACCACTTGTGGTTTGTAGGAGGTTATTTGTATCAGGTTCTTCTGAAATGTTGAACCCTTTCACTCAGTTTTGCCTCTGCAACACAGCATCTAACTGCATTTATTTTCCAGAGTTAATAATCAGTTTGTTACTCATTAGTGGTGTAGAAAAGCTGTCATTGTGGAATTACTTGAAAGATTGTGACTGGAGCCAGATTTTAAGGGCAGATCTGTGAATGTTGTTTATGTTCAGGATATACAGTTTAAGAGTTTTGGCAGTGTGTAATCTGCACAAGAAAGGAGGGAATGAAAACTGCACTCTGTTTTGCTGGTTAGCGTATCAGTATGAGTCTGGGAGTATACATGAAAAAAATCCTGACAGAAGAGAGGATGGAAGGAGTGAGTCTTGTTTTTCTGGCTAAAACAACAATTCCAATTCAGCAAAGGAATTGGAAAGCTAGTATGAGTTTCCAGGAGTGAAACTACTATTAGAAATAAACTGGAACACAAATGAAAATAAAGTGCTAAAAAAGAGAATTTTTTTTTTTTTTACTATCAGCTGATTGAATCACTACCTGGATGTTGTCAGTTTCTAAATCAAAAGCAAGTAAACAATAAAGCAGTTCTGGAGCCTTTTGAGCTTAGGTGTCTGGTTTGAATTCGAATTACGATGACAGAAGATGTAAGTTATTACCCTCTGCAGGCAATTTTGGTCTTCTTCCAGGTCTTAGCGAATGTATCCAGGTGATAAAGCTACTACCCTAAATGACACTCCTGTTAAGCTACCTCAGCCGAGAATCCAGCAGTGGCATTTCTTGCCAGTTCTACCCCTCTAGTAATTACCCCCAGCAACAGTAGTCTATGGCTGGGATGACGCTGTTTTGTGCAGAAACAAGATCCCCTGTTATGGGTGAATCTTCTGGCTCTCTCAGTATACCTGTGTCTTAAATTTAATTTTTTTAAATCTGTATGAGCATGAGTTTTATGGTGTCTCTGATAAATGTCTCCATTAACAGACTCCAACACTGTTAACTCCTTGCAAAGTAGACTGAATATAGTGAATTGAATGCATTTTATAGCACATTCATAAGCCCCTGACCAGGGTAGTTATGTGGTATACCTCAGCCTTTTTGGATGTACGTCTTTGTGTTCTGGTTTTGTTTTGTCTTCCAAGACTCCATTGGAAAAGTTAAATGTGGCAGGGTATTGCAGCAAAGAGCTCTCCAGTCCTTGTCTGTCTGGTCTAGGTGATAGTGACACCACTGACACATCCTCCAAATTCAGATAATTGCAGAGTTAAATTTCTTTGGATATTAAACTGAATATATTATTTAAATATGTTAAAATGCTTTAAAAAAACCACCTCCTTTTAACATCTGTTATAGGACAGATAAGGTTGTGTAATTCAACGAGTTTTTTGAATTTAAGTGATTGGTTGACAGGAGATAATCAGATTTTTTTTAATACGCAAAATTATCTGGGCAGATATTGTAGCAAGCTCAGAAATATGTATTCTGCTTATGTACCAGGAGGCATATATTCTCATGTTGTCAATTGATGTATTTTTAATAAATGTGTGTTTTCTAGAGAGCCTTTTACTGCTCTCTCTCTTCTTGAGAAGTACTGCTACCTAGGCATACAGCTCAGTGTGCTGGAAAGATGAACGTATAGTTTTATGATACCAGCTTTTAAAATATTGCCCAAAATTGCCATATTTTTGAACTACAGCTAGTCAAGAGTGCGTAATTCAAAAACTCCCTGTCTGTTATTTTCCTTTCTGTTTCTAGAAGTTGGAGGACCTCCCAGAAGCGTCATTGGAAGAGCCCTGTCATGTTCTATCTTACTTGGTTTTGTTGATGCTTTTATGTCAATAATGTAATTTATTACTTCTTTTAATAACTGAGCACTAACACATGAGACAATTTAGTTGTGACAGAATTGCATGTTTATATTTAAAAATAGCTTGAGGAAGCTGTGAGTAAAGCTATTTTTACTCAATACAGACAGTATTGTGTAAGGGACTTGTCATGTGGTAATGAACAGGAATTTTTGAGTGGCTTTTCTTGCTTAACAGAATCATTTACCAGTTAAACTCTCTTTCTGTTTCTCATTGGTTTTGTAAGTGCTTTTCAGGTTAACAGAAAAGTTCAGAAAGCTTGGAATAGTTTCAGTAGTTACCTGCACTCCCATTAGGATGAAATCAGAACTTATTTTGAACAACACACACACGTGAAGCCCAAGTCCATTCCCAAAGGCTGTGCAATCTCTGATGTTCCGTGGAATTTTTATTTTAAATTTTTGTTATAAAGGGTAGGAGGAACCAGTAGTGGCCTTACAGAGTAGCTAGCCTGTGTGCTTCCACTAACCCAGTGGCACCAGTTGTGTGTAAGGTTCAGTGAGACAAATCACAGAATAAGGTGATGATCCCACAAGGATCCAGCTCCTGGCCATGCATAGCACCATGCCCAGGAGTCTCACCACGTGCCTGGGAGCATTATCCAAACTTTGGGTGAGGAGTAATGATGGTGAAAAGAATACTTGACATCATTTGCAGGAGCAGTGGTAAAACACTTCTGACCTACCGCTGAACTGAGACTCGCTTGTTGGCCAACAGTGGCATATGATGAGGTGAATCCTGAGAGGAAAGGAACGTATATTATTGCAGGATGAGTTTAAGGAAGATCTGTATTTCTCTCAAGTGCATTTGTAGTTTGTGAGTGAGCTGAGAGAGGCCTTTTTCACCTGGGTGTTGGGCCATGTTGCTGTTCACCTTGAGCGGTGTATAATCCAAGTGTGCGTGATTCATCATTTGATTTGATCCTGCACTTCTTGTTGAATGATCATGGGAGCTCTGTCTGAATAAAGAAGGGAAATTAGGCTTTCTATTTTTAAATGGCTTATGAAAACAGATACAGTATCAGCAGCTTCCAAGATGGAAGGTAGTTCGCTGCCAAATCTTTTCAGCATTTCACTTCAAGTATTTGGTTTTAGTCAGTATTCGTATATTTAATTAAATTCCATGTTTCCAAAAGGCACGTTTATCCTCTTCTCTAGGCACTCCTTGACATATTTAAAAAATATATTTTTACCAACAGACTCCTCTAGAGACTCTCCCATTTCTTATAATTAGCATATAATTATCACCCAGCAGCTGAAGACATAGTTAAAATTTTGTGATTCCCCCCAAAGAGGCCTTGCAAGACCTCCCCAAAGGTCAGAAAAAGCAGCATCCTCCTGTATGAAATAGCAGCAGTTTTATGGGCTGAGATGTTCAGTGTGAGCAATGCAATGACTGTTATCAAATCAGAGAGAGGTAATTTCTTGTAGAATAATTAGAATGTGTGATCAAATACAGGACCAACTTTTTTTTTTTAAGTTCTTATTAAAAGGATTATTGAAACTTAGATGTACAGAAATTTTAAGATGTCCTTCTCTGGGCTGTGGCTTACATGAGGAACGATGTTATAGAAGATGCAGCCACTCCTATGTTCTCCCAGTTGAGGGAGGAGGAAAGTCCAAACTTGGATCATGGCTTTGAGCTATGTGAGGTATATTAAATAATTGTCTCAATTTTTAATAAAGCAAATGAACATTGTCTCTCATTGGGGGTTAAGAGGGTAGACTGTGGACATGGTTTATAAAGCTGGGAGATGAACAGATGCAGAGCAGGGCTTGATGGTGGTGATAGATGAGATAGATGACCGGAGAGAGAGACTTTTTACATGGGCGTGTAGAGAGAGGACAAGTAGTAATGGCTACAAACTGAAAAATAGTAGGTTGGGATTAGTTACTCTTCACTGGGATGCTGGTAAGGCAGTGGAACCAGTTGCCCAGAGAAGTTGTAGATGTCCCATCCCTGCAGGTGTTCAAGGCAAGGTTGGATGGGGCTTTGAGCAAGCACCACTGGTTTTGTGGAAGGTGTCCCTGCCCGTGGGCGGGAAGGGTGGAAATAGATGACTTACGTTGGCCTCTTCCAACTCAAGGCATGGTATGATATGAACCTTTGGTGGTTTAAGGCAAGTTTCTTTAAACCAGATAGTAGCATAAAAGTTGTAGATTCTCTTACTTGGGGAAGGTGCTTGAGACCTATAGGCATTGGTTTAAGAAATTGGACTTTCTGATCTAAAATCTTGGGGTTCATGAAGTAGAGCACTGATTAGAAGTGAGGATGGCATAGCGAAAGCCCTTTCTGCTGTAACTGAATGACCTCTGGAAGGATGTGGCCTAGAACCCGCTTTGGAAGCTTTTGGCTTCCAGAACAATTTGAATGAAAGGCACTTTTCTTTTTCTCTAGTCACACTCTATGGTTGAAAACAAATTGTACTTGACTACATTTGCTGAAGTACTGAGTCCTGTGAGAGTATAAACTGCTGTCAGCTTTGCTTGCAGCAAGTTGGAGATTTAAGAAAGAGTTGCTGAACATTTTGAATTCTGGTATCTAAAGCTTTTCTGAGATGTTTCTGTCATCCAGAGTATATTTCTTATGCATTATGACATTATGTAGAAACTTGTTATTAAATAATACCACCTCATACAGCATATCCCATTGTGTCAGATAATGTCTGTACACAAGACTAAGAATGGAAAGAACAGTCTCTAGAGTTGCAATCTAAGTTGCAAATGAGTATTGGGTATCATCCTGGCTTTTAAATTAATGAAGAAACACCCAGTCTTTAAACACAGGCACAAATGTTGCTGTGATCTGTGCTTAAGTTGAATATTACTGTGGTAATTGTAAATTGATGTTGGTTATTAGGGAGGAAGAGTTCAAATACCCCATTCTTGCTTCATCATACATATAATTATGTCAGACATTGTTTTGAACTTCACACAATAATATCCTCTGAATTGGCTAGTCTTGGAAATTGGTAACTGTACTATGTTCAATTATACTGTATAGTATGATATTTTCTTTGATACATCAGGCTTGGTTTCTCATTTTGCTACCTAGGCTTTTTTTCCTATGGGGCTAAGTTACAGTACTTATAAAAGAAAGAAGTCTTCCAAAAACAACTTGCCGTGCATTTTGGTACGATTGCTGTTAAAAAATCTTGTGTAGTAGTACATGTAGATGCAAAGTAGAAGAGACTTGGATATTTCAGATGGATAGCTACTACTGAGCTCCAGTGGTATATGGCATATGCAGAGGAGGTGGTGAGATTACATTTTGAAATGCATATTTATTTAAATGGATATTTCCAGATATTTGGAATTTTAAATGTGTCTGCTTTTTAGAAACAATGGAAATAATTGGTTATGAGTCCAGATTTGTCAGTACTAGTGAAGAAATTCTGCCTGGCTCTATTCTTGTTTCAGTTAGAAACTTTTCAAAACTTTGAAGTCTATATATTTGGAAGACTTTTTTACTGGTGGTATTTAGAAAAATATGTAAATGCAAATCACTTAGAATTGTACAGCTGAGATTGTAAACAGGTTGTTACGGTATTTTTTGCTTGGGGTTTCTTGTTGGCTTTTTTTTTTTTTTTTTTTTTTTTTTAAATCGTGCTGGAACACAGCTTTGGAATTGAACCCCAGATTTCTTATATAGAGATGAAACTAAAGTAACAGAGGAGCAGGGCGTCAAAACTGCAGGCTTAACTGCCTAACTATATCAAAATGGTGAATTCTTTTAATTGATTGAATAACAGTTTTGACAGAAGACTTCTAATTTACATCGTGTTGCTTCATGATTGCTGTTTTCCTGTTACATTTAGTCTGAGATCTACAGTACTGAGTTTATATGCATGATCTGATACCATGTGTGACTATCTCTCTAGCATCTGGAGATGGTAACGCTTATCACTCAGCAGTTAAAAATGGCTAGACAAGTCATAAAGGATGAGGAAAGCAGAGTAGTTTTTTAGAAGTAACTTTATTTTGCTGTTGCAAAGTCTGTAAGTACTTGAGAGTTTTCCTGAGCTTGCTGAGCTTATTCTTGTGCTGAGCTTGTTCAAAGCTTTGTGACTCCACTGAGCAGGTTTTATGTGGGTACAAGCTAAGGTAATTGCTTCTGTTTTAAAAGACGGGGTTTTTTAAATAGTGTCCTGCAGATGAATGTACTAGTAATATTATCTTAAATTTGAAAGTATCTTGGGGATTGTACTAATCACACAAAATCCTGTAAATTATAATAATGTGTCCCATAATCTTCACTAGCTTTCGCCTTTTGCCCCAGATAAGGGGATATAAATATTTCAGCATCCTTCTCTTCTTAGAGTTAAAATGGTTTAAGTCTTGCAGTACTTTTAGGCTGAACTTGATGTGACCCAGTGTGTCTGAAGTTGCAACTTCTACTTAATTCAGAATGCTTAACACAGGGCGATTAAGAATTGCTGAAAATCTGAATTCTTCCTTCCCTTGTGTTTTTATTCTGAAACAATCTTTACAAAGGGCTGTTTTTGGAGAGCAGAGTACAGTCTTTTGTTTCTGGATAAAATTGATGGCTGCAAATAAAAGAATAAAGAAGGCTCTCTATTCATGTTCCGAGCCTTTGTTTCAGTGAGCATTGTTTCAGTTTATAAGAGCTGTTTAGTACATATAGATTACTGGAAAGGCTGAAAGATTCCCAAACACATCGGTGCAGTCTTGTTAAAAATCCTGCTATCTCCTCAGCTGCCTGCCCAGTACCTTTTTGTTTCAGAGATACCATGAAAGACTTTTATTTCTTTTTCCACCACATTACTTTGAAGTCACCTTTTGTGCAGTAGTTTAAATGAGTCTTACTATTTTTCTTTCAAACTATGGAAACCTTATCTAACCTGTGATTTGGGTTCTAAGGCTGAGGAAACTGGCTGGTTGAAATTTTAGTTATTTTTTATTTGCCATATTTTTATCTTAAAAACTCAGTATGTAAATAGACTATTAGCACATAGCTACAAATCCTGGCTCCAGTTTTGTAGAGAACATAGTCCCGTGGCAAGCTAAACTATTGCTTTATTTGCTTTCTCTTTAGGGTCCCCGTATAGACATTAAACTACATTAGCAATTGTACACAGGTGAGATACCTATGTAGGTCTTAAATCACAACAGTTAAGTTAATCTGAAACTTGAGAATTACAAGTTCTCTTACTGAGAGAATACCTGGATAGTAGATTAACTTGCGGGTTAGTAAGTTTTAAATTTTTTTTGGTTTTGCTAGTGTCAGTGTTGAGCTGCACAGTTAAGATGCTGGTGGCGTAAATGCAGCGGAGTGGGTTACAAATGCTTCCTTGTATTGGTGATAAAACTGTTCTGGCAGTGGTTGACATGCTGAGTTTGGCCATGTTTGTCAGTGGAGAGATTACGCTTCCACCTAGTTCCTTTTCCCTGCGGAAGCCCTTGTCGTTGGAGGTGCACCAGTCCCACCTCTGCTTTAACATACTCTTTCCCTCAGGTTGCCATGGTGGGTGGGTGTAACACCAAGTGTATGCAGACATGCTTGCGTGGCCTTGAATAGGTCTGCTTGATGGAAGCCCATCTGAGAAAGCAAACAGGAAAATCTAATTTAAGTTGATCAGATTTAAGTATGATATAATCACACAGTTGCTTGTGCTGCCCAAGACCATATACTACATCTGTGCATGCATGTGAATCGGCCTTTGTTTGGCATGTAGAGGTGTTAGAGATTGTGCCAGGGCTGTCGTGATTTCTTGGATATATTTCAGCCTAGGCTGGAATGGGAGCTGACGTCTGTGCTGTGTACAGTGTGGCAGGGGTTTTGCTAATGTACGGTCATGTAGCCACGTGTAAGGTGGGCCATTGTCTTGTGCAGTACTAAAAAGAGACAAAACCAATCCACTGAAAAGAAATCTTAGTCCTTTGCCACAGAAAATGTTTGGGTTTGGGTTTTTCTTCCAAATAGGCAACAAACTGTCCTGGAAAATGGCTTTGCTACCAGAAGCATCTGTTGAACATGGAAGACTGCAGAACAAACAAGTTTCCAAATGCTGTATTATATTTCTTAATAGAAAGGCATTTATGAAGCTCTTTTAAGAATGTGATTTGAGGGTGAGCTTTTTTAATAAGTAAGAGAACAAACAGTTTCAGTGGCTCAGCTCTTCCATTGTGCAAATTTAATGAGCTGCTCTCCTTTTAACTTAATGTCCCTTTGAAATAGGAGATTGCATTGGAAACATTTGGCTTTATATGGTATCTGTTTGAACACTAACACAAACATAAGTTCTGTTAAGTTACTGCAAATGTAACAGTTTGTCTTAGTTTACTTGTTCGGGTGCAGCCTCACATAGAAATACTCGAAATAAAGCATTTTACACCAGTGGTTGAAGTGAACCCTTTCAAGTTATCTGGCTGTGAAAAAGTTGACTATGTGTTTTGTGCAACATTTATTTCCAGAGGAAGGAATGTTTTTGTTCCCTTTGTGATTCCACTTCAGTGTAGATGTCTGGTTTAGTGGAAATGTTAAGTTGTCAGAAGAATCAGGATGGTGTATTATTTAGATCTTACCAGACAAGTGGGATTTGTTCCTTCCATTCCAGTTATCAGAAAGATTAACCCTTTGCCCTCGCAGTCCTAATTGCGGTCGTTCAGAAACAAAGATTCTGCTTGTACAAGACAGCAGCAAAGTGGAATATGTGCCAACTGGAATGTTTCTCTGGTGAGAAACAAGTATTACATACATTTTGTCTTGTGTTTCAGGCACCGATAAAAGCAACCTGTGAAGATATGTCATGCAAGACTGGATTTCCTGAAGATGTTCACAGTGCAGTAGTGTCAAGGAGTGTACATGGAGGACAGCCTCTTCTCAATGGTACTGTTAGAAAACATATTTTGAACTTTTTGTAACCATAAGTCACTCGGGAGCATTTTCATCATTAAACAGGACACACATTTCTTGCAGGAAAGAACATCAGCTGCTCTGTGATTATTTCTTGGTCACTGTCATAGGACTTGGAAAATCTGTTGGCATTAGTGGCAGCACGTGCACCTCTGACTCTAATTTGAAAACATCAAGTGTTGCAAAACTTGCCGTTATTATCCTCTAATTCTCAGCGCAGCATTTCCACTGATGTTTCTTACTAAAGATATGTAGTAAGAATAATGTATATGGCATTAGTTTCTAGTTAGAGCCCATGTGTATATGAGGTGGCAAAGAGAATGTCCTTCCTGCTTTACCTCTCACAGAAGACTGCACTTATACCCAGTGCTAGTGCTCGTGTTAATCCGAGGAGAGACACCTATGGAGAGCAAGGAATGGGACAGGCAGCGGCAGGAGAGAGTGTTTGTCTGTGAGCCTCTGGTCAGTGACCGCAGCGCCGCAGGCTCTGTGAGGAGGTGTGCCAGGAGAGGCTGGACAGTGCCAGGGCTGTCTCAGGGACAGTGCCCTGCTCTCTCACCCTGGCACCTACCTGCATCTGAATGGCACGGTGCCCAGGCTGGGGATGACCTGCTCACCTCGTGCTCAGTGAGCACAAGCCTTTTTCTCCACCAGGGATGCCCTGCAGTCAGTACACCTGCCCAGTCTTGTCCAGGTTGGGAATTCAGTTCACTCTTCTTTTTGTGTCTCTATTTTGCAGGGGTAGAGTAGGACGCAGAGACAGATGCTCTGAATGTTTCCTAGATTTCCCAGCCAGTTGAGTTTCAGTATACAAGTTTGCAGAAGTACAACATTAAAAAAAAAAACAAAAAAACCCACCCCTGCATTAATTTGTCTGTTTTCTGAACCGCTAACATAATTTTTTTAATCTAATTTGGAAATTGTGGAACTAAGAACATCAGTGTTACTGTTTCAAATACAGCCTAAATAAGGACTAATTTAATTTAATTTGTTGTTTCTTTCACGTATAAATTTGGATACACAGTTTGAGACATTTAAATGAAAAAAATTATAATTAGTCTGCAAAACAAATGAAGTAAAAGCTGTAGTCTTGATTTTACATGCTGTATGTAGCAGTCTCTCGTTAATTATATTTTACAGACCTGTTTTGTGCTTTCTTAGAAGTATAATGGAAACTTGAACGCAGGATGAATTGATCAGCTTTAGTGTATTTAAACTTGAGTTATTAAACCTTTCTCTGTTCAATTTCAAGAAAGTATATTCTACCAGCACAGACTTTTGTTTTATTAGAAGATGGCTTAGAAATTTATGTATTGTAGTAAATGTGCTGCCAATTGAGAAAATAATAAAGGGGAAAGAGAATATTCATCACTTTCCCACCAAATGGGAGTTAATAGATGGCTCTCCTGTAGACTCCTGTATTAGACATCAGCATGAGAATTCCTTGGCATGTGCTGAACGAACACAGGCAGGGGGCAGAAACTGAGAGGCAGAGCACAGCAGACACATGCTTTCCAAAGGTGCCGCCTTGAAACCCATGGAATGTTGGTTACAGGTTAACTATCATACCATCAGTTCCTCTTGAAATGGAGATCACATAAGTTTTGAGATCTGCCCTGTCCTGTGGAAGTTCTCTTTACTCTCTGGAATCAAAGCTGTTTCTGCAGTTATTCCCTTTCGCCACCAGTTAGGAACCACAGTAGACTGGGCACTAATTGTCTGTTGTCATTGCTCATGCAAACCTGATGATAATGTCTGATTAGCTTTAACTGAGTCTGAGCTAGTAACATAGGATGACAAACTGACTTCCTGTCTCATTATTCATCCCAGTCCCACAGTCCCTTCCCTTGCTTCTCAGAAGTGAGTGAAGCATGACTATTGGTTTGTCCTTGAATGGTATTAAAATGCATAACATTTTAGAGAAGTAGGAATTGGAAATACTGTATGAGGCAAACAGTATGTATCACATCATATCAGCTGGTTGAAAAATGACCTGGGGGAGTCTTTTTCCTACCACGGTTTCCTCAACTGAATTACTGCAGTGGTTAATTCTTTTGAAAATTTTGACATGCTTAAAAGCATATAATTTGCTGGTTACACATAAACATACAGTCCATCATTGCATAGCTTTGACGTAAATTTAATTACACTGTCATTTTGAAATACTATTGTTGTCAAAAGCCTATTTTCTGGTTATTAAACTAGATTCAGATGATGCTGGAAGTTAAGTATAGTTGCATGACATTTGCTTCGTAGGGATAATCTTGTGCCTGATTCTGATCTTGACTGCCTCGCCTATCTAAATGCATGGAATTATTTAAGTTGGAAAAGACCTCTAAAACCATAAAGTCCATCCATTAATCCAGCACTGCCAAGTTTACCACTAAGCCATGTCCCTAAGCACTACATCTGCATGTCCTTTAAATACCTGCTGAGATGGTAACTCCAGCAATTTCCTGGGCAGCTTGTTCTAATGCTTGCCAACCCTTTTGCTGAAGAGATTCTTCCTAATATCCAATCTAAACCTCCCTGATGGAAGGTGATGCCATTTTCTCTTGTCCTATCACTTGTTTCTGGAAGAAATGACCAACCCCTACCTTATTACAACCTGCTTTCAGGTAGTTGTAGAGAACAGTAAGGTCACACAGTTGGCCTTTGGCTCACTCGTCCTCTATTGCTTCCGTGCCCTCCAGCAGATCAGCATTCCTGCCTGACCGAGGTGCATCTAATCCTCTCATCCCAATCATCGATAAAGATACTAAACAGGACTGGCCCCAGCTCTAAGCCCTGGGGAACACCACGGGTGGCCAGCTGCCTGCTGGATGTAGCTCCATTCACCGCCACTCCCCAGGTCTGGTGGTCCGGACAGTTTTTGGGTTTTTACCCAGTGAGCACTGCACCCATCCAAGCCACAAGCAGCCAGTTCCTCCGGGAGAATGCTGTGGTAGTCAGAGTCAGAGGCTTTTCTAAAGTCAAGGTAGACAACATCTAGAGCCTTCCACTCATCTGCTAAGTGGGTCACACTGTGATAACAGGAGATCAGGTCAATCAAGCAGCAGCTGCCTTTCGTGAACTCAGGCTGGCTGGGCCTGATCCCCTGTTTGTCCTGTGTGTGCTGCATGGTGGCATTCCGGGTATCTGCCCATGTCCTTCCCCAGCCCCTAGAGCCTGTAGCTCTGCAGATCCTCCTTCCAGCTTCCTGTAGCAGTGCATCCAATTTACTCACCTCTGGTCAACCGTGACCTCCCTGGTCATCCAGGCTGCTGATACATGATGGAAAGTGACTTGCTGAGCACTTCTGCCAGCTCCCTCTGTACCTTTGTGTGGATCCCATCTGGCTACATAGACTTGTGTATGTCTAAGTGATGCAGCAAGTCACTGAATATTTCTCCTTGTGTTATGGGGGCTTTACTCTGCTCCTCATTCCAATCATCTAGCTCAGGGGCAGGGTACCCAGAAAAAAAATGTTCTTTTACTACTGGACTGAGGCAAAGAAGGCACTAAGTACCTCAGCCTTTCCTCATCCTTTGTCCCTGTGTTTCCACTCACATTTGATAAAGGATGGAGGTTCTTCTTAGCCCTCCTTTTGTTGCTGATTCCTAGAAAGATTTTTCTAAGAAATGTCTTTTAATAGTAATCTGTCACCAGATTATGTTCTGTTTGGGTTCTTTTATTTTCTCCCTGTATAACCTTGCAATATCATTGTAGATACTTATACTAGTTTCTGTATGTTTTAGAGATGAAGGCTTTCTTTTAATTTGGTTTTGTGCATTGATACCACCAGTACAGAGGCTTTATGGACATCTCAGATATCTGCAGAGTAATTTGACCCTAACTGGATATTTTCTTGATAAGTTGCTTAAAATACTGCCCAAAAAAATGACTGTATGTTTATCACCTGTCTTGTTTATTTGATTTTGTCTAGTACATTGGGGGACAGGCTTCTTTTAAGTTCTTTGGCTTCTGTCTTACCAAAACTTAAATAAAATTAGAGTTATCATATGATTTGTTGGTCTCTGCATTCCATTGGTTACAGTGACGTAGAATATCTGGCTTTTAAAACACTGTTATAAGAAGTTTCCTTGCACTACACTATACTGTGTTTTTTGAAAAGTGTTTTTTTTCATCCTGTGTTCAGGTGCTGCTTGTTTTTGACAGAGGATTGGACTTGTTCCCACTGCATTAAGAATAATTCATAATGGCTTAGTTCATTCATATGGCTAGGACGTTATGACAACATCTAGTAATTTTTTCCTTTTGGGCATGAGAGGCAACTACAGATTCAGTTGTTATCCAGGTGTTCAGTTGTCCCAGTATGTGAAAATTGGTGGAGCAAAATATAATCAGAATAACTTAAATTGGAAAAGGGAAAAAAACCCTACATTTTTCAATGTGGGTTGTGGAGGGGGGAGAAAAAGAGAAAGAGAGCTGCCCTTGCTGCCCTTGGTTCCAGGATGAAGAAGTAGAAAAGATGACTCCATCAAAAGAGAATTCACAGAAGTTGGAAGCTGTTCCTTTGGTAGGCTGTGCCTGAGCTGTGTAGGAGGTAACCTGCACCATGCAGGCTGTCCCCTATTGCCTCCTTCGGGCATCGTGTCACCAGAGCCCATGGTCCTGCGTTCCCCTGGAGCACACTTCGCTGGTCATAGCCTTGGAGACTCTTTGAAGCTGATACCTTGCAATTTGTCTCGTAAAATGTCTGGCAAGTCTGACTTCAAGATACAATATGCTTAGGTCACTAGATGCATTGGAGTCCTATAGGCCTAGTATTGAATTTATTTATTATGTTTGACATGTTGTTTCACTTGATACCAGTGGCTTTGTTGAAATTACAGTGATTTTTACCAAGGAACTAGGTGAGCTCAGAACTACTACCTTAATTTCTGTAAAGGGAGAAAAACAAGTAGTAGTTTTAGAAGCAGAATTAAGAGAAACTTGATTCATTGCTAAAAATTGTCTTAGTAATTTTTGAATTATGGAGTTATTTGAGCTCTTTTAAAATGTAATAGACTTTGAATTTTTTTAGGACTTAAATCCTCCAACATTTAAAAGACAATAAGTAATATGCAATTAAGTCTTCAGTCATCACCTAATAGAAGTAAATATCTAACCCAAATTTAAGGCACAGTACTTACAACTGGCTTTTGTAAATAAAATGTGATAACTGTTTAGAGAGCCATAAATGAGATGCAGTATTCAGAGAAGAGGTTAAGTCAAGAGGGAATTCCGTTTAATATATTAAATGCCCTTACTTGCGCTGGTTTTATCACATTTTTGTAGTTCATCCAGGGAAAAGTACTTGTGGCAGTTTGATATGTCCAGCATGTTTATCTAATCTTTGTTCTATATCCTGCAAATTTTGAGATACAAATAAAGCGTTTTCAGCTAAAATCATTCACCTCGAGAGGTTACTTGAATGGTTTGCAGAATCATTTCTTAGAGATTCTTACTCTGATTATTACTGTAGCAGTTCCTTATCTTTCAAAGACGTTATTTTAACATTGTCTATCCTGTTACTAAATGCATGGTTTTAGTTTTCTGATAAGCAAATTCACTCCTAAACCATTCCTTTGAACGCTGTGTAGCTATAAAATACTTCTAAGGTCTTTGCGTATCACAACGATAAAGAAAAAAGTTTTGGTGTTGATCACAGGGCTAAGCAGTGATTGTGGATGATTAACACTGCAGTTTCGTGAGCCATTTAAGTCAGAGTAAGCATCAGCTCTGCCAAAAAAGGCATGCTTACGCCTTCCCTCCTCTTTGAGCCTTGTACCAAGTGCTCATGAAACCATAAAATGAACAAAGTTAGCCAGTTTATCTGGTGTAAACTTTCACTCCCACTCCTTTAGACTTTGCTTTTAGTGACCTTGTAGGCTTAAACAGAGCCGTGGTGTCTCTGCTGTCTTCTTTCCTCTAGCAGTGAAATGATTAGAGAATAACGTTTGTTTTGAAGTGTTCAAACTGAGTGACTAAACTTGATTTTTGCATTCCCACAGACTTATTTTGTAGTTTACTGTTGAAAATACCAATTGGTTTCGATCCAGAAATCTGTTGTTGGGAGCATGGCCCTCAGGTGTGGCCCAGTGTTTAAGAGTAACTTGACATTTCTTCATGATGTAGTGGAGGGTTTCGTGGATGCTCTCTGTCCCAGATGAAGCTGCTTTGTTGCTAGTGTAGTTTTATTATTCTACATATACAAATGTGTACCATCAGCTAAGAGTAAAATTCCTTTTTAAAAAGTCATAATGCTTACATTTGAAGACAGCAGCACATCTTTTAAGACACATTAACTGTAGAGCCAAGGAAAGTGTTCTTAGAAATTTATTTTTTTTTCCTTCTATTTAAAAAAAGAAAAGAAAAGGAAATGGTAACCACTTTGTTTGAAGTCTCCCTGCCTTAAGCAATAAGACAAATTGACAAGTTGCTTCCAGGCAGACAGCCAAAGTATTTCAGATGGATGGGGTCTCTCTATGAGCTGCTGGCAAGCTGGGGAAAAATAGTTTCAATTCTTCCCAAATGTATTGTTTTATGAAATTATTTTCCTGTGCACTTCACCCTGCCTCCTCTTGGGGGGGGGGGGGGGGGGACAAAAAACAAAACAAAACAAAAAAACCAAAAAACACAAAAAACAAAAACAAACAAAAACCCAAAACAAACAAATAAACAAGCACCAACCAACAAAAAAAAAAAAAACCAAAACAAACACACTCCCCCCCCCAAACCAAAAAAAACCAAAACCAAACAAACAAAAAAAACCCCACTACAACCTACCAGCCCCTTCTAGTTACTCTTTTAAGCCTTAATGGAAGTGTTGGGGTTTTTTTCCAGAAGCTTCTGTTGTTAAAGTATTTTTTCCTCCCTCAGTTCTGCATAAGATTTAGTAGGTTTAGTTTTGCCATCTTCTGTGAGAAGCAGAGTAAGTTCTATTGCTGTTACTAGGTGATGCTTTGCCTTGTTGTTTTATTATGTTACAGCTTCATTCCAGTTCTTGGTTTCTTGCTTTTTTAGCCCTTTTCATATTTTTTTCTCACACAGTTTTCCTTTCTATACCCCACAGCATCCTAAATTTTCCAGTGTCAGTTTTGAGCTTACTATCCTGGATTGGAAGAGCTGCTTCTGTTTGCTTTCACTATGCTAGCACAGTACATGATTTGTGATGCCAGTTGTCTATTCATGTACCAAGCTCTTAATCTATTCTTAGATACTCGTCCCCTGAAAATTAGAGCTTTCTTCTGCTGAAGCAAGAGACTGCTTTTCCTGAGATGTTGTTTCCTTATTCCCTTTTACCAACTACTTACACATGGATTATATCCTAGAGCATATATATCATATATTCACCTTGCTGAACAGTGGTGTTATACCTGTTTGAATGGTGACTCCTTTTTGCATTTTTGTCTGACTTCTATGTGGTATGTGATTTTACTTCAGAGTATTAAACTACTCACTATAAGTTGATATCATCTCATTTTAAGCTTGTATGTTGAATGTTACATGCATATAAACGGAGAATAAATAAAGAAATGCAGTGATGTTATGAATGTGTACAAAGGAGTAGCATTTCAGAAACATAATTCTGTTATCCCTTGGTGGACCGTAAAGCTGTTGTATGTAGGAATTGTATGTAGTATGTGAATCAATTTGTATATCCAGTATCAAAGAATTTATTACTTGAGTTCTAGATCAGAAGGAAGTCTAAAAAAATCTTACCAAAATGTACCAAACAAAAATTTTACTTATCATGGAATATTTGTAATACAGGTAGAAATACAGTTTGTAGTAAAATCCTAAATAAACTACTCTGTCCAGTTTTTCCAAAGAGGAAATGTGATTCTCCCTTATTCCCCAGAAAGGGAGTGCTGCTTCTGTTTCTTCTGTAGACTCTTATAACTCCATCTTGATAAAAATACACCTACAGAGAAATTACAGAAATCTTGAATGGTTGCCATATTCTGCCATCTATAAGTTATTATTTAGTTAATTAGTCCAGATCAGATAGTAATTTCTGTCTGTAGTGCATTTACTTGGAATTCACTAGATTAATTAGTACTTATTCCCTTTTCCTATATTCAGCTGGTTACTTGTGAGGGTCTCAAATGTAGTGTCCTTTCTATGTGCAGAAATCTGAATGGCAACAGCAGAATTGTTAGCTGCCTCAGTAAGCTCTGAGCATGGCTCAGTGAAGGATGGCGAAAGGGATGTTTCTTTCTGCCCTCTGAAGCTGGGTCTGGCATTATAGTCTTTCTAAACCATTTAGTGTAGCTGTAGTTCAATTTTAAGCTATACCATCTGGCTTTGACTCCCAAGGGGCCATTATTTTTCCTGGAATCCTTGTAGTTAGAGTGTTCTTCAGCACTGACCAGTGCTCTAAGGAAGGCTGGGAGGAATGGTGGCTGCGAAGCTGTGCAGAAAACCTCCCCAAGAGGCAAAGGTGCCCTTAGGAATGGGTGATTTATTTAGTCACAGAAGAAAGTTGCTGTTGCATGCAAGAGCTGCATAGAAAAAAAAAATGTTTCTTTGTGTGGTACATAAGTATATGGAATACTTGGAGCAGAAACTCAGGTGAGGCCTTCTGTATTAGCATACATAATGTGAGAAAATGGTATTTATAATTAGGAAATTCAAATTATCACTTAGGACTACAGTACATCTTCTGTTGACTTGTCATTTTTCAGGCAATCTGGAAGGCAAATTCATGCGAGCATCCTGCTGAACTGATATTACAGGAAATATCCTTTATTGCAAAACATATTACCGTACTAAATGCGGATAAACTCTACTATTTAAGCATTTAAAGACCACATTAAATCAAATACTACTGCATTGAAGACTTGGGTGTCAGTCAACAAATCCCAAGTACAGTTTGAACTGCTCTGATTTTGGTTGAATGCAGTGAGGCAGATTTATTGCTTTTGGTTGAACTTGGGACTGTGAGGGCATATTTTTATTCTGGAAATAATAACTTTTGGAAGAGGTCACTTCCACACCTTCACAACATGTCCTAGGCATCAGAGCCAGCCTTGCTAAAGTCAGGAAAAAGAAAGAGCAGAAGGTAGGTGCAAAGGAACAGGGTCGGATTTTGGATGGAAAGGAAATTTACTGGACTTGCTATTATCTTCTAATTAGACTGTGGAATGAGCAACTGGCCTTTGGTACCCTTTAAATCTTTCCAATTTAACACAGCACAGATGGTTTTCTACTCGTCTCCATATGCCCTCGCTGGTTGATGTGTCCTCCAGAGGGCAGGGAAAATAATGCTGGGGGATAAATGGAGTGAAACACTGGAGTGCAAAATGAAGCTGAGGCTGGGGAAAGGATGGAAGCAGAAGAATCCAGGTGGTGAAGGATGATGGATAATGGGTGGAGGCATGAACCTGTGTCATTCAAGGGGGAAGGAAAAACAAAGGTTCTCCACAACCCTAGAAAGAGCAGAGAAACTTCATATTAGTTGGAAGAGGAGGCAGAAGCAACTGAAGCTGAAAAGGACGGTATCTTGGAATACTTTCATATTTCTCGTGGCATGCAGTTTGAGCTAGTCATGGGCATCCAATAACCTGCCTAAAGGAAATGCTGAGTACCCAGTAGAGCGTGTTACCCATATGAAATAAGTGAGCGCATAGTGCTGAGATACTTTTGCAGGAGAAACCATCAGGCCTTCTTGACACCAATATGGCAGCACAGTGTTCCACATGTTCCTTTTTTTTTTTTTTTTTTTTTTTTTTTTTGCAATTTATGCTAAAAAATTTAATTATCTGAATATTCAGCCAAGATCAGAACATGCTCAAGGAAGAGCCTTTTGAGGGTAAACTGATCTTAGAGCAAAGACATGAGGTTAGCCAAAGTACCTACAGTTGCACATCATGACTTCCTCCCTGTTTCGGAGGCAACATTGTGAGGGTCCATCAGCCTCTATGAAGTGGTATGAAAACTCACTTGCTGCTTTCATTTTTTGTCACCTCGTGTGTATAGATGTGCAGTTTAAGTGCATATGAAAACACCAGCCTTAAGTAAAGCTAGGAGAGGCTATACCCAAAGTGTAAATCTTTTCTCTTGTTGCAAATGCATCGCAATGATGCGGCTGCAGGATGAGTTTGATCAGCAAGATGATCCATGACAAAACTGTTCCTGATTTTTCCAGTGGGCTCATTCTCTTCTGGGTTAGGTTAGTTGTTGATTTGCTGGGGTCTGCTCTGGAAAAGGAGATAAATTTATGAGAAAAGAGGTGTGTCAGTGGTGATGAGATAAAAGGAAGTCATAACTGAATGAAGCTCCACTTTGTTAGATTATCTATTACGTTTTTTCCCACCCTCTTTTCTCTGCAGTGCTTTCTTCCTGCTGTTTTAATACATTCCAGGATCGGGCAGCTGAGGATCAGTGCCCTGCCATCCCTTGTCCTTGATGCCTGCTGCATCCCAGCAGTACCCAGGCACAGTAGTGGACAGTGCCGGCAGTTCTCAGCTGGGTTGCAGATGACAGTGAGCAATCCCATTAGCATGCCAGCCTGGCTGCAGATAATCCTGGAGAACCAGGGCACCCAGCGCTGCCCACGGCCGCCATCCCTCACCCTGCTGGCTGCAGCTCCTGCCTGCCTGCAGGCACTGATGCTCTGGGCAGAGGAGCAGCACAGCATGGCTGAGGTGCTTCTCCTCCTCCTCCTCCTCCTCTGAGCTGCCGGCAGAGCTCAGAAACTGGCCCATTTTGATTTTTTTTTTCCTTCTTTTTTTACTGTCTGCTGTGTTTTGGCAGACCTGTGAGCAGTGGCAAATATTATGATCATGTCTGCTTGCCTGCAGCTCTTTCTTGTGCACTGTACATCCCCTTAGAAGTAGATTTTGTTTCGTTTTGATAGTTAATGGCATATGCCTCTCAGGTTGTAGAGAGGAGGAATTATTTAAGGCCCTCTGTGAGTTCCAGTTTAACATTCTCTTAAATAGGAAAGTTAGAATCCCTAAAAGCACAATTTATAATCTAAAAGCTATCAAAATAGTAGTGCAATCTGTTAAAGTGTTTAAAATTTTGATTTGCTGCAGTTTAAAATGTGAAATAAATGTACACTAATTGTTTTGAATGGAGATGAAGATGGTGTTTGATGCCAGTCTTTAAAGGAATTAGTGAGATAGCACTGCAGTTAATGGTGGAGCACTATTTTCCTGTAATGGGCTAAGCAATGTTCTCTAATTAGCTTGCAAATTGATATTCAAATACAAGTAAACTGGCAATCAAATACAAGCAAAACATCTATGTAAGTAGGCTTTTTCATCAGCATTTACCATACCTGTATCAAAATTATGTGTGGGTAAAGGGTAAGCTCTTAGTTGTTTTCAGCAGCATGGAGCTTTTATTAATGGTTGCTCACTGGTTACAATAGCTCATCATTTTAGTTTAAGCACATGAAAAGAGGAAAAAGAAATCCCTATTTTTTTTTTCCACAAGTGAGTGGCTTTTAAACATTAGTAACGTAATACTAAGTGTGCATGAGTTTTTTTACTGTCTTCATTTCTTCTGATTTTGTCAACTAGTTGTATACATAAGATTTGATACATAGCTGAGTCAGTGGAAGTTACTCAGTTGAGTTTTCTTGGATTTGGATCATATTTATGTTCATTATTAAAATTATTGCTATATGGTGTAGCCATGTCATTTTCAAGCCTTGTGCCAGAAACCGGGTGCATAAGCTATTAGTGGTGTTTATATTGTGAGGTTTTTGGTCATATGTAGTAGGTTCTTAAACTTGAATTGAATGCCCAATACAAGTGGGTTTCTGCAAAGGAGAATCATAGAATGATTTGGATTGGAAGGAACTTAAAAAACATCTAGTTCCAGCTCCCTGCCATCAACAGGGACACTTTCCACTGGACCAGGTAGCTCAGAGCCCCATCCAACCTGGCCTTGACCGCTCCCAGGAATGGGGCTCCCACAGCTTCTCTGGACAAGCCGTTCCAGTGCCTCACCACTCTCAAAGTAAAGAATTTCTTCCTAGCCATACAAGAAAACTGGTGCATAAGAACTCTTGTTGGAAGAGGTAAACAAAGATCATATATTTAAAATTTTTTTTTCAGGGTCTTTTTAGTGTCTGTATTTTCTAACCTCTAAAACATCTCTTTACTCACTGACATGCTGATACCATGCTAACTACCCTCTGTAAGCATATTGTTTACTGACAGAAGTATTAACTATATCTGTGGGTCAAGTGTGTGGTTTTATCAGCCACCAGTACTCCTTCCGTCAGCTGGTAATGGTGTTCATTTAGCGTCATCTTTTATGCTAAAAGTTTTTCGGAATCTACTACCCTAAATCAAATTCTCATCACTGTGCATTCATTACATCCAATTAATGTTTATATAGATTTTAGCTTTCAGTGCTGATTATCATCTGAGTTCTTAAAGGAGGAAAAAACTCAAACAAAACAAAACACACCCCACACCCCTTGTGTTAAGTGTTTTCTCTAAAGCAGTAAGTAGTCATTTAATACCATGGAAATAATACATCAGTGAAAGTCTTCGAGTTTCCAGTTCAGTATGTGCTTTTCTGTTCAAATAACCCAGATTTTCCCTTTACAGTGCTTTTAGTGCACATATGTGCTTTTATTAAAAACTGGTCAACTTTCTATCAGGTGGTGGTTAATGGGGGAGTGTAGGTCCCTCAGAGGTCACAGGTTCAGATCAGTCTCTCATCTGCATCCAGTAGCTAGTAACTTACAACTGCTTGGTAGGTTATGCAAAAGGAGCTCTGGTTGATTTGGTTTCTTCTGAAGGAGTCTCTGTTGAAAAGGTACTTATTACACAAGAGCAGAAATACTGCTGAAATTAGTGGAAACTGGGTCAGCACATGCGGGCAGGGAGTGCTCATGTGTATGAAGGTAGCTGGAGAAGGTCAACATCACAGTGCTTTCCTGACTGGAAGAGAGAAGCATTGAAACAGAGTGGAATTTTAACCTCTTGAAGTGCATTTATGCAGAGCTGAGATATGTTAGGGCAGTATTTTTAACAGCTTAGAGCAAATAGCACATCTAGCATTTAAGGTACTGTAGGTGTTTTTGCCTACAGTAATTGATTCAGTGTGTTTGCCAGAACTGGAGTGAAGTCTGTATCACACTGAAACTTCAAATACAAATTAACAGCAAAAGAAATCCCTCTCATCCTTGCCCTGTGTGTCACTACCCATACTTCTGACCACGCCAAGTCTCATTTCATTAAAATCTTGTCATTATGCCTGTGTGCCAATTAATTATTTAAGAATGGTATGTGTCATTATTTATAAAAATGGATCCTTTTCCTCAGAGAAAGTGATTATATCAGTTGTTACAGCTGCAAATGATCTGGAAGTTATTTCCCCCTTTCAGTTTTTGAAACAAAGTCTCTTTAATTTACAGATGCATGCCAGAAAGCCAACGTAGTGTGGCTAAAATGGAAGATTTTTGTTAGCCTTCAGTGAGTTTGCTGTTTAAAGGAAGCAAAGCCTACAAAAGCACAGGTGCACCTGGCTTTAGGAAGCAATTTTGCAAAGGGTATCCCAGTAGAACATGGCTGTTCCAGTCTGCTGGGCAGGTCATGGTGCCGTGATGAAGCCTGGCTTAAGTTGGCCTCTGTCTCAGGGTCTGTGGGTTTTATATTGCAGCTGATTTAAAACAAAAATAAAAGTTACTGAGTCCTAACAGTATTGAGATGTGTGTTCCTCACAAAACCTGGCAACAGTATACAAAGATACTTAATTTTTTAAGCCCTGTCTATCAGGCAGATAAAAAAGATATCAGATAGATAAAAAACTGAAGAAGCTCATTCCAAACATTTGTTCCCGTGACTACCAACTTTCAAAAGGTACCTAAAGTTTTTGTAGGGTAACCAAATAAGGTCTTGGAAAAGGCTCTTTTGAAGTCTGCTTGCTGTCTGCTCAAGGATGATAGTGTGACTTCTGTTGCAGACAATTGAATATTTGTGAATGTGTGCCTAGCAGATGAGCAGAGTCTGGTAAGGGCTTTATATGTATTTTTTAGTAGCAATAACTTCTTGTCAAGCATTTGCACCTTTGTAGAAGGGGTGGAAATAGATAAATAGTTTGGTAAGCTGTTACACCAGTGTTTTAATAATGTCTGTCAACCACATATATTTATGATGCAGGGAATTTTCCAGATTATGGGTAGTGTCAAAATGTCACTGCAGGTCAAAACACGGGTTTTTTGGCTTATTGGTCTTTGTTTTTATTTGGTGCTAGAGTTCTAAAGTCTCTGTATTATTGTTTTAGTAAGAATCTTACTCTCTTACATTTTAAAATTCCTGCAAGCCATGCAGAGGATAAATTAAATTCTGAGCATACCATGCCGTGAACTGAGAGAGAAGGTCACTTTTGTGCCATAAGTGCAAACTGTGTCAATAACATTGCTCATTTTGTATCACATACTTTATGTTAAATTTGCTGATTTTGCCAACAACAAAAAATAAATTTTGGGTTTCTTGTATTTTATTATCTAATAATTGTTTTATTAACAAAATTATAATGTTACGCAAGTCTTTAGACAGACCTGGAGATGCCAAGGGGACAGTGGAGTCTGTAATACTCAATATGGGACAGACAAATGGTTTTAGGTTGTTTCAGAACATACCCAATTAATTCTGATAATGTAATTGGGGGATTAATTCTCATTAATTCTTATTTATGCACAGTCTATTTGTTGCCTTTCTGAGTGCAAGTGTATGAACATGGTATTTCTCAGCTTTTTAACCGATTCTTCTACTAAACATTCAAAATACATTTTCCTCACTATAGCGAATATTAAAATTAATGTTTATCTTGTAAAAAGTTTTTGCTATAGGCTGCAGAATTTTTTGTTGTTCTATGACTTGAACCATCAGGTGTTCAGAGCCCTCCGAAGTGGATGTTGCAGGTTCCAGGCTCTTTAAAAAAAGGTTAAATCTCCGTGATTGAAAGACTTAAAGAGTGCTGTCGTGGGGGATATTGAAAATGGCTGAGAAGATCAGAGGGTCAATTTGGTAGACTGATTGCCCCAAGTTCCCTTATTTCAAGAGCAACAGTTCCCCTTATTTGGAGGGTATAAGAATTGCAGAGCAGCATCGGCAGCTTCCAAATAGAGAATCATATCTTGCTAGTGAGAGACAGACATAAAACAGATGCACATTAAAATAAGGTTTGTTGATAGCAGTCCTACTTGCGCCTCACTCTCCCAGACCCAAATGCATTGGGGGATTTCGTGCGGAGGCATTTGCATTGCTGTGGATGAGGTGGCTAAATTAAAGCTTGGTCTCTGGTTTTGGTTCTGTAAAAGGTAGTAGGACCAAGGAGAGGTGGGCTGAAAGAGGTGTTCTGATGAGGGACTGAATGGTACAACTCTGATGTGAGTCACACCGCAGGGAAGACAACCCAGTGTGCATCTTCCCTGGTGACAAAGGAGCTCAGACAGGTGTTACTTCTCAAGGCTAAGGTCTCAGTCCTGTATTGGAACAGAGTGATCTAAATTACCATGGGAGAGGGCAGTCCCACATCTCTTCCTAGCCTTTTCCAGAGGTCCAAGTGCGTGTTTTGCACTAGTTGCAGTGGTCTTGCAGCCTCAGTATGAATCAGTGCATTGGTCTGATCATATGGCAGGCTTACACTGAAGTGAAAGAGAAGCGATATTCCTGTGGATCAGCAGGATGAATGAACTTTTTCCGTAGCTGCACTGCAGTGGCTTCTGGGAGAACAGGGATATGGGACCATGGGCTGCAAGACCACATCTTTTAGCAGGATCTTGTGCCTAAATAATTTTAATTGTCATACTAAAAGTGCATCGTAGCTGTGTTTGTAAATATTGCTTATTTTCTATTGAGATCTTCATCTCTCACTGGCCAGCCATACTTCTTTGCTGTCCTTCTGGTTGATTTGAGCCTCTAGTTTGCAAATCAGATGACCTTTTTACTGTGATTACTTTTTTTTTTTTTTTAATGAATGTATAAATCATGGATGTTTTCACCATTAGCTCAAGCCCTTCTGTGAAATATGAGAACGATGTGCAGCATTTTAATCTCCAGTCTGTCCTGTCTCTGTCACTCCACACTAACAGTCCAGCAGCAAACCCCTAAGCAAGTGGCAGTCTCTCCAGACAAGAAGACTTGCAGGCTCATTGCAAAGACAAAATGAAGCAAACAAAGCCGACTACCATAGTTGTAGGTCATTTTCGCATGCGGCCCCTGTTGAACTCTCTTTAGTCACCTGGGGTGATGTAAAACGTGACAGTCTACCAGGGCTGCTTCAGGGGCCTCAGTGGCATTCTCGGTCCCTCAGACTCTTCCTTGTGTAGGGATTTGAAGGATGGCTCTGCTGGAGTGTCCTGCTCTAACAGAGGATGCTGCTGCCTGGGTGTTTGCTTGCTGGCTCCCTGCTGGAGGCTGCCATCCTGCTGCAGGGCTGATGACGCAGGCTGCCTGTCTGCGCTTTGCCTCTGAGGGTCAGAGCCTCCTGTGAACGATCCGTGGAGATGTGCTGACACCAGGGCAGCAGCAGCAGAGCTGGAGCAGCACGAGGATGTGCGTGGCCTTCTGTCAGGCCGTGCTCGTCGCTGTCCTTAGCAAAGTCAAGGTCTGGGGTTGGAAGTATTTTGTGGTGGGAAGACAAAAGAGCCCCAGGGCTCTTGGTCACACAGACCTTTGAAGCTGTCTTCAGAAAATGGTCTGCGGTGCTTTCTGCAGTGAATTCCTGTGGTGGCCAGGCTTGCTGCCCTTCTGCTGAGGCTGAAGTCTCGTTCCAGGTGTTTGTACTGTGGCAGTTGGGGTTAAAAATAGTGACACAATCTCCGTGACTAGTAATAATTAGTTTGATTAAGTTTGGGTTGAAAACAACAGGAATGTTTCTATTTAAGCAGAAGGCTGTGACTTGTTTTGGACAACATTTCTGAAGCTTCCCATTAAGGGAGGGAAAAAAGAAAAAAACCCGGCAGCCTTGTAAACTATCTACTACAAAGTTCTTTAAATAGCACCAGTCTATCTCTCCTCTTAAATTAGTGGTCAGCTTAAAAGTAATTCATCAAAACCCAGTGGATTTACATAAGTATGTGGTGTAAGAAAGAGGAAAACTAGGTCTGGAGTTTCAGAGAACACTTGAAATTCAAGGCAAAGCTGGCTAGACTAAAATCAACCACAAACTTAAGTTTCTAGTATTTAGGAGTTTGGGCTTTTGATTGTTTTTTATTTTGGAATATCTCAGCTGGAAAAGATAGATGTGCTATGGATCTTGCATTCTAGAAAAAATTTGCAAATTATTTTTATGTATCTTAAATGAATGTTACAGGGAATGAAATGGATGCGAGTTTTCTGTTCAGGGACAAATAGGAATAAAGGTGTATCTTGAGATTGTGTGTGATGAAGAGAATATATTGGGTGGCATCGGTGTGCTTCTTCAGATAAAGATTTTTTTATATCTGTTTTTATTATAATCTGACCCAGATTATAATAAATGGGTGAGGATAATTGGTCAGTAATCATTAGTCAGGACTGTTGATGCTTTTTCTTGTGACTTATGTCACAAGAAACCTTGTTTTCCCATGAAGTTGGATGTTTGTTCGTAACTTTTCTTTTTAATTAAAATACTGATGTGCAGTTGCATAATCTAAACATCCAAAGTTACGTTAGTGTTTCTTACTGGTTTACATGGATTTTTTTTTTTTTATTTATTTTTATTTGCCCTTGACTTGAAATGAGCCTATGAGCTACAAGCTATCTTGTGTGCCCATGGGCATATCCTAATTCTAAAAGTAAAAACTGACAGCCGTGGCCAGAGGGGGCTTTTCAATGCAATACAATGTGGCTTTTCCAATAATTTTAATTTTTCTAAGCAGACTTTAAGGGGAGGGAGTGGCAGGGAGGCTTTCATTATTGAGTCAAATATTTAATGAAGACATTTATTTTTTATTATTTTTTGTAAAACTGAACTATTTTGTGCTCTTATGAGAACATTGTGAAAATAAATCTGCAGTATTTAGACAGATGCAGTACAGAATGAATTCCTCATCTAAATTCAATGACTTCTTGCCTTGCATGGATGAATATTTGTTATGGTGCAAAACTTTAGAAGTAGACTGTAATACTGAAAAACTAGAGCAATTTTAAAGGAGTATTAGGAACTTGGAAATGTTCAGCTTCTATGAAATGCTATGCAAGGTACTGAATATGAATATTACATTTTAAAACCAATTTTAATACACTCACAGCAGTGCACCTGTTAAGCAGAGATCAATAGTTCTCAATAGAGAACTCAGTAGAGCTCGTGATAGTTAATGTGCATCTCGGTTTTACTGCACGTATTCAGTGTGAGGAAGGAGGAGAACACAAGATACAAAATTATTTGATTGAGTTCACCATGGGTTTTTCTTTTATCCTAAGTCACAAGCTGGGAAATGCATGACATGATAAAACATGGAAGTCTGTAGTTCCTGCATACTTACCATTAAGATTGGTGATTAGATGTTGTTTCTGGAACTTTTTTGTACTTCTGTCAAACTGCGGTAGATGTGAAAACAGGGGACATCTGTTTTTCCGAAACGATAAATGCAGTACCTCAATAGTAATTAAATTACATAGGCTCTGCTTTCATTAGGTGAATTGTTTCAGTTTTTTCTCCTTTACATTCTTGAAGCAGCAGAAAGCAATAAAATTTCATCATTTATTGTCAGTACAGAAAGTTCAATTCAAGCTTGAAGTGAATTTTGCTTTCTAGAAACTGGTGGTTAATACCGGAGACGAACTGTGTCGTGCAGTGCTGGACACCATCTCGTGAGCTGATTCTAGTGTAGGAACTACAGGGAACATCACACATTTTTTGGGGAATCCTTTCACTTTCTAGTCACTGGCGCTGCAGGGAGCAGGAACCTACATCCTGTTTTGTGTCACCAGAAATGCCAGAGGTTTATAGGTGATTTGGAGGTAGAGTACTTGCTTGCAGGAGAGTTTGGATGGAAGATTGCACTGTTCCTTTGCTCAGCCAAATGCTCCATCAGAGCATTTACAGAGTGCTTTCTCTATCTCTCTGTCCTTATACTTAAAATCTCTCATCCCTAAATTTCAAGAGTTGTAGTTATGGGTATTTGGAGACACTTAGACAGTAAGCACAGCCTTGAAGGAACAGGTTTTTTAGAGCAGGATGCCAAGAATGGTTTTAAAAATGCAGAGCAGTGTTCATAGTTCAGAGCAATTAAGGATGAAAACTTCCCAGTAAAAATGTTGAGATGGGAATGGGCTTTTCAATAACGCAGTAGCTCTGCCATCTACTAAAGCCTTTGATTTTTTTTTTTAAATAAAACAAAAACACCCTCTGGTTTTATGTAATATGTTTCACAGCCTTTGTGTTTTGTTTCATGCTGTTGGAGAGCTCGGTAAGCAATTCCCACTATTGACACCTAGTCCAGTTTTTCATCTCCCATGGTGATCCTTTGCCCCTGAAAGGATATCATCATTACATACAGGAGGAGAGTAGCATGTGGATTAAAAGTATCTAGCTAAAGTAAGTGTAAGGCTAGTTGGAGATCACCAGGTTGCCTTCACTGAAATACTTTCTCCTTAAATCCTGTAAGTCATCACTGTTTGTTTGTCATACTGCTTGGCTTTGCGTCATTGGTCAAGGTAGCTTTTGTCCTGTGAGTCTGAAGGGCTGATCTGGAAACCTCTGTATTGTGAATGTGAGAAGGAAAGCTGTGGGGTCAGACAGCTCTGAGCGGAGCCACACGTACTAGTGAGGCCTTGCTTCCCACCCGTGGGCATGGTGGATTTGTGTGCCACGGGGGAGAGGACAGTGGATTTGCTGAGGCACAGTGTACCAGCAGTTGTACCAAGCAAGGCTGATCTCTATCCAAGGAGATCAGCGCTGTCCTCCACCCTTGCACTGGGAGTGGTGGCACAATAGTAACCTTCAAAGCCTTGGGAGACTTGACTTGCATTTTTTAAAAGTGCATTTTAAGAAAGAATAAAAAGCAAGTATCAAAGATGATCTCTATATTTAAGAAGGCTCTAGCTATAGGATAAGCTTCCAGAGACCATCTGAAATAGATCAACTTTTAAAAATAAGTCTTTTCAAATAGCAACTTTCTGTTTCACTCAGATGAGACAATGTAAAGAACCCTCACAATAAAGTCTTCTTATGTATTTGGGTGAAATAGTCTTTTATAAAGAAGTAAGAAAAATGGGGAAATCTTTCTCTCCTCACCAAAGGCCTGGAGTTGAAATACTCATTGAAGACAGATTTTAGTAACTGCTAATCTTTTGCTGGCAGTATTTTCACTGTGGGGAAAGCTTAACCTTTTTATTTTTCTTTTTCCTTTTCTTCCCTTCTATTTTTTTTTTAACCTTTATTAATCTAGTATTAACTTTTGGAGAATGAAGATTTTTGTTACTACCACGTACTGTCTGTTCTTTGATACAGTTCTTACATTTTTGTCTTTATTTTCTGAGATTTAAAAAAAAAAAAGAAGAGTGAATTCAGAGAGAGACCAGAATGTGCACATGCATCAAACTTCTCTTTGAATGCCACAGATACCAAGGCTATTTTAGGCAGATGACTTAAGAGGTGTGGCAGTGAGCTGATGGCCCTTATCTCTAGCTGTCACCTCGTGTCAGATCTGATGGGACCTGGGCATGCAGAATTCCCAGATGCTGCCCTGCCACAACTGCGAGGAGGTCAGATGCTGGAGGCACCTCTGGTCATCTCCAGGCACCTCCCAGGATGGTAATGGCAGAAAGTGTCTGTGGTTTATTTTGGTCCTGTGACTTTGTCTCTGGCCGCAAAGCAGAGATAGGAAAATGAAAGAACTGCATGTCTCCTGGAGCCTGTAGTGAGTGTGATTTAAGTTATCTGCAGGGGTCAAGGTGTTCCATAAACTTCATCATATGGATACTGACTGTACTTTCTGCTAGATCTGTAATTAGTTGGTAGTCATTATTGTTTCATGCGTTAAGAGAAGTTAAGATGTAAAAGTGAAATTTTCAGTCAAAAGCAAAGCAAAAATTAAGAAAGACATTAAGGGAAACAAGCAGCGGAGATTTAAATGCTGAATACTTCTAATAGCAGTGAGTAGCTGAGCATGTTTCTGTGGGCATCCTTTACAGCTAGAGGAAGAATTGGGGTCAAATCCTGCCATGCTGGATGAACTTACTTGTTTCTTCACTGCCAGAGTCTGTAAGACAGAACGATCAAACATGCAAAGGTGACACAAAAAATGCTGTTAACAGAAATTTTAAAAACTTAATTTAAAAATCATACCAATATGAGTAAAAGTGTTGTGCTTCCCATTTGTTTGTCCATCAATGTAAAATAATGTAGATCTAGTAATTTAAAGTTACCTGACAGTAATACAAGAATCTTTGGTCCTTAGGGGATTGGACTTGACATTCAACCTGTCATTATCCTTTCACTACTAAATGAACATAACTCCTTAATATGCCTAAAGAAAATATTTAAGGAGAGGAGAGTACTACACTTAGGGTACAGCACCCTGAAGTTGTTACTTTTTATGTAGTAGAACTAGAAATTGTGACAGTTCTGGCAGTGGGATTGAACTTTGGCAACAGAATTTTTTTGTGGGCATTGGGGGTTTTCTTGTCTTTCATGGATCGAGGTTGCTGCTGAAATATATTGCCTAGGAAGATGGGGGTGGATGGTCTTAGAATGTTGTTTCTTACACCAGCTGAATGCTGCTAATTCTATAGAGCCTTCTGTGATGTTCCATTCCCTAGAAGAAGGCAATGCTCTTCATTTCTCATTGCTAGACCTGTGAACCACTGGCAAGTATGGTTCAGAGGTCTCATGTAGAATTGATACATGAGGCAATTAATGCTCCACTGCGTTTAAGCAAAGTTGGTCTCTGTCAACTTTTACACTCCCCGAGAGCAAAGAGGCTGGAGTTGGCACACTTGCTTGACATCTGAAGTCTAAACAGGGATGTGGTCAAGAAGGAAAGTTGAGAGGAGCATGTCAGGGGTTTAAAGTTCTTTCATATTTTTCCAGACAGAATTTTGTTAGGAAGTACATTTGTGGTGATGCTTTTTTTGTTTGCAAAGCTCTCTGACAATGACAAGCCCTGGGTAGTGCAGGCTGTCATTATCACTGTCCGTGGTCTAACCATTGCACAGTATGCATATTTTGTGATGTCTATAATCTTCTGACAGGCCAGGGCTGTTGAAATGCCACGTAAAGTTCATTCCATCCTTTTTACAAGTTAGCTGAATTTTCTTCAGAAAGATGGTTTTTACTTTGTGGCAAACCTTGGAAGGCATTCTCTAGTGTTTTCTGTATGTAAGAACTAATGACTCTGTTACCAAAATAGCCCCAAACTTTTGAGTCATCTTGCTCCACTCTTCATTTGTTTTCAGAGTAGTTGCACGTAGGCTGACTTGACCTTTTTGACTGAAGTTTGCTCCATGTAAAAAGAGGCTCTGGGGTTACTTGAAGGGCTCTCAAATCTGTCTTCCCTATACTTCCACTATATCCATACCTCACTGAAAGCAGGAACCAGACCTACCCCTCTACACATTTTCATCCTGCTTTCCTAAATGCAGACCCCAGCATTGTTTTTGACATAGTTCCTGCTGTTGTCCTCTTCTGTATCCCCAACCTGCTGAACCAGAAAGGCCTCATCTTTCAAGTGTGTACTTCAAATGCACCTTTGCTTCAGCTTTGCTGAACAGGTTTGAACAGGTTACCATTGTCACAGAGCAGCTGCCAACCTCCTTGTGCATATGCTCAAGTGGTGGCACATCCAGAAGGTGTCAAACTGAATGCTACCATTCATTGCTAGTTTATGCCAAAAAAGCTGTAGGTGTAAGGTATGTATTGGACTAGATCACTCAGCAGATAGACCTTTCCGTTCTTGCACAGTCTTCCCATCTTTAATGCAGAGCCCTGTAAAGTTTGTAATGTTGGGAGCTGGGATATCAAACCCATGTGAATTTTGTGTGCTGAGAACTGATCAACTCCTAAGACAGTGGCCCAGGGATTGGTTTAAGTTATTCCTCAAGAGTTATATGTAAATGCTGTGTTGAATAGTGAAATTACTCTTAACGAGACATGGTGTGCATTCTTGAGAGTGTAATGAAAGACCAGAGGTTTGGGAATTACACAGCAGAGAGGCATAAATGGTTCTGCAGGGATAATGAGAAGTTATGCCACAGTTTTCTCCTGCTCTCTTGGGATGTGGTCTAAGACCAAAGTTAACTCACTTTCTCATAAGCCCTGTAATTTATCAAGTTACTTAGATGTTTGTGGTTTTCCTTTGTAGGATGCCATTCCACAAGATGGCAGTACTCAAAGGGCTGCGCTCATTCTTCAAGTGAGATTACAGGATGGGGAGAAGTGGCATCAGTTTAAAAACAGAGAGGGAAATTCTGTCCCCACTTAATTTTGCTAACTAGACTGAAGTCAGCCTACATTTTAAGCTGGTGATGTGATGGGGGAGGACACTCTTGACTGGTTGATTATACAACGAAGATATCCAACGTGACCAAGATAATACACGTTTTGAAAAGTTTTTAGATGGACCCTGTACCTTCTTCCAGAACAAACAAATCACATAAGTCCAACCACTTTTGTGCTCAGTGCAAATCTGATTTTTTAGAAAATCTTGAAGTCTCTCCTAATAGGCTAGAAGAGTTGGGCAGCAACTGTGTAGTGAAGGCCTGAGCACCAGCCCACTTGGGTGCACTGGCACTGGCAGTGCCCCAGGCATGAGCAGTTGCATTTTGGCTGCTGCTGTTGCAGCAGCTGGACCTCTTTAACTGAGTACCCTGCCTCTGTCTTTCTTTAAAAAAATTAAAAAAAAAAAAAAAAAATCCACTCAGTTTGCAACTAGGAAAAAAGTTAATGAGCTCATATGTTAGGAATGAATAAATGTCCAGAAGTTTATACTTACCAATGTTCTGAGTGTCAGTAGCTTGCAGGGCTGCTTGCCAGGAAGGGACCTCTTGGTCAAATGCCAAGACTAAAGTGTTAGAAAATGAGTCAGTTTATCTCTTCACCATTTGTCATGCTTATTGGACATGTAGGTTTATTTTTTTTAATTAACTGTCTAGCAAGACCCCTCTCCTCTCATATTTTTTCTTCCCAAACACCCCTGGCCCCTTCCCATCAGCTGTGGGTTATTGTTTTGTTTGTGGACTGAAACAGTGCTAGAGAATTTTGAAATAGCTTCAGTTTAAAAAAAAAAAAAAACAACAAAAAACTGTATAATTGCATTTAATTAATGTCAGAATAATATATGTACTTTAAACAGGAAGTTCTTTAAAGATAAATCTTGTCAGTAGCTACGAAGATGATACTGAAGGAAAACCACTATAACTACAGAAGATGTTAAGTTTATCTTGGTCTGCTTTCTGGTTTGTAAACTGGCTAACCAAAATGTATGGAAAAAGTTTTTGCTTAACCCTTCCAGCAAAGTAGAATGAAGCATCTGTAAACAGTTATGTTTGCCTTTGTGCAAGGGGGCTAAAACCAGAAGTTGTAGGTTGTGTGCAGTTTTGGAAACATGCATTGATCAATGTACATATATAGTTGTCTGTGGCATGTTTTCATTACATAAGAACAAGAAATTTATAAACAAGCACAATTTCGAATACAACAAAATAATTTTCTTTAAACTAATTTCTAATTTATGACAAAAAATAAGGATTATTGGTGAGTTTCTTCTACAGAGTATTTTTCACAGCTATATTAACTTTAGAAAATATAGAAGGCTTAATTTCTTTAATGGTTTGTGTTTACAAAACCGTTGTTTTCATGAGCTCTTGGTTTTTGTGTTGGTTTTTTTTTGGTTGGTTGGTTGATTTTTATTTTTTTTTTTGTTTGGGTTTGGGGTTTTTTTGTTTTGGTTTTTTTTTGTTTGTTTTGTATTTTGGGGGGTTTTGTGGTATTTCATTTTGTTTTGGTGGGGTTTTTTTTTGTTTTGTTTTGTTTTTAATTCAATTTTATTTGGATTCTGTGGTGGTCATTTTGACACCAAATCATGCTTTCCACTTCTACATCAGCTATTTGGACATAGGTTAAAGCGTCTCGATTTCCATGAAGTTTTGAGAGAGTTTTGAGAGGTTGATTGTTTTAAGGCAGTTGCAGGAAGGAGGTGGCCCAAAATGCCTTGCCTCTTTTTATTTTCCCAAAAAAGCAACCTTGAAATGCATAATGTTAACTCAGGAAAGCAAGGATCTGTTTGACTGAAGACCCTTCCTCCACGCTTTCTTCTGCTTTCTGCTGCGAATCAGATAATCTAATTTCTGATGCTGCTCGGAGTTCCATAACATAAATCTGAGTAGACTAAATGTTCAGCTGCATCTAATGACTTCTGTGTACTTTTGAACTGACTGCATAAATTATATAGTAGAAGATTCATGCACAAAATATACAAATACTTAGTAGCAGTAAATGGGGTTTGTGGATGAAATTCACTCCATGCAGATGGCCCATTTAAGATGCTTCTACTTGACAACCTCTGCCAGAGGTATGTTTATGGGAGGAGGGAGGGTAGTAAAGGATGAAATGTAATTTTGGCACTGTCTAAAAGGACAATAAGTAAGCATCTTACTTGACAGCCTGTCCAGGATTTGTGGATCGGATAACCTGGGTGCATATCTCTCCTAGTTTTGCATTTGTATTGGAGTCAGCAAATAAATGTTACTCAATAGAAGGAAAAGTAAAATAATGTGAATTTTGTTTAAGAACTTGTTTTTTAAAGGGAGCAGTAGTCATATTAAGGAGTGATCACAAGGTACTGACTGCCATGCCTCAAACAGGGTAAAATCTAAGTGTTATCTGATGTGTGGAGCCAAGGGATGCTGTATGGAATATAGATTTAAAATCAGACTTCAAGAAAGGAAATGGAAATTCTGTGAACTGTACCTAAATTACAGAGAAAAATCGGAGAGAATGGTCGGAGCAGGCTGATGGCGGGGGGTCTGGGGGAGCTCTTTGGGACAGCACCCTATGGCAAAACTGGCCGGCAAAAATTAACAATATTACTTGTTTAAATAAAATTGACCTTAGAAATAATTTCTTTATATTGATGAAAAAGCATCATATAAATCTGACATTATTTGGGCCCTTACTTATATTTACAGCTATTAAGAGATAACTATCACATTTAAAGGAAAGTAATGATGTTTTCTCCTTCTAAACATAATTACTGTAAGCAGAGGACATCGAAGGTCAGTGTTACCAGAGCTCTCTTTAGAATATTTCAACAAGCCATTATCAGCTAGGAGGCTATATACTGAGTTGAAAGCTGTGGTATATGTAGGATCAAGACAGAGAAATAACAAAAAGTCAACAGAGGATGCTCCTTTCTGGTGTCACCCTAAAGTCAATGTCTGTGTGCATGTATTCTGTAAAACATGTCTGTAAAAAGGGCTTTGCACTTCCCAGTGTATTGTTCAGCAGTGAGATGTGCATCAAATATGCTTACTGTGCAATTTAATTATGTTCCCTCTAATTGCTAGTCTTGCATTTCCAGCCTGGAACCTAAGTTTAAAGTGCATTTTGCTCTGTCATCTTAATATTAAATGTTGTGTGGATTCATCTAAGCCTTTATTTTTGCAGCTCTAGTACTGGCAGGTTTGCCCAGTGGAACTGTTGAGGCTGTACTGTAAGAGATATGCTGTATTCTTATAAATAAAATAAAATGTTTTCTCTTGGTACTTATACCAACCATCCTATCATCCTCCAAAACTAATTTTGCTTAGCGCTCCCACAGGTGTATTGGCCTCTTGCATTTGGCATTTGACAGTTTACAATCAATGCATGATTTGCTCAAGAAAGATGGGGGGGTTGTTAGTTTGATTGTTTTGGTTTTGTTTTGTTTTTAAGATAGGATGCTATAATGCCATTCTTCCCATTTTCTTTTGTGTATACAAAAGTGTCTCTTTCATCCTTATGTAGTATGTATCCAGTGATGCATTTGCATATTTATTGTTTGGGGCTGTTTTGTTGTTTTATTTGTTAGTTGTTGTTGTGGTTTGTTTTTTTGTTTTTTTGTTTTTTTTTTTTTTTTTCCCTGGGTGATTAGGTTACTTTTCTTATTTTTGATAGATTTATTTTTGTATATTGCTCTCTAGTTAAGTGAAGCTGGGAATCACAGGCCCTTTCAAAGACTAGATGTAAATTTGCTCTCCCAAAGTGTTGATGTTGCTAACCTCGAACCTTAGCAACCTCATCCTTGATCTTGTGGAGTCGTAGATGAGCTTTCATGAGTGAAACGTAGCCAAAACCCTGATCTTTTTCTTTCCCCCTGACAGTTTTTTGAAACCACGGCTAGTTAGAAAGCCGATCTAAGGAAATTCCTACATAGAACTAGATGAACTTCTGGGATTTAAGCCCTTCTGTCACCTGCTCTATCTTACGCCTTTTGGCACATGCGTGATTATGCAGGTTCAGCAACCTCTGGTCTCTGCCGTGTTCAGTGCAATCTCTGGAAAGTGATTCATAAAATGATTTTATGGATGCTTTTCAGATGCTGATGGAACTCTTAGTCACCATCTAGAAAAAACAAAAAAATTATGATGTTCTTATTTCTCTCACATATTTGTCTGTAGTAAGGTGTTCATCCCCAGAACATGCCAGAGTATTGCCTCCAGATTCTTCTGGGGAAGCAAGTGGGGTGTTTGTTGTTGTTTCATGGGTTTATGGTTGTTTTTTTTATTCGAGGGGTTTGTTTTGGGTTTTTTTTTCATGTTTTAGAAGCATTTTCCAAGGGTTTTCTTATTTTTCTATTTCTGTTTATGGATTTAAAAAAAAAAAAAATCATCTCTTGTGTGGCCAGTGTCCTGATTCTAGACAAAATTTAGGAGGAAATGCCTAACATCACCCTAGGACAGCAAGTGATAGGGCTTTCTAAATCCATGTTTTATAATTCCTGCCATACCAGCAAAGCCCATGTTGAAAAACACCAAGATTGCAGAGAAGAAAACAAATCGTCAGGTGAACAACTTAGACTGTCTTCTGTCACGTAGGTTACAAAGAGCTAAGAGCTGTTCTCACATGAAAGGCTGTTTCTTTCCAGAGGTGGTGCAAGGTTTTGGAAGTTACAAGAGTCGGAGGAAGTGTTAACTCTTTTCAAGCATAACTGCATGTTAAGTGAGTCTTATTAAAGACTCTTGCTGATATTCTGCTTCTCTTGTTCCTGTCTTCACAGGCTGCTGCACTTGGGCACCCACATGGGTCATGCAGCCTTACAGAATTCCTCATCCTCCTCCGTATTATGTGTCCTTCAAATACTTTGCAGAGGATATCATGCTTCCCTCAGTTGTTGGTTCACTAAGATATGTGAACCTCTATGTTCAGTTCTTTAATCATCCAATATGAGCTGCTGTTGTCAGGCTGCTGCTTATGTTTGTTGCTTAACTTCCTTTTCGTTTGCCTTTATCCTCTTTTTTAGACTTGGACAAACAATGGATTTGGAATACTAGTTAGGGAGGTTAATAGAATATGGCTAATTATCACTGATTATCCTACCTCTGGTCTTTCTGCATCATGTAGCTATTGTGTTCTTTTTTCTACTTTATGTCATTAGAGGAGGAAAGTAATCTGTAGTATTGCATTGACTTAAAAAAAAGCATCTGCATCCTTTGTCTGCAATAAAAATAAGGGGGTTTGAGTTGTTTTTTTTTGATGGAGGGGAAATTGATTTAAAGAAATGTAGCAACTTAGCCATAGTCCAGTTACCAGAGAGGTGGTAGGAAGGACAGAAGGAAGGAAGGAAGGAATTATTACAAATATGTAAATCATGACAAATCATACTCCAGTGAGAACTGGTAAAATTTTTACACCAAGTTATAGAAGAAATATGTGATTTACTGCCAGACATTTTATGTCAGACAATTAAAATTGTTTAGGAAAGCTGGGTATCTGAAACAGAATTGGAAAGCAGATCAGTCTGGGGAATTGTCCCATCTGGCAGATGTCTGCAAGAAATCACTGCAAGGAAGAATGATTTTTTTCCTTCTTTCCCCCAAATTATATATGCTTTTCCAAATTTAACGGCAGCCCTCTAAGAAATACATGGTTTGAGTTTCATTGTTCCTACTGTGAGGGCCTGTAAGCACCATTGAGGAAAGACAGGTTTCCAGACTGAAGCAAATAAAAGGATTATTGCCCTTCAGAATTGTTATTTGATAGGTTAAACCTCACAGTCCCAGATTTTTATTTTTCTGGTTGAGCAGAACTACTGAGCAACCACGACTTCCTTGTCTCTGCAGCCAGATGCCTTGTATCAGTTCTGTATCTCAGTTGCAAGGAGGATAGCTATTCAATTGCTATGATTTTTGCCTCTTGTTTGTAGGTTTTGGGAGGTCTCCTGTACATGTGTTCAGAAGCTCTCTCACAAGGAGACTGAAGTTTGTTAGATGGAGAGGAACATGTCTAATGGAAAATGTTTTAAGCCTCCTCAAAAAAGGGGAAAAAATTCCAACAGCTGCATGTTTTTGTGTGTTCCTAGCTCTTTTCAGATATCCTCATGCCCGTTTTTTCCCTCTTGTTAAAACTGACTTTTGGACTGTGAATGAGAAAGAAGTTGAAAAAGTTGTCATTATGTGTATTTTTGAATTTTTAACTTCCTTTCTGGAATTAGTGCCCCTTTCCAAATCCTGTGTTTCCTTTCTTGTGACTTGCAGTTGGGATATGAGAACATATAATCACTGACTGGTAGTTTGCCCTCCTACCAGCTTCAGTGAGTGAACTAATACTTTAGAACCCTGTTGGACGTACAGTTCTAAATGTTTTGTTCATCTTTAAAGATTTATTGGTTTGGTTTTTTTTTTTTTTTTTTTTTTTTAATGTAAATCACCAGATACCACAGTTTATTTAAAATATTTTTCCCTGCTCTTGAAACAGACTTGGTCAGATGTTAGATGCTGGATATTTATTTAATACTGAAATAACGCTGTTTAACAAAGTGTATTCAGGATAGCAAAGATTTTTTTGCAAGCATATCCATTTTCTTTGTATGGGAAATAATTTTTTATATGCAATTCATTTGCCATGTTTTGGCTTTCTACGGCATGATTATTTCCTTTTTTAAGTCATTAATATTATATTTTATCTACTACGACGTGGAAACTAGAGCAATCCCTTACTGGTTTGATGATATCTGGTTAGATTTAAAATTATTTCATCCATAAATCTTGGCTTCTTTATAATTGCTTATGTTCGTACCTGAAATAATCAATGCTTAGAGAAATATATTATATGAGGCAAAAAAAACCCCTTATAAGTGTGGACCATGTGAAAGAGAATAGTTTTCTCTGGAAGTTTGTCGTTTAGGTTCGATATTTTCAAGACAAGTGTTTTTCTTTATTCTTTTGTAACAATCTTGGGCACATCCCACTAGCTCTGCACAGAGGTGAGAGAACTGAAGAACTACAAAGTTAAAACCTTCAGCAGAAGTTTTGAGTAGTTTCTGTGTTACAAACAATAAATTCCAATATACATAACTGGTCCACCCAGCAGGGAGAGAGTAGCTTACCTAATGTAATAAAGACTTTGTTATAATTTAAAAAAACCACAATCAAATAATACTTTCAGCTAGAGAAGAACCTCCCTGGGATACTACCTTTTTTTTTTTCCCTCATATAAAATAGCAGTGCAATTTTAGGATTAGTTTATTGTGTTCTGTTCTTGTTCCCATGCTGGTGGAAGTCATGCTTAATTTTGGCCAAAATGAAATACTCCCTCTATTTGTCTGCATGTTTTTGTTTCTGAAATGAGCAGCAGAGAGAACCATGGATTATGCAGTATATTTCTTTGCTTCAGTCACAAACACAGTATTTTTGTCCTCACGGTCTCTTAAGGACATACCAGCGCTGTACTGGGTCGCATGAGGGATTTTAGCTGGTGCGGTGGAGCTATGAGGCTCTTTAATTGTGACCCAGGAATTATACTATTCTCTGCAGTACTGTGGAGATGTTATTCAGTTGAATCCTACTCATCAAATGTGATGTGAATTCTTCTCTGAAGCCAACAACATATGTCCCATTCTGAAAAGAGGTTTTGCATGTCTCTATTAGTATAATTATTCAGAAATTTTACAAAGGAACAAAAAAGCCTTTGATTCACCATGTCCCAATGTGTTGAAATAATGTATTTTTAAGTGTGTTTAGTGTTACATTTCAGACTTTTTCCAGTTTTAACTTGGGATCATTCAGAAAGCAGAAAAGACTGGATGTTGCAGTGGTCATCCTTATTTCCTTAGTACAAGCCTGAGATGAGCACCTGAAAAGCAGTATTTGGGTTTGATACTGGCAAAAGTCCATATATTTTTAGTTTTTGTTTTAATGTTATCATGATGGTAAACTTCTTTGCACAAAATTTATTACTACAATTTAACTATGATTGAAAGGAGGGGTAATGTTTAAAAGGTGAATCTGGTATCCAGCTCTTGGATCTTGGTTCTTAACTTAGTATGACTATGTAATTGCCTACAAGACTTCTTGCTCTATATAGGAACTTATTTCCTTTATTTCCTTTTTCTCAGACATGGAAAAATGCACTGGCCAAAGCTTTGATCTTCAGAGCACTTTCACTTTTTCTGCTGAAACCATATTATGTAAAGATAAACTAATACCATAAAAAAACCCCAGCAAAATGGCCCCACTGATGCCTTTGTAAAACACTTAATTTAATCTATTTGAAATTATTTATGTTTCCCAAAGAAAAGCTTTATAAAGAAAAGACTTCAGGGTGTGGAAAACAACACTGATTTTTAATTGAAAATCCTGTCCTCCTGTAATGCTGTTGTAGTAGTGGTGCACACATTTTGCTCTGCTCTAAAATGCTGCATCCATTATGTTGTGAGTTTGGCTTTGGTGCAGCTGCATCGGGGCACAAATGCAAAAGAAAAGAATCTGACTGAGCAATTTAAAAGACCCTTTTGTAGAGATGAGGCCTAAAACTAGTTCTCTCCAGCCTGAATTTTTGTTGCTGTTGTTGTTCCTGTTGGTCGTTCGCTAAGTATAGGAACAAAAGGGTTTTTATATCTGCGTTAAGAATAGAGTTTCTAACTAGGTGGAACCAATAACTGGGAATTAAGAACTTGCTGTTTGGAAGAGCCAGCATCCATCTTTATCCCTGTTTCAAATTTCCCATAGATTTGCAAATTTTGCTTTGGAAGTCTGTCATCTAAATAGTAGACTGCATTGCTACATAAATAAAGAGACTTTATGTAGACTGCATTGCTACATAAATAAAGAGACTTGAGATTTAAATGTAGAAATGTATCCTATCTGACATGTTTGTCTAGCATTAAAATTTCATTGACCATGACTCTTAAATTTTAGGAGTAGATCCTTCTTATACAGAATTAAACTTTTAGCGATATGAGAATGCAGGCTTTTATATTCAGTTTTCACAGTGAAGGAAAGATAAGATGCTCATTGGTCTAGTACAGCATGTGTTGAAGCAATCTGAGTTCAGCACAATAATGCCATCCATTGACACTGTCAATCATTCAGGGTTTTCTTCATAATTCAGTCTACTCGTATAAATAATGCAAAAAAGTGTTGAAATTATAGAGTAGAAAATAATGTGGCTCTGATAAATGTTAAATCAAATTTGCAATTATTAAAGTCCTTTGTAAATATTGAGGTAGAAAATTATGTGTAGCTTTGTTGGTCAAACTTTTTTTATTTTTTTCTTTCAGGGATAGAGTCATGTAATCTGTGATGCACCTTAAAATGCACTTTTTTGTAGAAACACTGTGTATACTATTTCAAAAATATCTCTCCCAGACAACTGTGCACTGGGAATTTCTGAGAAAACGTGGTACACTTCAGCCTGAACCTTATGCTCTTAGCAAGCAGGGTAGTCTCATCTGCAGATTTCCATTTCTGTGCTGTATCTGTGTGTTCATATTGGGAGAGAAAATTCTGGAAACAATTTTTCATGTTTGGTGTATGTTTTTATTAGCAATTTCCCTTCCTCTTGTCTTTTTATCTGCCCTGTGTACTTCTCCGGTAAAAACGCATTTTACATGCAAATGATGATAATCAACCTTTGAAAATCCATTTGACTCAGTTTTAAAGGAGCAGAACTGGAATGATTGAGAAAAGAGGAATGGGATCCTTGACAAACCCATGATATGTGGTTCTTGATATGTTGGGTTTTTTAAATATATTTACATATAAAGAAAGATAATGTGTGGAGAAAAGGAAAAGTACATATCTTGCTTTTGGTGGTTAGGTTTAAAGAGACTGCAGTAGTTTTACTAAGATACTCAAGTTTGATTGATCATATCTTTGATTAGGAACTTGTATTGCTTCTGAATGTAATTCCACTTACTAATTTAGCTCATTACCAGTATTTTTTCAAATGAAGATTAGTTTTAATATACTGGGATATGCTTAAATTGTTTTCTTTTTATGTGAAATGTCTTTGAAAAGTACATTAAGTAAGCCGTTAACATGGAAGACTAGAATAGTACATTAACAAAATGAATGTTTGACAAGCATGATTCTTTAAACGTACATTGTTTTTTCGTTTCATATGGCTGTAAAATTAAAAGTGCTCTTAATGTAATTCAGTTTCAACAAATGGTGCTTTTATCCAATTGAAAAATAATCACCTTTTCTTTCTATTAAGCAAATTAAATATTTTTACCAAGTAACTAGATTGTTAACTTAATGTGCCTCAGTTATTTTGACTGACAGGACAGGGAAAAAAAAAAACAACCAAAACTGTGTAGGTATTGCTTAATATATTCAATCTGTTATAACAAAAAAAAACCCTAAAAGTTTATGCAGTAAATCTTAATTGCATTAATTTCGTAGTATGAAGACTATGATCTTTGGATTTTTTCTTACTAGCACAAGTTTGTGCAGAAAGAGGTATGTAAAGGGACTTGGGAAGTAAGTCAGAACAGCTGAAAACTAAATGCCATGCCAGTTTAAGCTGTTCATGACATTTTTAGAGAGGCTGAGTTTGAAGTTACAGGCAACAATATATATAGGGAAGTACAAGTTGCTGTGGGTAAGTACGGATGATACTGACACAAAGTCTAATCTGTGAAAGTTTTCATACAGACTGGATTTCAATATCAGTAATTTTAGTCTAAGATTTTGTTTTCATTACTTCGCACTTTAGGTGAACTACAGATAAAAATGAGTAGGTAGATTTATAACTATTTATGTGTCATTTGACATCAGGCATTAAAGAATATTCGCATCCTGAAGTTAGTTTGGGAAAAGGAGTTCTTAACTCTAAAGTTACAACAAGCATATAGAGTTGCTTTAATATGTAGATAATTCTCAGTCTTTATTGCATCTGGTAGCCCACAAAAGAGTCTGTATTTGTGATTTCATGTAAAATTCAGCAGGAAGGCCCAAGACCATGACGTAGAATAGAAATCTCTTCTTTCATGAATCCATTTGTCGTTGAGTGGATGTGCAGAGGTATCTGTGCTGTGCAGGTGGAAGTCTCCATTTGACTGCACTTCATTTGACTGCACTTCCAAAGTTACGGTATCTCATGTGGACATGGAAGAACAAAGTTGTTTAAGACTGTACGTTGATGGTCTACCTGGTCCTTCTTAGGCTTTTTTCTTGTCTTTCTGCTTATAGTAACAAAATTAGTATAGTATTTAGTAGAGAGAGAGAGAGAGAGAGAGAGAGAGAGATGCAAATACAATATTTGTATAATCTATGCATGGTCAACGTTGTCTATATAACTTTTAAAACACGATGATGAAAATATGATAGAAGAACTTGCCTTGCCTTTTGAGATAATACATCAGTATCCTCATACATTTTGGGGTTTTGTGTTATTATGGTTCAGTTCACTGGATCAGCAACAATTGCTGCTTTCTTGGAGTGAGAAGCTCAGTTTCTTTTCTTACATTTTCGTGCATGCTTTTGTTCCCACATAGTTGGTTTCTTTGATAGGCTTGGTTTACCTCATGGCATCTTGGTGGTGCATCTTGGATCAGCAGCAGAACTGCTTTATCATGCTGTTCTTTGGGCAGATGTGCAGCTCTTTGTGCGCCTGCCTTCCAACTTTCATCCCGCCTTTTGTCTCTGTGGCGTGGAAATTGATCCCTCCTAAAGGGCGCTGTCAAATTCAGTCAGGGAGAAAAGGATACCCTCCCAAAGCTGGAGGAGAAAACAGCGGTTCCCTGAGGATGAGCCTCTTTCAGCATGGCTGCCTAGCTAAAATATTGAAGCTGGTGCCTCTGTGTGTGCCATCTTAAGAATTTGTCAGTGTGAATAACCCCCGACCCTCCGACTGTATGCAAAGCAAGGCCTGAATAACAGCTTTGTGCTGCAGGAACTTAACACATAGAGCGGGACTAAAAGCCGGGTTTCATTGGATTTTTCGGACATTTAACATTCAAGACTCGTAAAAGAGAGAAGCTCGTTATGACTCAGTTCCGTTAATTAGACGTAAATTACTGTCTTCAGTGCCTTAACACAAGGGAAGGTAAGGGGGAGTTCTGCAGGACCAGAGGATACAGAAATTGTAATTAGATGAGGGCTTGGGCTGGGAAAGGGTGGTTGAGCACAAGCTCCCATTGAGCTCGGGGGGCTCACGCTGAACAGCGTGTGCAAGGACTGAAGTCAGAATAATCTCTTTTTAGCCTCCACCCAGATTTGTTGTGTTTCATTCCAAGATGACTGCTGTGGCTGACTCTGAATGATGTGATGAACAGATGTAGTTCATCTAGTAAAGGTTTTATCTTCTGCGGAAAGCTTTAAGCAATCTCCGTTCTAAAAAGGCGATTAGCCTTTAATTCTTAAAAGTTCAAAGGGACATTTAAAGTATTCCCTGACTTCTCGTGGTCCTGGGCATAGCCATGGGCTTCTCATAGTGTTTATTATCTCTTTATCATGGACAGGCTAAAAATATTACGCCTATTACATATTGTCTAGCATACTCTGTCCCAAAAATTTTGGGTTTCAAGCAGAATTGTAAAAGCATTAAGGAGATAAATGAATTTAGATGTGTCTCGTTCAGAAAGAGGTAGTCATTTGTTTTGAAGCTAACACTTCTTATTTGTTTTTTTTTTTTTTCCCATTGCCTGTAAATTAACCATTTGTAAAATGTATGACTTAAAAGATGCTTTAATCCACTAAAAAGGATTTCTAAAAAGCATTTTGCAGTTGGTTGATTGAAATTCAGAGAGATGAAAGGATTGTTTTCCATAGTGTAAACATGGAAATGTTTATTGTCCACCTTGATAGTAAATAGCAGTAGCCGCAGTCTTTCCTCTCCACTAAGATTTTGTCCAGCAGTGGCATTAAACAAGCATCTGACTCAACAGTAGTTGTAGTTTTGTTCCCCTCTCTAGAGTTGAATTCAGAAGTAACATATTAGAATAACATCCACAATGGAGTAATTGGTTTTGAGAGACTGATAGAAGTATTTAAATTTCATTTCATCATTTCATTTCTCTTTGAATGTTAGTATATAGCAAGGAAGAGGTAGCTGTAGGGACTTAATGACAGGGCAGGCTCATAGCTGTAAGAGTAACGCAGTGAATAATTTTTTGTTCCTGCATTGTTATCTGTCCAGCTGTTCCTTGAATACCTTTTATAGCCTAGCAGTAAATCTCCCTGTAACTTTTATGCTGTTTCTCTAAGAACAGTTTTCTGTTCTTGTGATAATAATGTCGGTAAGTAGCTGGGCTGGTTATATGTAGTGAAGCTGGGATTTGTGGTCTTGCTTCCTGATGATTAGGCTTGCTTTGTTCAGCAGAAAGCCATTGAAGTATTAATAAAAGCAAAAAACAGCAGGTTGCTCAGCACCAGTCAGAAGCCAACGCAGCGAGGAGCAAGGGGCAGGCGAGGGAAGGACACAGATGGACTTGTAAGTAAATACCAAAGTGTAATTTCAGCCTTTTCTTGTAAAGAAAATAATACACAGTTTAAAACCAATAATGAAATGGTCAGTTTGTGCAACTGACACCTAGTGTATTACACAATGCATTAGAAGAGTTGGAATATCACAGTTTGAAATGCAGCAAACACAAATGTTGCATTTCTGTAAAGGCTGTTGGTAAAACAAAACCATGAACTGCTCCACTCCCAATAATTCTTTTTGAGTTTGTTTTTAATGGGTTCTCATTTTCTAACCCTTGAACTACCTTTGAAGTAACAAGCTAAAAAAGACAGAAACAGTTTCAAAAACATTTGTATTCCAGAGGCAAATCTGACCCTCAGGCCCATACTTACGTGCAGGCGTATTTGCTCCTGTGAGTGCTCAGGGTGACTGTTGTAGCTACGCCATTGTAGACTTCTAAAACCTAAACTTGTGAGGTGTCCTAGAAAAGCAAACAAAGTGTTTTCTTTGAACAAAGTGAATTATTCTGTTCTTATCTCAAACTGTTTGGCTTGTAAATCCTGTTTTAGCCTTTTCAGTTACTTCAGCAAGTTGATAGGGAGAAACATTGTGTTCTTCACTATGCAGTCTTACTCATTAACTGTGGTCACTGTAAATCATTGTCAGAGTGACAATCTGTTAGTGACGGGATGGAAGATACCATGTTCACCCATGCAGCTGGAAGGGCGTAACTGTTACCACTGAAGGTCATTTCAGAGTGCAGAAGGAATAGCGGATATTTATTTCAGACGATTTTTGCATGACTAGTGTTAAATATGTCACCTATCCAGATTGTTAGAATGCTGTCTACAGATAAGAAACACTTTATTTTTCTCATTACAATACTGCCAGCTGAAAATAGTCTTATAGATGTAGTTGATGTGATTCTTGTTTGAGTCGGGATAGAATTCTATGTTGATTTTTTTTCTGCTCAGTCAGTTTACCATGTAGACCATTTAGTGAAATACTTAATAAATACACTCTTATGAACTATATAAATAGAGAACCAAATCCTGCTGCAGATCTAGGAGTCTTGCTGGAACAACCTATATCCTTCATGTCCTACCTTCTGCATCATCTGATTCTAACCTAATAGAGTGAACTACATAAAACGAGCCTAGTTAAGTCTGTAGCTGCCAGATTTCTCTCTGCCAGCTTGGGACTTGTGTGTCCTGGTACATGTTTTTCTCCTTCCTGTTAGTCAGTAAAAGAATTACTTCTGAAGAGGTTGAATCAAAGGAATTAAAAGCATTAATAGAAAAAAATTAATTTAATAAAGAAATCTTGTATATAAAAGATTTTTTTTTCCCTCGTCTCAAAGCACAAATAGCAGGGACACTTCTCTCACACATAATTTGGATGCAACTCCTTCCAAGCAATAGATCTTCTGTAGTTAGATATTCTTCAAGAGCATATGACCTCTTCTGCCAGCTTATTTGAAGGGCTCAGCTTCTAGATGCTGATCTTACTCCCTTGAATCTATGTGCTTACCTTACCTCAAATCTCAGAATTTTTTAAAGAGAATAAATCCTCCTTCTCTAAAGAAAGAAATATCTTTATTTAAGCCTGGCTTTTATAAGACTTGGAGTGCAAGATCATGTATTTTTGTTAGCTAGAAAAGAGCAGCTGGTACTTTTTGCCTTCAAGTGGTGCCAAAGGAGGTTTTGATTGGATATTAGGAAAAAATTCTTCACTGGAACTGTTGTCAAGCATTGGAATGGGGCTGCCCAGGGTGGTAGTTGAGTCACCATCCCTGGAGTTGTTTAAAAGACATGTGGATGTGACACCTAGGGACATGGTTTAGTGGTGCACTTGACAGTGTCATGTTAATGGGTGGATTCAATGATCTTAAAGGTCCTTTCTGAACTAAACAATTCTGTGATTTTAAACCTGGATGGGTCCTGATTGGGGACTGTCTTGTTATAGTTGCCTAAATCATGTGGGTTTTTTGTCTGCTTGGACATTTTGAGAGAAACAGTGTGTTTTCAGTGAAAAACACCCCTTTATGATCCTTTATGGCATCTCTTCCCCATTGATTTCCTTTTGTAATCACAAGTCCCTTTTGTTTTGTAAACATATGAATTGGAAAATTCACACCATTTTCTAACTGATCTTTGTTCACTGTGCTTTAATGTTAATAGCTTTTCTGCCACTGCAGCACTGTCAGGTTGTACCAAGAGAGAAGCAGAGCCTCCATGTTCGGCCGATGCTCGTTGGGGAGTTGTGTGCAATGCTTAGTGACATAATGTCCAGTCGTTAAATTTCAGACTTATGTTTGAGAGGTGTATCTTTCACAGGTTGTGGGAAGCAGAGGAGAAGGTAAAGCAATCATTAGTCTGTTGGGTTTGTTGGGTGCTTTGTTGGGAGAGAAGCAGGAGCTGGTGCCTCAGTTTGCTGACAACTGCTGAGAGCCAGTCGGGGAGCCCAGTCAAATAGCAAAGCAGCATCCCTATGTATGCAATGAAACTAAATGCATCACAAGCTAAAGACAGGAGGAACCTGATATTTTTATCTGATTCATTATTCTAAGAATTTCATTGTAATCTCTTCTTTCAGTGTTAGTTTCTCTCTGCTTCCAGCTGGCACGTCTACCCATATTAGGCTTTACGCCCTTGTTTTTTAATCTTCCACTATTATTGCTATTGCTGTTTCATACTTAGCTCATCACAGTTTTCTTCAATGGCCTATTAAAGCTTCCCTCTGGACTCTTCCTGCTCTGTTGGGCACTGCTCAACGATTTATGGGAAGCTTTTTGTTTGTGCCCGCCAACTGCAACGCAGATTAGAGAAGGCGTTGCTCCTTGTCCAGTGGCCTTGCTAATCGCGACCCGCACTGGGTATATCGTCAGGGCTATTTCAGATCCAGGGTAGCAGCCTTTGCCAGGCCAGCTGGTATCCATTCAAGGTCGGGTCTGGTGTCTAAGTCCCCAAGGGGCACTGCACAGATTTCTATCTATAGCTCAGTCAAAGAGTTATATGAGATCAGAGACTTTTGAAAGACTGGTTACCATCAGATGCTAATTCTCATCTAGACTATTTACCTGTAGGCAGTCTCAACCTCCAAACTGTAAACAAATATTTCAGTAATTTTTCCCTCTGGATATATTTATGTATAAACCACTTCTGATCTGTTCTGACTGACTCTTTTTCAGAAACACTGCCTAAAAACAGGCTCCTGTTTTAGTCCAGTTAATCTTACTTAGAACAAATCTGTTTCAATGTAACATTATAATTTTTTATCAAAAAAACACCAAACAGCCACAAATGCAACCAGAAAAAGCGTTCTTCCTCTTTGTAGGTGGCTGGCTGTTCTTTGACTTTGTGGAAATACTTGTACAGATGGATTAGACTTTTTTTAAAAAAATAGACAGTGTTGATGGGGTATGGAGTTTTCTTGTCTCTTGAGCTGATACCATTTATTATAAGCAGTGAGTACGTTTGCTGGGTAGATGACACCAGAATACTTTTATCATTTGAATATGTCCTGCAAAAACTGATTTAAGGCGTTTTCACAACTCTCTCTTTGTTCAGTGCAAGGTTTCCAGAAGTATCAGGAGAAGTGATGTAAGCTGGGAAAGGAGCCCGCTCCAAATCTACATCTAGAACCACTTGATCTTTGATCATAGTTTGCTGGTGGTTTGCACGTAGCCCAGGACAAATCTTTTGACTTTGTATATACGCTTTTCTTTGGCTCCAAAATAAGAATACTTGCCCAGCTGAGAATAACATTGGAAAGATAAAACAAAAAAGGCTTTGTCTGCCCCAGGTCTTGTGTCATTTTTAAAAACTGTTGGCCTAATGAAAGATACTTCTTCATCTAAAACTTATCATTCATTGTTAATCCTTCAGTCTGTGTTGTCTGGGCTCTGGCTTCTCCAGTGAAGAGGGAGTTATTTTTAGATGGCAGGTTTCCCAGTGTGTCTTAACCCTTTAGCATAGCAATTTGTCATTCAGCTGAGTACAAAAAGTGTCCAGATGATGAGACACATTTGAACTTGCTACATTTGGTTGCAAGGAATTTCACCATCTTCAGCTAGTTGTTCTTGTCTTTAAAATGTTTACGTTTATTTGATAAATTGAGTAGAAAATGGGGTAAAAACATGCCAGAAAATTTCTGGACTTCTGCTTCTGAGGATCCCCTGAAGACAGAAGCCATTATATGAATACTACATCAGCAGCATCCCCATGTCAAGGACTTTAATCCACAGTTAACTTAGGGCAGAGGTAAATAGCACTCGGTGTCCTAAAGCATTGTTATGAATCCATATATATTTATTAGTGTGTGTGTGTGTAGGGCACCCATGTATATATAAACAGTGCAAATGTCCTAAGATACAGAAAAACATGTTTGTTTACATTCTGAATACATCTTGCATTTTTCTGTATCACCTAACAATATCAATCATGCTAAGGCTAAGCTGAAATTCTGAAAATACACTAGCTGATGGTCCCTTTCAAATATATGTGAAGTTCTCTTATGTATCTACTTCTTGTCTTTGGATAAAGGCCAAAGAAGACATTGTTAATGGGACAAGTTAATACAAAAAAATTCAATTGTATGTCTTTCATTTTTGTGTTCTCAAAATGGAAATTGAAATTTTAATATCCATTACAGATACAGTCTTTGAAAAATCGAAGTTTTTATGCAGCTTTATTAGCAAATTTTGACTCTTTGGCTAAGAATTTCTAAGGGAAGAATGGGACCACTTTTTAATAAGTGTAGCAATAACCTATATATTTTGAAATCTCAGATGTTGAAATAATTCCCAGCCATCAGAAACTTGAATGACTTTCCTATGGGAACTGAAGTGGTTCTGAATCTCTTGAATAACTTCACAGGCAACCAGATCTCTCCTGTGAAGTGCATTTAGTTGTGATTTCAGCTGAAAAGGAACTTGTCAGACTTCATGTTATGAATATTTCATTTAGAAGGAGGGGAAAACATTTAATTGTTAATGTATAGTTTATTTGACATCACTGAGTTTAAGCAGTGATTTACCCCCAACTCCATGGGTTATACACACCTATAATTTGGAATCAAATTGGAAGACTGTTGATTATGTAACTAGAATTCCTGTTGCTTCTGCTTAGCAATCTGTTACGCACACAGTCAGAGTGCATAATATTTATTATACACCAGGATTTCCATTTTGTTTCTCTCCCCCCATACATATTTGCTATATGCTGGAGCTTTGCATCTCTGTTCCTTCCTGTACAGTAAGATGTCTGTGAGTATCAGTGGGAGTAGAACAGAGCTGGCAGTATATAATTCTAGTGAACTTCTCTCTGCTTTGGTGACAAAATCCCACAGCAGGAGTACAGGCTTGTTTTACATTTCTTTTTGCATCTGCACAATAGAAAAGGGATTTAGCTGAAGAAAATGGGGAAGGGATATAATGCACAGATTTAAAAAGTAAGGGGAAAATGAGCTAGAGGAAGTAATGTTCAAGTACAGTATTAAGAGCCTACTCTGATGGATTTGAAGTGATTTGCTCCTCTGGAAGCAGATGACTAAATAAAGCAATCAGTCACCTTCCTAACTAGTGTCACCAAATTTTTTATCCTGCCTGTTTCCACCATAGGAATAGCATGGATGTAGATACCAGCTAGAGCTGTAAGAGTGATGTCAGAAGCAGGAGTGTAAAACCTCAGTGTTTCAACTACTGTATGAATACTGAGATATAAATATTAACAGCCCAGGACTGCATCTCCACAAGGATTTATACATATGTCCAGTTCAAAGCAAATGAGTAGTCCAAGAGTATTTGTAATAATGCAAATTATTTTAGTGGTTCAGGCTTTGTTTTCCAGTCAGGCAAATCCTACAATTGACCTCGTGGTGATTTGTATTAGCTAAGGCTGAAAAATACGATTTTTGATTGTGTAGTAAAATATTTTGTATGTTTACATTACAAATGTCATTCTTCCATGATCATGCTTTGTTCCTATAATTCTGACTATCTGTTACAATGAAGGTTTGGCTTTGGAAAATTGGAAGCAGACTTGTGGTTATAATTGTATCCATAAACCATGCAGCCTTTAGTGTTCAAGTCTAAATAGAGAACAGAATCCTCATAAAACAGAGTAATGGAAGAAAGTAGCTTCTGCTGCAAAAAAATAAGAAAACCTGTTCTACCTAGTAATAAAAGTTTCAGTATGTTAGTTTGCAAGTATTTATTGTGGGCATTGATCTTGTGAAAACTTAGTTTATTGGCTGATTATTGCAAATACTGAAAACATACAGAGATTTGTGTTCCAAATGTGAATAGGTTCACAGAGTTTCACTCTCGTTTATGACAGAAGGAAGGAAGAAAATACTCCAGGTTCTGGTTTTTACAGCTGTGTTCCTTCTTGTCACTTTCAGGTTTTGTTGTATCGGGATATAATAGGCGGGTCAGTGATAACTCTGAAATTCAGCAGTCTTTGTGCATAAGCTACATGAAACCCAGGCCCTTAAAAAAGTTCTGATAAACTGAGCTCCAGTGATTTTGAGTTGGGCAGAGAGGAGTGTGCTTTAAAGAACAAACCTCTAATTTACTCTTTCCCAGATTTGTTATGGTGAAATAATTTTTATAGACATCCAGTGTGGCATGTCCACAATGATACAATTCAGCTATCAGTAAAAGCATATTATCTTTTCAAGTTCTCTTGCCTGTAAATAAATGCAACAGATCAGTTTGCCTGAAAAGTAGAATTAGAACTTCTAATTTTTGATTTTTTTCTTGGTCTGGGAATCAAGAGGCATTTTTTTTTTTTTTTTGTGGGGGGGGGGCGGTGTTGAGCTTTTTGGCTTGGATCTAGGGAAAAAATTCTTCTAGCTAGGAATTTCTTTACCATGAACATACATTGTGGTCACTGCCTAACTGTTTTACTAAATCCCCATGGATTCATTATGTAAAAACATATTGTGCCCCAGTTCCAAGGAGCATTTGAGAGCCTCCTCTGACAGAATGAGGTGGGCTGCAGATAGGCATCCAACCTAAAAAGCAGTTTTGATGCAAAAGCGTACACAAGTGACTTTGTTCATCCTCTGGTTGCTCTTCCTGCCTGTTGGAATGTGTCTCTAGTGTGACATCACAAAATGGATACAGTTGTTCTTTAATCTCATGCAATATTTCACTTATTTTAAAAAAATAGAAGTAGATGGAAAAAGGATGATGTATATTGTGTTTCTGCTTCACTCATCATCATCAAAATCATGTGGTACATTTTCTGAGCCTAGTCTTTTCTGTTGGCATCACTGCCTGAAATAGTGCTAGCACAGCTTGACTATTTAGTTCCAATAAACTTCACAGCACAAGTCATGATTCCTTGAGTGCAAGATTCACCTGTGTCCATATTGGAGGACCTCTCTGTGGCAGGCAGGGTTTTAATTTTACTTACTGAGGGAATAGGATGGTTTTTTCCTCACAAATCATGCTGAATTGTACTGTCACAGGTGCTTCAGGTACATGAAGCAGCTACACCAAGGAATAGGCTCTCCAGATGAGAGGTGTTCTGTCTTGATGATGTTTGTCTTCATCTGGATATGCCTATGGGATGCCTGAAATGAGATTCAAAAATCCATATTGTAGTATTTATAAATAGTTTGATTTCAGTGGTCCCACAAAGCCTCAGCTGCTGTCAGCAATTCGGTTAATACACTGGTTTGCATTCAGTGACAGAACAAACGAGGCAGAATTAACAGAGTTGGTTGTTTTAGCACGACTTCATATGGATATGGAAATACACGAGTAGCAATTGCTCCTCTCAGGTCAAGTGTCTTTTGCATCATTTGACCCAGGTTTTCTGCTGTTGTCAGTCAGATGTATGAGAGGGTAGCAATTATCTACTACAGATACACAATTTTATGTAAAGACATTGAGAGATCTAAGGTGGTGTTGGTGCTGATTATTTCAATATCCCTTTGTCAGGTACCTATTACCTATCTATTTTATAGCTCTTCAGAAGAGACTGGAAAGTTATCACCTATCTGTGTAGCCTCGCTGCTTCCCTCCTCTTCAATCCCCTATACAGGCAAAAGAGAGGAGCAACATGAAAGAAGAGGAGGTTGTGATGTGAAAAATTACCAATTCTTTTTCCTGCTTCACCCATCCTGCTGTCAGAACTAAATGTTGATATATCAAGCACAGTTTTCAGTGTATTCACAGAATTTGAAAGTGGGCATATAAAACTCAGCAGCCTATAAAATCAGGAAATTTATAAACTTTCTCACCCTGTGGCAGGGTGAGACCTTCCCTCTCTTTTTGTGAGAAATAGTTACACCCCCTGCACTCTGTTTCCAGGGAAGAAGCTGGTGTCATACTTGTCCTGCAGGAAGTTAGGATATGGAGGCAAGGGAGGCAGACCCCTTGCAGCAAATACTGCACTATCAGCTAAATAGTCACACAGTCCAGCTAGAGCTCAGTGTAACAGTGCTTAATTCAAGGGCTGATAGATGCATGTGACTGTGTGCCTAAAGCCAGTATTTACTATTATCGTCATGGCATCCTCTAATGTCGGTCTAAATTGCATTATCAGTGAAAAGTATTACAAACTGAAAAGATTCTTGTACAAGATGCATATTCTACAATGCAATATACTGATCAAGTGCTGTCTTCTTACAAGGCTAGAATCTGACAGTCTACTGTGGGAGTTGCATTTCAGCATTACAAGACTTACTTGATAATTGGAATAAGAAGCATTCACTGCTCATGGTCTCTTTGAAAAACAAACTTCCATCAAAATTCTTTCCTATGCTTACCTCAGTGACACCAAGACAGAACTTGAAGTTTTCACAGTTACAGACTAAATATCGCTAGCCATTTCTCTCCTAGTTACCTCAAGGTACTTTGCTGGATTTCCTGCTTCAAAGTTTGGAAGGAGCCTAGCAGTAGAGCACTTGAATAATTGGAGAGAGCCCCCAGAGCAGCTCCAGGGCCCTTGCACAAACCAGGAGAGACTGCTTGCTTTCTCTTAAAGACCCTTAGGTGGAAGGGTTTAATGCTTGTGCAGGGCTAAACCTTCAAAGTGAGCAAACATGAGTCTGATTTGCTAGAGTATCCGTGTCGAAGGCTCCTGTTTCCTGGGATAAAGGGTGCTCTGGGGATGCATGAAACTCCTAAGCAAGTGAAGATTTCTACCTCAATGTGCTGGTCCTGCTGCCAGCATTCCCCGCATACCCATCCCAGGGAGGCCCTCCTCCGTAAACTCCACATGAAAGAGAGCAGACTAAAAGCCTTAGAAAGTGCATCCAGCTTTTTGTTTCCTTTGTCATCAATACAGTGTGTTCTGGTGTCTCCAAGACAACCATGTCTAAAAGGCTGACTGCATCTTTCACTGCTGCTCTATAGCAAGCTTGCAGAGATTGGCTGTGAGGGCCAGCCTCTAGCCAGTTTTTATCCACGTGTTTTCTGAGTAGTGCCTAAGTTACTTTATGTGCTTGCTTTGGTTTCAGTTTTTTGCAAGAATTAAACTTTAGTTTATCACATACTGGTTTTAAAGATAACCATTTTGAGGTCGTCCCAGCTCATCTTTCTTTGAATAATTGTAAGGAGCCGCTAGATGTTCCCAGTAATGCCTGCAACAATGCTGGCTTTCTTTGCATTTTGGGTCCATTCTGCATCTGATAATAGATGCCTTCCTGCTGTTGAATAGAGATGTACTGAATCTTGTGTTCTGCCTGCTCTTTTGTTGCCCATGTGTGCCGCCTTCTTGAATGATATCTGGTTTCAAATTTTAGTTGAGAGAGTCAAAATACCTGGTTTTATGATTTCTGTGTAGTTGTCATGTCAATTTGCAAATTTGCAAACTCGGAAACTTGGGAGGAGGTGAGCGCTCATTCATGGTATGTGTTCTCTGAGCAACATCATCACAATCCTTCCCCAGTGTCCAGCTGCCCCAGATCTGTGGCCTCTGTGTCCCCTTCAGTGTAATGTACTTCTCTGCCACTTGCTTAGAGAAAACTGGTTAATGAAATACGGTTCCATGAGGTCAGGGGCTTTGGGAATTTACCATTGTTCTGTTTCCTTACAGTTGTCTAGGAGAAGCAGGATCCAAGGCATGTTTCCTCTGGCTAAAGTGAAAACTAGTTAAAGATAATGTAATTATTTGTGGATTACAGCTGCCATAGTCAGGAACACCACCCCTTCCTTGCCATGAGCTTTGTCAAGGTAGTTAAGCATGTGCTTAACTCTTAGAGTTAAGCAGCTGTTTGCTGTCACTTTCCGGAATATCTGAGACCCACATGCTTAGACAAAAGAAAAAGAAATAAAGTTCTCTCATAGTAAATTCCAGCCCGAGTAGTGGCAGTTCTGTTTTGTTGGCAGCCTCAATAAAATCTGTAAAAAATCTATAGATAATGTACTGTAAAAATATAAACATCTAGATAGATAACATTTATATATGTTGGGAAATCTTTAAATGGATGCATCATCTTCAGTAGTGTTTGTTGTAGGTTATTATTTATTTGTATGTCAGGATCTGGTATCTTAGAGATAAAATTGATTTCTGCGAGCACTGTATTGGTGTACTTGAAAAGAATAACCAAAGACTTGCCTGTAGACAGTAAGAAAGGACTGTGTGAGTAAGTATTGGTGGAGGTATAGTCTGCAGTGGAATGACTGAGAGAAGGCTATGGTGCATGTAACCAGGGCCATACCTAACTTGGCAGAAGCATTCTCCCTTGCCTGCATGCAGTTTGTGAGACCAGTTATGTATTCTCTTACCACTGTGCTTAAAAACATTTCCTCTGTTTTTTTCTACTGGTCTCAGCAGAGCAGTCAAATTGAGAGGCAAGAGGATATGGAATAAAGGAGGAGGAGACAGGGACACTCTTTATGCTTTGGCAGCCTTGATTCCCACACGCACAACCTCCTCCTCCCCTTTTTCTGTTAGTCATCAGAAATTCTAGGAAAAGCCACAGGAGCAAAACCTCCATTGGCTGGTAAGATTCCAGACATCAGGAACTGTGTTGGAACTCCTTCTCATTTCCCTAGGATGCAGTCTTGCAGTCCTACTGTGCACCAAACCCCTCCAAATTAATGCCAGTAGATACCAGAGAGTTTCCTGGTATCTACTTGTTTCCCTTCAGCACTTTGCAAACACAGTGACTACTCTGGAAAAGCTGGTCTTTGGTTGTTGAGATTTATATATTAAATATCAATTTCAGATGCATGTTTGGGAAGATTTTTTGTTCAACTTTTAAATGAAATCACAAGTGAAGACTCATGCATTTTTCTGTAGCTGTCTGTTCATTTTTTTTCCTTTCTTACCTTTTTTTAAAGCAAGAATAAATAATACCAAGATTGCTTTAGTGTTTTGAATCTTTGAGGTGGTTTTTTGTTGTTGTTGTTTTGGTTTGTGAGGGTTTTGGGCTTTTTTGTTTGTTTTTGGGGTTTTTTTTCAAAACAGCCTGAAATTACATTTCCAGTAGACATCCAAGAGTTTCAACAGAGCAGTGGAGTGAATAATACCTTGAAATTGGAGAGGGTGGGAGGACACATGACTTTCAAAATATTTTTGTGGAGACTCAAATTTTATAAAAACTTGCAAGAACTTAAGGTTGATATGATTTGTCTTACTATATGAACAGGCTATGGTTGATTGGTTCAGGCTTTTCAGGTGCGCCATAAATAATTTGTTTCATGCCTGTGTAATGTTTTCAGTAAATTGACTGATGTGGGCATTGTGTTATGTAATAATGAAGAACCTGAAACTATAATTAGTTTTAATCTACTGTGTTATCAAAATAATCTGTAAGTCAACGCAGTTTTCTCTTGAGTTACTGTTCTATGTTGCATTTAATAATCACAGTTCATAGTCCGTTAACTTTTTAATCATTTAGGTGTTTCATGTTTAATGGTTTCATTTGAAAGGTAGATTGTTTCTCTGTAAATGGATCAGTATTAGCTGAAGTCACCTTCTTCTATGAATGTAATAATTTACAATCTACTTCAGTTTTAGGAGTTTTGACAAAAATTGCACCTTCTTCTAGATAAAGTCTGGGGAGAAAGATAACTGATTATGTCAGGTTAGTATGAAATTATTCCCCATTGTCACCAGCTCTGTTATCATTTCTTATTTTACATGAACTAGTGATACAGCATAAACTACACAATGGCCCACAAATAAATTTTATAAATCCATACTTCTATTTTTATCATCACTAATGCCTGCTAGTGGGCTCTGTTACTTAACTTCTGTCTATCTTAAATAAAATTATTTTTCAGCCATATATCGCTTCCTTCAACTTGCCGTGAAAATCTTTAGCCTGAGAGAGATTTTTCTCGTGAGGAATCTCTGTGGCATTGTGGTTTGCTATGAAGGCAAGGGCAGATTCTTGCTCCATTTGTAAACCTTTGCTAAAACAGCTTGCTAAGTAGTTTCGGAGAAATTTGCTTGCTTGCTTCCTGTTTGCTTTTGAACTGGCATGCTTGGCACTCTTGCTGGACATGTTATGTAGAATAATTGAGGAGGGAGGAATGAGAGGGGGAAAAAAAAAAAAAAGGTGTGCCGCATGTAGCGTGGAATTTGGCAGACTTGATAAAGAAACAGACCTAAGACTGCCGATTTCCCTGGACACCCGTCAAGCACAAACATTTTTGTAGCTTTCACTGCCCAAGGCAAGCTGGAAAGAATTGCCACCCCTTCTAGTCAAAAGCCGCTTGCACAGTAAACAAAATAGTCACTAAACAATTTGCTGCCCTTAATGTTTTGCTGACCTGCGTGACCCCTTGTCCCGCCCGTATGGCACAGCTGTGCCTGCAGCAGCGTCACGGCAGAACGCAGGGCTACAGCATTCGGGTGGCGTTTGACGTCGTATTCCTGAGCTCCGTGTTTGTGGGTCAGAGCATAAATTCCTCATCTGAGCAGACTCACATGGTTTCTCTCGCCTAGAAAGGCAGGTTTGTAGCAATTCTAGGAGGAGCAGAAGCTGCTCGTGTGTAGGCTCAGATGGTGCTTTCCGTGGGCAGCGTAAAACCGCCCAGCTCAGCTGTGGCACCAGTAGCAGTGGATCCTCCTCACCTCTTCTCTCTCCGCCTCCATTTGCAGGGAAGCTGCTCCTGTTTGACCAGGGAGTGATGTTGTTTGGGGTTACCCAGTAAAGCAGCGTTAATAGTGGCAGGGATAGGCTCATTCACTGCCTCCTTTACTGGACGGTTTTATTTACCTTAGATCATGTTTTATAGGAGCTGCTGTTGAAGCCCTTCAAAAGTTTGGGTGTTGTTTTTATTTGAATTTATTTTCTATGGTAAGAAAAGGAAACAGTCAAACTATTACTGTATGTGCATGTTGTTTATGAGCAGATGACAAATGCAGGCTTGGCTATTGGTCCAGTAAATGTAGTGAAGCACTGTATCAGGAAAACTAAATGCGTCTTTTAAAAACTTGATAAATTTAATGTTGGGAAACGGTAGTAATTAACAACACAGCATTAAGCGGTATCAAAACTGTGTTCAGTTCTCTAATTCAAAGTTACATGCGTTTGTTGACCAGGCCTTCTAAATCTGTTTCCAGCTCAGATGAAAGAAATAAAGGACAAAGCCACCTTTTTTACTTTAATAAAAGAAATTTCAAATCTCAGCTGTCTGCAGCTGATGACCACAGTGAAATAAAGTATCAGATATTAGCAAATACTTAAAAAATAAAAAGTGACTGAGCAGACGTTCTTAGGAAAAGATGCACCCTTTCATTTTCATCCTGAGAACTTAGGTAGCTTTTTTGATCTTAAACATCATGTTTTTCCTTCAGATCAGTGAGAATCACAAGTTCACCTGTGCTTTTGACCTGATGAGACTACAAAGAAAGAATGATTCTCTTAGACAAGAGAGGAAACATTGACACAAATCATACTAGTGGGTTGGGTTTTTTTCTAAATAAAACAACAAAGTGGTGACACTTTGTGGATAGTTTAAGTGGTGACAGATTTTCAGGACAGTGACCTGAAAGTAGTGTTGTGTTCCCTCATTTATTTTTTAATTACTTCAGTATGACTTTCAAATTTTTCTTGACAGACTTTTGTGCTGATTTCTGATTCCTCTGTGGAAGGAACTCAGGTCTTGCCTGCTTTTTAGAACTAATTTAAGAATTTTACTTTTTTTTTTGTTGTTGTTGTTGTTGTTTTGTAAATACAGCATGAACTGTGTTTGTTCTTATTCCATCATTAGATAACAGCATCTCTGGTTGTGATAGGGAGAATGCATTTGACAGAATAGTGGAAAGAAGTGATGTGTCCAGTGTTGTTGTCCCCTAAAATACTGTGAGTTAAGCTTTTTCAGGTGAGGGAGATGCTTTTGCTTAAGACATTGCTGTTTGTCTTGGCTCTGCCACCCTGCATCAAGATTTTGGGAAGACCATCAGGTCTGCTGCCTTTAGAGACTTTTCTTATTTTCTCTTTTGTTTTCCAGTGGGGGAGAATGATAGAACAAACACCTACATGGCAACAGTACTGCCCTGAAAAACATGGACACATTTTATGGCAAACACCTCTCAAACACATGTAGTTGAAAAATGTGAAGGCAGAGAAAGGGGTTGTGTGATGTGTGAGAAGGTAGGCTAAAAATAGACATGGTGGAGTCAAGCTGTATTAAGGATGTTAATTAACACTAAAACAAGTTAACATTGCAATACTTGGCAAAAGTGCAGAAATCTGTTGGATCTGGAGGTAAACTACTGTAAAAACAGAGTTATGTAGCATAGAGAGACATGAGTCAGTTGAATGTGATTTGAAGGCAGATTGAATGCAGTTACTGATTTTTATCATGGGAACTTGTTGAGAGTAGCACAGATAAATCACAGTTCCATGACTAAAATTTCACATCTCAAGTTGCTATTGTTACCTTGGTCATCAAATGAAAATTTGAATAGTATATTGGAGACCTCCAGCAATAAAGGAGTTAAGGAAAAACCGTGGAGATTGGTTATACCATTTGTTTGGAAAATCTGTAAGTTATGACTATAATATACAAAATGCCAACAGATGTACATTATAAGATGTCACTTATAAAACAAAAAATCCACACTATTGAAATTTATACGTTTTTAACTTCTAATAAGGAACAGCAGCCGTGTTTTGTGCTTGTGAGCCAAAAATCTTGTTAATTTTCCCCAAATGCCTTTCTCCATACCCAGGGTACCGTATGTATTTCATTTATGGCATCGTGTATATGTTCCTTGATACTATTTTTGATTTATGACACTACTAAGCATGAATCTGTTCAGGCCTTCACATGAATGTTATTATTTTATGACATCATAGTATGTTGGTTTTTGTAACATCCTTAAGTTATGTCCACAGTACCACAAGGAGTATTGAAAAATGGACAGGACCTCAAAATGAAGTTCAATTTTCAATGGCTCTTTGCTTTCCCTTGGCAGCATATCAAAGCAAAGTAATAACATTTCAGTGCCAGTATTTTAAAATGTAGCTCAGATGTTTATTGTAAAGTCAGATCTGTTCCGTTTCACTTGCTGCTTCATCCTGCTGTGGAAGAGGCTGCTTTTAGTTTGCAGAAATCCCTTTCTCATGGGAAGGTGAGCTTTAGGTACTACAATCTTGAGCCCTGAGAGGCAAATCAAGATAACACATCACTCATTTACTCTAGGCATTGCCTAACTAATAAGAGTTGGTCCGGACTCCGAGTGCTCTGCTGAGATGGGCAGATCAAATTGATTATATTGCTTGCTAACCTGTCTGATTACCTCATCAAAAGTAACCATGTAGACTCCTCGTACCAGCAGGAAGGTCTGCAGTACAGGGACTGTGAGCAGCCTGTCCAAACAAAGATGGAAACGTGATGCCACATGTTTTGGATAGTGCCTTTTGTCAAGTACTGAGCCTGTGTTTGCAGGCTCTCTGTGTTTCTTGGGAGCCTTCTCCTGGGGATAACTGAATTCCTCACCTTTACTATAAAATGGGGTAGGATAATGTGAGTATGAATCTATCTAACAGTTACAATGTCCACCTTTTAATAGAAAGTACAAAGTAGTGGAGAACACCTGCACTAAAATTACTTGAAAATAATAGAACCCATTTAGCTTTGGGGGCTATTATTATTATTATTATTATTATTATTATTATTTTCAGGGTGTGCGTGTGCGAGGGGATGGTTTGTTTTGTAGCTTTTTGTGTTAGTTTGTGGGTTTGGGGGTGGGTTTTTGTTTTGGTAGTTTTTTTCTTGCTTTGTTTGGTGTAGTTTTGTTTGTTTGTTGGGATTTTTAAAGCTTCCTATAACACAGCCGTAAACGCTAGTGAAAGAGGTCCTAAATAGCGCTGTAGAGACTCCAGTCCTTGCCTATGGATGTAGACTGGCCAAATCTGCATGTAGATGGCTGTCATTTCCCTCAGAGGTGAGAGGAGAGAACAGTTTTTTATCTGCTACTGACAAATGTCAGACTCCCAACATCTGATGACAGGTTGCTATTTCATGCTCTGCAGTTTTGTTTCAAAAGAAACTCAGTATGCTGTTTCACTGAATGACTTTGTGTTCTCCCTGTTGGTGACACTATAGCGTTTATGGACCAGAGGCATATTCACACGCATACAAAGACACATCTGGAGTATAGTATTAGAGAGGAACTGTGCTTCATGCACCAAGAAAGGAAGGAGTTTTGCCATGAGTAACTTTAACAGTCTTCTAGATAGATCATGAATCTGCTTATATTAGCCATCAAAGTACAGCATTTCAGTGATCTTTGCACAAGATGTTCATGGTAATGCTTATCCTAAGGGAAAATGTCTCTGGATCAGCAATCATTGCTGTAGAACACATTGGGTAGTATTTTCTGAGGTATACAGCAAGCATAGCGTGGCTTGCTTTATTCCCTTTGCAAACTGGTATTGTTTTTGGGAAGAGGAAGTGAAAAGAGATGTTTGTTCTCATGAGTGAATGCCACAGGTGTCTTCTTGAGAAATTCAGACATTTGAGGAAAATTGAGAGGAATACAGATGGCAATTGAAATAGCCATTGAAATGTTAAAATGTTTATTACAATGGGGCTTTTCCACTCAGATTCCTTTTGGAAGCGAATATTTAGTATTCTGGTAAGCAAAGCAAGGAGTGCCTTTCTATTGGAATAATAACACAGTACTTGGGTTTCTAAAGGAAGATTTAGTTCCATTTTTGTGATGAATTGATTCTGCAAGTTACTGAGTGTTCAGGTATATGTATTATGTTTGATTCATGTAAATGTTAGAAGTTACCTATTTTCATCTTGAACCTAGGACTCCCAATCAGGGATCAGTCATGTTATACCAACTGCTGTAGAAATAATCCTCAGACACCTGGGTTGCGGTCTGGGCATTTGGAGGGTGTTGCTGTGTAATCTTTACTAGGAAACTTAGAATGTTGTGACTAATAATTGAAAAATCAAGACTGCGTAGAGTGCAATAGCTCAGTATTTCTCAGCAAAATGGCCTTGACTTAGACAGTAATAGGTTAATTGCCACATCCAGAAATGAATCCTAATGATTCCCTCCAGGAGCCATTATCACATGTGGGGTTTTCTCTGAGATACTTATAACTGTAATCTTTGGTCTCAAAGCTCATGTAACTGTTCAATCCAGCAAAGGGGTTCAGAAAGGTAATACCCTGCTCTCATCCTTAGGCTTTGCTAAAAGTAGAATTTTCAGTTCTAGTTCAATCAGTCAAGCCCCTGCTATTTTCAGGCATTATTCCAATCTAACAGAATTTGAATGTCAAGCGTCTTGTGTTTTGTGCTCACAAGGCCCACAGGAAAGTCTAGACACACCAAAAAAAAAAAAAAAAAAAAAAAAAAAAAAAGCAACCCACAAAAAAAAAAAAACACCCACACAACCACCACCACCTGCATTTATCATAGGAAGAGTATCTTCAAATATATCGGAATATATATTCTTTTTCTTCTCTTCTTCTCTGTTCTTCTGTGACTAGACTGAAACCCTATTGTAAAACAAGAGTTTGTGCAGCCAGGTCTGTCTCTTCTCTTTCCACCTGGAGTAAATTGCATAAATTTGGACAGCACTGCTTTGGCATAGAATCCTGAAGTATGTCTTAATTTTGCGGTACTGAAAGTTCCCTCTTGAATGAAGTCTGTCTGTATTTCTCTCATTTGTCTGCAAATTGTATCCAAGGATTTATTTTCTTTTTCCCCTTCCTATATTAATCCTGGTACCATGTCGTGCTGCTGTCATGCTTGTCTGCATTTTGTGAAGAAAACGTTTTTTTTAATCAGTATTTTTTTCCTGGGGTAACGCCTCTTTTATTTCTGTCAACTCTATTACTGTCAAACTGAATTTGAGGGGATTATCTGAGCCTTGTAATTTTGTAATCCCCAGACATGATGTTCAAAGAACGTAAAAGATCTTGAAGAAAAGTAGCATCACTTAAATTTTGACTTACACTTTGTCACACGTAGACACGTAACCTCATGTTGGTCATTTTAATGAGTTTGCCTTGTATGGTGCAGTCAAACATGAAGCAACAGTGCTACTTCTGCTTGCAGCCAGTGTTTGTCTAGTTTACCTAGAGACAGATAGGCCTTACATGAAATTAAAAAGTCATTTGAAAAGACTCAAGTCTGAGGTCCTGTGTCTGCAATGTAGACACAAAAATTTCAAGTTTCTCCTCCTATTTTTCTTTTTCCTTTTGTGCTGTTGATACTTGGTGACCTTGGCAAGGATGGGTGGTTTTAAAATATCTCATTGCGAAAATAGTTTAGGTAGTCAACCAAGAAGATAAAAATAATTAATAATCATTTGTGAGCGTTCATTAAGTGCCAGTCACTAGAAAGTATTCCAGCACTGAATTTTTTTTCCTGAACATTGTACTTATTTTTAGCTCATGAGGAAAAATACGTAACGTGTGTACTAATTACTCTTTGCTCCCTTGTGTGGACTGATGACAGCATTAAGGTTTCTCTCTGGTGTTGCAGTGGTTTAGGTGAGCTTCCATAGTCAGCAGAGTCAGGTAATTTCCTACATATTTCTAATTAAATCTGATTCTGATACTAGTGGTTCTTCATTTATTTTTAAGGTAACTGTACACATATGTTGGATCGAGGGGGGATGTGAGGTGTATTCAGAGAGATGCTGTAACAAGATTCTATGAACAACCCGAATAATAATCTTAAAATATGTGAAATCAGGCATTTTTCTGATAGTTCTCTTGATATTTCCTCCTCTTTAACGACAATCAGTTAATTAGCGTGTCACCTTAGCTATTTTAAATGTTGAAAGCAATACACAGAGGGAGTGAATACCCATTTAGGTGTTTCTTTCACCCGTAGGTACTCCCTCATAATAGCATAGACATACAACTTTTTGAGTGCTCTGCTTTATTATGGGCAGCACTACTGTGGCCTGGCTGTAAAATACTCCGTACTAGCCTATACCAGTCGCCAAGAGCTTTTTCTGAATTTTAAGGTCAGCTATCTCTTTTTAAGAATAATAATGATGAAAACCTGAGGTCTGACTAGATATTGTTAAGCTCCCATGACAACTGGTTTTCTGCCTGAGGCCTACTGGACATGATCCAGTGATGCTATAATCCGTGGGATTTATGATTTTTATTGCTATCTAACCACATCAGTGTAAATACTGCTGGGCTGTCTCTGCTCTCTCTTCCACCCCCTTTGGCAGCTGGCAGGTTTCTTGCCCTTGTTTAATACAAAAGCACAGTGTTCGAGCAGGGTATTTTTTCACCGTTACCATTTGCTAAGGAAATGAGCATCCCTGTGTTACAGGGTGGTTCTGCTTTGAGATCAGCTGTGCCTGCTGTTTGCAGTTGTGTCCATGTCCAGCTCCGTTGGCTGGAAGGTTCTCCAGGTTCCCCCCAGAGGGTAACAGCCTTCCTCTTTTAGCAGAGAAGTGGCGCACAGAGCTGCCACAGTAACTAGGGTATGACTAAGGACCTTTTAAAAGTCATAAAGAATAATTGCAGCATTGGAAAATTAGACCGTAGCGTGCCCAGAGGAGAGACACGTGGGAGAGTGACAAAAGCCGCCAATGTTAGGCAGGCCAGACAGAGGGAAAGAAGCAGAGGAAGATCTGTGTTGGTGTTTGTGGAGGGTCATTGCATTCAAATATCTGCTGGTTTGTGAAGCTGAAAAGCAAGTTTAGAGAGAGTTGTCCCTTTTCCCCTTGCAGCATCCGTAGCCTCGTGGGAGGGACTGCAAAATGTGATCTCAAGAAACAGGTGGTATTCTGGGGTATGCAGAGAATACAAAACATTAAGTGTTCCCACATCTGCTTCAAGACTTTTTTTAATGGGAGGCAGGATTGTTAAGAGGAGTGCTGCATTTTGTCAATGCTGGGAATTTTTGTTTAATAGAGTGCAATTACAACACTCAGTTCTGCCTTAGCAGTCCTGTAATTTAATGAGAAAAATATGTGATGTTATTTTACTGTATTTCTTTTCATGGTAAGAAGTGACACATTGCCTAAAAGTGAGATATACTTCTCTCCTATGTTCTGTTGTTGTTCCTAAACCTCTTTTAGCATGGGGGCTTAAGCCACTGTTTAAAGCTGCTGACCAGTTGAATTTATAAAATAGATCATCAGCTTATTTGAAAGTATGCACCCATTTGATATTTCAGCAAGTTCTGGCTTTTTTACGGAAAGTCTAGGAGCCAGGATATTTACTTTGTTAGTTAATTTGTTTATTTTTGTAAAGACAGCCTCTGATGATCTTTCTGCCTAGGTGTGCTGCAAGCCTAAGCTGTAGCCTGAAATTAGCAATGCTTCGACACCTCAGCTCCTCTGTCAGGAGCACAGTTGAAAGAGGGGACAGGAGCAATGGGAGCGTCAGGGAATAAAGTAAGTTTAAAGAAACTAGAAAACAGAACACCTGGAAAGGCAGGGAGAAGGAACAATAAAGAAGAAAGAGAGAAGAGCTAGGAAGAAAAAAACGTGAAACCTGAAGCCTAAAAGGACTTCAGGCCAAGAGCAGTTAGCATAGAGAACATATAAAAGCATCTATTCTCTGTTCTCACTTTCCTTATTGCTAGTGAGGGAAAAGGAAAAAAAAAAAAAAAAAAAAAAAAATAGCTAACTTTTTAAACTTTTTTGGCATTCTCTAAAGATAGAATAAAAGGCGAAGCAGCTTATCCAGTTTTTACTAGATATTTAAGTCATTACTTTAGCACAAAAACTGCCCTTTAATTGTTGTACCGCAATTATAGGTATTTGTTTCTTGCACTGCTTAAGGTCACATAAAAATGAATAGAGGTAAAAATAGGTTTGTGTTAAGTGCCTCAATTTTGAAACTGTTTTTTACTAGTTATCTGCAGAGACAGTACTTTCCCTTTAGTCTCCTGGTTTGACTGTGCAGTAGATACATTTTTTAATTACCAAATTGGATTTTAGCAGGTGTAGTCAGTCGATGCATTATGGGTATAAGAGATTAGTGTTTAATCCTTCTTTTTATTACTGTGTAGAATGGTATACTTAGAAAAGTATTAAAGGTGCATTGCATACTCCAGAGTACAGAAATTACATTTATTACTGAGTTTTCTTTCAGTAGCATCATTCAGAAAAAAAGCTGGTGCAGAACTCTGCAGGGGCCTATAGGCTCATCTGTAGTGAAACTGCCTTAAAAAACACAGAGTGGAGGAAAATGGAAAGAAACCTTTTTATGTTTTAAAACAAAAGCAGTTGTCGAAATACAAGTACTTTCCCTCTTGAAGATGATTATTCTCTTTTTCTACATTTTATTTTTTCTAAAATAAAGACAAAAGGGGTGTGAAAGCACAGATCTTTGTGCCAGTGAGTGGTAGAGGCAAGGACTGAAAAGGGTCAGTGAATCAGATATAATTTGGACTCTGTTTGAGATACCAGTCCTGTGTTTTGCTGATGGCTGGTATTCCCGTACTGAAAAGCTGCAGAGGCATTTCTGTCGAATAGAAAGAACATTATCCCCGTTTTCATTCTGGCATGCCTGTTACGACTTTGTTCTGTAAACAAAGAGGATTATGGGAACTGGAAACTAGATGGCATTTTATTAAAGATCTGTGTGAGTCTTTCCCTGTGAATGCAAGAATTAGGCAGTCTGGTGATAGCTACCTGTGAAAGAAAATACTTTAAAAATAGAACTTAATGTTTGAATTATTAGGGTTCATAAAGAAGTAGTCCTCATGAATGTAGAAAGGAGCTGTAACGTTTCCCAGTTGTACCTTGCAACAAAATAGTTTAAAAGAAAAACTTTCACGGTAATTGTACAAATTAAGAATGAAAAAGAATATATTGCAGGACTAAGGGAGCCGGAGATTTGTCTGGTGTCCTTCTGTCATGTCGACTGCCAGATTGCTTTGAAGTATGTTATTTTAGGAAATGTACATATTTATCTATCTAGAACTAGCTGTCTCAGGAGTGGGGCAGGAGAGAGAATTGCATTGAATCATAGTTGGTAACTAGTACAAATTATTTTTACCAGCATAACATATAACTTCTATAGAAACTTAGGGGTTTTGTACAGTAAACTACTTAACATCCTAATTTCCCAGAGTAAAGTCATTTTTTAGTACTTGGTTTTACCTAATGCCTGCTGCAGATCACTCAAACTGCTTTCAATTAATGAAAAAAGCGTACAGTATGAATTAACCCTAATTCTTGCAAATCACCTGTCCTTTTAATTATTTCCTAACTGAAGAGACAATTAAGCAAACAATTCAGCATGGAAAAGTGGGAAGTTAAGCTGCTATTAGTCAGATCATGAAACACCTAAAGTTTGTAAATAGCTTGAATACATCCTTAGTTTTACCTCAGTTGGAACCTTCTGATGTGACGCTTCTTCGCCGCTTGAGAGCTTCATAACCAGGCTTACCCATGGAACCAGGCTGTAAAGATGTTGAAGACAAATGTAAATAGGATTTAGAAGCAAATGGCCATAATTGGCCCTTAGTAAGTGGCAAAACTCCAGTTGGGCTTGTGTGAGCTGCTGAAGCAGTCCTGTACTCCAAGTGGGCTGGGGTGGCAGAACACAGTGCTCGGCACAAGGCACAGGTTTTCAAAAGCAATTATTGAATTAGCAGGCTTTGGTAAGTAGCTGTCTTTTGACAGCCAGCTTTCACATGTCACAGCTTGGTTACTCAAGCAAGGCTCAAAATGAGTAGCAATTTGAGATTTTTGGATTGTCTGGAGTATGGGATAAACTACAGGTCATAAATATAAAAGCAGAGAATAAAAAAGGATTAGAAAAAAAGACTAGAAGAACTTTTTAGAAACAACGCTGGTGTGTGGAAATATCTCTAAAGGATATAATGACAAATGGAATTACAATTCAGGTAGGGAAATGCCATTACCTAAAACTACCTGATTGTATTTCAAATTTATTTTGACTCATAATTTCCATAGCTAATTTTCTCAGTTTACAGATGCAAACAACATTTTCTGGCTGATGTACACAACCCATGTATCAGAAAATCAAAAATTAAATAATATTTAATAATATTTCAAGCCGTTTTCAGGAAGTTGTAAAATCCAATCAAATTTAAGGTGGTGGTGGAAAAAGCAAGTTAGAATGTACTTTAGTTCTTTGTGATTATAACAGTACACCAGGATATCAAAAACCCAGTTCTTTTGAACGTCATCTATAATTATAGTAAAGGATGTCTCATGGGCATTACACATGCCACTCCAACAAGCCATGAACTGAAATATGAGCCATGTGCACTATGTCAGTAGGACTAACAGATCATCTTACAGATACAGGAGTAACCAGTATGAATAAATTACTAATTTATAAAGTAAAAGGGCGGGGAGAGGGGGATGGACAGGGGAGGGCATTATATGGGGCTTCTCCTGTAGTTTTCTCCCGTGTCTCTCTCTGAGAAGTAAAGACTTGTTAAATACAGAGTGTTCTTGGAGAGTGTTCAGATGTTAAGCGTGCAGATAGCTAGAGAGTTCAAGCAGAATGTTTCCATATAGTTTCTCAGTCTGTCAAAGGTAAAAGTGGTATCTAGTAGGTGGTTTTACCTAAGATTTTTTTTACTCAGTTTTGTCTGTTGTGAAATGATCCCAAGTGGATTAAATAGCTATAGGATTTCTGTTTTATGAGGCACACTCGTAACTGTATTGCTGAAGTACATGTGGTGTTAGCACTTGGCATTTGTTGCAGTTTTCCATGATGTCTATTAAGTGAGCCTTTGCCTAGAGATTGATGCTTAGGCATTGAGAAGAGCATTCAAGAGGAGTAGTGTTCCAACAAATTTACAGAAAGAAGCACACTAGTGTGTTTGTAAGCATGTGGATGTTATCTAGATGTGAATTGAAAATTTTCCAAGTGCAAGAAAATCCAGATGGCAAACTCAGTCTCACAATCAAGACAAGTAACGAAAATTCTGTATCAACATTCTATGTTGCACATGAATATAATACTTTCATTAAATACTGTACAATGGGCTATATTATTAACATCAATTTTTTTGCTCAGTCCTTGTTTGGATCAAGTAATTCTGATATTATATGCCTAGGACAAAAGGAGCAGACACAGGTTGTCAAAGAGTGCAAACCAACATGAGTAGCTGTTTTTTACAGATACTATGAATCATTCATCTCATTAGACCTGAGCATGAGTGGTAGTGATCTCTAGTGCACTTTAAATGAATTTGCATGTCTGGTTCTTAACGTTTAGTACACTACACATGTATGCATATGTTGTAATTACTTCCATGTGAGAGTGTTAAATTGAAAGCTTCCTTTAATATCATGGGCCTGTAGACTTTCATTTTACGGTGTTGTAGTCTCAGAGGTCCTCTTTTATTCTTTATTTAATAGAATATACTTGCATTGGTGTTAAAACAAGAAAAGACACAAATTAGGATAATAAATGTCTTTTATCTTAGCGTATAATATTTAATAATAATCATACGCTAATACTAAATACAATTTTTCTTCTGTTTAAACACCCTACTTTTATAAATCCTTGTGCACAGCCTTATTTTGAGCCTGAGCGCATTTACTCCCATGTTGCATATTACTGCTTTGATAGGACCAAAAGTATTCTCTTTAAAACTGAAAGAGTTATCTTTGAGTTTGATTGAATACTTCCTAGGGTGTTCAAATAATATACTTCTGAAAACCAGGTGCTTTCAGAAGATACCCAGGATACTAAAAAATACTTAAAAATCCATGAGTTATTTTTATAGATTATGGTATTCTTATTGATAATTTATTCAGAGTGTTATTAAAAAGCAGTAAAATCAGATATTAGATTACTCTTTCTATTGCATACAAAGAGACTAAGATTCTGCAGAGTATATCTAGTTAACCTTTTTTTAAATGGAAAAAAAATATCTGTGATTGATCTGTCAACATGAAGTGACTTGTGGAAAGCATGCCTCCCTTTCCTGTGGTTTTTAGAAAAGAACATTGTTGCATAAGCAGTCATTATTCACAGTAAAAAACCCCATATCCTGTAGCATTTTTGCAAAAAAAAACCAAAAACCCTTTGCCTAAAAACCTACTGTCAGAAATCACTCTTTGTTCATACTAGTTGAACACTGAAAAATGAAGCAAAGTGATCTAAATTGAATTTACAAGACTGATAACCATGTGGTTGGGGGGAGAGTAGCTACTGCACAACCTGTACTCTGTCAAGGGAATTTAATTATAGATGGTTATACTTGACCATAATTCGTTAATGTGTGCTCCTTGCAAAGGAAGAATAATTCTCGCATTGACAATTTTATATGTTTTTACCAGGATACTGTCAGAGGAAGGGATTTTCATTGAATTTCATAATATGCAGTCGCCTGGGGGAAGAATATCAATGAAGTGACTAGCAGGGTGGGGTTTTTTGTTTTATTTTTGTGCTGCTAGAATCTGTATGTAAGGAGATGAGGGGAAGAGATCATCTTTTTTATGAATTTGAATATCTAAAATACAAATATTTCCTGTTACTGTGCAATACTTAGGAAATAATATTTTATAAAATATTGTTGTGATATTGTCCTAGGGTAACTTTATGATGCCTGTATCCCCAATCGTCTGTTCTGTTTGTGCTGTATATTGAGTCCTGTGCCTTTAAGACTGGTTCTAAGAGCAAGGAGAAGCGCGGAGTTTGTTTTGAGAAAATAGTTTTTTCCACTTTTCTCCAAGATCTCTGTCCTGCAGTCTCTCCAAGCCTCCGCCGAACACGCTGTCCGCCGAAGAATGTGGAGGAGTCAGGCAGGGTTTTGGGTTTTTTTCCGGACCGGTTGGAGGGAGGGGCCACGTGGGTTTGCTTCCTTGGAGGGATCCTATACAGGGGTTTTCTCCCAAATTTGTCCCAAACCAGGACAGATATCTTGTTCTTTTGGACCATAATGACAAATATTCATTTTAGGTTTCACCTTTTTGAGAAACAGTAATGACCAGAGTTTAGTTTAATCTTCATTCTCTTTCCCACTCTTGTACCTTTTCAGAGGTGAGTCTGAGAAGGGCTGGACGTAGAGCTGGCTTTGCTGTTTGTCCTTTTGGTCAAGACACTTTTTTGAAAAGCAGATTTTGAGAGCAGTTGTAGCTGAGATGAGAGGTTAGAAGAGGCACAGGGCTATGGGTTATGTTGCTGGGTGGTGGTGGTGTTTTTGTTTTTGTTTTTTTGTCTTTCTTTACTTAGGTGAACTGTTTCTGAGAGGTTGGTTTGTGGACAGTAGTGGCATTTCAAGGATGCCCAGCCTCCTCCATGCTTGGGGTCTGGGTCATCTGTGCCTCTGTAAACAAGTACAGATAGTACTGTTTAATAGTCCAGTCACTAAATTTGTATATCAGTAATGTAGTGACTTTGGAGTAAGCTCTTCTTGGACATCTTTTTATTTTTGTGCTGGGCAGTATGGTCTACCCAGCTCTGAATTCCAATTCAGAATTACAGAATTTCAGAATTGGGACTGCAGTAAATATTTCTACATACTGGAGTAGTTTCTTTAAGTAGGAGCTTTGTATCTTGGCTTGGAGTCATGCATGTTCTCATTTGGCTGTTGCATTTCAATATAGTGTTACAGTGAGCTTGACTCAAGCTGCAAGGCCCATGTTGAAAAAAAGAGGAGGTCAATGGGATGGTTAACATCTGGGAACTAGATCCAACTCAATTTTCTCCTCCCTTGTGAACAGCAAACCAGAGGATCTGTCATCTTCTCCAAATTCTGTGGACCTGTAGCCTGTAGCTTATAGGGAAGGAAGTAATTGTACCTGATAAAGCAGGTAGGAATTGCTTAAATATATGAAAACTTTTACTAGAGGCTGAATATTTATTAGAATTGTAGAAATCACTCTCTCTTCTTACGAGGAAGACCAGAGGCAACCTCTCCAAGGAGGATCACAGGAGCAGCCCTCCTGGTGAGGCTTCAGCTTTTTACCGGGCACATTTTTTGTTGTTTCAGGGCTCAGTGCTTTGAGGACAGGGCATGCTCTTCTCCCCAAGGTGAGGCTGGCCTTCCACAGGAAAAGACCTTTGAATTCTGGGAACAGTCTGGAGAGAGCAGTATCCCTGCCCAGTTCACCAAGATTAAAATTATGAAGCCTGATGCTGTATCATTTATTTAGAGTAGTGCTGTGCTTTTTCTCCTTTTTGTATCTGATGGACCCTTTTCAATCAGTCTTTTCTGTCAGGAGAGGGCAAATGGGAGATTCTGGATAACTGAATAAGAAAAGGAATTTTGTCTGTCATCTGAACATCAGCTTGGTCATTAAAGTACAAATACAAAAAAGTATGATTCTTCTTAGTACCTTCCTGAAAACAGTGCATTACAGAAGAAAGCATATGATGCATGACATTTAGTAGTGATTTTTCTTGAGAGGGACCTTTAGGTTTTGAAGCTAAATAGTTTGTGCATGGTTTAGCACAATATAAGAAGCGCAATAACTGAAATGAGGCATAAAGCCTCATTTCATCTTCATCTTCAATATGTGGATTTCAGCACAACCTTCATAATGGTATTTTGCACTTCTATAGCCCATACAATCAAAATACTTCATAAACTTTGGAAACATTAAAGAGCGATCATTGGTTATAAAAGCACACTTTTATTTTTTTACTTACTATTATTTGCAGTAACCCAGAAGATAAGTGGTGGTGAACAGAACTGGGTAGAGAAGGCAGTAATCTGTTACCAGTTCTGTTTTGTGCACAACACGTCATTATCTCTACATTTGGTTTCACTGATTTCTTGTTCCAGTGTGTGTCTTTCAGACACAACAAAAGGAAGGAGGAAGGGAATTAAACAAGAATAGGTAATTCCTAAGTAGATAAAGGGACACGTGGTACAAAATACAGCTTAGGGGAAAAAAAAAAAAAAACCACAACCCACAAACACAAAAACCAAAACAAAAACTCGAGGTCTTTAACTTAGGTTTTCTATTAGGTATTTACTGCCTCCTCCATCTTGTCAGTGAGGGACAGTCCCAGAGCTCATAAGTAATCTTCCTGAGATAGCACAGCTGAATCACAGGCTGATGTGGGCACAGAATGTAGTATTTTTAACATATTTTAGGGTTTCTGCCTTACCCCATTGGCAGAGAAGGTGCTGGGAGCATAGTTACGGTTGCTGCGAAATGAAATTTTTTGAATGTTTTCAAGCTTGACTGGATCTTTGTGAAGCTTGAGGTGCAAATCCCTGTGGCCATCGACTGGCAACCAACTGAGGTGTACCATAGGACGTGGAAGGAGATGGTTTTCTTGCTGGTGGTGGGGTCAATTTGTAGGAGGGATGCTGTTCCTGTCTAGGGTTAAAAATCTCTGCCTAGCTGTCCACAGAAGAGTATCATTGTTACATGGCGTGGACGGCGGGTGAAGTACAAGTGCTCATAATTGCATGTGATAATAGCAGCAACAAGTTAAGTATCTCTGCTTTTGAGTTTGTTCTTAGTGCATTTGATGTCAGAGTGAATTCAAGTGGACTACTTTTTCAAATTTTCTTTTGTTTGTCATTTTATGTCTGTTTTACAGTGAGGTTTCGAAGCTGTGATGGAAACAAGAAAATACACTTTGGTAGCAGTGAGCCAGAAGATTTCAGAGTAGGTGAAGATGGTGTGGTCTATGCAGAGCGAAGCTTTCAACTTTCAGCAGAGCCCACAGAGTTTGTTGTGTCTGCTCGAGACAAGGAAACACAGCAAGAATGGCAAATGAGGGTGAAGCTAACCCCTGAACCAGCCTTCACAGTGGCTTCGGAAAAGGTATAACAAGAGCTAAATGCAGCCTGTATAAATGTATCCCCACAAAGAGGCCTGAAAATAGGGATTTAATTTCATCTGTCATGCACCTCTCCATGAACCAGCTTATTAATGGCCACCTAGTGCATGCAAAGCTGGAGCTTTAGAAGGAACTTCGATAGCCTTTTATTCTGGAGTTTTGCTAAGGCATGGAAAGTCATGCTCTTTTATATAGAATTCCTTGTGTTTGGGCTTTTTGTTTGTATAGCTTGAGATTTATGCCTGAATTTAAGTCTCACACAGTCTCACATTTCTTTTTTTTAAATTGCTTGAAAGTATTATAGTATTTATTCAAGCGGTTAAATATAACCACAAAATAAACAAATCTCTGATAGAATACATCAGTCACATTTATTAGATGGGAGCTGCAGACTTCCAGCAGTAAGTAGGAAAACACTTCTGGCAGGGAATATTGGCTTTGTCTTGTCCCGTCATAATCAAATTGGAGATTGTAAATTATTCATGATTCCAGCACTGCTTGTAAGGAAGATAGTCTCCCTCTGCTGGAAGCTGCCGTAGGACAAACCACGTACTGTAACAAAAATCAGACATAGCAATATGCAGTTAGCAATGTACTTGCTTTAGAAAAGCATATTAGGTTGTCTACCTTTTTCTGTTACCTGTTACCAGCTGTGTCTTGCCTTCTCCTTAGTGAAGTACAAGTGCTTACAGGTTTACAGGTTTACAGGTAGAGAACAAAATTTATTTGTAGATTAACATACCTGTAATAGGTACGCATTAAAGATTTAAGCATAATGTTAAAAGAGGTAATGTGGTTATGCAATACATTTTTCCTAAGAACACACTGGAGACCACTGCTGTGTAATCATCAGTTGTTTGTTTGCTTACTTGGTGATTGTGTTAAATCTGCTAAAGCATGTTTTTAGCAATGGAAATACAGTTATTTTGTTCATGGAAGCACAGTAGAAGAGCAGATGCTTAGATGTGCCAGAGCATGCCCTGTTTATTCCAAAGCAGCTATTCAGGTATCCTTACCATCAACAGGATGTAGAATAGTAGAATCTGGCCTTCAGTTGGGAGTCTGTTCATACTTTGTGACATAGTTGCTTAGATTAAAATAGAAGTTCTTCTTTTAAAATATTTGGAAAATGTTTTTGTCACCCTGTTTGCAACATTAAGCAAACTAGCTGTCGAAAGGATGAAATGACTGCAGATGTAGAACAGAATAGGAAGGGAATAGGAAGGGAATGTTGACACCCAGCAGAGATTAATGCCCAGTGTGTAAAGTGGGTCATCTACTGCATCCATCATGGCTGACATAGGTTTAAAATAATTACAGCATTAATTCTATGGGATTTAATAGGGTCATAAATATTTGAGACATTCCTTACCAGTATGTATTAAACTTATCTTGGAACTCAAATTACATTATAGCACACCCAGATCTAAATTTAGTGTACAGTAGCACATTACCTGAACTGAAGCTCTTGCTAATGAGAAATACATAAAGGCATACTTCTAAATTCTGCAAAATATTAACTACTTCTCAGAAAGTGCCGGATAGTTTACACAGTAGTACCATGTTATAAATGGTTTATAATTCTCTTTCTCTTCCTAGTTAAGTAAGGAAAAAAAGAATTCTTATAGTTTTGCAGTTGTAAACGATATCGGTTATTTTCAAACTGCACTGTGAATGCAAATAAAACAGTTTGATGAACACAGAGGAAAGACAGCCTTTCAGTCAATTATGTAATTGTACCTGAGTTACTTTGTAACATCTGCTAGTTATTCTGCTTCTAACATGTGCTTAATTTTATCTTGTACCTGGGAAAGGACCAAAGGAAAATTGAAGAAATCATATTTCCATGGCAACAATACAAGCACAGCAGCCCTTTGAAGAGGCAGAAGAGGGACTGGGTTATTCCGCCAATCAACCTACCAGAAAATTCCAAAGGACCTTTTCCTCAGGAATTAGTTCGGGTAAGGAAGTTAATAGAAGTGTGGTTTCAGTGTCTCTCAGAGAGCTCTTGAAGAGATTTTGTGTAAATGATGTCTTGTTCATCGTCCAGACATTTATCAGAGTCTTTTGGGCTGGTTTCTTACTGCTGCCTCTGCATTGCATGCTGGGATGAATCTAATTTCCTGGGGTTTAACTTGTTCCTGTGCACTTGTACTGCTGGAAGGCGACCTTGTTTTTGGGTGTAAGTGTGTTAAGGGGTATCTCTGCTGGTTCAGGAGTTCTCCAGTCTCCTGCCCCAGAGTTCTCTGCCTGGGAAATGGTGTGGGAGTGAGCAGGAAGCAGCGTGCAGCAGGAGACCAAATGAAATGGGATCAGATAGGGTGAGGACAGAAGCTGTTCCACAGGACCCTGCTGCCCAGAAGTGGCCACTGCAAGGAGCTAAGCTTCCAAGCATGCTACTGCTGGGCTGGCTTCCAACCATGCTACTGGCTGGTCATGATCAATTTGTTGGAACTTGGCAGAGCATTAGCCCGAGTTGATAGGACACAGTTTCACTCTGTTCTGTTTTGTGTGTGTGCTGGTGATTCAGCTGCTCCCCACAGATGCACTGCCCTTCGGTTGTTTCCTTGGAAGATGAAACAAGTTCAGTCTTTAGGCAAAAATGGCAAGTTTCTAAAGAGCTGGCCTACAGTGGAACAGAGCCTGTAGCTTTGGGCTGGGTAGATATAGGAGAAGGGGAAAAACACAAACCAGACTTTTAATTTCATGTGTAATTCTATAATCGTATATTTTTTCTCTGAGATCTAAACAATTCTGCTTAAGCTAAAATAATTGCTTTTGTTTAGCACATATCATTTTTATTCTGAGAAATAAACAGGGATAATTTTACGTTTCTGAATATCCTTTGACTAGTTTCTAACAGAGTGCTGTTGAAAACTTCAGACTTTACACCAGCTCTGCACCATTTCCAGAACAACTACTTTTGCAAGTACAGCTTAAGGAGCAAGTAGAAAATAAATAGAGCTGCTGCATGTCTCAGCAGCAGTCCCATCCTGCACTTGTTTGTAGCTAATGTAAACTTCATCTTTTTTGACACACAGATTAGGTCTGATCGTGATAAAAGCCTTTCGCTACGGTACAGTGTGACTGGCCCAGGAGCTGACCAGCCTCCAACAGGCATCTTCATCATCAACCCCATCTCAGGACAGCTGTCTGTGACAAAGCCTTTAGACCGGGAGCAGATTGCTTCTTTTCATGTAAGAGTTTAATTTACCATAAATCAGATTATCAAATTGAAGATGAACATCTGCTTCGAACATGACTTGAGCAGCCAGCATTTAGTTTTGTATGAGATATGATTTGAAGAGTTTGTAGCAGATTTGTATTTATTGTACTTAATAAGGCTAACTCTTACTATATTTAAGCAGCTTAAATACATTAACATACGTAAACAGTGATTAAATGTATTTAGATAAAGTAATTTTAAGAGATTGAAATATGGATACTGTGGCTTATATTTCAAGTACAGGCCATTGATCACAGTCTCCACTGAATTGTATACTTTCAAAAAGTTTATTTTTAATTCAGCAACTTAAATTAGGATGTGACTGCTATTAGAATTGCAGCAGCTGTGATTTGAGAAATGGATGGGAAGAATAACGTACCAATTTTTATTTTAGGGGTGAATCTAAGCATTTTAATAGAATTGTAAATTAGGCCTGTCAGCTTATGAAAATGATATTCTTTGCTCTAAAGAAATTGACAAAGTAGACCACAGATTCCAGTACCAGTGGAAAAGGAAAGTTTCGAGGAAGAGGGGGAGAGCAGACTGTGAACTAAAGTTTGCTGTGCTTTTGAGAAACTATGCTGAAATCACCCAGCTCCTGGAGAGAATTTTCCAGCATGTTTTGGATTAAAACACTCCTTGCCTTGTGCTCTGGGGAGCCCTTTGAGTGCTGCTCCCAAACAGAGGACACAGCAGGAGGCATCTAAGGGGAAATGTGTGTGAAAGGTTCTCTCAAACAACAGCTCTGGCGTCCGTAAGATTTTAATTGAGCATTTGACATGGCAATTCAGGATTTACTGATTTGGGAATTCACATTTATATGAGTCTTTTCCAGATTGGTGAGTTAATAATGCCATCTTGCTGCTTTCTAGTAGTTTTCTGGCCATAAGATAATGTGTGTGTATATGTATGATGGGCATCAGCAGTACTGCTACAGGAGAAAGTTCCTCTTTTCCCTAGCAAAGGCCACACTGTGGTCTAAATACACAGATTTACATTCAAATCTGCATACTTTTAGAGAATGCTTTCTAATAGTCATTATTAAAACCAGAATTCTATATGACAGTAGGCACTAGTAGTAATCAAAATTACATGATCTAAAATTATTTTCATCAAATCAGAGAAGGAAGTCTGCAACTTAGAATAGTTTGGAAGTCTGAACATCAGCTCCATTAGCAACTTGGGAATTTAAAAGGTCGGTATGAGGGAGCAGTGGCAGATAACAAAATACACTGAGCTAAAAATGCCTGGCCTAAAACTTCCTGTCACTGTTATTATATCTATTTGCACCTGTACGTTGTGCAAATTCTAATACTTTTAATGATTTTTGCAGCTGAGAGCACATGCAGTGGATGTAAATGGAAACCAGGTGGAAAATCCTATTGACATTGTTATTAATGTCATTGACATGAATGACAATAGACCTGAATTCTTACACCAGGTGTGGAATGGGACAGTCCCTGAGGGATCAAAGCCAGGTAATACATGGACTTTTGGGAGGCAGGGATATCATTTTGAAGTATCATATTTACAGTATCATTTTGAAGGTGTGATGAGGGGGCTACCTTCAGACCTTGTAATACTTTGAAAGGTGTCTTTAGTGTGACAAGCAAAATCTCAGGTACTATCTTCTTATTTCACCCTCTTTTTAATGCACTTTTTAGCATGCTGGGATTCATTTCCAAAAGGCAAAATTGCTATGTACATGAACTAAAACCAGGGGAGGCTTTAAGAATATGACTTGTGGTTCATGGTTTTCAAAATCCTAATTATAACATCACAGTTCTTACATTTGTTTTTATGATAGACATTGATGTCCATTTAGTTGACAGGTCAGGGTATAAGAGACTTCCGAAATGTCACTAGATCCAGTTCTAGTTCTGATTCCCAGAGGCTTTGCAGATATTGGGATTTGAAATCAGTGTCATTTGAATTCTTGAGAAAACCTAAGTGTTGTTCAGATCTCATTAAAATTCTAATCAGCTCAGACTAAAGTTTGCAGTATGGCTGAAACCACTTTCTTAATTTGTCAGAAGTGCAAAATGAAAGGTTAACACCAGAAATGTGTTTTCTAACTTTGCAGTGTTTACTTGGCATTTGAGATTTATCTCAAAGACTTTTGAGAGAGTATTATTTATATTGATTTTCAGTCGCTATCAGTATGTCCACCAATTCTGAAAAATAAGTATATTTCCTTTGGCCCAATTAATAACATAAGTATCTAAACATGAGATGTTCTCTTGTTACAGAAATGTTATTTGTGGCAGAACTGTAGGATTTCATTGTTTATGTAGCTTCTTCAGATATAAGCAAATCTAGTCTTCTGTAAACACAGAGTATTTTTATCTGCTCTTATGTATTTTAATTACTCTGTTGGTAATGAGTCTTGAGTTTAGCCAGTTTGTTTTAAGTAAAGAAGGAATGTGCAGATTTTACCAAAAGAAATACGTGCTTTGACCGCTGCTTGTAAAGTGATCTTGTATAATCTGAGTGTAAACTGTTTATATAACATCAATTATTTATCCTGCTGCTAGGAACCTACGTGATGACTGTTACTGCCATCGATGCTGATGATCCCAACACCCAGAATGGCATGCTGAGATACAGAATCTTGTCACAGGCCCCGAGCAGCCCCTCTCCAAACATGTTTACAATCAACAACGAAACTGGTGACATTATCACTGTAGCAGCTGGGCTTGACAGAGAGGTATGGCAGATCTTAAACCCATGGGCTGGGCTGCACTTAGTATTGTGAAGATGCACGGCTCGGGGGTGTGGGTGGGTGAGAGGCTGGACATGAGCTGACAGTGTGCACCTGCAGGCAGTCATATCCAGGGCTGCATCAGGAGCAGCATCACCATCAGGTCCAGGGAGGTAATTTTCCTCCTCTCTCCTGCTCCTGTGAGACCCCCACCTGGAGTGCTGGATCCAGATCTGGGGTTCTCAGCACAGGAAATATATGGACCTGCCTGGAGCAAGTCCAGAGGAGAGATGGGATGATCATCAGAAGGTTGAAGCACCTCTCCTATGAAGATAGGCTGAGAGAGCTGGGACTGTTTAGCCTGGAGAAGAGAAGGCTCTGGGGAGACCTTTTTGCTGCCTTCCAGTACCCAAATGGGGCCTACAGGAGAGCCTGGAGAGAGGTTTTTAGTAAGGGCATAGAGGGATAAGACAAGGGGAATTGACTATAAACTGAAAGCGGGTATATTTAAATCAGATAAAAGGAAGAAATTCTTTACTGTGAGGGTGGTAAGACGTGGGAACAAGTTGCCCAGGGAAGTGTGCGTGCCCCATCCCTGGAAGTGTTCAAGGCCGCGTTGGATGGCATTCTGAGCAACCTGGTGTCGTTGGAGGTGTCCCTACCTGGAGCTGGGTGTCTGCAACTAGATGATCTTTAAGGTCACTTTTAGTCCAAATAATTTAATGATGCTGTGAAATGTTTCTCCCCCCACTGAGTCTTAACTTACTCCCTTTCTTCACCCTGATGACACTGTTCATTGTCCTAGTCCCAGAGTACAAAAACTTAGAGGAGAGAAAGTGATGTTGGGGATGAAAATTGGACCTACATATTCCATACATCTTGGCTGTGTGGGGTCATGGAAGGGATCTTGTCACATAAGCCTGTTTGCACTTAAGAAACAGATACACACTAAAGCAGAGCAATGCAATAATAATGACAGTAAAAAGAAATAATCTCTCAGTAATTCATTGCTACGTGCTGAGCAAGGTCCATCCTGTCTAGGCAGTTCTTCACTGTGCCCACCACTGGAGAAGGAGCGTGCCAGATCCTCTGCTCTGATTCACCCATCTGTGAGGTTGGGAATAAAAATATTTCTCTCCCAACTCCAAATCTGTCACACTAACTGCTTTTAAACCACTTGAAAACTTCACAAAATATAAGCATTATTTTATAAACAAGCTATAAAATCCAAACAAATCTCTTTTGAATACATCTTGTTTCAACTTCTGTATTACTAACCTCATTTTAGCTCATTAAATCTGAAGTACTGGATTTACTGTTCATCTTTTAGCTGCTTGTTTATAGTTATTTAAAATGGAGAATAAAAATGCTTTCTGAAGTTCTGTGTTTGCTATTAATATTCTGATGCATTTCAGTTTGAAAGAGGCAATCAGAAGATTTGAGAAGCTAAACAGACTGTTAGATATTCCAATTAATTTTGGGGGTTTTATTAACATTCATTCAATTTAAGTTGGTTTTGAAGAGAAGGGATTTGAGCAAAGGAAAACCCTGAACTTTACAGTATTGCCCTATTAAATTAAAAGAATGATGGGCAGCTTTGCCGTTGTTCTTAAAATCCCCTGGTCATCTTTGACAGATGAACTTTCAGGACATAGCGATAATTCTTGAGGTTTTATCACTTGGTGACTAGCTGTACCAGAGGGATTTAACTCGGAAGAAGCCAGCTGCCTGTGGAGCTTAGACCCTCGCATTAACAGTTGGAAAAGCCTTGTCATTCATCATCAGTTTCCCTGATGGATCACTCTGCTGATACCCAAATGGGTATATATAAACATTTCTTGAACATGCTGGATATTAATGACTAACGTTAAATCATTCAAATATTAAATTAGACTAATATGAGATAAAATGGTTTCCTTCCCAAGCTTTGCTTCCTCCATTTCCTGAGTCATTTTGTGGAAGTCAATTAAATTAAAATGACTGGGAGTCTAGAGTGCCAAAGCTGAATCGTCTTCTGACAGTGGGCCGGGGAGTGCCTTGTTGTCCACGTTCCCCAGCAGGTCTGCCCGCTCCTGCCTTCCCACTCTTCCCTGCAGGTCTCCTCTCTCTTTATAAAGCTCTGATTAAAGTCATAAAATACTAGACAGAATTTTAAATTCTTATATAATGTGACACATTTTTTTATGGGGGCATAAGTGTTGTAAGCATTCAAAAAAAAAAAAAAAGTGGTTCCTCTGATAGCATTCCTCATCTGCTGGTATTTTAGATTAACATGCACAATGCATTATCTGTACTAACATGCACAGGAAGAGGTTTGCTTAGGTAAGGAAATTCAGCTTAAGGCAGCAGAAATCTTTCATTTGTTATCTCAAAAGATGCTGTTTCATGAGATCCAGCTGCTCTTATTTCTTCCGTTATTGCTGTGGAATTCACTTCAGCATTAAAACATCTGCCTTACTGCTGGAGGTGCTGAAGAAGTCAGGCAGGGTACTTAAATTTACACACTGACATTCCTGCCTCACGTGAGGTTAATTCAGTGAAGTGCTCTTTTATTTGGCCTGTGTTGAAGTGGAAAGATGTGAACTGATGAGGTCTGCGTTCTTTCTTGAAGCTGCCAGTTCGCTTTTGGATGTGTTGCTGCTAAGTCTCTGTGCAGGCTGCTGACACATGCTCCACAGCTTATTCCTGGCTGCTTCTCAAACTACAGTAAAAAGAGGAGAGACCCACCTTCCCCCAGTTTCCCCATGCTTGGAAACTTTTGTGCTTGTTGATTTCTGAAATTTCACTCTCAGCAGTTGATTTACTTTATGTGAGTGCTGGGAGGAGGGGAAAAAAAAAACAAGGAGCCAAACAAAAACACTAGTATGCTGTCTTTAGGGGCACTTTCTGGACAAGTTTTTAGTGTGCTGGTTCTCTTGGAATTAAGTAAGATGATTACCAGGAAGCGAAGTCTCTGAGAAATAATAATGGAGTTTCCTTAATGAAATTTGCTTCTTGGGATCAATGTGTTAAGACCCAGATGAATCAGAAGCACCTGCTGTTTCAATAACATAGAATCTTATGGCAGTGAGATTTGCTTCAATACTGCTTTAGATTTTATTGCTTCATAGTAAGTAAAGTATGATTTTTTTCCTGGATGAAAGTGGTAAAAGCATTTCTTTGATTCCCTCATGACTGCTACTCTTGGTGTCATGAAGGAAACCTGTAGGATGTGTAAAGCCTTTTGAAGGTCAGTTTGCAAGTATATTTTCCAAGCAAGAATTCATATATATATATATATATATGCTTTATTAAACATATATACTACACTTTTGTAGACTTAATACTAAAAGTATTAAGACTTGCTGTTCTAAAGAATTGTGGGATGCATGTATATCAATACACATTTGGGGTGTTTTGTAAGGTTTCTGTGTGAAAGAGGGCATGAGCATAAACCATTATCTTCAGTGGGCGATAAAGACCCATACAGCTAATTTTAAAAACTTTCTATTCAGTGACTCATAGTTGCTGCTTGGAAATGTGCAAACCGTTAAACCTCTCATGTCTGTCGTACTGTCTGGCCAAAGTTTGAAAGAAAGCTGAATGCTATCAGTGGAATTATCCTTGCTTATTTTTTGTGTCAATACCTGTAATTCCTTTTTGTAAATGGTGTGATTCTCGGGGTGTCCTGCTTAGGGTCAGGAGTTGGACTCTCAGATCCTGATGGGTCCGTTCCAGCTCAGCATGTTTCATGATTTTATAAATTCTTTCCATGAGAAGTAATCTGTCATATACCCCACTCTTCAGACAGTGGAAGATAATAACACATCAAATGGGGGGAAAATCCCAAAACAAAACAGAAAAATAGGCTCTTCTTGAAATATTTTTATTTTGTGAAAAGGTTTTTGCCGGTGTTAGTAAGCCATTTGTGAAAGTGCTGTTTCAAAGTAATAGCAGCTCCTTATGTTTGTGTCCTTTCTTTTGGGAAGAACTGAATCGTAACAGTTCTCTCCGAGGAAGGATGATGAACTGCTAAATGAAGGAGCATGCACAATATTTGAGAGCAATGCATTAAAATAAACTTTTCAGCAATTCTATATGGAAAACATCTTTATGATTTTATTTTCTTTTCTTTTTTTTTTTTTTTTTTTAATAGAACCTTGTTGATGTTGTCAGGATCAGGTCTCCCTCCGCCAGGCGTTTCTTAGGGACCCTGGCCCCACTCCAGCTGTGAGGGGGGAACGAGTGCCCAGCTCAAGGGCCGTTAGCAGCAGTGGGGGGAGAGGGGGCCCACAGCTGCTGTGCTCAGCCAGGGTGTTTAACATTTATGGAAATAGCCCGTTTGGTGCTTCCCTCCCCCTTTCTCCCAGTGCCCTTACTCATCTCTGTTGGCCTCGACATCTTTGGTTTCCATAGAGATCACAAGAAGTTGCAGCAGCAGTTTTATACTCAGGCTTGGCTGAAACAAAACCTTGGCAGTTGTGGCCGTTTGGCCGACAAACGTACCTTGGCTCAGTGCTCTCAAATGCTTTTGAGGACTTTCCCTGTTTTAGTATAAAATGCACGCTGGTTCTCTTTTCGCCATTTGAAAAGCGTTGTTAAACCTGTGATCATGCATTAACTGTCTAAAGTGGTTTGATTTATTGGGGTAGGAAGCAGTCAGCCTGTCCTTACCTTGATGGTCTTTGAAGAAAGTCAAACAGTAGTGCAATATAAGCAACCTGCTGCTGTATTCCTGTGGCACAGACTTTGCTCCTGTCATTTCAGGTGATGCTAACTAACTAGAATAAACTGTGCGATAGGCTCCACTGCTTAGCGGAGTGCAATTTTGAGAACACCTGCTGTCCTATGGTAATGTTAGTTTTGTCTAAAACTTATGTTGTCATTTTGTGTTTTAGAAAGTACAACAATATACATTAATAATTCAAGCTACGGACATGGAAGGAAATCCAACATATGGTCTTTCAAACACAGCAACTGCTGTCATCGCTGTGACAGATGTCAATGACAATCCTCCAGAGTTCACTGCCATGACTGTAAGTACAGGATAGGAGTTACTGAAGGATGTGCATATTTATAACTGTTCTTTCTCATTATATTCACAGACAGTAAATATTCTTTACTTATTAAATGCCATATTGGCAAGCAGAATCAAAATCTGTGAAGAATATATATTTCCCTTACATACAGTGTTCTGCTTTTGACCAAAAGGCAAAAGCTGACAAGGGAATTAAGCCATTGGTTCTCTGGGTGGCCTCAGGTAAACTTCATTAGATAAATTGTCAGAGCTCCACTGAAGAGAGATGGGCTACCCTGCTTTGATGGATGTTCAGCCTGATGTGGCCCTTGCATGCCCCTCCAGATGAAGTAAAGCGTTTCCACGGTTTTTGCAGTTCTACGGGGAGGTACCAGAAAACAGGGTGGACGTGATCGTAGCGAATCTAACGGTGATGGATAAAGACCAGCCGCACACGCCGGCGTGGAACGCGATGTACCGAATGACTGGGGGGGACCCGACGGGCCGCTTCACCATCCTGACCGACCCCAACAGCAACGACGGGCTGGTGACTGTGGTCAAGGTAAGGCAGGCTGGCGTTTCAGAGAATTCAGCAGAGATGGAAGAAGTGGGAGAACTCCGGCAAATTTGAATTCCGGAGGCCAGCATAAATCTGGAATAAAATGGGTGCGCCCTTTCTTGTGGAATCTAGTAACCTGTCTCTTCAAATGTTACCTTGCTTGTGCTATCAGTAGTATTCCACCTGCTCAGTTTTAAAATTATCAGGCTAGGTTATTAGAAATTACAAATCTTGAATCTTTATCTGCTAAAAGTTAGAAATTACTGTGTGCAAAAGCGTATGCTTAGTATTTTTTGCCTGTCTAAAGGAACAACTTCCTACCGCCTCAATTAGAAGTCATGCGTGTTGTCTGCACATTTTATGTCAAGATGTTCCATTAAGGAACAGATACAGGCAGTCAAAGCACAATCAGAGAGGAAAAAATGATAGGTGGGAAGGTACTTCTACAAGAGACATTTAAAGACTGGCTATTTTTAAAACCTCATTTAAATACCTTTTATGGAATAACCTGTCTATCTTCATTCTCTAGCCAACACAGCTCTGTGATGAGGGACAACTTATTTCGAGTGATAATAACAATGTGGTTCTATAATTAAACCTGCCAGGCAGTAGCCACGTTTCATCATGACCCTCTGATAAATGTCTCGTCTCTGAGTTGGCCTGCTCTGGTTTTGGCTGATCCATTTCAAAGTCAAATGTGTGATGCCAGTAATCCCATTTGGAAATTAAAAAATTCATTTTTACTTTTCTCTTTTTTTCTGTTTGATTGTTTTGTTTCCTTTCATTTCATTTTATTTTGTTTGATTTTAATCCTCCGGGTATCTAGTTGACAAAAAGATACAACCTACAAACAGCATTGATAGTAATTCACACTGGGTTTTTTTTAAGAACTGTCTCTGGTTTATAACTGCTCTTCCCCAGAGGTACCAGTTGTTGCATTGCAGTCTTCCAGGAAGAATTAATGTGAGTGTCTGTGCTTTTTAGCACGCTTTTAAGTGCCCAGACATGGGAAGAGTTGGAAACCTGCCTGCAGTTTTTTATTGGCAGTGCGATGAGTTGATCTCTCAACCTGTAATGAAGATTAGATTGTCTCCTGTCACTTACTTCATACTGTCACATGCCAGCTGCCCCAGTAAGGTACAGGGTTTTCTTCCAGTCTGGGATCTGTGTAAGTAGTACAGTGCATAGTACAAAGGCAGATCCTGTCTCCAGGAATGCCTCTACCCTGTGCAGCATGGCACAGAACTGTAGAGTCACACTGTTTTCACTTCTCCTTAAATTGGACTTCCGGCTTAGTGAAGAAATCTCCAAACTGAAGGGTGTCTTCACTGAGAAGATGGAAGTTGTAGGTATACGAGAAATGAGGTTTACTGGGATTACCAGGAGTCTTTCTAGTGAGGTGTTGAGGGCATGAGAGTCTCTGATCTATGGGAATAACTATAGTCATGAGCTTGTTTGAAGGAAGCTTTCATCATTCTAACAGAAAGAGGCAGCTTTTTGTCCCCAGGAGAGATCATCAGGAGGCACATGTGGGTGCCTGGAACAAAGCTGGGAGCTTCTTTATCATTTTGTGATTAAACTATTTGTTTCCTCATTTGTCTCTAATGGCAGTACCAGAGTAGGTTAAATCCAGGAATGACAAGGTTTGTAGTTCTTCTGACTTCAAAACTGCTGCTGCTCCTGCTAAGCAAAACCCCAGCACAAGGGCTTGTGTTGAGGTGATAATACTGTGCTTTCTTCAGACTCTGTGCTCATTTTTGAGAAAAGCAGTACGAGTAATCTTCAAAAATGCACTTTAAATTTAAAATGTTATCATGTGTCCATTGCTACTGTGAGTAAACATTAACACTTCCTGCTCTTTGCTCTTCCCAGCCTATCGACTTCGAGACCAACAGGATGTTTGTACTTACCGTAGCTGCGGAAAATCAAGTGCCTTTGGCTAAGGGGATTCAGCATCCTCCTCAGTCAACAGCGACCGTGTCCATTACGGTCATTGATGTGAATGAGAGCCCGTACTTTGTCCCAAACCCCAAGCTCGTGCGGCAGGAGGAAGGGCTGATGGCTGGTAGCATGCTGACAACTTTTACTGCTCAGGACCCGGATCGTTACATGCAGCAAACGTCTCTAAGGTCTACATGAGCATTTTGCAATGTTTGTGTTATGGAATGGGTGGGGGTGCAGAGAGATGACGCGTGAAATCTCTGCGTTTACCGTAGCACTCAGCTATCCCAACGCATCCTGTGGGTTTTGTGCAGCTCTCTCCAAAGGGATTTTTGGCTGTAGAGAAGGTGTACTGACTGATATCCATAGGTGTATAAACTGGGTCCTTTTCTCATCCTAAAAACCATTTCATCAAGATAAAATGCGATTAGGCATCTTGGTAAAGTATATGTTTTATCCCAACAAATTCAGTCAGAGCAGTCAGAATGTGCTTCTGTGAACTAAGATCATTTGCAATTAAAATTCACCAGTAATTTTCACATGGCAACAAATTCGAGTTTTTGATGAAATATGAAGGATTTTCTTTTAATTTTTTCTCCAGCAGTGCAGAGTGGTGGTGTTGAGTGTCTGTGTACTCTTGTACTGATAGCTATGATCATAATTTGTTCATAATTTTTTTTATGTTTAAAACTTGATACACAAGCATGCCTTATATAAGACATGGTCATTAACTGCAAAGCTAAGGCTGTGACTACCCATGGATTTGGACCCACCTTATCCAGCTTTTTCTTTTTTTAGCTCATGTAGAAGAAACTCCAGAATTTATGTTCCATCTTTCCTTCCAAAATCAAGATTATTGTAGTTTTATTTTCTTTTGATTTTTGGTTAGCTGTTTGTGATACTTTGCTTATTTCTGGACATAACCATCATAGAAATGACAGCATGAGGACTTGGATACTAAGATAGCTTGCACTTGATTGATGTCAAGGGGAAAATTTATCAGATAGAAGGATGGTTTTGAAATACACTTCTCTTTCAAATTAAGATGAGAAACATGCAGTAAAACCAGGGCCTCTGAAAATGAAGTGATATGGAAGTGCTAGAACAGTGTGAGTTAGTGCAACTGACACTATCCATTTTTACCTCTCTCCTGCTCTCAGCATGCTGACAAGATGAAAATTAGTATGAATAGCTCTGTAGGTGTAGAAAAACCAAGAAGGATCCTGATGGAATATTTTAATTGAGTCTGAGTATTAATGCTATATAGTTTATGGTAATTATATGATTTCCTCCAGTTACATGATAACTTACAGGGCAAGGCACTTAAAAAATCAAAATGCAGGACTGGTTTTAATATGTATTTCCAAGAAATTTACTGACAGGGCTTGATAAATGGAAATTTGTAAAATGCTATCTTCAAATTCCAAAAACTTGTTCAGAATGCAAATTAAAATACTAATACTGTCTTTGTTGGCAGATAAATAACACAGCTTATGATTAAATACACAGGTACTCAAAACTTTCAGATCCTGCAAACTGGCTGAAAATTGACCCTGTTAATGGACAAATAACTACTACAGCTGTTTTGGACAGAGAGTCAATATATGTGCAAAACAATATGTATAATGCAACGTTTCTTGCTTCTGATAATGGTATGTGTCAATATTGTGTATTTTTTTCAAAAAGCTTTTCTTCTTTGTGATTGAATAGTATTCAGTTTTACTGGGGCAGAAAACAGGATATGCATAGAATACATTCCATTGGAAATCTGTATTATTATCAGACTGTGTATAATTTCCCAGCTACTTGGCAAATGGCTGAAAAATAATTCTCTGAGTTTGTAGAAAAACACTGTCTTGGTTACATTAGTTGAGCTGACAGAAAATTGAAAAAACTCTGCATGGGAGTGTGGTAGGTTGAGTGAATGCACAGCATGAGTGGGCTTTATGGGGAGTAATGTGTCACTGGAGGGGCTTTGTATTTTCCCACATTCAGGCTGCAGCAGTGCAGAGGGAAAAGTATCTTTTTGTTGTCAGTTTGTTATTGACAATTAACACTGCTCGGAAATGAGTCCTTTGATTTCAGCTGGAGTGCTGCACTGTTCATGGCTGATAGCAGAAAGATGGACAGGCGCAGTTAGGAACATTCTCACATTAGAAGGGAAAACTGAAACACTGGGCTATTTGCCTTGGAAAGAAGACATGGTAAAATTTTCTGATCTGGAAGCTAGATCAACTGTTTCTATACTTTGGCTCTGTTCTGGAGAAAAAACATAAATGGAACTGGAAGATTATGGGAGGTGGACTGAGAACCATTGCTAGTTATACTGAAAAATTCAGTGCCAAGTGATCACATCAATGTGTGATTCCAGCGAGGTTTATGGAAGCATCACACATTCGATATGGATAGCAGGAATGTCTAAAAATAGCATGCTGAGAGTCAGTATTAGAAAGAATTTAAATAGCACATTTATGGTAAAGGGTGATCTTAGGCCTTCAAAGTTAGGAAATAATTTGTCCAGAGGACAACCCATGCCAATTTTGCACCTTCTTCTTTGAAGCATTTGATGTGGAACGTCTCCGGAGATTAACTGTCTGTCTGGTCAGTGAAGTGGATGAGTCCCTGATCTGTGGATCTGCAGTTATTTGCCGAGTTTTGATGAGTAGGGCCATTTTTCTGAGAACAGACCACATAAGAATTAGTGTGTTAGCAGGAGCTGTGACAGTGTTAGATTGGTTTTGTAAAAGACAGAATCCCAAAAGTGAGGTAAACATATAAGAGTGTTGGTACAGCTTCATTTAAATAACTTTACAACTGGAAACCGACTTAATGCTATTTCCTTTTCTTTAGGAATACCCCCAATGAGTGGAACTGGCACACTTCAGATATACTTGCTGGACATCAATGATAATGCCCCCCAAGTGCATCCAAAAGAAGCCACAACTTGTGAAACACTGCAGCCTAATGCTATTAACATCACTGCCGTAGATCCTGACATAGATCCAAACGCAGGCCCCTTTGCCTTTGAGCTGCCTGACACGCCGGCTAGTATTAAGAGGAATTGGACCATTGTTCGAATTAGTGGTAATTAACGTTACGGAAATCTTCATCGTTTTAAAAAAACTTTTGCAAATGTCTTTGGTATTATTTCACAGCATACTTGAATTTGGTTAATATGAACGGGAAATCACCTTAGTGTAAGTTCTCCGGAGAACAAGAAATTTTAAGAAAGAAAATATGGTCACAGCAGTCAGGAAGTCTGTTACCCTAAGTGTCAAATAGCAGTTTGAGCAAGAAGTCAACACCGAGCTCAGACAGGAGCTATTTTTGCCGATACTGTTTTAATCCCATATGAGCAGTATATTACTTTTTAACCAGTGCCTTATTTTTGCCCACAGGCGATCACGCCCAGCTCTCCTTAAGAATCCGGTTCCTGGAGGCCGGTATCTACGATGTGCCCATAGTAATTACAGATTCTGGCAATCCACATGCATCCAGCACTTCCTTGCTGAAGGTGAAAGTTTGCCAGTGTGACTTAAATGGAGACTGCACTGATGTTGACCGGATTGTTGGTGCGGGGCTGGGCACTGGTGCCATCATTGCAATTCTGCTTTGTATCATCATCTTGCTCAGTGAGTAGATAGCTCTCTTAATTCTAACTCCTTTATTCTTGTTTCTTAAGTACAATATTACATCTTAGTATCGGGTATCCTAACAAAGATGGGAGTTATTAAAGGCTCAGGTCCAGGAATTGCTGCTGCATGGTTCAGTGTTTTGGACAAGTATGAAAACATCCTGATAGTACAGGATTTGGAGTTGGACGGAGTACAGCTAGCACCTGTTTGGCAGTCAAGCCCTGCAGTGGGTTTGTGAAAGAGATTTTCCATTTATACCCATGGACACTTGTAATGTTACATCAGTGAGTGGCCAGGTTGAAGATGTGATTAGTCCCCAGGCATCTAATTTCTCTTGTGCTGCCAGTGTTGTGTAATTTGGTGCCACCCATTGCGGGTAACAGTGCTTTTGAGGAGCGCTCTGATGTTACTGCTGTTGTGCTTCAGATTAATGCAAGTGGAAATTAGTGTTGGGAAGTAATACCTGGCCTGACAAGAAAGGCAGGTGTTGCAGTGGTGTGTATGTTTAAGTACTGCATAAACCTGTACTAGTATTTTATTTTGTGCGAAGTGCATTGGGTAAGGGAAATGACTAAAAATCGTGATTAAGTGTCTGTCCAGCGTAGTAAATTAGATGCTAGCTCTCTATAATGTTACACTTTATAGTTAACTGATTGCCTGTTGTGGTGGAACACAAGGGAGAGATTAGCCTGGTCATAGTACACTATGCACCCATCTAGAACAGAAAATTATGGAGAGGAGCAATTAAAAAAAACTGAGCCTGGATGAGCACATGATTCTACACAAGCACACAGTACATTTACTTTCTTGATACAAGATACTTTCTAAATGCTAGGTGTGAAAGTAGCAGAGTCTTATTGGAGGAGAGATTTCTTTCTGAATATGCTTTATGAGGCATAGTCTTAATTCTTCTCATGACAAGTTTCTTTTGCAGATGTGAAATGGATTTGTTACTTACAACCTTGAATATGTGATTGATTGCCAAACCAAATTGCCTGTTGTGGTCTGAGTTTAAACATCTCTCGTTTCAGCTGCCTTTTGTCAAATTTTTAATTTAAAAAAAAAACCCTGTACCTTATCCAGAACAGTTAAATCCAACTTCTTTTTTTTTCTTTATTTTTTTTTCTTTATTTCTTTTTTTTTTTTTTCTTTTTTTTTTTTCTTTTTTTTCTTTTTTTTAAATCTTGGCAGTAAATTTCTACTATCTTCTATGGCTGTATTTCAGAATCAAGATGTGGTTTTGTCTCTCCTATTTTTGCATTACAGTTTTAGTTTTAATGTTCGTGGTATGGATGAAACGCCGTGATAAAGAGCGTCAGGCAAAGCAGCTCTTGATTGATCCTGAAGATGATGTGAGGGACAACATTCTGAAATACGATGAAGAAGGGGGTGGAGAAGAAGATCAGGTGAGGAAAGGTTAATGGGTTTTATGTATAGATGTACACTTCTCACTGCACTTTGTTTACATTGAAGCACTCTGGTAGGTAGTTAAATTTTTACATTAAGTATTTGTCCTGTTTAGGGCAATTTTGGGAGGCAATAACTTTAAATAAGGAAGGCAATAATTTAAATAAAACATTGCTTTCTCCTTTTGGTTTTTTGCCGTTGCAGATATACCAATTGTTTGACATTTGGATAAGATATAAAAACAGTTTCTTGTCCTGTTTCAGTAAAAGCATTCTGACCAGATTCCAGCTAAGGCTGTTACGTTTAAACGAAAGTTAGCGTCCACTCTCATTGCTATCTGTAAACTTTCCTCACTCCTTGTCTGGGAACTTGTTGGACAGCAACACGAGTGCAGGGTGCCTAATATCATCTAAACCAAATACAATCATTTCTTGGTGGTGGGTGAGTGCCTTCCTAGATATATAGTAACGTTGGCTATTGACAGATTTGCTACCACTGGGATTTCAAGCTTGGAAAGCATTTAGGTTTCAAGTAGCTGTCAGGGCACATCTGTGTTTATTCAAATACCTTACCAGGCAGGTACCATATGCATTTACTCTCGTGTCACCTCTGGTTGAACCACTGCTGATATGTCAGAGGACTAAGAGTGATGTGTATATGCTAAGAATAGCTTCTTTTCTCCCCTTTTCTCTCCAAGTTAGTGGATTTTCAAGCAGTGTGATTTCCTTCCTTTAGAGGACGTTTATTAAGTGCTTTACGAACATGACAAACAGCAGATTTATGCACATTATTAATGGTAGAAGTAAGTGTAGTAATTACAAAGGGAACAGTGCATATAATAGAGTCTAAAAAATTTTCCAGTTAAAAGCCTTGAAAAATTAAGTGCAATTCTTCTACACATCCCCAGTCACAGTCATCTGGCACTTGAGTTATCTGAAAAGTGTCTCCCTTCACTGGTGCAGACTTTTATAGTTTCCTTCTGCTCATTTGTTTGTTTGTCTGAAATTTGTGTTCCCCTCAGTAATTTCCATGCTTCCTGCATTTCCCCAAGTACTGTTCTTCTTCCTGGCTTTTCTGCATAATGTTCATCTTAGGCAGTTTTCAAAGGAAACTTCAGTTTATGCAGTTTTGGAAAAAATGCTTACATTAAATAAAGTGAGAACAACCCTTTGAGTCTATGCATGTATTTCAGTTGTTTGTACATAGTTTGAGTACAAAACTGCATCCTGTTTGTGCATCTGTTATTGTACAGGAAAGTTACAATCTTAAATGAAAATTAGGAAAACTCAGTCCTGTGAGAAGTAATTTTTCAGTTCACGTATTCCCAGCTCTTACTCATCTCGAATTCTCTGGAGGATCTGCTCAGCAATTGTCATGGATCTTTGATTTTTAATTAGTCCACACTGCCCTCAGGACAGAGTGAGTTGGGTTCTCTGGGTATAGTCCATTGGGAAGCCATAGGTGAGGTGGGGTAGTGTTGGGAGGGGCCGTGCTGCAGATCGGAAACGTTAAGCATCGCACCAGCAATGAGAGCAAAACAGGAATGGTGCTGAAGTCTCCCCTCTGCCCATCTTGTGCTGTGCTCCTCTCCAGCTGGCAGTGCTGTTTTTGTGAGAGGTACAGTTAGGGTGGTGTGGCAGGAGGAAGCGTCCTGTGAATGCCGCAGAGATCAGCGCAATGTAAACCATCCATAATCGCAGCCTTTCACCAGCAGTGAATGAATGTGCTGCATGCAGTGAAAGGAGAACTGCCAGCAGCTGGACTAGCAGGAAAATAGTAAGAAATGTGAAATTAGGACCATTTCCTCTCACAGTGACTGTAGAAACCATCTAGACCTAGAGAATTTTACAATTACAAGGGATTTACAAAAGATTCAGTGATTTTTAGCCACAAACCGCCCTCTTACTTTCTAAAGATGAATTTTAAAACCAGTACTGTGATTGTTATCTTCATCGCAGCCACTTTGTTCAGATACACAGGTTCCTTTTTGGACCCACTGACAATAGGCCAGTCTCTGGGGGTGTAAAACACCCTTGCACACTCTAAATGTAGAAAACACATCCAGAAAAGACCAGCTCATACAAAGTATAACACGCTTTTATGACCACTTCTGCTGTAGACAATTTTATGCCACTAGTAAGCAAAATGAGGGTAGGTTCTCCCACAGCTTCAAAGCTAGGAATTTGTTCCTGTGCAGAATGGATGAAGAGAGAGCAAAAACTTTTCAACTTATTTTTTTGTCCGCAATGGATGATGTAAATATGTTCTGTCTTGCTTTTCAGGAAGATGATTTTACTTTATTTTGGCTAGACATTTTTTAGAATCTAAATTCTGCCTGTATTTAACGAGATGATAAGGATTCCTAGGCTTGTTTCTTCTTGGTTCCCTCCTGTCCCCCCTCACCTCCTGTGCCCAGGGGAAAGAAGGGAAATTACGTTGGGGTTTATTTGGTTTTGCGCACATTTTATGTGAGATTTAAGAACTTAGAATGCAAAGATTTTGGAATGTCCCAGCAAGTTCTCTGCAAGCAGTAATCTCATTTTTGCAAACCACGGCTTAGCAAAATACTGCATAAGGAAAGCTGTGTACAGAGCATTGTGGGCAAAAGGTAATGGCTATAAATACCTTTGCGTTTTTGCAAATGTTAATTAAAGTATTCAGGTGTTGAAGTGAGTGTTTTAAGAAAGTATGGGACTAACATCAGAAATGTATTTTCAGAATGAGGCCTCATAGGGTAAAACTGCTACCGTTTTATTAAAATCAAGAAAATTTGCTTTGTATCAATCTTGGATCTGTAAGTCATCAGCAAATTACAGGAAAATGCTCTGAGTCAATATTAACTTTTTTAAGGTGCACCATCCCTAAAATCCTGAGGATTGATTAAACAAACAGTTTCAGTAGAAGGCAGTACACAAGGTGACTCAAGCACAGAGCCATCCAGCCCAGGGTGCATCTCATGGTGAAATAAAAGGGAATTTTAAAGCCTTGTGTGCATCTCAGTGAAAACAATATTTTAAAAGCTTCAGACATTTTCATAATTGGTAAAATTACTTTTATTTATAGCCAGCAAATGACTTTTTAAAATCACATGCGTCTCTATAAAGACAACCTAGAGATTATTTACCCTGTGTGGCCTGTTGATATTTCCCAGATGTTTCATTTTTTGAAGATATGACTGTTAGGGCATGAAGGTGTAAGTGATAGAACTTAGATCTTTCTATGTCCTGAAACAAATTAATCTGGAGGTTTTTATCTTAAAATTATCTGTTTATTTATTTGAGGGGGTTAATAAATTTATTTTTAGCTATGCACATTGGATTTCTTAGCTGTCATGGCAGACCCAGAAACTCCTAAAACAGGTTCAGCATGTTCCTTTCTAATGCTCTACATTCTATCAGTGATGTCTCCCGTAAGAAATTAGATGAGGTCCAATTCCAGCTAGTTTCTCTGCGTCATAGCAACTGCCAGCAACAAGTTGGAATTCCTGTTTGGTTTTGTTGGTGTGTTTGATTTTTTTCTCCTGTGCCAGCAGTTCCAAGGAATTATGATGCAAAATCTGTAATAAAAGAGCAGTTTAGTCCATCGTGAAGGTCTTCTGTTAATCCTCTCTGAGGCCATCTTGGCCTGCTTTGTTCAGTCTGACAGACAGAATGCTTGTCAAGAAGATTGAGGATCTTGAATGATTCATAGTTGTCTTCTACCCTGGCATGTTGTACACAGGGTCGTGTGATCTCCACAGCAGCTGAGAAAAATGCTATTAATGCTCTAAGCCAGAAAAGCTTTTGATCTGTGGGTCATAACTGAAGTCAGCCTGCTCACCTCTGAAGAGCATTGTCAACACTGGAAATGTTCTGGAGTTTTTTAACCTAGAAAAAGCAGGCTAAAAAACAGACTCCAAAAGGTTTACAGCACTTCTGTCATTCCAGGCTGCAACTTTCTGCGTTGTGTGAACGATGACTGTACTAGCAGAAGTTAGGGATAAGGGAGGAATGAGAGAAAGCAGAGGTATTCCAGATAGAAAGCTTTGGATTCTTCTGAGGATTCTGTTTACTGTTTTCTACTTATAACAGTTTAGCTACCTGACTTAGAGGCCATGAGAGGTTTGAGTCAGCATCATTCCACAGAAGTCAATGGGACTGGTTTGGGAAGGGGAGAAGTGTTGGGGTTTTTTGTGTTTAGTTTTTTTTTGTTTGTCTTTTGGGGGGGGGGGGGGGGTGGGTTGGTTTTGTTTTATTTATGGGTTTTTGTTTGTTTGTTTAGGGGTTTTGGGGGGTTTTTTTGTTAAACCTTGATATTTTGTTTTTCCTAAAATTGTATCTGAATCTTAACCTCTTGGGAGTGGGAGACAGTATAGTTCTTTATAGTCTGGAACAGAAAGTTCAAATTGCGACGCTGGTAGTGAGTGCTTCTCTTGATTATTAATGGACCTCATGATCTGTAGCTTGTAGTTGTTTAGCAAATGGCGAGGTGTGAGGTGTAAACGGAGAATATTCTTCCCTGATACGACGTGCTCTGAACGTGTAACAGCAGTCTCAGTTCCAGATACCAAAACCTGCTGCTGACTGAGTGTTGCAGCACTTAGCATGTGTCTGCAGCGTAGTTCACGCACACAGCGCATCACAGCCCATAACCATCGCCAACTCATTTTCGTCACGTATCTCGGGCCATTTGTGTGACTTACATCAAGGCGGTGGGTGCTTGACTGGGATATGTGCAGCATATGTCAGCCTGATAACTGCGGTACATTTTTTTCTTCATCTAACTGCTTTTGTGTACATCTCATTGCACAAGATGATTCTCTCCTTTGAGTTCATTTCTATAATGTTTTCTGAATTTTAGCAGTACTTGCTCATGCAGGTGGTCCTGTTGAAGCAAGTTGTCTGAGCAAGTGGGTGGTATGCTTTTGAAGTATTTCAGATGAGCTGTTTTGAGCATGTAGAATAATCTAGCCCTGAGATCTTTTCAGCACAAGAATTTCAATGCAATGAAAACTACTATTATTCAAAGTCGTTTTCTTGCTGAGGAGTCTTCGTCGTCCTTCCTACATCGGGATTTCTTTTTACATTAGTCTGTAGCTTTTTTTGTCATTTTTTTTAGATATTTACATAAAGAGAGAAAATAGTTGCATTTACTTTAATGGTGTTACTTTAATGATGTTAATCACATTAAAAATAAAAGATGAATGGTTTATTGTTATGTGTGCAGGATCTAAATTCTAAACAGAAATTGCTCCTTTATGAAAGAGTAGCTGTGTTCCAGCATTTATGTGTCATAGATAAAAGCAAAATTAGGTAATCCTTCTGAATTTTTGTGTATGGGTTTTGGTAGGTTTCTTTCTTTGGTCATAACTTCCTTATGCCCACATTTTTGAGATAACATTAGTCTTCTGTGCTGGGTCTTGTTACCACATCTGTTGTAAATGTGATAATGGTCCTTACCTACTCCATGAACGTTATAAATCCATGTGATCAGATTTTCTTTTTCACCACCCTGAGTGTTAATCAGCTCATTTCCACTCGGTTTTTAACTTTCATTTTGCATTGCATTAAGAATAGAACATGTTTTATGTTCTGAAATTTCAAACATAATGAATAAAATAAAGGTTGCCATGATATTCCCCATGAATATACAATACTATAATTAAAAGGTAGTTATTTCCGGGATTGTGTTTGCTTACTAAGACATTAGCTTCACTTTCTTGAATAAGTGACTCATACAGTGCTCCTGTGGAGGAATTACTGTCATTCCTTGGTGAATCTTTATCTTATGATATGAAAAGGATGTTTTCATAATTCCATTACAAAATCGTTTTATTTTATCATACCTAGAACCCCTGCGTGTTACTGCGTTGTATCTGCAGCTGGAGTTTAACTTTCACCTTTTTTATTATGAAAAAGCTAAGCTAGCTTCTTTGTTATCTTAAAAATTATTAACTTGCAGTACTCCAGATGCATCTATAATAAAAACAAATGGGAAAAGCAATATGGCAGAAAGTAACCTAAAAGCAAGTGACAAACAGAGCAACTGTTGGCGTAAGCATTTCAACTATCTTCCCACCTTCAGCCTACCTATAGTCAGTCCTCTGTTTTGTTTTGAAGTCTCATAATTTCAGCAAATGTAAGATTTAGGGGGGTTGTAGCATTTTGCAGAACTCTGGCAATATATTAAGTGCAAATTTCTGATTGTTTTTTAGGGAGATGTTTGCTGGGTTTGGGGGTAGAATGTGTAGCAGGATTGATTTCCACATCCTTTTTTGTTGTTGTTGTTAAGATCTCAGTGGGAACATGCAGAAGTAAAATACTTCTTTCCTTACTTCCCCATCCCATATCTCTATTGGAGTAGACAGTATTTGTCTTCAGAACACATGGCAAAGCAGAACACGTGTTTTATCCGTAGGTACTTCAAAATCATAATTAGTTCTGTTCAGAAAATAAGAAAACTGAGCTTATACTAAGGCTCCATCTCCTCTAAAAGGGGCAGGTAAAATTCAAATTTCTGCTACTCTTGCTTTACATGCACCTAACCCACTGCAGCTGACTGTGTTTAGTGAAAGATGCTTACAGATCTCACCATCAAATTAAGTCAAAGTGATCTGGTGACAGTTAAGTTGATTATTTCTTGTATGGGGATAGAGCTGAACTTCTATATTTCTTTGCAAGGGATGCATCCCTTGAAAATGAGAAACAGGTATAGTGGCTTTGTTGTGTGGCTCATGTGTCCAGCCCTGTGTTCATGCCTAGCCAAAGCTTTCATTCTGTGGAAGGTAAAAACCCAAGTCATCCCTAAAAGTGTATCACACAGTCTCATGAACAGCCTGGAAGTAAACCAAGAGCTCCGAGGTAACAGAGAAGCCAGAGTCATAAATCATTAATGAATGTCAGTCACGTGCCAGGCACTAGGCTGTGGTAGTGGAAAGCTCAATTCAGATGTAATGTATTAAAATATTTTCTGAGTTTTCCTTTCTCAAAAAAGTCAGTCCTGTCTTCACAGTATTTTATAGTTTTACTTCATTGTGGTTTCATTCTCTTGCTTGCAGTTCTGCATTATAATGCTTCAGGATACATTCATATAAGGCAGTTATAAATTACTGTAAATTTTTTTTACTTTGTTAGGGTTTTTTTCCAAGAACTTAAGTAAATCTTCTAGTTTAGAACAGCTAATGAGGATGAAAAAAAAGTAAAATATGTTTAAAACATCTCCTGCTGTAACTGATGACTGCTCTGTGAGGGATTATTATTCAGGTGCTGTTCAGTGAATAGCTGCCTTGCCCAAGAGGAAGTTGTTTAAAGAGGAGATGTTTGAAGGCTGCATTATCTTGTTTTTTAGTGATTACTGGGCAGTGTAAAGCAGCCTTTTCTTCTGTTCTGGATGTTTCTTCTATTCAAGTTGAGATACTTGAATTGTGCTTTGAACTACTGTGTAGATGTTCTTAAGGAAGTGCCTTGGGGGGTTTTAGAGCCTTCTGCACGCACTTCTGGTAAGGTAGTTAATTTTTACGGCTTGACTACTTGATTTTGACTTTCAGCACTCTTCACTGGGATTGCATGTTTCAGGAATGTAAGGTTTGAACTAATAATGGTCAAAGTCTTTTCTTAAAGCTGTTGGAACTGAGTGAAGAGCTAATAATGTCAATATTGCAGTCAGTGTGGAAGGGGAGATGGGGTTAGTGGGGTTTGGGGGAGGGGGTGGTGAGATTGATTTCATGAGATGAAGCTTCTGATAAAATGCCCTTCTAGGTTGTCCTCTGTTTAACCACCAGTTATCGAAAAGGCAGCTGTAGTTTCTCCAGTGATAACAGATCCTGTCATAAACAAGCAGAAAAGCAAAAAATCATTCAGCTTGCTTCACTTACATCCCTTTTGTAGAATGTGAGGTTTCTGTTTCCCTGTTGACTGTAGGCTTGGACTGTCAGACTAGTCCAGGTTTCTGCTTTCCAAAGGTCTGAGTTTTTCTAGATGCAAAGTGGTAGCAAACTAGCATGTCTTAGCAGTATTACAATTGAGAAAAACTAAATAGGTTCTCTCTTTCATCAACAACCGTAAGTTTGTCCAGAAGTTTGAGGAGGAAGAAACTTGAACGAACCATCTGTTTGGGTGTGCTCAAGTCCAAACTTGAAGGAAGGGAATTTTTTCTAGAATTGCTGGAGTTAGGGCTAAACAGTACAAATGAGCACCTCTGACAAAAATTGGCAGCCATATGAATTAGATGCTCACAACTCTCGCTGAAGTACATTTCCAACGGAGGGCCAAGACTTCTTCCCTAGTGAACTGACAGTAATCCCTAAGCAGATTTTAACTATGAACAGGTTATATGAGAAAAGACTGGAGCAAAACCCAAACACTGTTGAATTGTGGTCCTGAAATTAAGAGTAAAAATGATGACCCAGAATACTGCTCAAAGCAGTCTGTCCCAGCCTATCCCAGCATGTTTTGTTCTCTCTTTGATGTGCCACTTTTCCATTCAGCTGTCACTTCTACAGTTAACTATCTTAACAAACTCTGTTTGAAGCCAACCTTTAAGTCCATTCAGGAGCTTTGGGTAGTATGTGAAAAGCTTTCCCACTCTCTTGTCTGTGAAAGCAGCACTGAGTGAAGAGATAGGACCTCAGCGCCTCTAAACAGCTTACGATCTGGCATTTTAAAACATTTTTCCTTCTTTTACTTTGCGGTAATTGAGTACAGTTGACTTTAGACAGAATGTTGAAACCGCTGGAGTCGTTGCATGGCACTCAGCAGGTTTGGGGAGGTGGTGGAAGAATTGGCCATACCTCACTGATGTACAAGTATTGATTTTACTGATTCGAGGGGTTGGAGAGTCCGAGGTAATACATAACAATGGATCTTCTTTTCCCGTCTGGACACTGTCGGACCTGCAAAATAAATTTCCTCTCATAGAAGGTTAAATGACATTATCATAAATTACCCTAGAAAATAAAACTAAAGTGGGATTCCACATGAGGACATGTTCTGCCTTGCTGTTACCTCACAGATCTTTGCTGACTTTTTAGCTATTAGAGTCTGTATATGTCTCAAACTATTAAACACATACAAAAGGGTGCCTTAGATGTAGACATAATAGACTGACAACCTTTATTTATATTTCTGTATGACCAGTAAAAGAATTGTATACATGTGTGTGGGTGGGAAAAAATAAATTATGTTTATAGAATTGAAATGAACAGAGACACTCTTCTGGTTTTAATACATTGTTATTTAACCATACCAGTTTGAATTCCTCCACAATGAAATGCTTAGATTTAAAAAAAAAAATGTATTTTTCATTTCTCCTTGTTGATGTTTTCCACCTTTGTCTTTTGGGTGGGTATGAAAAGCACTTGTTTGGAAGCATTCTAAAAAGTACATTCTTTTGTGTTTGATAGGATTTTCTGATAGCATGTCTCTAAACTATTTCGATTTATTTTCTGTAATAAAAAGGGAAAGGATAAAAAGTTCTGTTCTGTTTACTTTTCTCCGATTCATACTGCTTCCTGGAGATCACTTATTATTCTGTTTGGTACACGAAGTACCGAGGGGTAGGAGTTACAGCTCTGCCCCAAGGAACTTGTAATCTAATTAAAGCATATGAAACTGCATTCTCAGATCTCAGTGGAGCTGTTCCACCTTTTTGACTATATATTTGTATACAGCCATCTGAGAACCCAAGTAACAAATCAAAAGGTATAGTAGATATGATAATCAGTTACAGTTCTCCCCACAAACTACCATCACTGCTGTCAAAAAGAATTCTTCTCCTGGTCAAAAGTGGGTTTGGGGTCACAGGAGGTCATAGTCTCAGAAAGGATCTACATCCCGAGAGGTAACAGCAGCAGTGAAAGCTTGCATTCCTTCCCTTAGGAGTCAGTAAGGAGCTAATGAAAATCTAATAGTCTGAACAGACAACTTCCAGCAAGCTGAGATTATAGATAAGATTTTTACCAGAACAGCACTGTTAAAAAATGGACATTTTTGATTAATAGAATACCTTATATAGGATGCTTATAAGTGCTTGGATTATTTGTGGGGCGGGGCATCTGGCATACAGTAGAGTTGGCATGAGCCCCTATCTGCTGATTCTTAAATGGCTTCTGTTTAAGCCTTGGAGTCCAGTTCTTTGTTGCACTTTCTCACCAATGCCCCATGTAAAGGCATCCTAGAGCACGACTTCCTTCTAGACATGGCACCAGTGAGGAGCATGACAATGATGAAGTGCATCATACTGTGCAAAGAGAGTTCGGGCATATCTATGTTCAATGCATAAACATTGATCTAATTAATTTTTTCACATACATACATACTGCTTATTGGAATTCATACTGCTATGCTAACTTCATCAGTCTGCCAGAGTTTGCAACTGCAGCATCAAGTACTTAATGAACAGATTCATGAATAATCTCTAGAAGGTGCTTAGAATTAAGGCCAAATCTGAGGAGCTTTGTACTTCTATGACATTTTTTCCCCTTTGACTTTCATATTATGGAAGCCACATAAAATCAGCAAGGGGTCTTAAATTCATTCTTTGAAGGTATTAGAAAATGCTGCAGAACACTCTGCTTGTTTTTTGTTGGTTTTTTTTTCCTCAGAATGCATGGTATTTATTTCCTTAGCAAAATAAGAGTTGGATTTGGCTTCTTTGCTCTGTGCTGTAAATCATCATTACTAGGTAAAGGGTTTAGTCCCTTAATAGTACTACTCAAATCCCTACTTCTCAAGGGAAAACTTATGAGAAGCTCTACAAATCTGATGGAATAGAATCAAAACAGGAGATTCAGGGAGTATAAATCAAATAACATCCTGTTGGTATGCAAATAACAGTGCTATTGACTTATTCTCAGTAAGCATTACAATCCTGAAAACCAGACTTCTGGTAAAATGATACTTTGCATTTTTCCTATTTTCCTTCCCATGTTTCCCCCGACAGATATTGTTTGAAATTCTGCTAACGTACTGTGTCTGTTCCATATTTTGCAGGATTATGACTTGAGCCAGCTCCAGCAGCCTGACACTGTAGAACCAGATGCCATCAAACCTGTTGGAATCAGACGTCTTGATGAAAGGCCGATCCATGCCGAACCTCAGTATCCAGTCAGATCAGCTGCTCCTCATCCTGGGGACATTGGGGACTTCATTAATGAGGTAAAGAAGTGAAAAAGGGTTTCCTCCTAAGATCTGATAAGCTTTTATATTTTGTTTATTCTACTCCGCATGAGTAGCTGTTATGTTAGAACATGATAACTTTTTAAAACTTCCTTAGACGATTAAAATTGTCTCTCTAGACAGAAGTAAATATGTTCTCTTAAAGTGCAGACAAATTTAATTAATTCATTCAAACAGAAAGGGAAGATATATCAATTAACTTCTGTGCATTCGTATTAATTACATTCATAGTACGTTATCAGCTGTAACCACAATATCTCCAAGCAGGATTATGCAATGCGTTCCAAGTAATAAACAGACTAACAAAACTGTAGTGTAGCCTAAATTCATTTATTAATTCACAGTAATTTAATAATGGAAGAAGTTCATTTTAATTCTCCTCGTACATTGCCCTTTGAATCCAGATAATAGTGGAAATTCAGTACCTTCAATAAGACCAAAAGAATTCCATCAAATACGATTAGTGAGCAGGGCAGCTAAATTAAATGTTATGTAAGTGCCTTTAATACTTGTCTTGTCATAGAGCTTTCAAAGATTTTGCATTATCTTTGATTCTTCAATCTAATAAATGTAATTGAGATTCAGACTATACCAGAGTACTGATAGTTCTGAAAGAAATTATCCTCATTATTTCTATCACTGGTCAGTCTTAAATCATTGATGTTGTGGTACTTATGATAGAATGTGTTTCTTGTGCTTGCTGGTTATAGAAATAAAAGCTAACCCAGAATTTATTTTTACTTTATTCTGTACATGAATTGTAGTAGTTAATTATTTTCTCTGGTTTTCTCCTATCTTCCTTGTCAGCTGGAGCTGGACACATTGCAGAGTATTGCAGAACCGTTTCTGCAAACGTGTTTATTCTTGTTCGCCTTGAAGAAAAGTCAGGCTAATATACTAAAGTCTTTTGTGTTAGAGAGCTGCAGAAAATTGAATTTTCCCCTTTTAAGGTATACAGTGATACAATTGTCAAAAAACTTAAAGGGGAGTTGACTAGCAGGAGATGTACAAATATTCTTGTAAGACATTGTATTTTAAGAGACTCCAGTTTTTGCATGCCTTACACTTCTAAATCTTACAGATATATTTGGCTTCTGGAAAACAGTGGAGGCATGGGACAATAAAAGGGCCACACCGTTGGCCAAGGCAGTGTACACGCAAGAACTTCCTTGTTCTTCCAAACAATCAGAGATCCCATTCTGTTCTCACACAGCTGTGACCAGACAGTGTCCACCTGGCAGGCAGTAGTGAAGAACCCTGGTTTTTGTCGTTCTCAAAGCAGCAAGGAAGCTCTGTTACGGAGCAAAGGCAGGGAATGGCTCTGATTCTGCTGGAAAGCCAGAAAGGGGCCAGAGGTTGTCTGGCCTCCTACAATTTTTTAATGACTTAGCGAGCTGTTCTTGCAACATCATTTTTCTGTAGGGTATCATTCCTGAAGATGATAGCATCAGTGTGTACACATGGAGCTGAAGAAACAGTACTTGCTGTCCTGATTTAACCCAGTATGTTTATATTGCACTACAGATGAGCGTGGAGCCATTTCCTTCCTGCTGTCTATTGTAGTATATCAGTGCCTCCCTTTATGCTTCCCCTTGCCATCCACCAAAAAAGAAAGCTTCTCCCAACTATTCATACACAGTAAAATAATTCCATTAATGTCATTGATTAAGAAAATATATGGAAATATATATGAAGTTAAAGAAAACACGGCAATTTTCTTGTCTGCAGGTTAGCTCAGAATTAATTCTATCCACTGATTGAAAGGAGCTATGTGAGGTAGTTTCTATGTTTTAAGCCTTATATATTTAGCTTGTCCTCATAAGGTTTTTTTTTCCTTAGGATTTCACAGGAATGTATTGTTTTACTGCGAGGCATTCCACCTAACCCTCTCTCTAGCAGCCACCGAGATTGTCCGTGCTCTCTCTGTTTTACCAGAAATCTGAGCAAAATGGGCATTTTATTTCTTTAAAATAGTGTCATCTTAATTTGAGTTTTATGGAAAAAATTTCTCATGGCAGATGTGATTATAACTTGTCTACTGGATGTGGGGGGAGATGGGTCTGTCTTTCATACTAGTGTATTCATTGTTACAGCTAAATTTCAAAGTTATCAGTGTTTAGAGCAAAAATGCTCAGGCTGCACAGGTTTTCAGACTCTCCAGAAAATTGTACCTCCAGTCCTCGTACGATTAAACCCAAGAAATTTGGTAAGTTTCTCTCAGTTTTACTTGAGGTAAATTGAAAAGATACCTTGAGTAAAGCCTGTACCAGACATTTCTTAAGGCAGTTCCTACAGAAGATAAGCTAAGCTGTGGAAGCAACATAGCAAGATAAGAAAGAGCAAAGTTCATATCTCTCTGCATCCAAATTCAATATTATTATTAATTCTTCCCTTGGGCATCTCTATCCCAAACCACCCACAAAACTAGCCCAGTCCATAGCTGAGCAGGGAGGGGCTGCTTTTGAATTGTCAGGACTTCGGGAACAGTCTGCCTTAGCCCCTTGCTTTGAAAAGATGCAACACTTTTGGAGATCAGTCCGATCTTTTGGGTGACTTGACTCTAGTCCAGGAGACGCAGGTCAGTACGATCTTTTAGGATGCTGGTCCACGTGTGGATTTGGATGCTCACCAGCACCTCAGACACACAGACAGCATTGTTCAGATTAGCTTCTGAATTACTTCAGCTTTTGACAAAAAATAACTATAAATCATTGATTTCAGATACTGGAGGGTTTAGCTCCCATTGCCAAGCAAGCATGGGGGGTGTGTCTTATCTTATTTTCATTACAGAGTCATAGAAACAAAAAGCAAAAAAGATGTAGTGGGTCATTTAGGGTTTTTTTTTTTTTTTTCTTTTAGCAGTACTCTGTTTCTTCTGGTATATTATTTTCTATCTGTCATTCCTTGTATTAAACCTACTTAACTCAATGAGACATACATAAGTAAGAGTATTTTGTAATGTTCTGTTGACTTCTCAGTTGAAAAATAAGTTAGAATTAGGATAAAAAGTCATGCATTTTTATAACACGGAGTTGAGATAACATGTACAGAGCCATGAACTGTCTAAAATAGGAAGGTTCCAGAGGTGTCTGTTAGTCAAAATAGGTTTTGCCAGCATAAGCTAAATTACCTCAGGGGCTTTCTTGTTTTGTCTATTTCAATGGATAGATGAATCTGTAATTTAAGAGGGGAAGGAAAAAAACCTCCTTTTCTTCCAGTCCAGTGTACAAACAAGTCAGCAAAATAAGTCATGTGTTATTAAAAATCCTCTGTAGACTTTGTTTTCCATTTTGAGCCTTTTAAAGCCTAACCGGCAGAGTGTGGAGCATAATTAACACTTAGAATAGTCAGGATTTGCAGGACAGTATAAATTTGACCCATTTGAAGTAGTTTTGTTAATCCTGTTTTCAAGACCCACCTATAATGTCCCTAGAAATCTCAAGCAAGTTATGTTGTGGTGGAGATTTGGTGGCTAAGAATATGTTTATAATCAATAGAGGACATAGCCTGAGGTAAAATAAATTTAAATTGCAAACTAAAGGTCTCATGCCATGGGGACGTGGAGGACCCTCAATTCGTTCTTAGTAAATGGTTATTGATGCAGTGCGCCTCCATGCAGAATGGAGTCCCTCGATGGTTTCTGTTTTCTCATCTCAAAAAATGGTTCCAGATATAAACCAATTTTTTTTTTTTTTTTTTGGTATTTCCCCAAATGTTTCTGTTCTTTCTTTCCTTCTCATCAAAAGTCTGCTGAATCTGATTAAGTAGTAGGATTAATGAAAACAGAAGCATTAGATTTTGTAATGTTTCATGTTAGGTCAAAATTTGAGGGGGTTGCTTTCCTTTAATTTGAGAGAGATGGAGAATGTTGCCTGTATTAAGGCAAGTTTGCTGTTGTTCCTCAGCCAAGGCACTGTAGCTTCTCCACTTCTGCCCCTTATCTCCTCTTTAGTTAAAGCTCTACTACGTATATAAAAGAGGAAACGGAAAAAAGTGAGTCTGTTCGAGGTCTCAAGCTGGCCTCTCTTCTGCTGTGGCTCTTCTGTGACCACTTGTGTGGTGGTGTGTAGCACATGCAAAGAAATGTGACAGTTCACTGTCCCAACAGGTTCCCCTGCTTCTGAGGATGTGCCCCGGAAATTCTGTTATTGAATGAGCTTCTCACTCTAATAAAAACTTTGTGTCTTCAGATGAGGAAACTGTAAACCAAGTAATTGTAACAACTCTGCAGCTCTGAGTTTCTTGAACACATCTGGTGAAAACTGAGATCTCTTTTCAGAAGTGACTGACAACAAATGCTTTTGCAGCAAAATCAGCAGAAGCCACTGCTGGCAGCCATTTGTTGTCTTTTCAGTTGTGCAGATGCAGCAGGCTGTGTATCCACACCGCCTCCACCCACTGAAAGGGGACAGCATAATAAACAAAAAAAAGTGTCAGTGCTAAAACCGAAGGGAGCTTCATAAGCTGATAGCACTGCCAGGGCTGTCTGACGTGCTGTAAAACCCAACAGCAAAGTGCAGCAGTATGCTGGGTATGCTCAAAGAATTGGCTTAGCAGAGGGAAAGAGAAAACATCGTAGTGTTTCCTTCTCTCTCATTTTAGTATGTAACTTGTGACACAAATACAGCAGAAATCTTGTCATTTGAAGAGGTAGACACTAAGTTCAGTCATTACACTGTGAACCAGGAGATAGGTACAAATGTCAGTGTAACTTGTGCTGCACAGTTGAATCAATACCTCCAAAACATGACCCGTAGCTATGTTCTCTGAATGAAATGGATTACACCGCCAGCACAGCCTTTGAGAAAGTGAATTTGTTAGTGAGATCCTATCTTGTAAGTCAGTAACTCAAAACTAGTTTCCTTTTCTGAAACACTATCATGATAGCAGCAGCAAATTGAAAAAAAAATTACAACTTCCCCTTCAGAAAGAGATGGAAAGAGACTGACTTCTGCCTTGTCATGGATGACTGATAGGTATCAGAATTTTTGCAGTTTGTAGGAAAATGTTTTGTTCACTGATTTTTTTTTTTAAATAAATTGGTATCCCATGGTTGGCTGGCTATTAGTAGGCAGAACTGCAAGGAAATAACATTTCGTCTCCAAACCAGCTTCCTAAATGACTTTCACACATGAATACCTGGCATTCGTACTTCAGCACTCCTTAACCTCAACTGGTATTTATTCTCCTTCTCTGTCACCTGTGTTCCAAACACATGGGTGTCTGTCACCCCAAGCAGGCTTAAGGAAAAATCTAAATACCCTAAGGCCAGTTACTGCCTAAGAAGTAAAGTTGCCTTTGTGCTTCAGCAGCAGAAAATAAGAAAAAGCCTTAGAACTTCCCCCTTGGAAGCTGGATAGGGGATGTCTTCCAATACTTGCTATTGCCTTTTCAAAATCTCACATCTTTTGTGCTTATTACGGCCGTCAGGTCGGAAAATGCCAGAGAGAGATAACAAGCATCACCAATTATTCTTATCTCCTAATTCAAAATTGCGCTTTTAATGCAGGCTATTAATAACCTTTTTGATGTTGTTGTACCACATGAAACGATCATTTCAAGGCCAAAATTTGTTCTTGATTAGAGGTCATTAGCTTGATAAATATGCTGGGCTTTTCCACCACTGATTTGGAAATTATTTTAGGTTGGAAATTATTTTGCACAATTCTGAATTACTTAAATAGGTAATAAAGAACCAGGATTTACTTCTACCTTATCAATGCCAAATGCTTTAATTAATGGATTTAATATATATATATACTCCATAATACATATCTGTAGAAGAAAAATCAGCTTCTGGTTCCATTTTGTCATATTTGGACAAAACACAATTGAGAGTGAAATGTATTTTTCTAAAACCAGAATATATTAAATAATTTGAAGGAGGCATGCTCATTCCTTCAAGTAAGTGGGAGTATAATAATGCCATTCTTTAAATAAATAAACATTAAAAATTAAAAGCCAGCACAAATATCACTGGTAAAAATTAATAGTGAGCAATATAAAATCTTAGCACAGCCTTATAGACTTCTGGAAGATACATTATCCCCTGTCAGTGGCTGCTGGAGTAGATCCTATTCAAAGTGGAAGATCTTGAAAAAGCGCTGTTAATCCTATGGAAGAAACTGTGAGGCTGAAAAAATACAAATCATAAGAGGGCTTTTTGGCTTCAGGCTTTTACATTCAGCTTGTAAATCTTCCCCAGATAAGCACAGAGAAATTGTGTCATATTCTAAAGTCAGTTACTCATGTAAGTGTTTAGGTATGGACTTACATAACAAAACGGGAACGAAGAGGCTTTTTTCTGGAAGAAGTGTGATTCTTTCCTGGCTTTTCCTCTTTAGTTTCCCAGCATTTCCTCCAATTCCATTTGTGTTGGTTTTAATTTGGGCTATTCAACTCTATAGACTGGAAATCTAAAAATGCTGATGGCCCACTATTTGTGTGTTGATAACTTCAGTACTTTGAAATGAGGAAACAAAAACGGTCATCATCTTGTATTCAGCTTTGATATCACTGCGTGTTTTTTCTGAAGGGCAGGTGGATCTCATGGGTAGATGTGGCAAAACATAAAAGGCTTAAGACAACATGCCATATATTTTTCTCACAGCAGCCTCCAGAGGTGCATGAGTTTACAGGACTGACTAAATATGGATTTTGGCACATGCAGATGGACTTCAGGCCAGGAACGTCAGTGGATATGCTATTTACCATGTGAGATGGCTGTTGAAGTGAATCTTTGCAAACGTGCTTATTTCTCCTTCCCCATCTGTCTATCCATTCCCACATTGCCCATGACACAGGTTGTGAGCGGTATATCTTTGAAACTGTTCATTTACTAGCTTCAGTCCCAGTGCCATGACTCTCTCTTAAGGTTTTGTTAGGGCTGTAATTGCAGCCACATTCAAAATGTGTGGAGCTACAGTGCTGGAAACCTGGCCATTCTAAAAGGAGTCACAAAAATGTAAATCCTGTTTTGCACTGAATGGCAGGAGAGGAGGAACTTTGTTTTCTCAAGTGGTGCTTGATAGATATCTGCGCCGCAGATATTCCGGATATGCTTCTGTCTCGTTCTCAGATACAGAACTTTATCTTATTTTCTCCCTCTCCTTCTTGCAGGGACTTAAAGCAGCCGACAATGACCCTACAGCCCCCCCGTATGACTCCCTCTTAGTCTTTGACTATGAAGGAAGCGGCTCCACTGCTGGATCCTTGAGCTCTCTTAACTCCTCAAGTAGTGGTGGTGAGCAAGACTATGACTACCTAAATGACTGGGGCCCACGTTTCAAGAAACTTGCTGATATGTACGGTGGAGGTGATGACTGAAACTTCAAAGTGAACTTTGGTTTTGGACAAGTACAAACATTTCAACTGATATTCCCCAAAAGCATACAGAAGCTAGGCTTTAACTTTGTAGTCTACTAGCACAAGTGCTTGCTGAAGGCTTTGGCTTAGGCTGCAAACCGATTTGGGCTCCGTGGAATATCAGTGATCCAATGCTGTTTGGAAAAAAATATTGAGCTCAGTTACACTTGAATTTTACAGTACAGAAGCACTGGGATTTTATGTGCCTTTTTGTACCTTTTTCAGATCGGAATTAGTTTTATGTTTAAGGCTTTAATGGTACTGATTTATGAAATGATGCATTAAAGAGACAAAATATGTTGGGGTGGGGAGGAGTAAGGTGAAACACAATATACTTCACAATGCTTTTGTTACATCGCATTGCTTTTATTAAAATAAGGAGATTAAAAATAAACAAAAAATCCTCATGGAACAATTTTATTATCTGGGAGAGAGGACCATGAGGTGGAACAATGTACATTACTTCTAGTTTTAGATGTTAGGGGACTTTTTTCACTAAAATTCTAAAACTTATGCAGCTGGTTGCAAATAAAGGGAGTTTTCATATCACCAGTTTGTAGCAGAATTGATTTTTTTTTTTTCCTTATGCTAGAATGCTAGACACATTTTGGTCTTAATCCATGTACACTTTTCTTTTTGTTTTGGTTTTTGGGTTTTTTAATTTTTTTTTTTTCTTTTTTTTTAATTTCTAGTATTTTTTTCCCACTTCACTGTAAAAAATGGTATGTGTACATAATGTTTTATTGGCATAGTCTGTGGAGAAGTACAGAAACTTCAGAACACGTGTATGTATTATTTGGACTATGGATTCAGGTTTTTGCATGTTTATATCTTTCGTTTATGGATAAAGTATTTACAAAACAGGTTGCAAACAAGTGACATTGATTCAATTGTTGAACTGTAGTTAGAGTACTCAATATTTTTTTTAATTTTATTTTTATTATTTTTTTGGTTTGGGGAGGGAGAAAAGTTCTTAGCACAAAAAAGTTTTACATAATTTGTACCAAAAAAAAGGGGAGGGAGGGGAGTTGGCCTGATACTGGTGGCACGAGAAAATATACTGTATGTTTTCAGGGTGGGGAGGGGAGGGGGGGAAGGAGCTTTCAAACTGGAGAGACTTCTGAGAACAGCTTTGCCTCTGTATTGTGTACCAGAATATGAATGATACACCTCTGACCCCAACGTTCTGAATAAAATGCTAATTTTGGATCTGGTGCTTGGTTTGGCATTTTTTCTTCCACCTGAGCAGCCGTGACTACAGTAAATAAAAAGTGTGCAAAATGTGTTTGAGTTCTGTGAGAAGTGTGTGCTGTTTTGGCATTTCCTCCTGCCAGACTGAAAACAATCTGCATATAAAAGAAAGCCCAGCACAAATTTGGAGGGCAAGTTCCCAGATAAAAACAAAGTGATTTCTGGGAATGACAATTTTCAGTTCCCCACTGATGGCTAGCACTTTGGTTTATGGTGCATTATCTAAATAAGAACTTGCATCACTTTTGGCTCATTTCTAGACTGACAGTTTAATGAATGTGTGATTATGCTGCGTGTTGCATAAATAAATTGCAGATTGTGGCAGTCCTCTGCTGCCTGGACTTTCTTGTGCTGAAATGAAGACAAGCCCCTGCTAACCTGAGTGCACATCAAATCATATGTCCTTCAAGGAGGTGCTTAGGGTCATGGAGCTCTATCAAAATGCCCTATTAGGAGATTTGACGTTAGTAAACATGTCTCTGACCTGTTACCATGATTTACTTGCAAACAAAGCAAGCAGAGTAGGTACAGCAGTTGTCTTTGTTCTCTTGCAGCAATCTGCCCAAGTTTAATGCCTACATTTACAGGCATTAAGGACCTAATTATGAATGGTGTGAAGCTCAAACTCAGCAGAAACCCCAGTTCTGCCTTCAGTGGACAGGGAGGGGAGCCAGGCTCTGGGTCTGGCATAGCCACGTTCTGTGCCAGGGCAGCTGCGTGGGCAGCAAGTTAATCTGGGGGGAAAGTCTTCACTGGTGCCACTTCAGTGCTCCCTCAGCACTCACACCAGAATTTACATAACTTGACTTTGGGAGGTAAGCCCCGAAATCTAATTCGGGGAGCCTTAATGCTGTATGGGGGATACCTTGACTGAGATTTCCATGTCTCCTTCCTTTTTCTTGCTCCTGGTGTAAGGCAGCGATCCTCTTGGATTGGGATATACTATTTCAACCTCTGCACACCTGGCTGTAAATTATGCCTACTGCTGTAATATGGCCTTGGTTTTTGCGTAATGTGTCAAAGTTACCAACGAGCACCGTTAAGCTATTTCCAATATCAATTTGTAATAAAAGGAACAAAGGACGTAGATCGGGATGTGGAAATAAAATCTGACCATGCATAATTAAGTAAGGAAAACTTTCATAAAGGGCAGGATTTAAACTGTCAATGCATGTTAAATAAGTGGAAGACAGCTTTTAGCACAACAAATTATGCAAAAATGTATTTTAAGCATAATCTATTATTGTTACTTGGAACCAATAAACTGGAAATGCTAAATGAACTTTATTCATTGACATTGAATGTTAAAAGACACACTGGGGGAGAGATCTGTGAAAGATTTCCAGTTTGGGCTATAGCACAATTTTTTGTTGAAAGTGGATGGAGGTCATCTTTTATAAGCACTTGACTGTTCTACGCAGCAGTAGGAGCTTTGTCTTGATCAGACAAACAGCCAGCTCTACAGCTCCTTTGAAATTGTAGCAACAGTTCTCAGACCCAGTGATAGATCAGCGCTAGGTCTGCTGAACAGAACAAAAGGCAAATGATTTTTATGCATCTCAAATGCTTATAGAAGAAGAAAAGAGATGTTTGATCATCTTTCATCAAGTTTCATATTCATTCTTATTCTAGAAATGTGCAACCAGGTTTTCTACCCATGATACCTGCTTCAATGCCCATCAGAAGGCTGCACTGAGAGGAAGATGGCCGAATGTTGGGCCCTATGGTATTTTTGAAAATCTGAAACTCTTGCAGCCTAATTTGTAAATGGCGGTAGCGGCATATATGATCTCTGCTTTTTAGACACTTCATCCATAGGAAGTTACTGGCAAGAAATTAGGCTTTAGAACTTAGGCCTTTCAGCCTTTCTGCTGTTTTTATTTTCTTTCAGTGACAGTTTTTATTGCGTATATCCTTCTCAACTTCAGGGCTGATAAAGGCGGGAAAGAGTAGTTTCAGGAAATAAACATTTGAAATGGGTGCCAATGGCCTTATGTGTGGATGGATCTACCTTACTGCCTTTTCTCTGGGACTGCCAAATATTGGTGAATGTGTGCTGATACTCATCCTGTAACAGTCTAAAATGTACTCGCCAAGCTCCCTCCAGGTAGTTGAACTCCCAAGTGGTTCTTTTGGTGCCAAAGACACTAAAAGCCACATGAAGGCTGCTGCTTGGGAGTTCTCCTTCTTGGTATGCAGTACTTTTTTGGACTAGAGTCCTTAGCCACAAACATTTACATCTACTCTGCTGTCCCCAAAAGGTCTCTAAAACCTTTCTGTAGTTATTTAAGAGATGTCTCGTGAAAGCCACTACCAATTCCTCCTTTACACTACTCCCACCTTCCTAAGAAACCTTCCTGCTAGAAGTAGTAGCATGATTTTGGCAGATTTACCTTTCTGGTTCAGGAGTGTGAAAGCAAAGGTCTTGCTTTTACCTTAGTCAATATTTACTAGTCAAATAAAAATCAGAAAAGTCAGATGAATGCTTAAATACCTAATTCACAGTGGTATATTTTATACACAATTTTCAGCCAGGGATGATCTAGATTTGTATGGTGTCCTTAACTTTTTATTTGTTTTACATTTGCTTAAATAAACTTTAATGTTTAGTCTCGCTCTAGACAATGATCTTTCCTAGGAATTTCTTTAAAGCATAGGATAATTTCCCTTTACTTAACATATGTCACAGGAATAACAAAAATCTTTCCCTTTAGCAACAAAGCCCAGCTGGGAAATAGAAGCAGGGAAGAAGGACTAAAGAAAAAAGGTTAAGTGTTTAAGTGTTCCCCACAGGAACCCAAGGTGCCTTCCGTCACACAGATAGGGAAAGAGCATCCCATTTGTTGGGGACCCTTTGGTGAATCAATGCAAGCCATTCTCTGGCCAACCTGCAGGTCTCTACTGGCCAGACATCTTTTTGGGTTAACAGAGAACTTGGAGATGTCCCTTTTCTGGAGTTCTCAGTGTCAGTGCTACTTCCTGTCCTGCTGGGTTACATTCCAGCACTGTGCTTTCCCAGTTTTCCTCCCCAGTTTACCTAGGTAGTTGAACAGTGTCAAATCTCACACCAGGTTTTATGTAATCTTCACTTTACAAGCCTCAAAGAATCAAGGTCTTAAGTCTTGTTTTGGTTTGGTTGTTTTGCTTCAGGCTGGAGGACGTGTTCTCCACATAGCAATAGCTGGGAAGGCTTGTCTTCCTTTTCAAAGTTCAGTGTCCTGAACAGTATTTTACCCCCAAAAGCTCTGTGGGTTTCTAGGACATCTAAAAATGCAGCAATTGCCAGTGATACACTAGGTACTTACAATCAGATTTCTCATTTATGTGCTCTCTTGACTTTTCTGCCACATACAGACAAATCCTGCAGTGACAACCCAGCCCAGAGTAGGCTTTTTGGAAAGATCAGTCAGGGTGAGGTGGTGGACGTGCCGCTCTCTGAGTTGCTCTCTTGTTGCTTTAGATGCAGAGAATGCATTTCTGTGGGTTTAACTGTTGCCTCTCAGAAGATTTACGCATAATTGCAGATCTCTTATTTGTGCTCTTCTCTGAGCACAAATAAGCCGCCCATGTAGGACCCCTGGAATTCACCCATACATCTCATCTCCTTCATGCCTCGCCACCTTTACCATCACTTAGTGCCTCAACAAGATGGTCATTATTTTCTATTTGCTTCCATCTTTATTATTCTCCCCCGACCTATGTTTCAGAAAATACCTAGGACCATTTGTCTTTCATTAACAAAGGGAATTCACTCTGGTTTATGAATTATTCTTGTTGCTTGCTGCATTTCTCATCTAATGCATAGTTTTTTAAACCCTTTTGCCTTCAATAAGCATAAATTCTCCTTTCTTAGTTCTCTTGGCAAGTCTGAGAAAATGTTTCCACTTTTGTGTCTGTTTCTACTTAGCCATTTTCAGTTTTTCTAAGAATCTCTTTTGCTCTTGTTTTTAGACCGTTAACCAATATGCCATAAAAGAAACAGTGACCAACCTCTTCTTCTTTAAATTGGCTATCTTTTTCCTCCGAATGGAGAAAATTCTTGTAGAGTTCCTATTTTCCGGTGTTGCGCCCAGGAAAAAAGTTAGATTTTTCATTGTTTGCAATGGATTTTATTTATGACTATTACTTAAAATATATTCATTTTGAGAGGATTTTTTTTTTTTTTTTTCCCCACAAGCACTAATGCATTTTTAAACCTCATGGTGGTACACATTTATGTAATTTCATGAAACCACCTTCAGGTGGTTCACTCCCTCCCACAGAGCCTAAATACTGATTCTGAAAGAAACATATTTTTCTCTGGGTATGAATAATGAATAGTAGCATTGTGCAAATTACTTTTGTACTCTTGCTTCTGAAGATAAAATGTGTTGATATGGTATGGTTATATACAGACAGACAGATCCATGGGCCCACCCGTTCTGGGTTCCAAATCACAGAAGTTTGACTATTGCATTACATTTGTTATCTGCAGTACTGCAGAGTGAGCTTATAAAAACCCAGCTGTCTCTGTGTGCCATAAATCAAAAGTAATAGCCAGATAATCAAAATTATGTTCCAATTCTAGAACATTCATTACTGGTGGCATTGTGTGAAGCAGTTATAAAAACAAGCAGTGTGCTAGGATGATTAGAGGGAATTACACTAAAAATGTAGAATCATTACTGGTATGTTCTGACTCGAAGTTAACCAAAAGCAGTTTTCTCAGTAAGGTTATTTCAAGATAAACTGAGAAATAAACAAAAATTTATCTTTTAGCCTGACATAGTCAGGAAGCAATATTCAGAACCCTATCTTTCTGAGAACTGATTTTTCCTCATTTGGGCAAAAATGAAAGTAAACAAGAAAAACGACCAAAAATAGTCAACCCAACCCTTAAAAACTCCTCATGGAATGGGAGAGGCAAGTTCAAAGACCCGTTGTGCTGTCATGTTTCATAACAAAGAATTCCAGGCTCTTGCCAAGTTTTTTGATCTTCCCTTTTTTGTGTGTGGCAAAAATTCACACTGACTTGCAGACCGAATTATCTGACTGCAGAATGTCTAAGTCCAAGCTCTAAGTTAGAGTTAGTTACTTTGGTGTTTCCTGTTGTTCCTTCTTGGTATGACTAACTAATTAAATATTTGCTATACCTAAGAAAAGTCTTTTAACACCTGAACTACTCTTTGGGATGTAAAAAATCCCCAGCCCATGCTCAAGGACTATATGCCTTGGTGATTTATATGCTGAGCGAATGCCATTATTTTGAAACAAATTGAGTTTTTCCGTGAAAACCTTGTGGAAATCTCGAGACTTTATCATGAAGGAAACAGGTCAAAAATCCTTTGCATTTATTCACAAAATTAATTGTTTTCTGGAAATTCTCCCTCAGCCCTCAGCTGTTTGAAAGCGAGACTTAAATGGCAATAAGGTTTTCATATGTGTTGACAACAACAAAGAAACCTTTTGAGCACTAGCCTTCAGACTCGTCCTTCAGACGCTGGAAAGCAATCCTTTTTGCTGAACAGCAGTCCATCAGGTCAAGTTCTCATGAAAGATGTTTCCCCTTTGAAATTCAGTAGTGTCAACATATGTACCAGAGCGGTGCATCGCAGAGCGTGACTGAGAGTGGCAGAACACGCCCCTTCCAAAGCGGGTTCAGAGCCAAAGCTCCTGAGTCAACCAAGATGCTCCCGCTGGGGATGTCCCCCAAGCATTCAGCTCAGGGAAACGTTTATGTCTGCATTATTCCTGCAGCCATGTATGATAGCGTTTGAAGATAAACAACCTTGAATCATCAGCAATATATACATGAATAAATTTCTTTCAGAAAATAGAGGCTGACATAACAATTCCAAGTTGTTATCAATTATCGGTTGACTTCCTTTTGAAAAATGTCCTTTAATTACTTAATATGTTTTAACAACTCACTGTATTCACTAAGGTACTGTGTTTGTTGAACTCTGGGCTGTGTTGTGATGACAGGTGACCCTGTTTAAATGAGCTTTTACAGAAATCTATTTCAGATTTCTGAAATCTAATATTTCAGAATATGGGTATTTGAAAGAGAATTTTGATGGCAGTTTTGTTGGCTGATGGTCTCAAAGACCACTAGGCATTCAGACTTTTGGTAGCTGCATCTGAATGTCAGATCAGTTGTCATTCTAGAGGAGAGGGAGAAGATGAAGCCGTGAAATTAGATTTTAACACTGTTCCGCTCATAAGTACAGTAGGAAATAACATAAAGTAAAATGCTGGGTCATGAGCTAGATGCTGTGTAAGTATTTACAGTTGATCTGTGGGCCACCTGCACAGTGATGGCAGTTTTACAAGGATAGGATTCATATTCAGTTGCAAATAAAATACCGGGCTTCTCTGAAGATCACAAGGTTATTTCTCCTTTCCATTCACATTGGTATGTTGTGCTTCTGCATATTTCTGCATCTTATTGTGGGGGAGATTTTCTCCACTACTTGAAAATCCTTAGTGAGCCTTAAGTGGAAATTTTTGTTAATTGAATATAATATTCAATTTGTTAATTGAATATTGTGGGATCCCTGACAAAAAGAAAATGTTTGTGGAAGTCCACTTAAAAGAGATTATAATAAAAATAGGTAGAAAGGGCAGATTATAATAGCACCCCATCAACAACACTATATAAATTTGCCCATTGCAGGTAACTGAAGAGGTTTTTTATAGTAGCAGCATCTTGTTTTGACCTTTTTTAAACTCTAAAAAAAAAAAAAAAAAAAAGTCAAGATGAGTATAATTTTAGAACTAGAGAAGGGGGGGTGGAATGAGCACTTATTCTGTGATCTTGAAGATTTGGGACTTGCGACCCCCTTCAGTGAGAATAAAATTGCTAATGTCAACCCATCTTTGGCAGACAGCACCTCGCATTGATTTTATACATAATTCAGCACAATTGACAGCCTTTTCAGGACAAGCTGGAGACTGATATGTTATGGAGGCTAAATTGTTTCTCCCTTCTGTAAAAGGAGGTCTCTAGGGGCCAAGATTTGTGTTTAATGGTGTAAAGAGTTGGAACTGTGAAGAAGTTGGACTATGTTATGGCTGATGTGAAGATACTCACGGTAAAGCAATTAAAAACTACCTCCACTGAATTTATTATTCTCCTATATAAAGATATAAAAAGAAGCCCTTTTCTCCCCTCTGTATTGCCCCAAACTGTAGTCAAAGAAGTGAGAGTGCATTACCCACATTTAGTTTTGCGCATGCAGTACCAGATATATTATCTGTGCAATCAGCTGGCAACCCAGCCATGGTGAGACTAACAAGCAGAAAAGCTATGGGAAACAGTGCAGCATCCTTGCTGATGCTCTGTTGCTTTTGTCACCTGTTGAATTGCTTAGAGAAATGAGCAGCTGTGGGGTAAACCTGGGCGTAGACCTGAAATTTATTAATTTTCTCTAACTGTGTGTGTCTGACTTTCCACCAGGGCTCCTGAATGTTTTTTTTTTTTTTCTTGGATCTTCCCAGGGTAAGAGCAAGTGCACAAGAACTTGCCCATGAAGTAGCTGCAAATCCCTGCCCTCCTTCACACCACAGGAACATTTTTATTAGTCCCAACCACCCTCCAAAGGGCTCCTTGTACAGTGTCAGGGGCAGGTATATATGAAATAGTAAGATTAAGGCTGCATTTTTTTTACTTCATCGTCTCTCTTAGGAAACTCTTTGGATGCCATGGAGTACCAACTTGGTGCACAGCTCTCCTCTTGGTGGCCACCCAGACTGTCCAGTCTCTGGCCACCATGCACTTTGTGCAGGGCCAGAACAGAACAAACTTCTGTTCCTGAGCTGAATGTCCCCAGAATCCCCACTGTTAATTTGAAGTATTAGCAAAACTCTCTCGCTGTTTAGGAGCAATAGTAGCAGAGAGACATTGTTCTGTTTTATTTTCATTTTTTTGTTGTGTTTATGTGAGTCACTGACGCACACAGTCTGCATTCATTGATGGTATGCAAAATTCAGTGCATGTAAGAAACTATTCTTGCAGTGTAATCAGATAATTAGATGTTTTGTTGCTGTCTTGTGCCGTTTAATATAAAGTACTTTGAATGACAATGTGACAGCTCCTTTCCAGCAAACTTTACAGGCTGCTTGTTGCAAACTGCAAGTTAACTTTAATTGGGTGTCCTGAGATTTGCTACTAGGAAGGTAATAACCTCAGCACAATAGCACGAAGCTGCATCTTTTCACTGTTGTCAGTGCTGTAAATAAAGGCTTATTTTCCAACGGATTCACTCTTTCTTCACAGATCAGGTTTACCAAAAGAGGTAGAACCTTATTCCGTAATTTCTGCAGACTGTAATTTGCAAAGACATGAGCAACCCAAGTGGTATTGTGTGAATGAGTATATGGGGGGGGGGGGGAGACTGACAAAGGAGAACTACGTTTTGAAATAACAACATGAATTTTATTGAAAAAGCATTGAGTTGTTTGCCCTTTTATTTAGCCTTTATGATAGCAAATAGAAATGATTTGGCTTGCCAGCCAGACTTAGAAATGTGGAGGTAGGAAAAAAGGCAGCCCAGAACCTCAGTGTAATTTTGTGTCAAATGAGGTTTGGATCAAACTCAATGCAATTTATTTTTATATACTGTCCTCCATGCAGAGTATTACAAAGCAGTTTACAGGGAGAGTTAATCATCAGAAGCTAAAGGGAAAAGCAAGGTTTTAAAAGCCAAAAATAATTTGGTAGCAGGGAGGAATCGTGGGGCTTTTATTGGAGATCTGAGAGAAATGAGAAAAGTTACAGGTAGAGTGGTTTGGGGGTTTTGTTGGTTGGTTGGTTTTGGGGGGTTTTTTTGAGTTTTTTGGTGTGTTGTTGTTGTTGTTTTGGTTTGGTGGTTTTTTTTGTTTGTTTGTTTTTCTCCCTGGTTTTTGGTAGGCAAAGTCCTGTATTCAGTTGTGTCAGAAAATGACACATTCTTTTTAATGACAGTACTTTTGAGTGGCTCATCTTGTGAGAGAACCATGTCAGCGTCACCCAACCTGAGACCTGTTCCAGTTCTGCTCTGAAGAGCTGCCACATAGACTACTTGCCATAAATAGGAAAGGGTATTACTGAGGTAGAGCTTCATGCACTGCAAGAATTTCTCCTTTTTTTTTCTTTTTTTTTTTTTTTTTTAATAAAACCTGATATCCTCAAAATATCATCAACTTTATCCATTTCGAGGTTGAGTATAAAAAGTATTAAAACAAAATGCTGCTATTGTATTATGGTCTTGTGGATGTGAACACACACAAATACGTGTACCCGCACATGTATTTAATATTTACTAATTTATTAATAAATTAATACTATCTAATATTTCATATATTGGGGCAGATTCTCTCATATCCTTCTTTAGTTTTGCATAACTGCTAAAACTACTCAGGCTAAGCTAATTTACACTAGCTAAGAATTTTTTTTATTTCACTTGCTTTGTGTTTACAAAAATCAGTTATATGTATCATTCAATTAGTGGCTGTCAGGGTGAAGTTTCAGAGATGCAGGATGTCTAAGGAGCAATACAGTAACTACATCTCTCCCCAAAATTATTTGTACCATTCGATTCATGTCTCTCAGGCTGACTTTTCCTCCAGACTCTAATGGGCACTCAAATGCACAAAGTGCTTTCCAGACCTTCAAAACACTTCAGGCAAAGCAGAATTTTCATCTGCTTGGTCCTCTTTATCTGAGAATGTCCTTCCTCGAAAGATCAAAAATAATTCCTACTGCTCTCTATGTTACACTCATTGGTTGGTCTTCGTCTTACAGTCAGCTCAGCCTGGAACATACCTCAGAAAACAAGAGGAAAACAGGTGTGAATGCTTTCAGTTTGGTTTGGTTAGCTTAAAATTCTTCCAACATTTGCATTTATAAAGTGGCCTGTCAAAGGATTTGATGTATGAGTGTCGGCTTGATGGGGAGGCAGGGTCCTACCAGAGCCTGGAAGGTGTTCAGCCACTTTTCAGGAAGGAAAAGGAGGTGTGAAATAGCCAGAGTCAATTACAGTCCCACGGTAA